>NW_028259154.1:7500000-8125000 GCF_977971745.1 Zootermopsis nevadensis
AAATGCTAATTGGATGATGCCGGCTGGCACACTGATTCACTATAAATGTAGGCCGCACCCCCTAGCGGCAGAAGCTCGTACTACATCCGGTTCGCCCTCTATTGACACAGTCTTGAAACTTTCCGATCGCACCTCATACTAACAATTTTAACTTTACATGCAATATAAAAGTTGGCTCAAAAAGCAATTAAAGCATATGAACTGAGATAAAAAGGACGATAAGTTACAATCGATTTAACAAACAATACAATGGGGAAAACAAGAAATATCTTGTCAGTACTGGCGGGGATAATCGTCTTTGACAAAAGAAAAGCGAATTATAAAAGGACGGCAGAACAATATTAAAATGTACGTTTCTATAGAAGTGTTAAAGACGATTGTATTGAACAGGATATAAATGTATTTAAAATACGAACTTTAATTTTAGAAAAATTCACATTGTTACATATTGTTTGTTTGCTTTTGTTTACTAATTTATTTAGCAAAACATTGACAGCTGTGTAGGTTATACAGCTTGAAAAGTAAACAAATGAAGGCTACGTAGAATCTGGTATAGATTTTCATTATCCTGCAAATCCCTCCACAAGTCAGTTAAACGAATTGCTGTAATCGTGGCCATAAAGAACGGAGTTTTTACCTTGGTACCGGTATTGTATACGATAAAATTAACATGCAAAATTATTCTTAGTTTACAACTGGGTCATCTATGAAGAAGATAAATCATCGTCCTCTATCCTTTTGTACGGGACAATCTTAATACTTAAAATCACAAGTAACACCAAATTCAAAAGTTCGTTCACGCTATTAATGCTACCACAAGCAGTTATTTTTTTGTCCGACACATTGGTAGTAATGCATGGATAAACCCGTAACCTAATCGCAGGAAAGAGACGATAATTAGTCTTCGTGTTTTGTAGGGGAGAGCAAAATAAAATAAGACAAAAGGAAATACGTTGGTGAGGGACGTGGACAAATTAGGCACTGCCTTTTCCAAAGACGCGCTTGGTTGTAAGCCGAGACAACATGGAGTGACGCGTTCGAATCCCGCGGGTTTACATTTTATGTTATCGACAATGATTTTCTGAAATTCTACACTAACTATTGCTTTATTATATGTACATTAATATTGTGTTGTGTATTCTCAAGTGTCTTTGGTATGTTTGAAGTACGACGTTTCGTAAGTTGCTTCTATTCTCGTCCTTAGATAATTCTTTATGTTTATACTGCTAGATGTCTAGGATTTGAGGTGTGTCTTAAGATTGCTGTCTTCTGGGTTGTTCCGCCGTGTAGTCTGGTAGATGTCCACCAACGTTTCAGAGCTCCATGCTGACAGCATGGACCTCTGAGACGTTGGTGGACATCTACCGGACTACACGGCGCAACAACCTAGAATACAGCAATCTTTATACTGATAGTTATTTATATTTTTTATTTTAAAATTATTTGTAACATTTTGGATCGAACCCAAGGCCTTTTGAATACTAGGGCGCACGGGCGGTCCAGTGGTTAGGATACTAAAAACATTCAACCACTGTCACAAAGCTTTGGAAAATTGTTGCTTTGAAACGTATATCTTTTTGTCTTTAAATTTCCTTCCTCTGCGGGAAGATCAGAATGTCTGTTTTAACAGGAACACAGATGTATGTGCACAAAAATCCATACACAAGGGGTAAATGGGTGGGGTGCATGTACATGTGAGGAGTGAGGGACGAGTATACATGTTTTAGTTCCGAACGTCACCGTAAACATAGAGATTAATTTAAGTGGTAGGAGGGACCCCTGGTACGTTGCCCACTATTCAATATTTAATATGTGCAGTACACACTTTTTCATCTCCCGTAGCTGATGAAAGGTGACCGAAGTGTATCTGTTCTTACAGAAACCCAAGTTTCAACATCGTGTTTACAAAAGCTGTGAATTAGAACTTTCTCTGAACAAGTTAAATTTATCACATACCATTTATCAGGAATTCATTTTAATATTATCATCTAAATTGTCCCTAGAATATAGTCGGCATTAAATCCGTATTTATGTTCGCAGTTATCTCTCATACCGAATATTTAGGCGCCAGATTTGTATTTATGGATGACGGTTTCCAACTTTTGACCAAGTTAGCGCCTTTCTTGATTGCTAATGTTCGGTATTCTCCTCAGTATGTTCAGCGAATAGTAGGAAGTGTTAAATAGGCTACTATTTATTCTCTACAATTCATTTCCTCTTCATTATTTATTACACTTACTTCATTTCAGTTGGCTCTACAATTGAAACGTACATGTATCCGGAAATACCCGATTGTCTAGGAAAAACTAGAATACATAATTCAACGTAACCTAAAATAAGCTACCCTAAACTAACAACCAACTCCAAACTCCTAACAACGACAGGAGATTCTGGTTTTGCCAAGGACAAACTAGTTTTCGGGTATTTCCAGTAACATCGTGTATATAAAAGACAAGTGATGCTTAGTTGATGACCATTTTTAATTACTATTTTCATTATATTCTTTAATTAAGACAAGTAAGACTTTAATTTTTGCATGTTGCTTTCTTTGTAATTTTAATGAAAATTTGTTTTCAAGCACCGTAGTAATTTAAATTTTCCCGTCATTCTTGACGAGTAATTTACTAGTGGTTAGATAATAAACATTCATTCATAGTTTTAGTTTTGTGGATTGTTGCTTACAAGAGGGTTACCCCTTGTGAAGAAAAACTGTCATCACCAAATAACACATACGTTAAAATGCGGAAACACATGGACAATCAGCATTCGAACTCATAATCACAACATTCGAAATGTCCAAGACCGTTCGCGACTGAGAAATCAATTTTATAAACGAAAATTCCTTTTTCAACGTTTTTGTTGATGTTGGATCCGATGAATGTTCTTTTAATTTCGAGAATCGACACAGTGGTTACATAGGCGTAAGTATCACATTTAGTATTTCTGTATTTTACCGACAATATATTTATGTATTTCGCATCATTCTGAGACTAACATCGATTATTTCCCTAACAAGCTTTAACCTTGAGGTAAAAACTGAATTTTAAATAATGTGACGGAGGCAGTATGACCTCTGAAACGTTGGTAAACATCGACCATACTACACAGCGCAACAACCCAGAAGACAGAAATCTTCATACTCACCGCTTTGAAAACCTCAAATCATAATTGAAACACTATTTACATGATTATATTTTTTTTTGTGGAATGATAAAAACACTGACTTCGTTGGAAGAAAAAAGAAATCTCGCAGCATTTCGCTTACTCGTAGCCACCAATTTTTTCTACTATCACATTGCCACTTATTCGCCATTTGTCTTTTTTGACGGCTTTTCAGTCCAGCAGAGGGAGAAATTGAATTCAGAGGAGTGAAATTCAATTTGGCTAGATATATTACAGAGAACATCGAAGAAGGGGGAGGGAGAAATTAAATATAAGAAAATGACCAATATAGCAAAATTCTCAATAATTTGTGGATATCATTTTCTGAAGAAGTCCAAGCAAACCCTTTGCAATCTGTGGGAACGATTCACTTTGATTCTGGCTGCACCATTAAATCTGTCGTTAATTTTCTTGTATAGATCTTGCAAACAATAAGATATATAAAGATCGCAAATAAATATAATATATTGTAACAGTCAAATTCGCAAAACTTTCTCTGACAATAGAACCCTAAGTTCGTAATTGTACCATAAACACCCGTCGCTGGTCTTATCATAAAAGATTTTAATTTAATCTCTGGTACTTATACTATAAAGGTTAATTAAATTAAAAAGCATAAATAAATATATAAGTAAGAGTATACATGCCGAGTAGCACGCATGGGCGAAAAACTTAGAAAAATTATAGAAAATGGGAAATTGATAAGCAGATAATAGTAAAATCAGGAGAATTTGAACTCGATCCAGTGTTTGTATGATAAAGGCGACAAGCAATCGAATTCTGTTTGTTCGATAGCTGAATAGATACGACCATTTTCAGCGAAGAACTTATACCATGAAGCAACATTTTATTTAGTAAGAAACAGTATGTCACTCAGTATCTAAAACTTGTATAATTCTTTTCCTGGAAATTTACCATTTGTTCTACAAACGCTGAGAGACAATCTGAGACGGATTTAAAGCGGCCACTTTCCTTTAAACATGATGATCTGTGGACAGAAAAGAGCAGAAAGTAGTGTTTTGTTCCTGTGCATGATTTATAGTAGAAAGGCATATATATATATATATATATATATATATATATATATATATACATATATATATATGCCTGTATCATAAAATAGTTATTATACAAAGCCTCAAAGTTTCTGACCATTTCCAATCCAAATACCGTACTCTGTAATGGTTCATTAGTAACGCTGTTAAAGTGAAAGCTCAATACAAATTGTTTTGGGGCCACCATATTGTTATTTTACATTTTACAATAAAATTATATTAGTGCGTTGCATAGTATTTAATATTTATTGCCATTAATAATTTGTGGACATTAACTGATGACACTAGTGTCGTTTCCAACTCACACATTTATAACGATTTTCGTGAAGTAAGGACAGTAAGTTCTGATGTTAAAGAGAAGGAAAACAGACACGTTATGATCTCATCCGTCTACTTATTTCAAAAGTCATTAGCGGATTACAGATATACATACGGAATGTGTATATTAGGTCTGCCATAAGATTATTTTTCGTTTTAAAGACATAGGCTAAAATATTTTCAATATTCATTACATGCCTATGAGTACAATCTTTCAAAATGTCTACCATCCGATAAGGAATTTAAGTTTCTCTGTAGCCCACGTCTTCAGATAACTTATTTGAGGGCCCAAAACAAAGGGTTTGCTATAGGAAATGGAATCAATACGATTCGATCATTGTTCAAGGGACGTAGCGCACACAATATTTACTCAATTTCAAAGAAAGGCAGTGGTCTCGAATACAAGAAAGAAGAAGGAGACAACTCGGGACTTGAACTACTGCCAAGATGGAGCTAACGGGACTCAGACGAAATCCATACCCCAGTCGCCTGGAAGCAGGCTACCCTCCACCCATATGCGGAAACAACAGGACGATTGTCACCGAATTGCCGCAATTAGGCGAGGTCGACTGTCGAACGAGATTCGCTGGTTTACTGATCTGTGTAGTTTGTTTCTTGGTTAATTTAACGGCATTCTATCAATCGGCTAAAATACTTAACATCGAATAACTATGAATTTGGGATAGCACTGAAAGAAATGGTCGTATTTTAATGTAATGACTTAGGACAGGATTCTAACCCCGGACCTTCCGAACGAAAATGAAGTGTGATAATAACTATACAGTGACAATCGATCTATGATCGATCAAACGGCACTGAGCCTCCTACACTAAAGTTATCAAATTAGTCTATAAAGAAACAAATGGCAGACTGCAGTTATAATTGTCTGGTAATTACCAGATACATCCAGAGCAAGCCGATCTCATTATATGTCCTCGTGTTATTTTCCTTGTAACGGTTTACATTTAGAAGCTGCAGATTTGTTTGCCAAGAACTACAGTGATTTAACTACAAATTTAATACAATTTAAACAGGGTTTCCAGCATGCATCTTCAATTTACAGACAGTACTGAAGAACGACAGACAGTGTGTAAATATTTCGATAACTGTGTACATTTGAAACCTCTAGAGTTTAGTCGTACACTCGCCAGAGAACTACCCCCATTCCACCAATTTATAAGTAAAAACAGGTTTTCCAGTATAAATACCCTGTAGATATTTCCAAGAAAATACAGTTTCATCTGTATCTGATGATGTTTGTCTTTTGAGGCTTCTTTACGTGTACTTGCTCGACTATCATGTCAGATTTACAAATCACATCTTTCCGATGTTTATCTTTATAGTGTAATGTGAAAACAGCATTTCCAACAAAACCACGCCCCGTACAGAGAAATCTAAAGAAATTAGTTTAATTACATCATACAATGTTTATAATTTCTGACGTTCTGTAATTACAAACCACAGGGCATGGAGACAGTCTTGCTAATAACGTTAACTTTCAAATAGGCACTGTCACCGACACACCCTCTCGGCCTGAAGAAAATGTTTCGCTTTTATTTGAGAGCCATATTATCGTGAAATCAAAATGCACGCAGCAACCGAAGTTTTTGGACGGTGGACCGTGACTGAACAGAAAGGTGCTTCAGACAATCTTTGAAGATGGCTGTTTTCTGGATTCTTGTACCGTGTAGTCTGGCAGAAGATTTCAGAGATGATTGCTGCCACCATTATCAGGGGGATGAGTAAACTTCTTCAAGATTACACGGCATAATAACTTATAAGACGGCCATTTTGACAATCGACATAGTCAGAACCTGAAACCTTAGTGTTTTTTCGTTGTACTGTTTCTGTTACCCATTTGCTCTCATCTTTCTTCTTATAATTCTTTCTAATTATTATTCGTCCTTCTGTTTCCTTTTCTTGATATTTTCTTCTCCTTCTGCAACAATTTCTTCCTATCTTTGTCCTTATACTGGATATTTCTCTACGCTTTCCCCTTCTCCATACCGTACTTTCCCTACTTCGTATTATTATTGTCATTAGTATTATGCACAAAAGGAGACGTGTTTATTAATAAAGATTACACAATAACACATACTTAGGATAGTGAGATTAAGAATGCTAATACGGTCTGAAACTTGCAGCAAGGATGGGGAGATAAAATATAGAATTTTGTTGATAAAATGTGTAAGCAAAGTATCACTCAAAATACTTGAATGAGATGACAAGATAATATTAAAATGGATTTTATAAAAATGAGTTGTAGAAACAAGAAATGGAAAGTACTAGCTCAAGATCATGTCCATTGGCGGGCTTTGTTATTAGCGTATTAAACTTTCGTGATTTTCTACAACAGAGTAAGTTCATCGGTTAATTAATTAATCAACAAGACATTAAATGTGGTTTAATATAAAAAAAATCACAGCCCAGACGCCTTCTGTTAGAACTTATACCAGGCAGTTGTCTCTATTCGCGTTGGTTTCATCTGATTATCGTGTGAAAGAGCTCGATCCATAACAATGCCACGCTCGTCATATCCACGGCGAAGGGTTCTCAGACGCCACAAACGCCATCCCAGCTCCGCTTTTAAACTGTTCTGCGTCTACGTCCAATACGTATTCTCCAAATCTTTAAGAGGACGTTGACCCGGAAATGCAGATTCGATTTCCAACTTACGACAAATGCATATAACTCGATATCCGAATTAATATAACCGTTATTATGCAGCCCTTGTACGACATATGCTAAATAAATTCTTATCCGAATATTTTATCTCCAGGACCTTAGGACACATTTTGATTAAATTCGACATGTATGGACGTCACTACACACATGCACTGTTTAGTTTCCTACACTCTACAACAATGTCATATTTAAATTGCACCCTAGTTTCCAGGCGTATTCTCAATTAAAATTTAACAATTAAATATTACAATCGTCCTGTGTGTCTGTCTGTCCACACGATGCAACTCGAGAAGGGCTAAATAGATTTTCATTAAATTTAATATCGTTAAACTGTATTACAAATTGTCTACATATTCCAATTTTTATAAAAGTCGGGCAAACGTAATGGGCACTTCACAAAAAGGGCTTTTTGCTTCTTTTGCCCATAGAATTGACTCCCCACTTTACCTTGGTTGCCACGGTAACCTGAAGAATCCCCAGGAAGCCGCCGAACCGCAATGCGAATGTTTCGTGATCATGTCATCACCCAGAGAGACACTGCGCGCACGCAAAGGACGCTGACCTCAGAAAAGTCTGTTCTTGCTAAACCAATTCCTTTCAGAATTGTTAGGCCATGCGTGTATTTCCTAACTTGCTTTTGTCAACAGGAAGTCAACGTCTTCATCAAAGCTGTTTGGCGCAGTTCGGAGCATTCAAAACGCCCCTTTTTACCCCGGTGCAGACTGCAAATTTCTGATCTTGTTACAGTCCTACACACAATACACTGATGATGAACTTACTTTAACCAAGCACAACGCTGTAGAGGTGCATGGTAAATGCAAAGAGAGGAAAAGACACAAGAAATTTTTACAATCTCTGTTTTGGACTTTATCTATCGTCTGTTGTATGTTTCTTTACTCTTCAAATATCACTGAGTTTTAAAAAATGATTCTTAATTCGTCTTCAGGTTAGGAAAGGATAAGCTATTACTGTGATGCATCCCGTAGACCAAGCAATTTTCACCCTGTGGACCGCAACTACCTAGAATACCATCGAAATGTTGTGACTTTTTGAAACTTTAAAACATTTAAAAGACGAATGATATGAAAGAATAAAATAAAGTAGGGTTAAAATAAAAATAAAGCTATCCCACCATACGCCATGGAGGCACTTGGGGGAAGAGGTAGTACAGCTCCTACTCATTCTTGACCTCGGTACTAGATGGGGGTGAGTGGTCAGCATCACGCCCCGGCCGGCTTTACCCCCGGGAAAGGACCCCGGTACCCATTGTAGAGGAGACTGGGTGGGCCCCAGAGGCGATCTGGACACAGAGGCTAGAGGAAAAATCCTCTGCCCCCGTCGGGGATCGAACCCCGGTAGCCTAATCCTTAGCCAGTCACTATGCTGACTGAGCTATGCTGAATACCTTTTATAAAGGTATTCGGAGAAGAAAGATCCAGACATTCTATATTTGCGCCGATTCAGAATAACGCCGCTTTTGAAACCGGCAAAAAAAAAAAAAAAAAAAACTATTTATAACGTTTTACAATGTTTCTTGTACTGATTCTTACACTAAATCGTAATTCTTACATCCCTGATTTTGAATAAAAATTATAAATACAGTCACCTCTGCACTCATTGCTAAGTAGTTGCGAGATAATCTCCTAAAAATCCGCCAACATTGCGCAACAGTCACGTGAGCATTGGTCACTCTTCACGGTGAGTCATTTGCGTTCATCCTGATAAGGGAGTAAGGGAAAATGCGCTCAGTTTGCTTCTTGTTGACACATTGAATGTGCTGAAAACTGTGATAAACATGTTTATGGTATGAAGTATGAAGTTGCCTCCTTCCACTGTGACTACCATAATGAAAAATTCATATAAAATAAAACAGTCAATGCAACAGGCTACGAGAGTAAGTACAACGCAAATGAGTTATAGCAGAAGTAAACTTTTAGAAAGAATGGAGAAATTACTGTTGCTGTGGGTGGATGACATGAACCGAAAAAACATTCCCTTGACAGAAATTGCTATCACCGATAAGGCGAAGTTAATTTTTGAGGAACTTAAGTAGACAGTGTTTGGGTGCCGGGAACGCATGTCATTGACTTCCCATTGATTTACATTATAAAAAGAATTTCAATTTACGCCGATTCCATTTACGCCGGTTCGTCCACGAACGCATCCCAGGCGTAAATCGAGGGTTACCTGTACTTAGAAATTATGTGTGGTCAGGTCCATATTTCTTTTGTTTTGTCCCCTGTACACTTTTGGTCTCTATGACCTGTGGAGCAAAGGAAGAGATGCCACAACAATGAAAGGAATCCATAATTATTCCTATTCATAAGAAGGGGGACAAGACTGAGTGTGGTAATTACCTAGGAATTTCTCTGCTATCAACCTCATACAAAATTCTATCAAACATTCTTTTGGCAAGATTAACCCCATATGCGAATGAAATTATTGGAGATCATCAGTGTGGATTCAGACGAAACAGATCAACAATTGATCAGATCTTGTGCATTCGTCGGATACAAGAGAAAAAATGGGAGTTCAGTGGAACCGTAAATAAATTATTTATATATTTCAAAAAAACCTATGATTCTGTGAAGAGAGAAGTGCTATACGAGGTGCGATCGGAAAGTTTCAAGACTGCGCGTATAAAAACCCGTACACTTATCTCAGGTATTAAATTCATCCATCACCCTCGAAGTAGTTCCCCTGGGAGTGAACACAACGATCCCAGCGCCGCTGCCAAGCCTGGAAGCATCCCTGGAAATCTTTTTTTGTCAGCCTGTCAAGCACCATTTGCGATTCTGCCTGAATCTCTTCTATCGTCTCAAATCTCCTTCCCTTTAGCTGAATTTTCATCTTTGGGAAGAGGAAGAAGTCACACGGAGCTCAGAAAGGAAGTTGGGGTCGGTTCTTGCAAGATCTTTGAGCTCCTGACAAACGAGAAGTCGATTCTGCTTCTGGTCCTCAGACAGGATGCGTCGCATGTGGAGTTCTTCCTTTAGAATCAGCTGACAGGTCCCATAGCCTATCCCAACAATGTCGCACAAGTCGTTGATGGTACGACGTCGATCTTTGTGAATGGCCCGCCGAATCTTTGTAACATTTTCGGGCGTTGTGCTCGAAGAAGGTCGTCCAGAACGCTCATCATCGACAGAGGTTCGGCCATTTTTAAAATGTGAATGCCACAAAAGTTTGTGCACGACCCATTGCGGACTCCCCAAATGCTTGCTTTAGCATTTCATAGGTTTCCGTAGCCATTTTGGCGAGTCTTTGGCAAAATTTGATTTGTTCATGAAAATCCGCCATCCCGAAATCGCAGTACTGTAATGCACTACCAAAACGCCCGTAACTAAGAAACAAATGCTAATTCGATGATGCCGGCTGGCACACTGATTCACTATGAATGTAGGCCGCACCCCCTAAGGGCAGAAGCTCGTACTACATCTATTGACATAGTCTGGAAACTTTCCGATCGCACCTCGTATAATATTCTTATTGAATTTGGTATACCAAAGAAGCTAGTGAGTCTAATAAAAATGTGCTTAAATGAAACCTGTAGCAAAATTCCAGTAGGTAAATATGTGTCTGAGACATTCCTCATCAAGAACGGTCTAAAACAAGGAGATGCTTTGTCTCCCTTGCTCTTTAACTTTGCGCTAGAATATGCTATCAGGAAAGTCCAGGATAGGCAGGAGGGTTTGCAATTGAATGGGACACATCAGCTATTGGCATATGCTGATGATGTTAATTTATTGGGGGACGATATGAATACAATAAAGAGGAACGCAGAAGTTTTACTAGAGGCTAGTAGACAGGTGGGGCTAGAAGTAAATTAAGAAAAAACTATATACATATTAGTATCTCGTTGTCAGCAGACAGGCGGGCAGAATTATCTTAGGGTAGCTAATAAATCTTTTGAAAGTGTTACAAAGTTCAAATATTTGGGAACAACAATAACAAATCAAAATGATACTCACGAAGAAGCTAGGAGGAGACTAAATTCCGGAAATGCTTGCTACTCCTCAGTTCAAAATATTTTGTCTTCTCGTCTGATTTCTAAGAACCTGAAAATTAAAGTATACAAAACAATAATCTTGCCTGTTGTTTTGTATGGGTGCGAAACATGATCTCTCACTCAGTGGGAGGAACACAGATTGCAGGTGTTTGAGAACAGGGTGTTGAGGAGGATATTTGGGAATAGGAGTGAAGACGATGGGGCATGGAGAAAGCTGCATAATGATGAGCTTAAAAATCTGTACTCCTCCCCCAGTATTGTGAGGGTGATTAAGTCGAGAAGAATGAGATGGGCGGGGCATATAGCACGCATGGATGGGACAAGAGGTGTGCACCGGGTATTGGTTGGGAAGCCTAAGGGGAAGAGCTCACTGGGGAGACCTAGACGTAGATGGGAGGATAATGTCAGGGGGGATCTGTGGTAGATAGGAGTTGAAAGAGACTGCATTCGGTTTTCGCAGGACAGGGTCCGGTGGAGGGCTTTGGTTAATTCGGTGATGAACCTTCGGGTTCGGTAAGCCATCTAGTTAGTTAGATATGGCCTATGGAGCTTGTCTGAAAATGATGGCGAAAGGAAGATTTATTATGCCAGCTGTGAATAGAATCCCGATCGTCTATATCCTAACCAATAGTTCTACTGACTCAGCTGTTCTCGCCAATATATGCTGAGAGCTTAAATTTATAACATAGTGTTATGTCGTGATACTTTAAATGTTAAAAAACCTTTTATCTGGGCGAAGATTAGCGCTGGGATCTCCCACAGTACCGAAAAGATTTGTTTCGGAAAAAAACTGTTTGTGTGTTTGAGAAATATAACATGAAAATGTAACAAATTGTAGCATATTTATAGGAATTACAAGAATGCAATGCAGCATTTGAGAAATATGCAGAAATAACGAAAAACAAATGACAGACGCTGTTTAGAGCATTTTACAAACGAGCTTCTTCCCATTAAAGTGGGATCTTGATGCAGTACTGTAACGTGCAGACTTGGTGAGATATACATATGCATGAGAACATTAATTCACTGATAACCTCTGAAGTTAGACGGGGCCTTTAATAACGCAATTCCGTGACGAAATGACCAAGGCTCTGGCTTCTTGCAAAAGTTGCAGACGCCTAGCTAAAACACGTGGATAACAAAAAGTAACAGTCTTACTTACATCCCACTCAAAACATTTTATTTATTGAATAACTTAAACAGCCGTAATTTCTTTTTTACGTTTCTTCAGCTAACCAACCAACCAACTGCCTGACTGACTGCATTAAAAAAAGTATTCTATTTACGCCATCTTCCGAATGGTCTATTCTTTTCAGGCTTTCGACCATGATTCTGTATGCATTTCACATCTCCATGAATGCTATAGGTACTGCCCGTCTTATCTTCCTAGATTTGTTAATCTTAATAACATTTGGTGAAGAGTACAAATTATAAAGCTCCTCATGATGCTATTTTGTCCAGGCTCTTATCATTATCATCCCTCGAATTCCATAATTTTCCTCAGGACCCTATTCTCAGACACCCTCAGTCCCTGTTCTGTTTTTAGTTTTTGTTTCTTAATTAGTGAATTCCGAATCTGTAACTTCTAAACTACTAGGAATAAGTAATTATAAAATGTAGCAAAGTTACTTTTATGGTAATAACACACTATGAAAAAAGTATGTAATATATGAGATCTTGATCGACGTTGTATATTGTAGTTCGGGAAGCGAATTTCCTATATGTAACACTGCAAACAGTTTAAATTTGACAGCTGTATTTTTATGCCTACAGTAAGTAAGTACGTAAGTAGTAAGTAAAACATGGGCATTGATTGTAGCGTAATATTAACGTGGATCTAAATAAATACCATATAAGGATGTGAACTGTATTAAAAACAAATAAATACAATAGTGATGTCAGTAATTGACCTTCAGGATGTGTAGGAACGTTAATTCTCGACAAACGATGTTCAGTCTTTCCAGGAATAACCTGTATTATGAAATTATTATTTAGATGACTTCAAGAAAATATATATAAATTCGTTGTTAAAATCGAACGGATATGTGCTCAAAAGACTTTAACTGACTTTATTAAAGAACAAAAACCTGTTTCTCTTCTTCACATATAATAGTCGCGCTAACTAAGAATTTTAACTATACCACACGGTCTCTCATTATAATCATACTTTTAATTGTTGAAAACCAAAATATCTTTGGATATGTCTCACTGTAGCAGTGCAATATCTAAAATTTGAACAAATATGGACATAACAGGCTATTGCGGTGGAGATATTATGAACTACAAACGAAAATGTGTAAGAAATTTTATCTTAGTTGACACGATGTATTTAAAAAAATAATCAATATTTATTCAGATTCAAATCCAGCAGGTTCTATTTCCACTAATTAAGTAGAACACAACTGTCACTTCCCGGCTCCCGGTTGAAATTAACACGACTCACTGCCAAACGCAAGAAGGTTCTCCGGATACGATTCAAACATCACTGCGCGCAAACGATTCAATCAACATAACTGCCTTGTAGCAGTTCCTACCAGGAGCCGGGAATTGGCATTTGATTTCAACATTATCAATGAATGTACAGTATTTTATTCATTGTTCCTTATAGATGCCTACATGCTAATTTATTTAACAATACTTTCATCAGCTGCCATGGTTATATTATGCTGAATATGACTATAAATGAGAATAATGTACTGGAAAGAATGTGGAATAGAGCGTCCATATTAGCGTCCATATTCTGTCCTAAGAGTACTTCCATAGTATATAAATGGAGACAGTGAAGAAAACCACGAAACATTTCAGTCAGAATGGCCTGCATTGGACTGAGAATCGAACTCAGAACTTCGGAGCACGAAACTGAATTTCTATCCGTTCAGTCGTGTGTTTCATTACCTCTATAAGGGAGGTCTCCGGTTCGAAGTTCGACCACTATACTGTGTATTCAGACGAGTAGTTCGTGAAGTTCACTCCAAACGAAACAGTAACCAGCGTTTGTAAATACTAAAACTACTCATGTCTACCTAGTGACGAGATCAATGATGAGAAAGAGGCTGGAAATTTACCTCAACTCCACCAGTACGCCCTCAAGAATAGTTCTTAGGCCGAGGGATTTTGCATCTTGTTTACTTTCATCTTCATGCAATTCAGCCCACGTTATTTAATTTGAACTAAAATTAAAATTGGCTTATGCGTTTCAGTAATGACTCTAAACACGAATTTAGTATTAAATAATTTCACACCGTTTATCTTACAGCATTTGTGGTGTGTGCGAAAAAAGGCTGTCTGCTGAAAAAATAATGAAAACAAATGAAGTGACTTGATTTAACGATACCCTATTAGTACATCCATCATGTCACGCCAAGGATGTACTCACGATAAGAAACGTCCTTTCTTATAATTATATTTCTAGTTTTTACGTAAATTTAAAGTCAAACCCATTCAAATCTTCAAACTGAATTTCAAGTATCAACATTGGCTGTAAAAATGCAAACCACTTACACAGAAGAAAAGTCAGATGATAATTTTTCCTTCTAATATTAACATTCCTTGTTTATTTTGTACCTAATTTTCCCGTTTCGTCTTACTGTTTTTCCCCTTTCCTCCCGCTTACCCAAGTATGTGTCAGGGAAAGAATGCAACCGTCTTCTCCTACTCTAACACGCACGTATGCGGGGCTTAATCCCACAAAAGGAATGTTAATGATCTCCGTATCTAGATCGCATCCATCTCGTATCAGTTGACTGACGGCGAGCGGAAGTCGCCCTCCCGGTAACACGCCATTGACCTGTCCGTGACCAGCTGCACTGGCTGACCCAGAGGCTTACCTGCGTATGACCCTGCGCAGAACAACGCACTGGAAGCAACTGGGAAGTGAACTGTTGCCGCACTATAAGACCGCTTCGGTCCCGGTCCGTGGTTCACTTCTCCGAATGGAAAGCACAATTTTTCTATAGTCTGATGGCTGCTAAGTTTGAAGTCGTATGGTGTGATAATCTGGTATATGAACTTTCTTAGTTTACTTTAACGAAACCAATTAAAAAGGTATGAGCATTTTGAGCATTAAGAACCACGTAGGACGGAAAATCCCAATCAAGATCAGGCCAATTGGGTTTTCTTAACAATAAGCAGACATGCAAATTACTACATCATGACATTTACTGTTCAACTAATGTCTCAATGTTTTCATCTGTTATTTTTAAGTCATATGAGTCACATAAGGAATAGAATGGATTAAGCTTATTGCAGAACAAAAGCGATCATATTAGGAAAATAGATTTGAGTTTGGAAATGATCAAATATCCTAGAATACCATGAAATAGTGGACTTTGCGAATGCAGTGACAAATCTAGTGATTCTGCAAGGAAAGACAATTTCTTGATCTTCGAAGAAAGACCCTGGGAAAAAAGCTAATTCTGACTTAATAACATGGAAATCGTTTACCAACAGAATTTTTATGTAAATATGTACAATAACTGATCACAGGCTTATGCGTCTTTGTTTCTTAAACATTTTAATTTCTGGTGCATAAATTAAATCAACTCTTTCCAAAGTTAAAGAATTGTAAGAGAAAGAAATGTTTAAGACGTTGAAGGGAGAGTTTAGTAGGCAAAAAAGTGTTCCAACAGCTGTAAACACTTTAAAGGAGATGTGAAGACTCTGATTCTCACTCTCGAGCGTGAACTTATCCATTTTAAACAGATTCAAGAGTGTAAAATACCAGCGAGGCTTCCACGCACTGTTGTGTTATTGCATTAATCTTAAAACTTTACATACCGTGTAGTGTATTAGAATATAAGTAAACAAACCAACAACTATTAACACTACAATAGACACTATTGCCATATGCGTTTCGACCTCAAGAGGTCATCATCAGTGGCATCAGGGAAATTAATACATTTAGTCAAATGGTTCAAAGTGGATTCAGAATTAAAAACCGAACCGAACAACGGGATCATAGCTAAGTGCAAGTTTTACTCCTGTGAATAATAGCATCTAGTGCAGTGTCACTTCAAAAATCTTGTCATATACCTTTTCATTTTTAATTCTGAATCTAGTTTGAACCATTTGACTAAATGTATTAATTTCCCTGATGCCACTGATGATGACCTCTTGAGGTCGAAACGCGTATAGCAATAGTGTCTATTATACAGGATATACACAAAAGAATGGTGCGGCTTCAAAAGTTAATAAAAACTTTATTTCTCACCTTACACGGGAACACCATACACCGTCAGCGGCGGCAACTGTCCAAGTTTCTCATACGCTACCAGCAGTTCGCTTCTCATGCTTACTGCGTGGCCGCTGGGCCAGTTTCAAAGATGGCGTTGCAGCTGCAGAAGGCTTTCTGTGTGCTCCGTTTTGAGGTGTCCAGATCTGTGATTACAGTGCAGCGTGAGTTTCGTGCACGGTTTAAAAAAGACGCACCACTCAAGAATAACATAAGCAGGTGGTACCGACAGTTTGTAGAAACTGGATGCTTGTGTAAAGGCAAGAGTCCTGGTCGACCTCGTGTGTCTGATGACAACATTGAAAGAGTGCGTGAGGCGTTTCAGCGAAGTCCCCGCAAGTCAGTGGCTAGAGGAAGCAGGGAATTGGGCATGCCAAAAATGACGGTGTGGAACGTGTTGCGTAAGCGGCTATGTTTTAAACCGTACAAGATGCGATTGGTGTAGGCCCTTAAACCATCAGACAAAGTGAAAAGGCGTGACTTTTGCGAGGAGATGCAGTTGAAAATGGAGGAAGATGGTTCGTAGAAAGATTGATCTTCTTCGATGAAACCACATTCCACATCAGTGGCAAGGTGAACAGACACAATGTCCGTATCTGAGGAACCGAGCAACCACATGCACAGATAGAGCACCAGCGTGACTCTCCAAAAGTCAACGTTTTCTGTGCGGTGTCCCGCGAGAAAGTTCACGGCCCATTTTTCTTCGCTGAAGCAACTGTGACTGGCGACTCATTTTTGGACACGTCGGAAAGCTGGTTGTTACCCCAACTGAATACCAATTATGACGATTACATTCTACAACTGGACGGAGCTCCCCCCCCCCCCCATTTTCACAGGAATGTACGAGTGCTTCCCAATCGTGTCTTTCCACAGCGCTGGATCGGACGTGCTGCTGCAAATGGAGACAACAACCTTCTCCCTTGGCCACCCCGTTCGCCAGATCTTACACCGTGCGATTTCTTTCTTTGGGGGTTCGTTAAAGACAGCGTATATGCACTACCATTGCCCACGTCCATCCAAGAACTTCGTGATCGGATAACGCATGCACTGCAGGCCATTAAACCGGACATGCTACACCGGGTCTGGGATGAGTTTGATTACCGTGTGGATGTGAGTCGTGTGACCCAGGGTGCACACATTGAAGGATTGTAATTAACGCATGAGAAACTTGGACAGTTGCCGCCGCTGACGGTGTATGTTGTGCCCGCGTAAGATGAGAAATAAAGTCTTTGTTAACTTTTATGTATATCCTGTAGTGTTAATAGTTGTTGGTTTGTTTACTCTACATTGTGTTATTGCAGTTACACAATCCTACACCTCAGCATTGGTCTTTCTGTACTGTGCTTACTTTAAGCGGTTTTGAGACAAATCACAGACAGGTAGGCTGATTTGTTTAACCTTTTCCTTTCGTAAATTACAAAACTGTTTCACTCTTTTGTATGGAAATCTACAACATACAACTTCGTCTGGTGAAAATTATAAATTGTTGTAAGATTTGAGGTTTTCACAGCGGTGAGTATGAAGATTTCTGTCTTCTGGGTTGTTGCGCCGTGTAGTCTGGTCGATGTTAACCAACGTTTCAGAGGTCAGCGCAACAACCCAGAAGACAGAAATCTTATAAATTGTTGATATTGAAATGAGAACATATATTTGGAACTACTTTTTCCTATTCACATTGACACGTCATAGGCACATTTAGAATAAAAGAGAAAGCTGGTTTCTAAACGAGTTAATCCTATAAATCTTAATGGTAACTATACGTACCATTAACTCTGCATTTTTATTTATGGTTTTCATATGATTTTCTGTGTAAACAGAAATCACTTCCTTAATAAGTATTAACAAACTGATCTTTGTAATGGTAAAGTGTTGTGTTTTCTTAAATATTATTTAGAAGATCTTCGGATTCAAAGGGTTAATTACATTAGTTGCTTGCATAGTTCAGATCGACCTAGAATATAAACGAATCAATTAAAATTTTTGGACATTAACTATTATTCTGTATGCCATCCAAAATTATAATGTGTATGTACCACACATTTGTATGTTATTTTATAAATACGTTAACCAATACAGCAGCCTGTTTAGGTGTTTTAATTTCATGCGAAAAGTAAGGTTCAATGTTTAAGAACTTCATTCCTATCGTTATAAAATCGTCTCCATGTTGATCGGAACGAAGCTTTCTGAAACGTTGGATTTCTGTTTCCAATTGACGAGGATGATTGCCCGAGAAGCTTTTATTTCGTTTAGTCACCGAGAAAGCTTCAATTGTTTCTTCTTACACCCTCCGTCACACTGTGAACTAAGCTTTCAAATTGCTACATCATACTTTTTAAAAAATCGAGACCCAGTTCCTTCTGCACCTGACAATAAATACAATGCGGATTTAGGATTTCTTGCTTCCTTACAATTTTCACAGACACTCTGAAACTGAAAAAATGCAGTCCACCGTAACAAACGTGTTGTCACTGTTGCAGAGCTAAAACGCCTGACGTAAACTACACGAGAAAGAGACAAATAGCTTCCAGGGGTGTGGGCTAAACAACTTACCCCACCCTTTTCTCTTTACTGCAAAAAAGAAGAAGAATAAGAAACGTGAGAATTGCGAAACATTAATTTAAAACACACGCTGGCCAGTGTAAGACCCAGACAAAGCATATGTAGACTTAAATCTGGATGTATATGGACTGACAATTGTTAAGTTTAACCCGGCTTGCTGCATAGTACAGTATAAATTCTTAAAATTTATAATTTTCCATAAATTTAAGAATAAATCAAGAAGTTCATATTCGTCTCTCAGTATAAACATGGTTCATGCCGTGTAAGGCACATACTATGACTGTTTGTTACCCCACCATTATTTTACGGACACACTGTTTACTATAGGCTACCATAATTAAATTAAATTGTCTGAGTGGACATAACCTAAATCACATAGCGATTCTTGCTGTTTTCTAATTTTATTAAATTAAGGAAACTGTCTCAAATAGTCTTCATTCACAGTGATAAGTTCAGCAGAACTAAGATACTTGAAGAATACCTACAGAAGATATTACTTCGTATACCGAGACAAATAGGTAGACAATCTTCAACGCGTATTAAGAAAATGTATGAAGGGTTTGAAATAAATTGACTGCATCAAATTCGACGCACGGGTACTAACGGTATGGGAAATTTTGTGTCATGTGAAACAGTAAGTTTTATGCAACAGATGAATATCGACTGCTAGATGTTAACTATAGGCCTTCCAAAAATAATTTTACCATCTCCCTTAAGAAACAACGGAACACAATCAGCTACTTCATTCTCTCGCCAAGGACATCAGGTCTTAAGATTACACAAGATCATTTAGGCATCTGGAAAGTATCATTTTACATTTTTTCGGTGTTAACTGTCTTAATTACACTCCAGTTTCCAGACTAGAAAGTATTTGTACCACTGCCCAATGCTAGTTATTACAATTACGTGCGGACTGTTCCCACAGACGCTACTGGCTTGCAGAAAAGAAGGGGGTTGGAGGAGATAAAATCATGCAATCGAAGCCAACTTCTGCAACGCAATTTTCCATAGCGGGAATTCGTGACAAGGAGCAATAAAAACATGTCTGTGTGGCCTTCTATTTATATTGTGAGCAAAATCAGAACTCCATTTCCTGAATAGCGTGATGTCTATTTGTAGCTCTAAAACGTCACTTTGTAGGAACCGTATCTGGAAAGCAACCTCCTGAATGCAATTAACTGTGATAAAACTTTCTGCACGAACTACGTATTACAATAAGTAAGAACAATAATAAACAGAAATGATATTTACCGTAAAACTACATAGTGAATTAACCCCGGAAATGCATGTTATTATTCAATAAAAACTCCAATCATTGTGTCTATTCATAAGCACATATGGACGGGGCATGTAGCGCGCATGGCGGATAAGAAAATTTTATGTCCGTTTAAAATGGTGACTATACTGGACTAATACGAACCAGAATCAAATTTTCCCGACAAGTTTTAGTGCAGCCCATCAACAGACTACTAAGTTTTGTTAAAATCTAGTAGCGCTGGAGACTAAGCAAAGGAAAAAGAAAACATAATTAACAACTAAGAAGTTGGCTGTCTTATGAGTTGTTGTGCCGTGTAGTCTAGTCATCCATCATCAGAGCTCTGATGGTGGCAGCAAACATCCCTGAAACTTCGGTAAATTTCTACCAGACTGCGTAGCACAACAGCCAGTAATCTTCAAATTGGAAAATGTTTTCGAGAAGGGCTATTGTACTTAAAATGTATCCATTTTGAAATTTGGTTGTTCTGGAGTACAATAAATAATTCTGAGACTACGCATGTCTATGATTTAAGCAGTCGTTGTTGGCCGCTGGTGTTTCCTTGCACTGTGGCACAGATTTATTCGAGTTATCTCAAGGACACAGAATTCGTTTATTCTCCAACTCAAATTACCTTTTCCCTGAGAACAGTTCTAAATATAGATTTGTAAATATTACTCAAAAACTTATTACCAGTTCCTAAAAGAAAACACAGTCAAATGGATACTGTTCTTTAAGAAAATAATCGCTGTTAAATATGAGACTCATTATAAACCCATAAATAGATTCTGTGGGAAAATTCAAAGGCAGTGAATGTTAAATCTTGTGGTACAGGTAAGTACCACTGTGTTTTAAATGGCTAATAACACAGATCTATGAATGATGTCGCCAGTTGCATTAGTCATCTGCCATGACCATCAGCTCATGAAATACACGAGGCTAGCTCCCTATCCTATAATCGATTTTCTGAGACGTATCAGCTCCCTGAACTACTTCTGTCATTGCCTTGAATATGTCTCCTGTTCCAGAACAATAAGGTCTATGGCCCGTACGCGTTGGTTTCCTCTGCCTTGTAATAACAATCAGTTGTTGGACTGCATGCGGCCAGTTTCCCAGATGAACAGTTCATTTCGCCGCTATCCCTCAACTAAAACGGTTTAGTTGATTATACGCGGGAAGTTGCGTATCGTATCACTGCTAATTTACAAAAAAATCTTAGTAATTTCCACTCTAATTACACATAGTATGAAATAAATTGATAGCATAAATACATTTGCACAACGTAGGACACTGACATAATCTAAAAAGAAAAATTTCAATACAAATATTTTTGGTGGTGTCTGTTAAATAAACAAGTCTGCCATATAGTTACTTTATTATTGGCTTTAAAACGTCTTATTTACTTTAGAGCAAATGTTGTTTATGCTTTGTGTGAGGGTTGTACACAGTTCGATGCTTATTCCATATACCAGATATTCTCACAGATTTTATAGTTTCGACCTCTGCTTCAAACCTCAGAACACTTCGTGATCGTTTTATCTCCAATCTCCTTAATCGAACATTGAAAATTAGTCAAGAATACTTCGTTCATTGCTATACAATCTGTTTAATTAATATGTCATTAATAAGTAAATTATATATAGACATTTTTAACACTGTGTCTCTCTACACGATAGAAATATTTAATTAGTTAATTGAATAAAACTTTTCTTGGATATTATCCATCGTCTAGTATATATAAAACGTAAAACGACGTTTCGGAGATGGGACTCTATCTCCGTCTTCAGGTTCCTACACAGTTGGGCCGGACCGGAGATAGAGTCCCATCTCCGAAACGTCGTTTTACGTTTTATATATATACTAGACGATGGATAATATCCAAGAAAATGTTTATTCAATTAACTCTTCACCATCGTCAAGAAGTTTTAGATTTGATATTTAATTACTTGTTTGTTAATATCACCAGTGTTCGGCAGTACTCTTGGTATGAAAAACTTGAACACCAACAGGCTACTTCTTAATGAAGGTCAAAATCAGGAATTATGAAAATTTGGAGGGTTGCAAGACGCAAAAACAGAATATCACAATGATATTGAAAGATTACTTAAGGAAAAGGATTTTAAAATATCTTACTTATAACTAATTTTGTTTTAAAAACACTGAGTAGCATATTGGAACCACACTTACTACAATAGTTGGTCTAACGTAATGGAATTTTAATAACTTACCATAAATTTTCAATAAACTGTCCTCAAGAGCACAAACGCGACCTGCGATTCGTTGATAAAACCGGGTGATGCAGCTCCATATCCTCTGTAAAAGTTTGAAAACACGTGTCATAAGATACATCGTTATGACATTTTTTACACTCCGTTCTTATTACAATTTGTTCAGAAGCTTTTGATTTTAGCTGAAATTATTGAGAATAATGTTATTGAATTCACAGTATGGCAGTTAACCACTTCTTCCAGCAGATGTAAACAATTCGTTGACACAACTGTAGGGGAAATGAGCAAAGTGTTACAGATAAGGTTATGGGAAATGATTCGGTGGTTGCTACCGGCATCTTCCGATAGATGTCGACAAAGTAGCAGTCAAAACAAACTTGATATTGGTTTTCGGCTGGGCAATGGCGTGTCATTACTTAAGTCGTGCAAGCGTGTTAACTTTCCGCCTGATGGAATTCTGACCACGTTCAGTCTTGTGGAATCTTCATTTAAGTATTTAATAATCTAGGTTCAACAGCTTTTTTGGATCTTTGCCGCTAATTACATGGGCAGTAGAGAGATTGCTGACTAAAATACGCCGGCCTTGTTCAAAATATATTAAACTTTTGAAGCAGCAGCTCGTCTAAGTAACATTTAAGAGTTCAGCCTCTACTTAAAAGAAACCACAACACTTCCCTATTAAAGCTCAATTGGTAAATTCTGTTAAAGTAAATAGTTCCTAAGTAGAATTTGAGATTATCGCGGCGAGCGATAAGTCTCATCTCCCTAATGATAGAGACAACAAGGACCTCTGAAACGTTTCTAAACTTCTATCAGACTACACGGCACTACACTCCATAAGCTAGACATCTTCGAACTGATCTTTGATTATAATGAGAATCATATGAAACATATAATTACAAAATGAAGAGTTGCTTATTTTTAAATCAGGTAACAGATATGGTTACCACTGCGCTTTAAAGGATTAAGATCGGTTTTAATGGGGATGGATTTCTAACTGTTGTTATGTCAAACATTGTTGCTACATTGCAGTTAGGATCACAGCAAAACGCAATCTACTAAAAGAGCGCTGCTGTCAGTTAAGGCTTATCGGGTTGACAAGTGACTGTCATATTGATCTGAAACCGACACCAACAAGGATGGAAGAAGGTTTCTGAACGCAGTTTCATTATTTTATAATTTAGATGATAGAAAATTCCAAAAGGACAATTTTACATATTACACTTGTTCTTATTCCAGCTACAGTCCTGTTATTTTCTTGGAGAAACCGAAAAATACCACTGAAACCCAGAGCCAGGAAAGTCGATCAGCGGACCAAGATATAAACGCGGGTCCTCCCAATACGAAGCAAAATATTAATCACTCTGCCACAAGTTTCGATCACGTATCATGTCAGAATTTTACTCTGCGAACTGTTAGATTGTAGCGAATCCTCACTACACGCCTAATGAGTCGGCGAGTTTAGTTGGATACTAGCAAAATCCACATGGAGCTGGTAGAAAATAAAACCACGAAGAGGCATGTTTTATCCCGTATCCGTAATTGGTTTATTGGACCAGAAGACGTTCGGTAAGTTCTCTAAACAATCTTTATTGTTAATGAAAAATTCGTCACGTGACGTTTGTGAAGGTGCAGAAACTCTAGTAAAAGATTGCAGCGATATTAATGAACTCTTACGTTTATACAAAGAAGTTCATAACAGTTCGAAATGAAATGAAGTATCGAATAAGCTGCATTAATATTAAAACTTTATGCATGCATTTATACTCATTAACATACAAACAACAAATTGTTTCCTGAAGATAAGAGACATGACACCATTTTGTTACACACGCACACCCGCGTCTGTGGTAATAACGATGTCCTACATTCTAGCGACTAGACATTGACGTATGTCTATTTAGATTTCTTTCAGTCTGTTTTCAGACCTACTCTGTCATTAGCATCTAATAAAGTTATTTTCTTTTATTTATGAGACATAAGTTATATAATTATAACCATATACATATATGTACAGAGAAGTTAATACGTAATCTCAATATATAATCATTACTGTCAATATACATCTTACAGCAAACGTGTGGACCATAAAATTCGGAACCTTAAATATCACGAACCGAACACTGAAGAACTTCTGCGTTACTACACACTCAGACGGCCGTCGATGTTCTTTGTGCATCTCCGTATATTTTTATAACATTGTATCACTCTGTATATGAGCCGGGATAGCTCAGTCAGTATAGTGACTAGCTACGGGCTGGACGACCGGGGTTCGATCCCCGACGGGGGCAGAGGATTTTTCCTGTGGCCTCTGCGTCCAGACCGGCTATGGGGCCCACCCAGCCTCCTCTATAATGGGTACCAGGGTCCTTTCCCGGAGGTAAAGCACGGCCGGGGCGTGACGCTGACCACTCACCCCCATCTAGTGCCGGGGTCAAGGAAGAGAGGAGCTATACCTCCACTCACCCCAAACGCCTACATGGCGTATAGTGGGACAAACTTTACTTTACTTATCACTCTGTATAATTAAAAGCAGTTACCGCCTAAATTACATATTTAATATTAAGTAAGTAATTAATAATAGTAAATCAATAAATTTGCTAAGGAAAATTATCGATTAATATGTCGACATGCTTACGGTAATACGTTTGTGGTATTTTAATGCATTGGCTTAATATTCCCATAAACTAACCTCATTTATAACCCGGAGAACACTAGTCAACAAAGGGTTAATATTTTCGCTGAGCACCCCTGGGTATGAAACTTAGTCTCCTATAAGCTTGTTAAAGGAAGAACACATTGTTGACGTTGGTATAAGGTGCTGAAACGAATGGATCTAAGAGGAAAGACACAATTACATAACAAGGAACTTCATACTGGGTACATCTTCTGGCGTGTTTTGAAGAGTTTTATGTTTCGTGCTGCGGGACTCACCAAACTGTGCAAAAAGCTTTAAAGAACTTTTTAAATTAACATTTTTAACCTTTTGACTGCTTTAACTAATTTAAAACGTTTACCACATAATTTTATAATTATTTTCTGACATCAGGAGGAGAAAACACAAAATCCAGTGCAATGACACAAATGCAGGGAATTGAACCTGATGATGTCCACTTTGGACCGAAATATGAAATTCTAATGAATGAGCAGTAAACTGAGTGTGTGAAAAAGACGAACAAGAAAAACCAGGAATCAACATAACAACCAGAATGCTGCAGTATAGACTTCAGTTTACATTCCCCTAGAAAGTTCATTTCGACTACAGGCATTACACAGCTGTCGGAGAAGTTGCCGAGAGTATAAGGCGAGAGATATTTTGGTGCCGTTGCCGTTACAAATGTGGAAAACACAGAACGACTCATATGTGACCCACACAGCAGACAGGACTGGAGGAGGAGTGCATCGCTGGTGTGGGTCCCCTCCACAACCTGTCCTTAGTCATCCATCTCGTTGGTTATGTTCGGTCTGAATCTTATTTCATTCTCATCCCATTATACAATAAACTCCCGATTATTTGGGCCGGTTGAGAAATTTATTTTCCCGGATAATCAAAACTAAGGATAATCCGCAAAAATCAATGAAAGAAGAAGAGGGGATGGAAGCAACGGAACATAGAACATACAGCGGTGCCAAATGTAGCATTGCTCAACGTTCTTTTTCAGTGAATGCAAATTGTTTCATTACATGTATTTACATGCAAAGAATTAAGCACTCATGAATACTGTACATTAATTTCCAAACTTGGCTATAGAAATCAGCGCTTTCCTTTTATCTATCACAAACTCAGTTACAACACAACACAACACAAGGAAGAGTTGCGAACTCGCAACAACGCCGTTCGGCTGCCGATGTATCCACAATGCGGCATGTGGACAGACTGAGCTCTTGCTTTTTTTCCCAGTTTTTCGTGAGAAATAGTTTAATACAAAGTAAAGTAAAAGTCATCTCAGTATTTTATGGCTTCCATACAGAAATGTGTTATAGAAGCTGTCTATAATAGAGTTCCAATTTTGCGACTGGGTTCATATATCATAACTGTTTGAATACTGAACATAAAACACATTAAGGTGTAAGTCTGCGTTCTCTTAAAAGTAGAAAAGTTACTGAAAAATTGTGGCTATAAATGGTAATTGTTTAGGTGTATTTTATAAGCTTCCAATACTCTTGAAGCCTGATAAAGCCCATAAAAAACGGACACACAAAGCTGTTATATATTTTAACATCGCTGGAGAATATTATATTTATATTATTATGAAATACACATGGATGAAAAGGATGTATGAATGTAATGTTAAAATATTAACTAGTCTTTAGACGGGCGGAATTTTTCTCAATATTAATTTAAACCCACTTAACACCGTGAACCTCTAAATTTCCCATTGTTAGCATAAACTGAGTAATGCATATATCTTTTTGTACTGTGGTATATTAAAGAACTCTTAGTTGGTTCCACAATTTAAAAAAATATTAATCGTATTTATTTACCCACATTCGCGAATTTACTCAAACACTGCACTCACTCTTCAAGTTGCATAAAAGCAGAAAATTTCTTGCCCAGCTGAGTAAGAAAAACCGTACAACACTTTTTTTTTATTTACTGAAATGCTCACTTGAAACAAAGATACGAATAAACCGACTTTAAGTCTCGCCGCTCAGTTTTCAGGTGGACTTCAGATTGGCAGTCGCAGTGACGCTATAACTCCAAACCAACATCTCCTGAGTGAGCAGACCAGAGAGATTTAAAATTCCGTGTCTACCGGTGTCCCGAATGGAACGCAATGAATTTCTCTTTTATTTACGATACTCCTAAGTTGAGGACTGTTTTATGGACCGGAAAATTTATGAATTCCCACAGCAACCCAAACTGACTTCCACTAGTGCTTAGTAGGTAGTATATATATATATAACTAACTAACTAACTAGATGGCTTACCGAACCCGAAGGTTCATCACCGAATTAACCAAAGCCCTCCACCGGACCCTGTCCTGGGCCAACAAAATCCAGTTTCCTTCAACTCCTATCTCGGATAGATCCCGCCTGAGATTATCCTCCCATCTACGTCTAGGTCTCCCCAGCGGTCTCTTCCCTTCAGGTTTCCCAACCAGTACCCGGTGCACACCTCTTGTCCCATCCATGCGCGCTACATGTCCCGCCCATCTCACTCTTCTCGACTTAATCACCCTCACAATACTGGGGGAGCAGTACAGATTTTTAAGCTCGTCATTGTGCAGTTTTCTCCACGCCCCATCGTCTTCCCTCTTAGGCCCAAATATCCTCCTCAACACCCGATTCTCAAACACCTGCAATCTGTGTTCCTCCCTCTGAGTGAGAGACCATGTTTCGCACCCATACAAAACAACAGGCAAGATTATTGTTTTGTATACTTTAATTTTCAGGTTCTTAGAAATCAGACGGGAAGACAAAATATTTTGGACTGAGAAGTAGCAAGCATTTCCGGAATTTAGTCTCCTCCTAACTTCCTCACAAGTATCATTTTGATTTGTTATTGTTGTTCCCAAATATTTGAACTTTGTAACCCTTTCAAAGGATTTATTAGCTACCCTAAGATAATTTTGCCCGCCTGTCTTCTGATGACGAGATACTAACATGTACTTAGTTTTTTCTGAATTTACTTCCAGCCCCACTTGTCTACCAGCCTCTAGTAAAACTTCTGCGTTCCTCTTTATTGTATTTATATCGTCCCCCAATAAATTAACATCATCAGCATATGCCAATAGCTGATGTGTCCCGTTCAATTGCAAACCCTCCTGCCTACCTTGGACCTTCCTGATGGCGTATTCTAGCGCAAAGTTAAAGAGCAAGGGAGACAAAGCATCTCCTTGTTTTAGACCGTTCTTGATGAGGAATGTCTCAGATACATATTTACCTACTCGAATTTTGCTGCAGGTTTCATTTAAGCACATTTTTATTAGACCCACTAGCTTCTTTGGTATACCAAATTCAATAAGAATATTATATAGCACTTCTCTCTTCACAGAGTCATAGGCTTTTTTGAAATCTATAAATAACTGATGTACAGTCCCACCGAACTCCCATTTTTTCTCTAGTATCTGACGAATGCAAAAGATCTGATCAATCGTTGATCTGTTTCGTCTGAACCCACACTGATGATCCCCAATAGTTTCATTCGCATATGGGGTTAATCTTGCCAAAAGAATGTTGGATAGAATTTTGTATGAGGTTGATAGCAGCGATATTCCTCGGTAATTACCACACTCAGTCTTGTCCCCCTTCTTATAAATAGGAATAATTATGGATTCCTTCCATTGATGTGGCATCTCTTCCTTATCCCAAATTAACTGAATAAGCTTATGGATCCTCATATGCAACCCTTTGCCACCTGCTTTAATTAATTCGGCCGGAATCTGATCAATTCCTGGAGATTTATAACTTTTCAACTTCCCAATGGCTAGTTCCACTTCATCTAAGCTAGGTTCTGGCACCAACAGTTCAGCTGTATGCATTTTAATCTGTCTAATATCACCAGTATTATGAACATTTAAGAGCTCGCTAAAGAAATTTTTCCACCTATTCACAATTATTATTGGATCTGCAAGCAAATTGCCACTATCATCCTTTACCAAATTAGTCTGGGGTTGATATCCTTTCTTAAAGTTATTAATGCCTCTGTACAGGTCTCTGATGTTTTTTTCCTTATTATTTGTCTCAAGTTCAGCAATTTTGCCCTTCAGGTATTCCCTTTTCTTAGTCCTAAAGGTTCTACTAGCCTCACGTCTCACGTTACATAGATTATCCGCATTTGTTTTGTTTGGGTTCTGCAACCATTGAAATTTTGTTTGCTTCCTTCGATCTATTAATTTTGAACATTCTTCATCAAACCACGGTTTATTTTGCTTTCTCCTGTAGTATCCTAGTTTCTCTTTTGCTGAAATTTTGATGCAGTTTCTGACATTTTCCCACTCCCTGTTGATGTCCACACTTTCATTATCCTCATTTGTCTCTAAAATTTGAAACCTATTCGAAATTTCAACTTGATATTGTTCCTTTGCCTCTCCCTCACTTAATTTTTTCAAATCAAATCTTTCTGTGTATATATATATATATATATATATATATATATATATATATATACATATATAAAGAATTACACAAACATATGAGAATTATAGAGCTGCAGAATTACGGAAACATGAAAAGTACAGCGCTACAGAATCACACGAAAATATGATAAATAATAATCATATATCTATAGAACTACATGTACATATGATAAGTATATATTTACAGAATTACATAATCATAGGGCATATATATATATGTGTAAATAATAAACAGTCCTGCAGCTTTACCTAGGGCAAAGTTCACCGATGTCTGTTGAAAGGAAATTGAGCGGTGATGTTCTTGTCGGATAATAAATTTTGGTATTTTAAAACATAGCAAACCGAACTATAGTTCGCGACTGTAATCTTGAGACTTGCGGGGTGAGGAGATGGGGTGAAGGTGGAAGGAGGAAAGATAGCGTCCGCCTTTAACGCTTCGGACTTCCTGCATTCCTTCCAAGTCTCAAGATTACAGTCGCGTACTGTAAAAGCTTCAAACTCTATTCTATTTAGCTGTAGGTTTTGAGTTAGCTCAAAGGAAAGCAATACTACGTTATCTATTCGCCAACTCTCAATCAACTGAATAGGTTATATACAACATCGAGAATCAAGGCATTTGTAATTCAAAAAAATTAAAGAATGAATTTGGAGTTCTTGACTAGCTGAGCTTGTCAATAGCCACTCAAGAACTATGCAAGCGTCCGACTGACGATAGACTACACACAATGAATACTGGAACATATTCCACTTGTGTAAAATTCTTTGTGTTTCCTTAGTTTCTCTGCATCAATATGGTTGACCTGGAATCATGTTTCCAATCACGGACAGCATCGATCATGGTCCCGACATAATCGAATTGAGGGAAGGAAGGACGCATGAGCAACCCTCTGTAACATCTGTCTGTATCTCGGTTGCCATGGTTGCGAGAAACAATAATGCTTCCTGATGAAAACTGTTATATTTCATAAAAGCCAGAGAGTGTATGGGCCCAACTAAATGATTTCTTGGACCCAATGGTTCATTTTTATTAAATCCATGGTACGGCCATGTTGTAATATTTCATTTCAGGAATTGTTTTGGAGAGTCTCCGTAAAGAAACTACAATATTGAAGTCTGCAGTTAATATTCCATTAACTTCTTTCTTATTTTTCAAAGGTAAAAGAGGCTTATGACACGATCACGTGTCTGTCCACCCTAATAGCTACGAAACCAACCGACGGATTTTATTAAAAATTGCTATTAGACTAATAGCTTTTAGTCGCCCAACTGTCAAGATGATATCTGTCCTTTATGGAACACGAAGCTTCATTATCGTTTACCGTCTTCACAAGAGCCCACCAGTGTTCTCTACTCGTAGTTAAACAAATCTGTTTCACACGTTTTTAAATATCTTGGTCTTTTTATTTCTTATATTCTGTTAAACGTCGCCGCCAGCAGCTCAGATCATAAGCACAAGATGAGAAATGATATATGAGTAATAAATTGTAAGGTATATAAAAGGAAGTGGTCGTGGCCTAATCTAAGGTACTATTACGGCAATTTCGTGGAGAAACTGAGGAAAATATGAATAAAACTAAAATCCTAACAACACCTGTCCTCAAAGAGCTTTTTTCATTCAGATTATGAACTTAAATTGTATACATGAATATAGCGTCGGTCTTGTGCGTGCTATATGCCCCACCTCTCTAATCCTTTTAGACTGTTTCAATAAATAAACGCAATTAGAATTTAATAGATTTCTAGGAAGGTACTATTTGTTGGTATTTATTCTGTAACGAAATTATATAAAACACAAAGCCCTTTTATCATGTCGTATTCGATATTTTATGGTATTTTGTATTGTGCACGGTTGAGAGAGCTCGGTCCCTGTGTTTCAGGTGGAGCGCCATGCATGCCACCAATGTGGAGCGAAATTCCTGGCGCCTGCCGCCTGATGACACCGTGCAGGTGGCCGACCAACGCTCCAAGAGTGCCGAGGTGAGACCCGATATTATTATTATTATTATTATCCCATATCTTCACCGCTTTAAGGAGTATGTACTTCCATGTATCCGAGACAGACCTTGTCCCTAAGGTACATAGGGCAGCAGCAATTTCCGGGATCCATATTCTTTTTAGCAAGTGCCACATGTATTATATAATTTTATTTTATGAAAGCGTCTTTCGGATGATGTTTGAAGTTCCCAAAATGGCGGTCTTCTGAAGTTCCCTGACGTCGTGTTCGCCCGGGATGTTGGCCAAATATTTCCTGAGTGACCTGGAGACAGTTCCTGTTGCCCCTATGACTACTGGGATTACTTTTGCTTGAACCTTCCACATTCTCTGTATTTCTATGAGAAGGTCCTTGTATTTCAATATCTTCTCTGCTTCCTTCTTAATCACATTTCTGTCAGTCGGTATTGCTATGTCAATTAAGAGGCAAGTTCCGTTTTTGTTTCTGATTATTATGTCTGGTTTATTATTTGGGATGGTTCTATCTGTTCTGACTTGTTGGTTCCACAATATAATTATTTGGCTGTCTTCTCTTGTCTCCACTGTCTTCGGGATGTGTTCATACCAGTGCTTCTCTTCTAGCTTTACCCCAGTTTTCCTGCATATGTTAAAATGTGACTGAGTACAAACACGATCATGTCGTTGTATATACTGCTCTTTTGATAGCACGGGGCATCCGGACATAACGTGATCTGTCGTCTCATCAAATTGCTGACATAGTCTGCATTTGCTATCTGTATCTTTTTTAATATTTTTGTTGCGTAATATTTTGTATTTAGTGCCTGGTCTTGTGCTGCTATAATCTGACTTTCAGTTTCCCCTTTCAGATCTCCTCTTGTTAGCCACAGAAACGTCTCTTCTTTGCTTATAAGTTGTCTGTCCAAACTTCGGAGATACTGTCCATTTTGTTCTCCCATTTTTTCTTTATACTGTCTTGGATCAATATCTTAATTTGTTTTCCTTCATTTGTGTCATTGATTTCCTCTTCAGAATTTAGTTCTTCTTTGATTTTCGATGCTGTCTTAGTTATTGAGTTCATTATTGCTTGAGACCTGTCGTGTAATTTTATGATATTAATATATGGATCCTTCTGATGCTTTATGTGCAAATACTCTGCAATATTAACTATTTCACTTTTGTCTGTTACTTCAATTTGTGCCAGTCCTATTCCCCCTTCCTTCCTCTTTACGTAAATTCTGTCTGCATCTGCCTTCGGGTGATGCATTCCATAAATTGTCAACAGTTTCCTAGTTTTGCTGTCAATTTTCTTCAGTTCTTCCAGTCTCCAGTTAATTATTCCAAAACTCTACCTCAGTACTGGAACTGCTAACGCATTTATGGCAGTGATTTTGTTTCTGGCATTCAGTTCAGGTTTCAGTATCATCCTTAATCTTCCATTATATTCCTTCTTCAGTTTATCTTTCATTTGTAGATGTTGTATGCCATCTCCTTCCTCAATTCCTAAGTATTTATATGTTTTTCCTTGTTCAAGCTGTTGTATTTCTGTGTCCGTATCAATTAACAGATTTTCTGATTCTGCAAACTTTCCTTTTTTATATACAACCTTTGCACATTTGTCCAGTCCAAATTTCATTCCAATATCCTTATTGAAAGTCCTAACTGTATGTAGTTGTTTCTGAAGTTCAGTCTATGATTTATTATTATTATTATTACCCCCTCTCTTCACCACTTTATGTGGTATGTACTTCCATGTACCCGAGACAGACCTTGTCCCTAAGGTACATAAGGCAGCGGCAATTTCCGGGATCCATATTGTTTTTAGCAAGTGCCACATGTATTATATAGTTTTAGTGTTAGAGATGACTAAATATTTTACATCGGCGTTTTTCCAATGATCTATTATGATCCTAGAATGTGTGTTTTCTGAAGCTCTCTAATGTCGTGTTCGCCCGGGATGTTGGCAAAATATGTTTTGAGTGATTATTATTATTATTATTGTTGTTGTTGTTGTTGTTCTGTGGCTCATTTAGCGAGCATTGGGGGAGGTTAAAAATACGTACAATATTTTGAATGGACAGTCGTAAGGGAGAGCACTCGCACAACCTAGATGTAGTGTTGCATCCCGGGCTGGGATTACAGGTTGGCAAGGCGAGCGGATCCTTTGGAGCTGCAGGTGGCGCTTCTTGGTGAAATAAAGTTGGAATGTAACAGCTAAAAGATATTTATTGCAAGGCAATAGACTGAAGCAGTCGAAAACTGGTTGACTACAAGTGTATCACTTCTGCCTAGGCTTGGGTAGTCCGACCTTTCGTTGAGGGCTGCCTTCTGGCATGAAGAAAGCCGGTCTTAGTATCAATACCAAAAAAGAAGACATTATCGGGGAGTGATCACCAGGTTTTATACTTTCTGGAAGATTTCTAATGTCACCAAAAGTCCTAATTCATTATTTTAAATTTTCCCATTACCAAACGACTAGCCTATATTATATCCCAAATGCTTCGTTTTCAAACAGTTGCAATTACGTATTTTATTATCTGTCATTTATGCTAAAGTAACGCCCTCATATCAGGAATGTATCCCATTTCATCCTACATAGATCGAACTAAATCCGTCTTTGTCGAAATTATTTTCCTATTAGCAAGTTCAACATTCACCACCACAGCCTCGGTCATTTAAAACTAATTTCTTCAAGATGGCTTCCCACTTGAACAGACCTCACAAGTTTCCTTCCAGCTCACTGTAACGTTGACTTAATTACTTAATAATAAGATCTGAAACAGCTCGGCTAATAAAGTTACTAGATTTATTCTCGGTGACCGGGGTTTGTTTTCCAAAGGAGGCTTGAATGTCCTTCTTTAAAACTTCGACTGAGTGCTTATGTGGGCACACAGTGGGTGGGATAAAGCGGACGCAGCGTAAAACTGACCACTATCTCTTTCCAGTACTACGATTTAGATTATTACGTCTCAAAATAAGGGCAGTGAAGCAGAAGCCAGGGAGCCGCGAGATATTTATATATTTTAAAAATAAATATTTGTTACATTTTAGATCCACTTAGAAATAAAATAAACTTTTAACAGAAAACAAAAATCAGTGGCTTAGGTAAACAAATACAGAAACTCTCTATCTGTTTTATTGCAAAAGAAAATTTTTGTATTTCTTTACCATATCTGAGATGCATTTTTTCAAATAAAATATTTTTGTTTTTGTTAGTATTCCCTATAAATGTGCATGTTTATAATGAGCAAATAATTGTTGTTATCTGCTCTAAAATCTTTGTTATTGGCTCTGGGAAGTCTTGAACTTTTTAATCAGATTTGGTGAGCAGCGGAATGAAAAAAGTTGGAAAGAACTGATTTAGTATGGGCTGGATTACTGGTGTTCGATTTCAAGCAGGGACGAGAGATTCTTTTCAGCACACACGTCCAGACCGGCTCTGGGGAACACCCATAATTAAGAAGTATGGAGGAGGCGGTATTTTTCTATTCAAAAATATTAATTTGACCAAAAAAGAGAAACCTCAGACTAATCTGTGGCCTGTCCTGCATTAGAAGCGGGTAACCCAACGTTCAGATTTATGTCTGCTTGATACAAGCATGACACCTTAACCTGACTCCGTATACAGAATGTATAAGTACGTGAATAACTGTTATGTTTTTGTTTTTTTGAGAAAGGATGTGGCGTAAACTTCTTTTTTTTCAAGTTGATAAAGAAACGCTGACCAAACAACACCGCATTGCACCGTTTAAATATGAAAGTTCCTGTCTCCAATCCATTAAGAGGTTCGCCTTCCAAACAAACGACCGCGTCCCTCTGCCGAGGGGTGTGGTTCACTTTATTCATTATCTGCCGCATGAAATGAGGCCCCCCCCCCCAAATACGGTCGGTGGTCGAACACCGTGCCGGCTATACGCTGCTACTTAGATCTTAACATCGTGCTCTTTTGTTAACTCGTAAGCCACTGTGCAGCTAAAACAAATGCACGAAGAAGGAGAAAGATACAAAGAAAAATGAGAAGGTGCGAAAAGGAAGAAAGGAAACAAAGAATAAGGAAGAAGGGATGAAAGGGAGAATAACATAACAAGTGGGCGTGAAACATGGCTGTCACATCAAGGCAAAACATAGATTGAATGTGTGTTAGAACATGGTCTACGGAGAATACGTAACCTAAGAAAGAAATACAGTAGTCGGGGCGAATTTGAGCGTTCCACGTCCGTCACAAGTCAAAGAGGGTGATGAGAGAGAGACAGGAGAGGTAGCAGGTTACGAAGAATATACTGTGTGTTTGAACGAAGAACTTATTAGACCTTGAAGCCAATACCTCATGCCGAACGCTGTCCTAAAAACATTGCTCCCTACTAAAAATGATCTCACTATTGAAACATTCTGTACTATATTTGATATTTTGGGTGTGTTCACAGTGAGCAGACTTAGATACTAAATTATTTAAGTATAATAAAATAAATATACAAGAGAGAGAGACGAGACACTAGAAAGCAAGAAAACTAATGGCGAACTGAAAGTCAGCCCACGTATTTGTGCTGCGTTTCAGAACGACTATGTTCCTCCACAAATGGATACCTCTGCTTGAAGGTCGAGTCAGTTTTCTGCTCAGACAGGCAGTACTGTCCCAGCTGCGATACTCTGTTGCCTAGTCCCTCAGTTGCTATGTAAGTAATATATTTGGTTTGCATAATACATTCTTCTACCCCCTGAAGCGAAGCTCGGGTAGGCCTGGTGTAACAACAGAGTCCAGAAATGCGCAACGAAAAATTTCATAATCTGTAGACGAGCTCTTCAGTAAATGTTATTTGGCTGCTCATAACATGAGATAGCAGTGGCATGTAACGAATGGAAAAGAAATACAATTCATACACCATTTTAGTCGTTATGCCTGAAAGCATGAAACCACTTGGAAGACCTAGGTGTGGATGGAAATATGTTACTAAAATTAATCTTAATAGCTTGTATGATGGCGTGGACTGATTCATCTGACTCAGAATAGGAAGAGTGCTTTCATAATTTGAGTACGGTAATGAAGCTTCAGATTCTGTCACAGGCGAGGAAAAGTGGACTGGCTGAGACTATATGGTTATAATTTGTAGAACGTAATTTTAGCATAATTTTCGCATGTTTTATGCTGTAATCGTGATTCAAAACTTAGGTCCTCAATAACTATGACAATGCGATACTCCCTCCTTCGCTCCAAGTCTTATAAAGACTATTTTAATACAATTTCGAATAAAAATCCCGAGTTCATTACTGCTTCAGATATGAAGTGAACGAGTAAACAAACGAGATTATTTACCTCCACCTGGCATAAAAACTGTGAACTACATCAAAGTTGCAAGATGTCAGTTTATGTGGTAGTGGATCAAATTTTTGTTGAGCACTGTTGTATCGTGGCTTCTTATGTAGTTACCACAAATTCAAAAGGACTGCTTAACACGAAGAAATAGGTGTGCTAAAATTGTAGACTAACGGATGGAATGATTTGTTATATTCGATCATATGTAATACAAAAGAAAACTTTTATAGTAGTTCATAATTTTTTGTAGGGAATTTTTAAGCTGATAATGTTACTTAAACGCCAGATTTAACTAAATGATGATAAAAATATTACAGTGAAGTGCGTATATTTTTCAAATGCGTTGTCCGTTATTGTGCAGGACTAATTTGCATTGTTAATTCGTTTTACATTTAATTTTATTGCCCTCAAGCTAATTTCATTATGAACTCTGCAAAAAGTTAGAAGTAATACCTTCGCAAAACTTTCCAATGAAGACACTGCAGAACTTTCGTTAGCGTATGAAAACAATTGCTAAAGACAATATCCATACAGAAGTCAAACCCGTTACTGGAAATATCCGAAATCCGTCTAGCTTGTCCTAAGCAAAACTACGACATGTAATGCAATCTTAACCTAAACTCCAAATAAATGTAGAAGTTTTGTCTGGTACAAACTTGTTAGAAGGAATTCAGTTACACTTGATAGAAAACAAGTCTTTATTTCGTATTGCTGTAGGTACTCAAACTGTTAACCTTTCTTTTTTCCTTTATCTCTTGCCTGAAAATACATCTTCATTTCTTTTGTGACTCTACTTCATTACAATGTTTGTACAAAGGTTGTATATAATCAAACCAGCAGCTGGCTCTTAGTCGGTTAATGCACAACTTACGTAGCGGTGGCGCTGTACTTCCATATTAAGCGATTGAAAGAAGACCGGCACAAGAGACTTTAGTAGGTAATGCGGAATTCATCCTATTTGTGTAGGTATACGCATGCGAAATGAGTGATGAATTAGCCCTTTGAAGCCGGCACTCATCTAAAAATATTAGGGAGATTCAACAAGTAAATGCGATATTGGGGTGTCTTCGTTGTTTGATTATCAACACTTATGAGGCCTGCCCATATTATACCTCAAGGTAAGACGGTAACTTGCAGCTTCTGTAAATTTGTGCCGAGTAAGTGTGGCATAAAGACAGTTGCTACACTACAGGTCTGCACCAAGGACGAGCAAGATTAATGTCCAGTCTTGCACCAACCTCCGTTCAGTTGCAAAAATTATTTTTTTGAGAATGCGTTTGCCTGTCCTTGGTGCAAATTTCTGGTGAAGCAGTCATTTCTACGCTCTCATCACTTGGCACAAATGGACTACAGCTGAACCACACTCGCAGCATGTCCCCGTCTGACGAGCTACAGCATGACCAGGCCTCATCATACAACGAAAATATTCCACTACTGTCCTTACTTTTCAGACTCATTAGTAATTAAAAATTCAATTCGCACCGCAAAGAAAGCACCACTTCCATTAAAATTATCAACTGGTTAAAGAATGTGAAACATGTAGTTACCACTGGGATTTAAATGGTTAAGAGTTGGTCTCGCATGAGTCATGTCCATTTATTTCAACATGGAACTTTGTGTAAGAGATGCCCTGAAATTGTGTTTATGTGGTTACAACCCTGGTGTTATACACTGTAAGTAGAGCCACTTTGCTGGGCACCGTGTGACGTCGAGAGGAATGCCCGGAACCACGTCGGCACGCGTTGTTTTCACTTCAGACCGCCCAAACTTGTTTTCCTCTTCATTAATTATATAGACCTGCTTGATTCCCTCACTACGCTGTCTGTCTCTTTTCTCCGTCAATTCATTTATCCTTTCTGTCTCCACCAGCTTGTTCAACTTCTTTCTTTGACTTGATCTTCTTACTTCCTTTCCTCTCCCATCCTTTAAACGCTTTTTGCTCTCAAAATGAAAATAAACATATTTCTCTCTACGGTTCCTTCCTTTCTCTTTGTTTTATTTGTCATTATCTTACATTCTTCTCTTAATTTCTCACCAAATGCCACTAATAATTTTCTCGTATTCTTGCCTCTTATTCTAGAGATACTTGGATCGAATATCGTGCAGATAACAGCCTACTATAACAAAGATATTTCGTGGATTTATAATTTCCTTCACGAAAATTCTGCCATTTTATATTAAGGTACGCCGTCATTGCTTTTCTCGAAGTCTCTTTCAATTCATATTTGTTAGAAATCTACCATTCGCCAATACATAACCTACATAATTGAAAAGACACCTTTGAATGAACTAAGAATCAGTCCCGTTCTTTCTTACTTTTTTCTACCTTATTTATTATTCGTTGTTTGAGCGATAATCACAAAATTAATGCATATAGGGCTGGTAATATCTGACTGTCCGTCAGCATGAATCACCTCGTCAACCGCTGCACTGATTTGGAAGCATGCAACAATGTTTGGTGAAAGATTTTCTGAAAATGCAAAACTTCGGTATAGTAATTCTTTGCGCAATGCAAAAATATGGCGGCTGTATGAAAAATAAAATAAAAATTCGATTTGACCACGATCCAATTCATTCAATTCAAAGGTTTGAGTCCAGTATGCTACTACATAGATAATGCGCGTTATGACATTTTCGTATTGATTTATTGTACTTAAAATTTTGAAATAGAGCATGTGTGGTTTTCAGTACGCATTACAATTTTCCAGTCTTGTTTCAGAAGATGAGCTTTGACTTCGAAGTGTTTACAATTCTCCGCTTTTCTACTGTGTTGATACACGTTACATGACTGATCCCTATGTCCGGTTATTATCTGTGTCATCCCTGCCCAGGACCTGGTGCTGGCCGGAGCTAATGACAGCAACAATTGGCGTAGCATTGTGCTGTCGCTGCTGGTCATCGGCTTCGTGATTGTGGGCATCCTGACGGCTATCTACCTGCTGGGTTACGTCGACGAGATGCTGTACTGGAGCGGGCGACGTATGAAGCTGGGCGAGTACCTGCAGGGCGACCTCACGCCGCGACATATGCCACCCGTCTGGATTTCCCACACACACTTCATATTTCAAACCGATGAGGGCGCGCTCGCCTACCTCGACACCACCAACGACACCGTTTCGCTCCTCGTTACAAACCACACGCTGGTGAGTAACATGCCTTCATAACACATTCACATCCCTGTACACATACCACTCACAGGCCCGTATAACGTTTCGTTAAATTCTGGTACATCTGATCGGCACAGATAATCGTTACATGATCGAAAAGGAAGGTAATTCGTGTTTTTAAGCAGGCTGTAGCCGAGCATGAAAATTGACGGTGGCATCCCGATGTAATTTTACTTCCTGGGTAGCGCCATGTGAATTCTTTCAAAGACAGTGATGTCAAATGCTGTGGGTGTAGCCTAAGGACACGGGTGGTTTGAGCCCCCCCCCCCCACTTCAAATATAACGTTGAGAATATGTCTCTCTTAAAATGTATGAAGTATCATAAAGATCATAGGACATATAAAAATATTTGATCTAATATTAAAATCTCCTAACTTATATAATTTGTTTTGTTATGGGTTATTTATTATTTAATTTTGAATTTAAAGATGAACGAGGAACGTCTCGTAATTAGCGCTCATTTTTTCAGCTCGGAATTGCGTGTCATTTCGCCCAGAACTTTTCCTTTTAACACTGCATTCATGTGTATAAATGCACTCAACGATTTAGTGCTGTTGCATGTCATATTCTGGCGCAGACATTTGTAATATCTTAATGTAGATACTTATCACATTCTTGTTTAACAACTGTAATGTATTCGAACACCTATTCGTAATATGCTCCCATGTCCTATTATAAATCCTTAATACACTTTCCTTATCGTTATAATCTCGCGTGTTTGCTTATCCAAACCAGAGAAAATAGTGGTGAAGCCATCCTATAATTATATAGAGATTCCTGAAAATAAAGTTTCTTGTATTTCATCAACAACAAAAGAGCTGTAATAAAAGATACTTTATCAGTTTCACATTTTATTTTTATCGCAGCATTCTTTAACACTTACAACGAAACTACTTTTCAAATTTATCTGCCTCAAGTGCCAGAAGGGGTCGCAGTGGCCGCGCGGTCTGAGGCGTGGGCCTTGTGCTGCTTGGTAGCTGGGACCCTGGGTTCGAATCCCACTCAAGCCATGGATGTTTGTCCGCGATTTTCTGTGTTGTGCTGTCCTGTGTACAGGCACAGGCCTTGCGACGGGCCGATCCCTCGTCCAAGGAGTCCTACCAAATATTCATAGATCAAGCCAACGAAAAGTTGGGACCCGCAGTGCTCAGGCACTTGAAGAACGGGTCGTTCCCAGTATCCCAGTATCCAGTATCCAAGTGCCAGAAACTCAGTGTTTGTATAAATGAAGTGTGGGATTTTACACAACCAAAACCTTTTAACTTAGAACACATTCCACTCTTTTTCATCCAATATGATGTACACGCAATAGATACTGATTAAAAATGTATTTTCACTATAACATAGAATATTTCAGGTACATGACCTTTTCAGTTCTAAAGCACAGGCTAAGATATTTTTCTGATCTGCAGGGCGTGATAAACAGTCACATTTCATGGGTAATTCATAAGACTATTATAATACAGGGCTAGACAAATAGTGTTGTTGGTACTCGTATTATTGTAGTGCAATTATGCAGGACCCAATGATTCTATATTCTCATGTACAGGTGTCCCAGAAAGATGTTTACACATTATAATATGGACCATTAACAATGTGCATGTTATTCCTTTTGGGTCATCTGTATGACTAACTGCAGCATAAATGAATTTATGTTCACAACACGTGTAATAAAATGTCGACAATATATATTATGGATAGTAGTCGTAGCAACGGAAGGCAAACATTTAAAAAAAATCACCAATAGTATGTAATTGTCTCCAGGGTTGTTGTCAATGAAACTAAATAGATAAACTTCCAATAAAAGATTTTGGAGCCATCAAACTTTGAAAACCCGCTATATTCAGGCGACATTGAACACAGAGTGTAAATGTATCAGTGGTGATTATATTAAAATGAGGCATGGCGTAGGCAGTTCTTTCATAAAATCACTACAAAACAGAGGTGACTGTGGTTTATTTAACGACGCTGTCAGTTCCTGAAACTATATGTTGCCGAATGAAAGGATGATTAATGAATAACAAATTGGGAAGTATGTAAAATTAAGTTTGTCGTGGCCTAATTTAAGATATTATTCAAAGTTACTATCCAAAAATTTTCCTGGAGAGACTGAGGAAAGAGACAAATAACTGCAGTCAGTCTAATCGATCTCAGGGCCAAGACATCAATTCGGTAACTCCAAAAGACAAAGCAAAACGATCGACCATAACGTTAAGTGACAGGCCTGCCAATCTATAAATAAACTCTACAAAGTCACTATTACCTCTGTGTTTTTTTTTTCATTATCCTAATTACGGAACTGAAAACAATATAAAAAGTAGCATGGTACACCGAGGTAATTCAAAATTCCTTGTACAAAAAATTCTCTTCCCTAAGCGCTAATAACAGGGGTGTCAAAAATAAACAAATATTTAAATATAATTGTTTATTTTCTATATCCAAAGCTTACTTTTACTGCGAGCTTTGTCTAGGCCTAATATGTCAATATTCAAATCACTGGAAAAAATAAAGTGACATGTAAAGCATGATTGTTTAATCGGCCCGAATTTGAATTTATACACATTTCAAATATATTTTGGACCATGGAAATATAAACCGAATTACCCCTCGTTTCCACATTACACAACACTGAAGCGAGAAGCAGTCACTGGTATTTCAACTTAAAAGTAGCTAAAATATGTGAACGTTGCTGAATAAAATACTCTCGAGACGTGTAGTAAAGACACCGCAGCAATGGGTAGAACTCGGTCAATAATGATTGTTGTATCGATTAATCGATACGTCGATATTCAAGTGTTTCTCTTCTAGACAGTTCATTAATCAAGATCGGAGATTCTATATAAATTCCAAACTTGATGAAACTCTGTAATCAGTAATTATCTGATGGGTCTGTTCAGTTTCTACGGATATCCATCAATATTGTTTGTAGGGCCAGGTTCACACCACTGCGCGTAACTGTTTGGTTCAACGATGGCAGATTGATGAATAGCGTGATGTGTAAGATAAACGAAATGGATTCAGCTGAATTCTGTGGACCATCGGTTAGACATAGTTATTGAAGAATTAGGCCTAAGTGAAACCAATAAGTACAGACTGAAGAAAATGACATAACTAGGAGCTTCATAAGTCTGAGACTGAGGAAAATGACATAATTATGAGCTTCATGATTTGTGTACTCTTCAAAAAACAGTTTGTGTCAGGATTATAATTGAAGTTTCACAACCGAAGCAAAATTACGTCCATGGTTTATATTTCAAATTACTTCTAATTTAACAAAAGTAGCACTTGGCCTTTTGTTAGTGTTCAAATTATTTTACCATTTATAAGTTAAAAATAACAAACATTACTTGTAATGACTACGAAAATTCGTTTCCTTGTACTTGTATTAATGTTTTAGAAATTACACCCATTTACTTTCTGTCGCAGTCGAAATGTTAATAAGATTATCACATCAAGGAAGGTGAGATGGGCGGCGAACGCAGATGCAAGGGAAAAAGGAGAAGAAATTTTTAAAAATATGTATGGAAGTGATCACTTGTAAAATATAAGCGTACATTGGAGAATAATATTAAAGTGAAACTTAAGAAATTAAGCGTCAAGATAGCATTCAGTGGCAGGCTCTTGTAAACATCAAGTTCTATAAAAGGCTGGATATTTCTTGACAAAATCAGCAACTATTAGCTTCTCAGTAAGAGCTCTAATGGATGCAGTTTTACAATAATAATAAGAGCAAAGAATAACTTTCAAGTTCCAGCTGAAAGATTTATTAATAAAACTAGAAGAAGTACACAAACACGAAAGAAAAATTAGAATTTCTGTCTGCTGCAATGCGCTTCTAACGTCTCTCAAGTGAACTGCGAGTATGAAAAGCAATTTCCAGGCGATATTGCCACCCACAACACCTTCCAGTTACAACGGTCAGAAACCAGAACTACGGATGTGTCATATCCTCAGTGAGCCCGGGGATTATTTCCTAGAGACATGGATGAACTGTAAAGCCGACTAAATTACAGTCCACTACTGTAATCTTGAGACTTGCAAGGAATGCAGTAAGTCCGGAGCGTTAAAGGCAGACGCTGTCTTTCCTCCTTCCTCTTCACCCCACCTCCTCACCCCGCAAGTCTCAAGATTACAGTCGTGGACTGTACTTCAAACTATAGTGTAAGAAACTTCACCAACACGCCTCATATACACGCTAATAGACTGAGACTTAAGCTAAGCGGTACATCAGTTGTTACTAGCACCCAACATTTAAACGCCAACTAAACGAAAATCAGATAGTGTCCCGAATTCTGGGATAATTTAGTCAAATCCTTGTCACCAAAGCGTACTTTCCTACTATCTATACGGTACAGGAGCTCAAAGTTATGCAGGTGGTTAAAAACTAAATTGTATGATTTGAGGACCTCACGGGGTTGAATACGAAGGTGGCTATTTTCTGGGTTGTAGCGCCTTGTAGTCTGGTAGAAACTCACGAGCGCTTCAGAGGTTCTTGTTGCCTCCATTGTCAGGGCGATGGAGGCAGCAAGGACCTCTGAAACGTTGATAAACTTCTATCAGACTATACGGCGCTACAACCCAGAAGACAGACATCTTCAAAAACAGGATTGCTGTTTTTTGAGTCCAGAAGATAACGTAAAAATGTCCGCCATTGAATTAGGTAAATAATGAAAATGTTAATACATATTTCCGAATGGTTTGAGTTCCAGCTTAGAATATTGTAAAGAACGGTATCGCTAACACAATTTATTCAGTGTGCTGAAAGTTGCAACGTCTTTAATAATATCATTAGCGTAACGAGAAAATCGAAGGTGATTAAATTTGGTAGTCGCAGTTGCAGTTGTAGGAGTCGGTCTTTAGATTTTTTCTATCAAGTATTACCTTTCCACTTAGTTACAGACGTAAGGAAATAAAATTCGTCATTCATAACGACTGGTACCTTCAACTGAAACACGTAAAATTTATAATTTCGTTTAGGTTTCATTAAACTATATAATTACGCCGTATTTTCATCCACCCAAATGTACCTAGTTAGACTAAAATAATGTGGATAAAATTAAGCGAGAAAGTGATTTATAGGATTCGTGCTTTTACAATTTAATAAAATACGACTGTTTACATTTACAGTTATCACTTTAGGTTTTGGAAACTACTCTTACAATTTTGAGTTTGACGCCATGACTTGGTGCTTATTTGCCATAAAATACACAGCTGTTTAGGTACCAAGTTACTTTTTTGTAAAACGATTTACTTTTTTAAGATTTTACAGGATGACAATTGCCATACAGGAACGGGACACATGAAGACACAAATGTTATAATTAGTATTTTGTACCATGCAAATCCATGCGGCCTACGGAAAACAGCTACATATTTTTTACACTGCTGTACAGACACACCATAACTATCGAAATTCATGAAATGTAAGAAAAGCCAAACTTAATGCAGGTTAAGTTACACAAAGATTATTTTTTTGCCTACAAATAATTAGGATTTCTACAGCGTCATTCATCTTTATCTTATCACACTGATAAAAATTATTCCAGGACTCTTGCAGATAGCTAAAATTTTTTAAGAAACACGTATTCAGTGTAAATACTTTTTGTGCGATTAGATTTACAATCTACAAACTATTAAAATTTGAAGAGCAATCAGGAGATGCAAATATGAACGGATAGCAGAACCCTTAGACACATCGCACACAGCCTATATACGTGCGTGCGATGCTTTCAACCTTAATGTAAAAGGCGGATAGAAGGACGGCAAATTAATATATACCTATTCTTCAATTTACAAATTTTCACTACACGTAAACATAAATATATGCCTATTTTTCAAATTACGAACATTATTTTCGCTACAACTAAGAAAATGTCTTATCATTTACTCTTTATGATTATTATACGTACGGTAATTCAGGCTTTAATAAATACAATTGTTTATTCTTTACGTAAATTATGTTTACACTTTGACTATAGTAACTTTTGTGTGATATAAACACTTTATTAGTGCCTGAGAAGGTTAAATAGGTAATAATTACTATAAAAATTTATATTATTCTAACACATTTGAGAAAAGTATTGGGTGACTTTTCTTGGCATTGGAAACCAATAAGAATGTCTTACATTGAAATTAATGGTAATTTTATTTTAGATTTAAGAATTTTTACCTTACAAACAATTTTCATCGAATGAAAATCGCTAGATGAATGTGACTGATGAAAATATTTCTAATAATGTGAAACATTATGTAAATATTTTCATTTAAAGCATTTAGACTAATAGAACTAGCGTTTAAACAATATTCTATGGTAGACTTTGTTTAGTGTAATTTCCGTCATTTCTAGAAGCACAACTGACCCGTGTGTCTGTCCACAGCGGCAGCTAGACGTCAAGGGATACCAGTGCTCCAGTGACCTTAGATACATCCTCTTTCGTCACAATGTCAAATCTGTGAGTATTAAAGCAAACGATTATCTCAAACCACACACTACATCACGCATAATAACACGTGAAACCATTCCCAAAAATATTTTTCCACGCTTCTGTTTTAGTACAGCCTGTTTCCACAACATAAATGATCATTTCTTAAACGCCACGAAGACTTACCATTGACTGTTCAGAGATGAGGAATTTCGTTTCACTAAACTTCTTAGCAAGTAAATTCATTCAGAATGGAAGAGAGAGTGTTTTAGACAAAACGTCTTAATTATAAACCCTTTTAAGCCGCAAATAATCTAAATAATATTCAAGAATTCAGTTCGTATCTCAAATAAAACACAACACTTCTCCATTACGAAGATCAGCGTGTTAATTAAGGTTAAGGAAATAATCCCTGTTTACAGTGGGAATAATTAAAAATCTTTAAGTATAAAATGCACGGTTACTGAATGTTGAAGCAGTAGTACAAGTAGTTGCTACTGGGATTTAAGGGGTTAAGCATGCGCGTTCTATTTTTTGTACACTAATTGTCATTTATACTGAAATCGTTGGTCGTGCACATTCGAGAGTGTACATGGTAATAACGCGGGCAAAAAAATAAAAAGTTCTCTGTGATTTTACATGTGACACTTGTATTAAGTTCTTATAACGTAGATACAGATATATTATATAACAAAAATATAATGAAAGACATATTTTGAATATTATAACTCAAAATGAAGGCTTCAAAGGAAGGTAGTTACAAAACATATACTATGCAGAATGAAGACAAAATAGAATATGAAAGCAGAAACTGGGGTAATATACCACTGGACACTGTATACGTAGAGGGTTTAGAAAAGACAATTATACGCAGTTCTGCATAGTTCATGACTATCATAAACACAATTCATACTGTTTCAGAATTCATTAACACTCCGGATGTAATTTAGCAACGTTTCAGTACATGTAAACATACATACTGCATTTAGTTAAACATAACGGTTATAAAGTGTCATTCAACGTTTCAGATGAAACGCATTTACACCTTTAGTACGGCATGTGAATGAAACTTATATATATATATATATATATATACGCGCCATATACCGAGATTTATCAAAAATTTCCAATGCACAAAAAGTATACCTTACGTAAAAACTGTATGAATTTAAAATAAACCAAACTAAATCTAAATCGAACTGGTTTGATAAATTTTCGTTTGGGGTTGTTATAAAGGATGTAATTAAAATATGTCTTGTAGTTTCGGTTGTATTACTGACAGACAGACCCTGAAACTGACGAGTGCTTTTCCAAGCGCGTCCGATATTGCTGAATTACGTGTGCATTGTTTGAAAGCTAATATTTCTGAGGCAACGAATTTTCGGAAGTGGCAGCAACTGTTTCTTATTTATTTTATGGAGCTAATTAACTTTCTGTAGGGTTTCTGAAGCCTTCCTCGTAGCCGCGCATAACCCCGGGCGGGGCGGAAGACGTAAAAGTCTAATTGTCTCACTCCTTCGTCTCTTTCCACTGTAATTCATTCCTTCAGAAGTTTATATTAACTTCTTGCAAATGAGAAAAGCGCTTGAAGGGAGGAGGGGGAAGAGTTACACCACGGGAGATGCAGCACCGACAGATCGGTCTCATCTTCTTATACACTCGATCCATAAATGTATACATACATTCAATGAAATAAAGACATTTTAATAACCTGAACCGCTACGTACTTCAGAACTGGCACTTAGTGAATTAGCGAATCTAGTGCAGGTTTTCAAAATGACCACCGTTAGCTTCGAACACAGTTGACAGCGATGTTCAACAGACTGACAAGGTTAATATTTCATATTATAATATAATAGTCTTTTTCAGACATTCCGTATATGTTTTAAATTCCGGATATGTATGTATGTCTGTGTTCATTTGTATACCCGCCTATAGCTCCAGAAGGGTTAAGCCGATTTGTACAGCATTTGGCATTTGCTTATTCCTTGAGACCAGAAAGATAACTAAAGAGAAGTAGAACTCCGAGATATGTGCAATGAGTTCGATTCCCGGTGAGGGCTGGCTGTTCCTGTAGCTCGTAAACTAAGCAAGATAGAACAACGGTGAGATGACCAAAGTTGTTTGTTTAGATTAGGAGTTTACAGAATAAATACGAAGAAACCGAAATACTATCCTGAGTTCGATTCCCGGTGAATATGTTTTCTGTAGACTGGAAACTAAGCGTGGCAGAACAACGGCTCAAAGAACTAAATTATTTGTTTCGGCGAGGAGATTACAGGTATCAAGCTGACAAACCCAAAATCTGCGTAGTTAATAATAATAAGGTAATAATTAATCGCTACTCATATAATTCCTAAAATTCAATCAAAATGACAAAATGCATAGGCTTTATAAAAGAATCACAAAGTGATTTTCTAACATAAATTTTGGCAATATGCTGTTTAGATTACTCCAGTAACACTTACAACTTACAGATTCACTTTAATATTATACTCCTATCTACAACACTGTCTTCTGAGGTGTTTCTTCCCTTCCGGTTTTCGAATAAAATTTTGTATGCATTCCTCACTGGTTCAACGCGTTCTACATGTCCTGGCAATTACATCCCACTTGATTTTTTGATTTTAATGACAGGCCTATTTATTGAAGAGAACAAATTATAAAACCTCTCATTCTTCAGTTTTGTTCAGCCTTTGTTATTTCGAATTGTTTCAACCCAAATATTCCTCTAAGCAAATAGCATAAAACTAGCTCCACATTTTAATGGCATCACAATGCTTGGTAGTGTTGAATATTTTTAACAATATAACTTTTACGTAACTTACGTTTTCGGAGTTTAGCCGCATCAAATGTTGAAAATTATCTACGTTTTCGGCAAACAATGCAATTGCCATCATCAGGGTGAATGTATCGTGGTTGTATAGCAGCCCGCTCTTTCGGTCCACCAATCAGAACTATTATATTCTACTTGCCACCTACTGCCTGCTTTATATAAGGTTTCTAAATAATCCCAACCTGAAGATGGAAACTGCCCAAACGTGGCTTATCTCCAAAAGCCGATGTTACACATTCAATCCCAGCTATAAGTAAAGCCGTCCCGCTACGCGCTATGTAAGTCTTTGGTGGGAGTGGAGGTATAGCTACTACTCTTTCTGGACTTTGGCACTATATGTGAGTGAGTGATCAACATCACGACCTGGCCGCGCATTACCCCCGGAAAAGGACCCCGTTACTCATTGGATAGGAGGTTGGGTGGGCACCAGATTTGGTCTGGAAGCAGAGGCTAGAGAAAAAACTCTCTGCCCCCGTCGTGGATCGAACCCCTGTTGTCCAGCCCGTAGCTAGTCACTGTACTGACACAACTATCTCGGCCCCAATTTAAATGATAGCTTAATAAAATGTAAATACTCGCACATTCATATATCACCATTCTATGTTCGGTTATAAGGGGTATTACACGCAAAATAAATTTTTCTAACTTAATAAGATCCTCGCCTTTATATGGGGCATTCCTCTATCACAAACGAGGTTCTAAAGACCGAGTTATAGCCATACAATCGCCCCACCACATGTGAGGAATTTCCACTACCTTATTCTAGAAAAAAAAACAAAGGAAACGAACGAATATGAAGATCGCTGTCTTCCGGAATGTTATACATATTAAGTAGGCACGAAATCTGATATAGTGGAAATGCCATTATCCCAGTATTCTGCAACTGTTTTGCTAACACAGATTAAAGGCGTGCCTTGAATGTTTATAAAAGACTGCTAATTCTCACGTTATAGTTAGAGAAATGCAATATCATATATTTTGCAATTATCTTAAAACCTTGCATACCATGCGGTGTATTGATATACAAATTCATGCATACAAACAAAACTGTTTACACATTAAACAACACTTTGTGCTAAACGCTTTCCGACCTCAAGAGGCAATTAGAATTTGTAATGCACATACACTAGTTCATTATCGATATTTTTATCCATATGCCATGATTTCTTACCATATGCCTGTAATTGATAATTGCCCTATACTCCAAAAGAACATGACGGTATGTTCGTCTGAAACGTTGATATCTATTTACAGGTCCACGTGGTTTTATAACTCTGACTACCAACATTGACATCTTTGTCGCCGTGAGAAATTCAATTCTCAACATACAATTATTTATTTTACAGGCGTTTTCTTCACAACCTGATGTAAATCAAAATAGTTGTGATCAACTTTCTTTGAATTAACTTTTCATGAGTTTACTGACGCACAACCGTAGCAAATTGATCAAAAGTCCCAAACAACCTATAGAGATACTTACAATTCTATTGCCTTTAACATTTTACGTACTTTTCAAATTATATTAAGTTTAAAACTTGGAAACATTCTTGAGACTGAATACTAACCTAATGCATACTATGAGAGATATATCTTGTTTAGAAACCGATCATTTCGTTTCTGTTCTGAATGTTTTTAATGTCAGTCAGTGAAAGAAGCTTCTGCTATTTATTATTTTTCATCTGTTTGTATATTAATATTTGGTAAATATATATATATACACGTAAATTAATATAATTTAGCTTTAATTATAACGGTATGGAAGGGGAACGCTAAGCAATTTTACAAGCAATATTTTGAAGACTTCTCTCTTCTGGGTTGTTGCGCCGTGTAGTATGGTAGATGTTTACCAAGGCTTCAGAGGTCATACTGCCTCCGTTATCAGGGGATGGGTTGTTGCATCGTGTAGTATCATCGCCCTGATGACGGAGGCAGTATGACCTCTGAAGCCTCGATAAACATCTACCATACTACATGGTGCAACAACCCAGAAGACAGAAATCTTTATACTCACCGCTTCGAAAACCTCAAATCTTACAAACAATGATTTGTTTAGTTCACCAAGAATTGAGTCTAAGAACTAAGAAGTAAGCAATTCTCAACTAATTATCACCTAGAAAAGGACTTTAAATTAGCAGATTGTAAATTACGTTACCATGGAAACAAACAGCAGACGGAGGCTTACTCGAGTTAGGTCATCCAAACGGTTTGGCAAGTTGCCTATCCCAGACACTAGCAGTCCGATTTATTGATGCGAACAAAAGATTTAGAGAAAGAAAACTTCTCCTCATAGGACTTATGTATCCATTCTTATTTATTCTGTTTTTCTTTCGTAGGTATTTCGTCAATCATTCACAGCCCACTACACAGTATATGACGTCACTAACGAGTAAGTATTATATTTTTTATAGCCTAACTTAAGGAGTGACCATCAATTCTTGCGCATAAGGGTATTGTTTGTTTTGTATTTTTCTGTGCATTATTATTATCATTATAATTATTATTATTTGTTTGTTGTCTATTCATCACGTAAAATTTCTTCCTTTGCTAGATGTAAATCAGCCATAAATACGGTGTGCAAAGAAATCGATATATTAAGTAAATATCTGGTTACACTTAATCGTAACTATTTTTGCTGCTAGTAACATTTTGTTCACATATTATTTTATGTATCATAATTTCATAACTTTATTATAACTTATTTATTGTTATTCTTCTTTTATTTGTCTGTTGTTTGTTTTTTGTGCTGTATCTGTAATGGGAAATTTGGCTGTTGATGCAGCACAGAAAAAATTAAATTATTATTATTGTTGTTACTGTTATTATTATTAAACGGCGGTTGCATCGTTGACTCGGGGCACACCTAGCCTCTTACATAATATATTATTTGATATGTATTATATTAAAATATATTGGAAACATTACATCATTAAATGTGGTATTCCTGGAATAGACGTTTTTCTCATTTTCTTCATTTTTTATGCACCACACTTACCATACAGATATTTTACAACTCAGTGTCTTTTCATTTGCTCCAGTAATTAGTTACTGGTGGTTCTGTACTCTGTATTCCACAAGATCCTTGCATATAAATATCTACTCGACTTTTACTTCAGCAATCCACATTTGATAATGGCGATGCAACAATACAATTATCTAATTAATCCTAAATCAGAAAGAAGTCCACTGTCATGTACTTTCAACCTCCCGCGTCACACACTAGTCAAGGTAAGGAAACGCTAGTTACTAGGCCGCTGCTCACGCCAGTTGCGCAAAAACTGTGCAGGCGCGAACACCTTACTTCGCATCGAAATCGTTTGTTCTTGTTCCTAAGTGATTTAGCAATGCGTATCCTGACAAAGAGTAAGTATGGTTACATTTTAAATGGAACACATATTGAAGTGATCGCAGTATAAAATATTTACATGACAAAAACTGAAACATTCATTTCAAACTTTAATTTTGACGCTCGAATAAAGAGGTAGTGCATGTTCATGATTTAATATGTATCAAGAAAAATATATAATGAATTAATAAATTATACTGTTTACCTAGTATAATTAGGGTGATCAAATCTAGAAGATTTGCATTTGCAGGACATGTGGCGCGCATGGAGGGACGTGAGAAATACGTACAATATTTTTGTTGTAAAATCCAAAATTAAGATACCATTTCAATGATCTAGGCTTAATGAGAGGATAATATGTTTTAAAATGTGACCATAAGGAAAATATTAGAAGTTTTAGACTTGATTTAATACTCTCAAGTCAAGGTTGAGTGGTGATTTTTTTATCTATGGGAATTTATAACTTATTATTTTGGTTAATATTTAAAAAACTTCTAGCCTCTGCGTCCAGACCGGCTCTGGGGCCCACCCAGCCTCCTCTACAATGGGTACCGGGGTCCTTTCCCGGGGGTAAAGCCGGCCGGGGTGTGATGCTGACCACTCACCCCCATCTAGTGCCGAGGTCAAGGAAGGGAGGAGCTATACCTCCTCTCACCCCAAACGCCTACATGGCGTATAGTGGGACAAACTTTACTTTACTTTACTTCACTTTAAAAAACTAGTTTTTTATCTAGAGGTAAATTATAGTGCAAAAGGTGTAGAATCTACACAATTGAAAATAACAAACTGGTGAACAATATTTCGTGCTTACATACTTAAAATTTATTGGTTAGAAAATACATAAGCAATGGACAGTAAACAAGTTCATGGTCCAAACGATGTTTCTGCCACACTGTTTGGGCACTCCTGTTTAATTGCAACCTCATTCTTCTAAATCTCACTTGACAGAATGCGACTAATTAAAGTCAAAATTATATGATTGTGTTGGTGCTGGAACCAATATTTAGGTACTTACAGCACAGCAGATCGATGTTACAACCACAAACTATGAGACTGTCATTTTGAGTGATCGGTTAGTGTTTATGGGCGTTCATCATAAAACCGAATTGCTGGCAACGGCGAGTGACCAGAGAGAAATTTCCGATCAAAAACATTTTAATTCCATAAAACACGTGGCCTTGAAACCGCCTTTTCTTCCACAAGAATATGTTTCCTTTGTTTAAAATTTATATTTCATGATGACTTACAATATGAAACAAACTCACACATCTTGATTGACTGATTCTTGGATTAATGACACTTTTCAACTGCATCGGTTACAATAGTGACCAGTGACAGTATCGCCGTGAAAAATACATCGGAGGTGATGTTGAAGGAAGTGATCGTGATCTGTTTTATTTTATTATCCTAGTATTGTATAGACTGAGAGAAACCACGAAAAGCTTCTGTAAGGAAATCCGATCTGAGCTTCAGAATTCAAACCTGGGATCTCCTGAACACAAAGCACGAGTGATAACTGTTTTATCGATACATTCAGTCATTGATAAACCTCCATATGACAAAACACAGCTGTTCTATTACTAACACAATAATAATAATAATAATTCAATTCAATTCAATTCATTTATTTAAGTGCTTGACCACAGCCAGATGAGGCCAATAACAGTCAAGCACTGAACAACAGTACAGGATGAAATATAATACAATAATAACATTCATTTCTATAATAATAAAAGTAAAACATTACAAATACAAAATCAAACAAATGAAACTAAATATATAAATGTACCATATTATTATTAATAATAATAATAATATTAATTCAATTCCTTTATTGAGTGATAATTCACAAGTAAATGGGCTAAATAATATGACTAAGTAATACAATAATTCAATTCATCGATACTAAAAAACCAATAAAAAACTAGAAACACTTACAAGATTAAATGCTATAACAATTCAATTCATTTATTAAAGTGCCTAACAACAGCCAAAAAGGCCAATAACAGCCAAGCACTAACAATACAAACATTACAATACAAAAACAAACAAACAATAAACTAAATATACAAATGTACAATTCAATTCAATTCAGTTCATTTATTAAAATGCTTGACAACAGCCTAAACGCCAATAACAGCCAAGCACTAACAAAATACAAACCTTACAATACAAATACAAACAAACAAAAAACTGAATATATAAATATACAAAATTATACAAAATTAATTTATTACAAAATAATTAATAAGTAAAAAATAAACACTAATAAAACACTAATAAAATAAAAGGAACAAAATAAAAACAAAAATCAAATTAAAACAAATAACCAAGCTAGATCCAATCAAGGCCACTCTCTAAATCATTTCTCTTATTGAGAAAGTGCCCTCAAAAGAAACAATGTTTATACCAAACACGTCCAAAAATTTGCATACGTCATTTGCAGCAATGACACACCTGGCTGAAGGACTATGCCTAAACGCACTGCACACACTAAACATAGAAAATTCTCTTACTTGCCTTGACGGCACACGAATACCAACAGTGTTCATGATGGAATTGCAATTTATTTTGTCCTTAAATACATTAATAAGAAATAAAGCATCGAGATGCCGTCGCCTAGTATAAAGTGTTCTGAAATTTAAAGTAGTTAAAATCAATTCATATTTACGTGTGATATTAAACTGAAGAAACCGATAATTGCACAAATTGGCAAATTTCCTTTGGATATTTTCTAATTTATTAGAATCTGTCTGTGTAAGATTATTCCAAACGACCGGGGCATACTCAAGCTTAGACCTAATTAAAGCATTATATAAAACAACAAGAATGTCTAAAGAGGAAAAGTTATAAGTAATAAAACGAATAAGCCCTAAGGTCCTTAATGCCTGTGTATGAACAAAATTTACATGGCAATGAAAATATAGCTTAGTGTCAAACAAGACACCAAGATCTTTTATACAATCAGTACGGGAAATTAAAATATCACTGATAAAGTAATTAAAATGAATACTGTTGGTTTTCCGTGTGAAAGATATAATTTTGGTTTTCTCAATGTTGAGTTCCATATTGTTAACATCGCACCACTGATGTACAGAATCAATATCTGCTTGAAGAAATTTGCAGTCATTCACCGATTTTATATCACAATATAGTTTCAAATCATCAGCAAATAAGAGAAATTTAGAATACTTAATTTTGTCACAAATGTCGTTAATAAAAACATTATATAAGAAAGGTCCCAAGGTAGAGCCTTGTGGAACTCCAGATAATACCGAGTAAGCAATCGTCCGTTTGACATCTGCATCGGAGATGGATGGAATATTAATAAAATCAGAGCAGGTGTAATCAGAATTATTCTGAGTATCAACAGAAGAAAAATATTTAGAAACAGAGGGAAAATGGTCTGCAAAGGCTTCGGCAATTAATTGAGTCTCAGTAATGATTTTGTTTCCAACTTCAATTTGGGTAACAGACTGGTCATTCTTTTTAAATTTTGAAATATATTTCCAAAAGTGCTTAGGTTGAGATCTTAAATTATCATCAATAAATTTCAACCAAACCAATCTATCTGCCTTAATATTTCTTTTAACTAGACTACGATAATACGAAAAAACACTATAATAATAATAATAAGACTTAAATTTCTTGAATTTCTTAAAAAACTGATTTTTCTTCTTAATATAATATATATAAGAGAACTGGAAAACCAATGAGGATAGGTGGAATTCCTTGGTTTAACAAAAGGAACGGCAAGGTTAATAGCCTCAGGCACAGTAGCCGTGAGGTTATAAACTGCAGATTCAACAGAATTTTGTTCAATTATTTCTGGGTCCTTGGTAATACCGAGGAATTCTCGTTTTTGTATCTTTGTATAAGGTTTGCGCATGCCTGCAGCTAGATGATTATCACTATTATTATTAAAATGGAGCTTATTCTTTGAAATCAGAGATATTATTCTTCCTAGTCGTAGAAATAATTGGGTGTGCTCGGTATCCGCATTCCACCGCCTCCTATTATAAGTCGGACGTGCAGCGATCCCGAGAAAGCTGTTCAGATTTAATATACAATGCGGTGCTATTCACTATTCAGCCCTTCTACAAAAAGTGCCATATCCCCGCTCCATATTAGCTTTATCTTCCGACATTTACCTCTAAATCCTTAAGAAATTAAACAGAAAAACTCACATTTTCTTCTAGGCTAATTGATTTCAAAGACTTTCAATACATGTTCTTCCCTAAAGTGAGAAACGAAGTTCCACAAGCATAAAAAAGAGTTAAAATTATTGGTCTTCGTGTTTTATCGTCGTATTTAGGTTTAAAATAGACTACAGTTCGTTCAAATTTATATTTATAATACTCTCTTATGTTTTTAAGCTGCATTTTAATATCAATTTATCTACTCGTTGTTCTGAAATGGTCTCCAAGATTTTGAGGTCAAAATTTTAAAAAGTTACATATCTAAAGTGTATGTGTAACATATCCCAATTTGAAAATATAATAATAATAATAATGCAGGATTCAAACGTTCTTATAAGAACAACAGTTCTTAAAAGTGGGAATTGTTTCAAAAGTCCCTGTGCACACACACACCCTTGATGACGCACGTGACGTGCGTGCACGTAACTGTGTGATCTTGACCACTACCTCCATTCAACTAATTGTGTCGCGGAACGTGAGTTCTTTGAACACGAGCAAATGCACAAGTACTTGTAATCACATATTATAAAGCGAATATCAACTCTTTCTTCAGAGTTAGTGAATAAGATAAAACTATAATGAACAGATGGACATGCACACAGATAGCTTCCTTGCAGATTTCCGCTCCGCTTTTTATGGGATAATTTGTCGTAGATAAAATTTAGTTTGTAAGATTTGGGGATTCTTTCTGCGACGAATATGACGATAGCTGATTTCTGGGATGTAGCACCGTGCAGGTTAATAGACATTGACCGATATTTCAGAGAACCTTACTGCCTTCATCATGAGGGTGGCGATCTGAGACCTCGGTCAAAATATTACCCATCAGACTACACCGTGCTACCTCGCAGAAAACAGCAATGTTTACAATTTAGTTGCTTCAGCATTTCAGCGATGCCAACTATAATCCAAATTTGTTAGCGACCAGCTGCGCGATTCAATTAGTGGATTGATTTCATGTTTCTGTTCGTAACTCCGCGGAAAAATTATTCAGAATTATTCACAGTTACAGGTGAAGATTTTTTTAAACTCCAACGCCAAAGTCGATATGTCAAGAATCGATGTCGTCACAAGGTGACAATGCTGTTACTTAATTAAGTACTAAACGAAATTACGCTTTCTGTAGTGAAAATTGGTAAGGTGGTTGTGAATAGTGGCATTTGAAAGAGATACTAAAGTAAATCGATAGAGAAAATTCCTCGCCTTTGTGGAAACGGTAGATTCATTATCGAGTTTACAAGAGCTCGCCATTAGTTCCTATCCTGAGCCAGATGAATCCAGTCCACACCGTCAAAAACTATTTTCATAAGATTCGTTTAAGATTGTGTACCATAATTTGCGTAGAAGGGCTGAGGAAAACTGAAAACCGTTAGTCAATATAGCCTGGCTGAAAATTGATCCAACGACCTACAAATACGAAAAATGAGTACTACGCACTCAACTCCGACATTCTGCGTGGTAGACAGAAAACATAACGGACCTACGAAATCCATACTTTGCAAGGAATCCAAAAAACAAAACTTTATCAAATAAAATAATACAGAACGTTATGAGTTAAAGCATTTCGTGCCACATATCATAATTTGCAACTATCGTTTCAGATATTTTCCAACATGTTTAATATTTGAAAAAGGAAGAATGGTTTCTGGCTGTGCTGCGTAAAATCTGTAGTGTTATAATCTCTGAAATGGTCGGATTTTGTGCGCAGTTAAGTGAACATTAAGAATGATGATGTAAGGGACGTAGCAAAATATGTGTACAGCAGCAGAACACAACACTTCTTTTCCTCTTGTTCTACCGCAGCCACCACATCCCTATCAGACTGAACGACGCCCCCAAAGTACAGCAGTCTCGGCTACAGCATGTCACGTGGCTTGGCAATACTACTGCCCTCATCTTGGTGGCTGAGAATGACATCTATGTGCGTCTGTCGCCAGATGGCGGACAGGACTTTCGCCTTACAGTCTCTGGACAACCTGGAACGATCTATAACGGCATTCCCGATTGGCTGTACCAGGGTGAGTGGTAGTAGCTACATCCAGACCGATTCTCGGGCACATACAGTCTTCTAACAGAGGACTAGTACCCCAGATCCCTCCAGAAACAAAGTGGTGTTAGATGACACCGATTTAACGCGAGGTGTTTGAACATAAAGCAATGTTTACCTCTGACCAACTCAACGAGCAAAGTCCTTCTTTAAAGTTAATATTCTTTCACTTGTTAAATAATGCCCCTGTCATTTATTGAGACAGAAAATGTATTGCCGAAATGCTACAATCTCTCGTATTTTAAAGTGTTTATCTCCACTACACTAATTAAATATCTGGTTCCACATGGAGAAATTCTATATTGTGATAAAAGAAAGAAAATATTGGGCAGAAAGAGATCAACTAAATATACGTATATCGCCTACAAGGTGAATAGTTATGTGGAATTAGCAAGTCAAACATTCTATTTAGTAGCCACACACTGACAACAGCGCTCTTACGTATATAACTTCGCCTTTGCCAGAAAAAACAATGTTGTTTTGAAATTTTTAAAAAATGTCCCGGAAATTGTATTCTAGGTATTCCACTGTATGAAACATAAATAAAAGGGCCTCTGTGCTTTTCATATTCAACATAGATACGATAAATAGCATCACAATTCAAAAGAGTGAGGACTATCGATTCGAAAGTTTTAAACACTACTGCACTCCTCTGTTTACAGAGGACATCCTCTCGTCGCCCGAGGCACTGTGGGGGTCGCCAGATGGGACCCACATCATGTACGCCTCCTTTAATGACTCTGAAGTTCGAATCCTGGCCTTCCCGTGGTTCGGATCTGCCTCCGTTAGCGGTTCTATCAAAGGGGGCGCTGGTATATGGACGTTTCCCGAGTCCCGTACAGTGCGCTACCCTACGGTGAGTTTCAGCACTATTAAGTGACTTGTCTAGTTATTTCATAATTTATTTTAATTATTATTCCATTATTTACTTCAGCCTGCGGGTTGATATTTGAAGCCGGGACCTCCCGGAACCAACTCGATCACAACGTACGGTAGTCCACGCCTTTACAAACTGTTTTATTAAGATAAATCTAAAGTAGGCTAAATTATAAATTAGTTTTTAATGACAGCCGTTAAATATAATCAATAATTATACAATATTTTATTTTCCGTCTATACACAAACTTAAAATAATGTTGTTTAAAATTACTTAAAATTATAACATTCTCAGTAGATACTGTATCTTGTTACATTTTGTATTGACGACATGTTTCGATGTGTATTACATCATCATCAGGTCTATCAATTTTAAAAACTGTTGCACATCTTGCGTTGCAGTATCTACTGAGAATGTTATAATTTTAAGTAATTTTAAACAACATTATTTTAAGTTTGTGTATAGACGGAAAATAAAATATTGTATCAATAAAACACAAACATGACGCAATTAAGATATAAATCAATAATTATATGTTAAGTTTACTGGAATCAAGTTTACTTTATTATTTTAGTATTGTTTTTACAGTAGAGGTCTACTCCTTATAATTTAGACCATAATATGCTGAAATCTTGCATATCTAGACTTCAAGACTACAACACATTTGGCTGTCTTCTGGGTTGTAGCGCCGTGTAATCTGGTAGAAATTGATCGGCGTTTCAGAAGTCCTTGCTGCCTGCATTATCAGGACAATGGAAGCAGTATCTCAAATCCTACTAAGCATGCGAAGTGTTTCTACTTTCATGTTTGTTCTCTCCTACAGCCAGGAACTACTAACCCTAAAGTCAAGTTGTGGATCATAGATGTCACCAACATCACTGAGCCACAGCGGTGGGAAGTAAAGCCTCCGGAAGTTCTCGATACCCAGTAAGTAGACCGCAAAATTTCTGCTACAGACGAGTTTTCCATAAACTAAATCAAAATAACTCAATGGTGTAGGACAGGGGTCGGCAAACATTTTTTCTAAAGGGCCAAATAGTAAATATTTTAGGCTCTGCGGGCCAAGAGGCAACCTCGAGGATATTTATATAGGTAGGCCTACTTATGCAACAAGAAAAAAACAAGTTTTAACAAATTTATTGAACAAAATGTAACGTAATAATATTAAGTAGACTACAATTGTTTGAAATACAGCTCTAGTAATGAGAAGAATGGAATTGCCTGTTATGAGATAACATTTCACCAAACTGAGGTTTAAATTCAGTACTCCTTATCATCAAAATTGATTGTAAATGTTCATCCGTTAATGCTGACCTGTATTGAGATTTTACATATTTCATCTTTGAAAATGTCTCTTCACACAGGTAGGTGCTGCCAAATACAGATATAAATCCCCGAGCATATGATCTTAACTGACCGTATTCATCGCTTGGAAGACATTTATAGAATTCTTTCTCTCAACTACTCAACTCGGCCGTTTCGTTATAGCGCGTAATTTAAAATTTCAAAGAATTTAAATATGTAAAGTCCGTTCTTAGCTCGCAGGCCGTACAAAGAGAGGCGGTGGGCCGGATTTGGCCCGCGGGTCGGAGTTTGCCGACCCCTGGTGTAGGACTTTCTTCCATTATCTCAGTCTTACTGAATCATAAAGAGATTGTCTGTTGTAACAGAATCAGAAAGTTCATTATTGCAACAAAATTACAACATTAGACTCCGTCTTGAAATCTGTTGAAGTCATTTAACTTCTTCGTATTGTTTCCATAAGGTAGTTTTCAATATCATCCTCAATCTAGACACAAGACTCACAAATGAAACTATATATCTCATACTATTTCATATTAAGAGTAGTGAAATTTATGAGTTCAGCAAGTTAATAAAGTTTATATCTGAACAGTGGTAAATATTAGTTATTAAATCAATTACAAACACAAAGCTCTTTCTGACTGCATTCCAGTAATTACCAATTAGAAATTAAAGTATTTTTTCTAGTTACTTTCACTAACTGATTCACCAACCCAAAAAATAAACCTACAATTCCCAAGATAATTTTCAACTTGATTTTGAATATAATTTCAAACTTCCTTTGTTTTAATTTCATTATTTTAATACGTATTAATCAGTTTAACTCTCATACTATTCTATATGATGTGTCTACAATGTAATAGAATAATTATTATGGAAACATTTAGTGTAATACGGAACTCCTATACCGACAAACATTTTCAAATCAGCCATGTTTTGACAGGTATTTCGATCTCTTGGTAAGGTAGTTATCATAAAATTCTGCCACATATATATATATTTTTAGATATTTTAGAAGGATGTAGAAACTTTGCTCACTAAACTAAATCCGTGAAGCAGAATTTCCGTCTTTCATACAACTCAAATTTCATTATAATGTTCGCTGGATTCTGGCCTGAGACAGACCAATTCAGTCTACACCATCACACCCAATATTCTTAAAATCCATCCTAATATTACAATCCCATCTACTTGCAACTATGTTTTTATTTCCCTCTACTCCCTATACAGTATCTTATGATTATGCTGTAGCCCTGTATCGTTTGTGTAAACTTTACAAATAACAACTGCCGCATAAGAATAGTCCTGCCTGTACCATATGACAGAATTTAATGTGCGTCAAATAAAATGGGCTTTGCAATTTCTTACCTTAAATTGAATCAGACTAAATTACACTAAAGTTGCACAGAAGTCATTCAGTATTTTATTTAATGTAAATTACTTAAGTATGAACAAATTTGAAAATTTTCACAAATATTCAAATAACAGTTTATCGGTATCAGTCTTTCTTTCGGTTTGTCGTACAGTAAAAAAAGGAGAAACATTTCTCCGTTCTACGTTTATTGAAACTCATTCTGCAAAACTCTGAGACTTTTTAAGTCTCGTCAAAAGGTTCGTATAAATACGGACTAAGATCTGTTTTCATGTCTTGTGATATTGGTAAGAAAATCTTTCTCAGGGATTTCTACCTGACATCTGCCGGCTGGATCGGAAACGACAACCACCACGTCTCTGCAGTGTGGATGAACAGAGCGCAAAACGTCAGTATTATCACGTCCTGCAGAGCACCGAACTGGACTTGCTTCGAGGTGCGATTTCAGATTACTGGTTTGTATTACGGAGCTTCGTAACTGCTTCAGTGGCTAAAAAGTGGCCATATTTTATTACTTGAACTAAACTTTACGCCTAAGTACCATATAACGAATGCACTACAAACGTTCTATTGATATCTGCGTTATAATTTTGTCAGTGAAATTAGTGCTAAAGGATCATTTATCGTAACCTTTCAGCCACTTCATAAGCAAGAAGACATACACACTTAGACAATTAACATTTCTTAATTTTCTCATACAACGATTTAAAAATTTTCCCACGCAAAGCAACGTAAATTCGCCAATATTACAAACAGAATAAATTTACTCTGTCATAAGTTCGCACAACAAACACAGAAACTTCGTTTTCGTGATAATTTTCAAACAATTCCCACAGATTACATGTGTTATCAGAATTAGGCGTATTTAGTTGTTAGACAAAGACACAGAAACAGATGTAATAGTTAAAAACCTGCCAGAAGTTAACTATATAATCCTGCCATTGGAGTTATTCGAAAGTTAGTCGACAACATAAGAGGACTTTAACGATTCACGCGATGTAAGTTTACAGGTAGTATTGTAAGCCAATGACAGCTAATAAATAACAACACATAGAAACTCATCTACTTTCTAACGGTGTCGTCTTCTTATAGGGGAGTAGCATAAGTAAATCATGTGTATTATTACAATAGGATTATTTCGTTTGCAGACAAAGTTGCAGGCCTAAGTCGAACTTATGAATTACACTGGTTGCCTGGTAGCGACTTAGCTACTGTATTCGGGCGAATCTATGCGTTTTTTCTATGTCACTAGCTTGAGAAAAAATTTAAAACAAACGCATATACGGTATAAACCGAAGATATTGCCAATGCAGGAAATGTGACCGCGAGCTACAAAGTAATGCCGCTGGGAATTTTTTTTCTGAAAATACATGCTTCTTTACCTGGTACCCATTCCACCTTTCTCATTCTCTTGCTCGCCTTTTACTTTTAACGGGTTTCGAGCGGGCACATTCGCCCCGAATACCGTACTCCGTAGCGTCTTAAGATATATTATTGTGGTTGTAGACTCACGCTGAACGATCGTCGGAAGACACGTGGCTTGACGTACAGCCACATCCCTTGTACACGGCTGACGGAGAGAGTTTCCTGCTACTTGCGAGCATCAAAGAGGGAACGTACAAGTACTTCACACACATCAAGCACGTCACTCCGAGCCAACAACGCATTGCAGTGCTCACGCACGGAAGCTACGAAGTAACACGCGTCCTGTCCTGGGATACCACAAACCACCTGGTGTAAGAGACAGCAATGTGCCACACGTTAGATCACACGCTTTTCAATCGTAGATAGCACCGTGTCAGCCCGACTAACACTTTGAAAAAACGATAAATGACAAGTCTTATTATGTTCATTGTTAAGTGGTACTCCATACAATGATATACAGTAGACTCGATCGCATAAAACTTTTCGTTAACCAGCTCCAGTCAGTCCGTGTTAGCCACCTCGATCGGGCTTACGTTTCCCGTCTGTATGCGCAGGCACGACCTTTCAAGCGAAGATGCTAGTCAAACCTTACCAGCTACGAGGCTCCTAGCTTTTGACGCAGTTATTTAAATTTCTGAAATATTTATTTTATGCGTGTGCCATGTGATTTGTGACTAATCATGGAAGATGAAGTACGATGTATGTCTTCAGTTGCTAAAACGTTCACGTTTCCCCGGTTCCTGATTTGGCTAACACTTTTGGAACAAGTCACACTTCGCCGCTGGCAGAGAGTATAAGCAAGTATTATTCCAGAATTCTCTTGAAGAGACGCAGACGTCTGTACAAACATAACCAGCCGAAATTCGAGCAGGTTATCTCCGGAATACAAAAGCATACACCAATCGATTCTAATCAATATTGTTAAAACCAAACAGTCGTCTTATTCATCTTGATGCTACAGTATTTAGGGACACAGTCAACACAACTGCATTGAGTATACACGACTACCAACGCATCAAGCAATAAATGAAATTCAAAATTTAAAAATCGTTATTTAAACCACTCTGAATTCCGATAGTAGTAATTCATTTACATTAAATGTAGGCTTAACAGTTATATCTACTACCATAGCTCGCTTATCAAAGGCTCAATTGTGGAACAGTAAATGCGAGATTGGCATTAAATTCATAAATTTATGAAACACTCAGATCGTTTATTAATTGGGTCTGTAATTTATTTATAATTCATATTATTATATTAAATTTAAAATAATAAATTTAATCCTAACAACAACAGGTAATTAAGATGAATTCCGAGACCCACAAACAGCATTTCGTCTCTTGCATTAAGTTACCATTTTATACAACTGCAGGCCTCGTTCCCACATGCTACAGGTACTACCTGGGCACGCAAGAATCAAAGCCGGGTCAGCGTCACTTGTACGTAGTTCGTGATCCGGCGACAGACGACCCGCGGCGTCTGGAGCCTCAGTGCGTGACTTGCGACCTGGGCGAGGTGCTATGGAGTAGCCGTTACTGGTACACAAACTGTACACACTTCACTGCGTCAGTGTCACCTGGAAACGTGTCCGGCAGCATGTCGTACTACGTACTGGAATGCGAGGGACCCGGTCTCCCACTGGCCGGGGTTCATTCCGCCGGTACGCACAGGCTGCTGAGGATCTTGTACAACACGCGATCTCACCGCGCGCTACCGCTCCGGGAGCTAGCCCTTCCCAAGATGCGAAGCTTTGAAGTGCCTTTGTCGCAGGGCTTCAGGGCTCAGGTCCAGCTGCTACTGCCGCCCAGCTGGAGGGAGGAGCTACGAGACGCTGCCTTCCCGGTGCTCGTAGAAGTGTGAGTGCCTCTTTAAATGCGTTTCGGAGTTAGTTTACGTATTTCTTATATTTAAGATTTAATTATTCAATGGTATAATACAGACATTTGTGTGTCCCGTAAATGTATTTCAACATAATGAGACAGCGAAGAATTGCCTCATTCCGTGTGTTTCGTGACAAAGTGTATAGCATTCCATTATTGTTACTGTTGATGAACTAACGGTTTACGTGTTTAAATAGTAACCTATTGTGCTAATTAGCCTGCTGATAAATCTCGTCTTAATATAATTTAAACATTCAGTCCTTACCTCGAAGGAAACACAACTCATATGTAACCATTACTAGGATCAAAGTGTTAATGCTGTTTAAAGTAATAAATAATTGCTGTTTACTCTGAGAATCATATGAAATTGATAAATAGATTTTGTTAAAGCAGGTAGTACATGTAGTTACCACTAGGCTTTAAAGAGTGAAGTAAATTTTAGATGATAACTAAAGTTTATCCATTCAAAACATAAAAATAATTAATATTTATTAATACTTAAATAGCACATTTTATAAATGGTAATAGAATATAGTATGAGTAGCAGCCAAAACGTAAAATGCTAAAGTAGAGTCGTTAAACCTACTTCAGGAGACACATATACCGGAACTGCACATGAATTACGTAAAGACTAATCACTTTTTAATTATCCATGTGTCATATATGGAACTTAAATAAATTCACATCAGCGGCAAATGTGTTTAAAAACTTTAGGCTCGAAGTTGTTCGTTTTTCATAAAATATCGTTCTATTTAATACTGAAATGACTGTGGTTCCTATACTATGTATGCATAGATTTATGTATATATCGATTTATTAAGGTTATTGACGTGTTCCGATTCACAATCGCCATTTTTCTGCACGTCACTTGTCACAGGAACGGTCGGCCCGGCAGCCAAGCAGTCAGTGAGAAGTTCTCCGTCGACTGGGGCACCTACATGTCCAGCCATAACGACGTCGTTTACGTTAAGCTTGACGTTCGAGGCGCCAAAGGGCAGGGTTCCCGATCACTGTACCGGCACCTGGGAGGCGTCGAGGTGCAAGACCAGATCACTGTCCTCAGGTCAGTTCCTGAACTACCACGGTGCCGCCCGCACACTAGCACAAAGTCAAGGGGGAATCCTCCAGACAATTAATACAAATTTAGTTGCTATAGCTCGTAGGGTTAGAGAGAATGATCCAGTATCGTTATGGGAGGTATTTACTTGGAAGTTCGTTGGCTGGACGAAAATATAACACATAAAATGTTTTAAAAGCTTGTTATGTCTCCTTTTTTAGGTACACGGAAAGGAAAGACTATGTAATTCCATCAGATAAAGTATTCTTTATCGCTTGGGCTATTATAATATTTTCTTTACCTTTATTTATGAAAACTATGGGAAAGTGTATTAACTTATCTTGCAGATATCTGTTGGACACAATGAAGTTCCTAGATGAGACGCGGATCGGGGTGTGGGGCTGGGGGTATGGCGGTTACGTCACGGCCATGCTGCTCGGCTCCCAACAAAATATCTTCAAATGCGGCATTGCAGTGTCTCCAATAGTCGACTGGCTGTATTACAGTAAGTGCATTCTGTAGTCACACTGAGTATTCTTTTTTATGGTTACGACGGGGTGAGAATGTCCGTGTAACTGCGGCCCACTGTCCATCGCCTAGATGATATAAAGTGAATATGGAGCAGCGGTGGAATGATACTGACAACGGAAAACCGAAGTCCTCGGAAATGAGCCTGCCTCAGTACCTCTTCGTGTATCACAATTCCCATAATGGACTGCCTTAGGAGTAAACCCAGGTCTCCAAAGTGGTAAGCCGGCGATTAAGTACGTGAACTGTAACACATACTGAGAGTAGCATTGACGCTGCTTTTCGTTTGCTTTCTTATACACGGGGTCGCTGGATATTGAGATCATACTTACTTTTTATCACTGCTTAGGCAATTTGATGTCTGACGGCGCTTTGAAACTCTTCTTAGATGCTTTTACCCACATTATACTATATAAAACGGTGGCAATGGGTCTTTGATGACGATGGTCAAGAATATACAGAAAAAACGATCTCATGTTGGACTAATAACAGAAATCATAGGTTTGAAAATTTCTCCTTTGGGTCATATAAAACAATTAATACGGTATAGATACCTCCAAAGAATAACAGACAACAGATGGCCCAGAAAAAGTACTGTAGTAGATGCCAAGGCCACAGTGGTCTAGCGGTCAGAACGCTGGCCTTGTAATCCTGGGGTCTTGGGTTCGATTCCCGGCGGTGCCCGAATTTATATCTTGTGTTGGGCAAGGCCGTGGTCTAGGCAACACGGAGTTTTCCTCCGGGGGCTTCCCCGGTTTCTCCGTGGCATCCCAACAATTACTCCATTCACACACAGAAGAAGGCAATGGCAAACCACTTCTGGATCATCTGCCAAGAACGTATATGAACAGGTCCCAGTCCGAGAAAAGGATGGAAGGATCCTGTTCATATGGACCTGTCGTCAGACAGAACACTAAAAATAATAAGTAGATGCCACCGGGAAGGAGGGAGACAGAATGACCGAAAGTTAGATAGATGAGGGGCATCCATGATCCAATGGCAATGAGAAGACTGGAAAAAGGCCAGTCGATGGACACAAGAATGGCGATTGGATGTCGAAACACGTCAATGACATTTTTAAAAGGATACATACATAAATGCATGCACACATACACACAATGTAGGAAGAACCTAAGAGTAAATGCTCTGTCTGTCCGTTGCTAGTATTGTAGGATTGGGCACGATCCATGTAAATGGAATTTATTATGTCCAGTCCTGTTGAGAACTTAAGTTTAAATAACGGCCTACACTACACAGTTTATAAACAAATTCTCCGGACATGGCTATGGCTTTACTTACGTTCGAAATCTTCAAAGGATATGTTTCAGTAAATTGGCTTCTAATGCTCATAAACTGTGACTGTAAAACCATAAAAGAAACACAATAAAACACTTTTGCACACAGATCTCGAAGCCTCGCTTTCTCTACACGCCATCTTTTTACTAGAGTTTGGTATCAACATAACCAAGGAAACGGCGCGAAATTTCAATAACACAGGTGCATAATTTTACCCAGCCATATTTAGTCTCATTTAACAAGAGATCGACTAAAAATCCAGCACAATCCTTTGTATAACCTCATAGCAAAATACAAGAGCATAAAATATAAAATAGATTACGTTGAAATGTTTATTATGTGTTACTACTCTACATTCTCTTGATAAATGTCATTAAACGAGTAAAAGCAAGCCTGCGCCATAAACAAAACGTTGTACAAGCCAAGAAGACACTGGGGATGTTTTATAAGTGTATTTACATTTATGTCTATCCACGGTCGTGAGACAGTATGTGGGTAAATTTGACACACTTCCTTCTTATAGGTCAAATGTTTAGGCCTATAAGCACAGCAAACTCGGTTCTTTGGGGACACAGCAAGCAGATAACAATTCTGCTATTTGTTTCTTTTCCAGACGAGTTTTCACTCGCGACCTTCTGTCACGTCAACGGAAGCCGTGGCTCCGCAACTTCTGGGTCGATCCCGGTTTCCGGATGAGAAATTTTACGGAGTTTTATATTCACGTCAACATATTATTGGCTAATTCAAACAGATTCGAAAACACTTGTAACAGCAGTAAATTTCAATTACGGTTTAAAACCTCGCGTTCAGAATCAAATATTTCATAATCAATCAGACTGTGAAACGTCTACTCTCCTCTGGAGAATACAAACTTTCCAAATGCTTTCTTTTTTAACCATATCATTTATCGATAATTATAGGGCGGACCATATTAAGAGTAAAACAGCCACAGAAGAATGAAATATAATCCATACCTCTTAGCACAAAACTGTAATTATGTTGCTGAAGTTTGGACAAATGAAAACAAATTTATTAACTCCTTTTACATCAAGCTTCAATGTTCTTATTGGAGTCTACTGGGACACGTGAAGAACGGTTCTTGACATCAGGACTAATATGAAAGTCATGCAATGTTTTAAAAAATTTATAATTAATTATTATTAATTATAATATTAGCAGATAGAAGGAGAACATTGATATCACTTCCTGATCCCTTCATATTTCATATCTTCCGCTTGTTTATTTCGATACTAAATATTGTGTGAAGTGAATTATATGTCCTTCAACAACTCAATAAATATGTAATTTCTTCAATCCTTCGTAATTAATCGTACATTATTATTGTTTCATCTCGTTTAATTTTGAAGTTGATAAAACAACGTAAATAACACTTCAAACTACGAGTAGTTTCACAGAAAATATGCCACTTGAAACTACTATTTTGTGCGCAGACTCAGCGTTTACGGAGCGCATCCTAGGAGTACCAGAGGAGAACTATAAAGGGTATGTGGAAGCGGACGCGACGCAGAGAGCTCCTAACGTGCCAAACCACTCCATGTACCTGCTGCATGGCCTAGCAGACATAACTGCGCCTTATCAACATGGTGTTGCTCTCGCGCGAGCGCTAGCTAAAGCTGGGATTATCTTCCGCTATCAGGTGAGTTTCGCCACTGCCGCTTCGACTTCGAGGTTCAGGGTTTAATGACGCTATCGTGAGTGGCCCGGCAGATATCATCTGTATTCATTTTCAATCTACACGTTTTTAAGCAAGTCAAGGGCAGCTGTATCCACTGCATCTCTTATCCTCCTGGAAAGTTCAAAGTAGTTAAAATGGTGGAACGTAAACAGCATCCCTGATGTACCGCCAAAAGAAAAAGAATCAAGAGGAGTAAAGTCAGGCGAACGAGGTGACCAAGTTTGATACTTTCTTGTATGTCATCAGGACCCTGTTCTTCCAAAAGAGACAAGAGAAATTCCCACAACATTTAAGGTATATTATCTCAGTTATAGCACTTACGACGTCATTTTAACAATTGTGAGTGCGGCGTATCAGTTGTAAATTCAAGTACAAATTACAAACTTGATCATATAACCAACTGAAATGCTTTTATCTTTTATTCCCCTGTCTTTCGGTTCATGAGTAGCATTACAGTAAAATTGTAGTATAAGGGAGAATGGGTAAATGGCGGTCACTTAAGAGAAAAGCTAGATAAAACGAAAAGTATACGCAAAGTTGAAACTTTATATAAACTGGTATTTAGCCTGAAGGGTCTGCTTCTTAAGTTGAACGTAACTAAAATTCTGTAGGAAATGATAACTGAAGACGTAAGCTTTGACCGGTATTCCCCGCCCTTTGGGGTAATGCCGGTCACTATTTGAGCTTCAAGATGTCACTGGAATAAATAAGGTAATGAGTGAATAAAATGTGTTTTCTTATTAAATAATAGGCATATATCTTAGTTTACAAAATGTGTACACACCAAAATCATTTGAACGTACAAATTCTAACGGAATATTAAGATGGAAGTCTTCAATAACCTTTTTCATTTTGTATTTCTTTTTCTCAAACACAGATCACAAAGATAACTATCCGGAAATTCCCAGCCACTTCATTCTGCATGTGCCCAGATACCACAGCCTGTACATCTATACCAGAGTTCTCCGTCTTACCCAAATTCTTCACAAATGAAACATATTTCACAATTTGTTTCTGTCATGCTCTTCATTTTCGTCAAGAATATTTTGATCGTTTATGTCGGCGTCCTCTTCTGATGAAGTCAAGTCCAGCTGTTTCTTTTGATTCTTCCTGCAGCGTTTCTTTCTCTCTTGGAGGCTTGTTTCCTCATTCTGCATTTTCTTTGGACGTATTGCTGTTAGACTACTTCTATTCTGTGCTCTTGCATTTCTCTTTAATGCCTTGCTTTCTGAAGAACCCTTCATGAGTGTCCCTTTCAGAATCTCCGAATGCTGCTTGCCTCTCCTTTTTCTGCAAGGTGTCCGTGGACCCACCGTAGGTAATGGAGATCCTTGACCGCCATTACCCCACTCGCGTAACCTCAAACGAAAGGTGTGTTGCCGTGAACTAGCACATATTTATTAATAATCATCTACGCAGTTATAATATCCAACTCTCGCATGTTATGTGCACCCACAAGAAAAATTCATATAATTTAAAGAAAGTTCACTCACCTCAGATATTTCAATGTAAAGTATTAGATCTGGAGCACAAAACAGACACATGCAACTATCTCGGTAACTGCACCTGAAGCAAATGGCGGAATTCGCTGTTGCACTTCACTGAATCAATCACCAGTTTGAAGCATCTATCTGACACCGTTCGTCAGAAAAGTGCTTGACTGGCATTACCCACTGACCGCCAATTCCCCGTCCTCTCCTACAGTTCGTGTTACACCTGTATTTGGGGGGGGGGGGGGGGGTAGACATCCTTGCCCCAATGTACATGTGTATGCCTTACAATTCCCACGCAATAAATTTTGGAGCGATTCATAAAAACAGGTATGAGTAGATTGCTATAAGAAGCTACCCCACCTTAGTGTCAATAGTTTATAAAAACAATGCCCGTACGAAATTCTGATGTAAAAGCTTCAATATTTCAAAGAGTCTCCCTGCCAAATTTCTGTATGCATTTCTTGTCTTCCATTCTCACCACAGTCCAGCCAAACTGAATCTTCTTGATTTCTCTGCCATAACAGAGAATTTGATAAGTCGCAGTAAAATAAGAATGCCCTGATCTGTTGCAGAGTTATGCAGACGAAGGCCACCTATTGGTGGGCGTGCTCGAACACGTCTACCGCTCCATGGAGGACTACTTGAAGGAGTGCCTTAGCCTCGATGAAGACGAGCAGTCGTGAGGCTAAGCCTCCTCTATGTACAAGCCATGGCCTACTCAAACACCTTCCAAACGGCCGCCTTTGTGCATATCCGTTATTCTGCCTAAAACTAAAGCTGTTGTGATCCAATTCGTGATTAACTTTGGAGTGAAAGAATGACTGCTAACACTCCAAAAATGGTTGTGAATTACATAAAACCTCCCAGCGCCGTGTCCTTGAACTATCAAGTCCATCTTTGCTGCGTAATATCTGGATTCGAGACTAGCAATAAACCTACAGTCAATAATGGTTGTGAAGTTGCGTGTGGCGGAATTACATGTAGTTAATTCTGTGTAGCAGTGATTATCCTCGTGATTCATACATGAAAAAATTACCTTTATTTAAACACATCTTTGTTTACTTAAAATGACAATAATATGGTAACACGTGCGAACATGACACAAGAATAAAAATCAAATGGAGATGTGGTTGTGACTTTATAAATCAAAACAATATGGTGTGAAACAGAGGAAATTCAGCATTGTGGACACGGGAAGCCATGATGGATCATATGGACCCTTCAAGTTTGGGCACAATCAGGGAGAAACTAATATTTAAACTGTATGTACTTTTAAAATAAGGCCGTGGGTGCATTTAACAGCGCCACTGTGAAACGAAATGTAAGAAATCGATAACTATAACTAAGAAGTACTAAAATCTTAGTATCCTGGAATTGCTTTGTTTAAAATACAATTAAGGCGTAGTAAAGTATTCCCAGATAATTTCATTTATTATTTAATGGAATAATATGTGCCGTAGGAATAAAATTTTCTTAGGTGAAATATTCCTAAAGCCTAAAATGTTGCACCGGTCGGAAGATACAGCCTGTATCTCTGATAAGATAATATTAAACTGGTTCTTAGAGAACAGGGTTTGGGTTTGGATTAGATTCATCTAGCTCAGGATAGGGACCGATTTTGGGCTCTTGTGAACACGTTTATGAACCTTCGAGTTTCATAAAATACGAGGAATTTCTTGACTAGCTGAGCGTACTATTAGCTTCTCAAAAAATTACTCTGCTCCATGAAGTCAGTTAATGTCTCTCAAAATGTCTTACTAATGTAATGTTCAGATATGACTATCAGTTCGTCTATAGGCGACTAGATAATTTAAAATACTTTTTTCTTTATTGTTTCTTTCACCAGCCTTAACGATATTTTCTTCTCTGGACTCAAAAGCGTTTCATATTATTCCAAAGCTTATCCTAAAGCAAAATGTTTTTCTTCTCGTATATTTAATGACGAGATTTTTTCTTGTTGATCTACTAAAATACTTTGTTTTAATTCAATACAAGTTCCAGGATACTATGAGAGAATCTTACAAGATGGTCTTCACTCACGGCCTACTAAATCGTCCTCTCAAAGAGACAATCCTACTTCTCATAACAATAGAGTCTATTTGAACATACCCACATTAAATCTAAAGAATATCAAATATTTAGTCTTAAATAAGAAGAAAACATTGTTACAATAGGCCTATTAACTTCTAAATGAAACAAATCCCTCTTTGCTACTGTACACCCAACGGTTAATCGCTCACTTCTTACATTCATAGGCCGAAAAAATGCGTTTTTAATATACCTCAAGTTGTCCATAAATTACATGACACGTCTTGCGGTACACTAAAGCTGGCAATATAGCAATTAGGCTTACGACAATTATAGGCTTTCTTAAAGTATTTGGTCTTTCCTACGACGAACTTTATTACCTTAGGAAACAGGCAACATACTTAGGATGGAAGAGGTGTAAAATCCCTTCATACTGCAGTAGATGATAAACAATAGCGTTGGTAGAGTCAATATGATGCACACAGAAACCTAATATGCTATACTTGTCTAAATGAGAGATGCCGATGAAATTTGTAAAACGGATTTAATTAATCAGATGCTTAAGGCAACGTAATCGTGGAACGTAAATACTTTTGTAAATTGTTTAAAGTAACAACTCCCTATCACCTCCCTTAATTTAAAATCCTAATAAAATCTCATAATATAACACTGTCATTGCATTTACAATAACACTTTTAATTACGTGAAATTTTTACTCTGCTACATATAACTTAAGCATAATTACATTTCGCCTGAATTTGTTGGTTGACGTTCAATTTTCCTGTATGAACCAATATTTCTCACTCAGCATTCTAACGTAGGCTTAGGTCAGGGGTGGTCAACAGACGGCTCATTGTACCTCTTCTTGTGACCCCTTTGACGTGTCAGTACCTTACAACTAGGTTCGTTCCTAAGGTACGGCAAATCGGGGCGAACACCACAGGCCTTGAAATTTGGTGTTACGGTAATTCTTTAATTTTTGTGGTTTCAAACAATTTGTTTTTATTAGAATTATTTGGCAGAACTGTGATGACAACAGCAGTTACTAGAAATAATGGCTAAGACCCCTCAATGTTTTAGTAAGACAGTGGTCAGTTACCTCATGTGAGTGTGCATCTGCTCATAATAATCGATAAAAGCAGGTGTCCCAAAATGTTGTATACCTATTATAATACGGAATATTAACCTTGTGTATTTCATATTTTTGAAACAGTCTGCTTTATTAGTAATTTTACAAGTGCCACCAAGTTTTGGGAATAAGAATTCGTTTATAAATTGTCCAATATTACTACAGCGCCTTGAGCTGTCACTAATCTTGAAAATTTGTGCCAGTAAAGTATGAGGTCTACATTGTTTCGAAATATTAACTGTATTTTTCAAGTATCAGTCAGCCTGAAGTTTCATACTGACTACTAGATGTCAAGATTCTTCCAACGTGCACTGTTGATGACAATGAAATTACTTTAGTTTGGGTTGGTCAGAATCGCGAGTTCCTTGTTAGACATAAATATAATTCTTCAGAAAGTGTAACGTATTCTGTTCTCTGGTGTGTAGAGTTCAAAGTATAGCACGAGGATGCTTTTATGTTAGTTTCTTTGAACTGTCTGTAGTTAAATAAAGCCTGGCCAAATTAAACATAAACGCCTTACAAATATAATTTCTTCATCAAAAACCAGCGCTAAGTAAACTCTGAACGTAGAAGTGGATAATGTTTTTGTACCTGTATATGTGTATCGACGATGTCCACTCATGAAGTAACGCGAATTGGCATTTCAAAATCGCAACCAGATGTTAATTCTCCTGCTGAGCAAAGGCAGGCCCAAGGTAAATTAGGTTATTCTATTGTAGTGTTCAGTTTTGTGTTGGTTATGGTAGAGATATTTAAACATTCCGGCCCTCGGAAAACACTATGTCTTTCAATGTGTCCCGCCTGCCTAAAATGTTGACACCCCTGGCCTGAGTACCGAACTTTTTAACTAGAAATATCGAAACAATGGGCTCTGTAGTTTGCTCTGAGCTTTTTCAGGATTCGCCCAGATCGATTTAACCAACAATGAAGAAAATGTCAGCATCCATCAGGACCAAACTCGCTTATCATACGTCATATGTCTTATATTCCACAAGCATCTGTTAAAGGGGAAAGAATAAGTAAGAGGTGATAGTGTGTTTCCGAAATAATCAGGATTCTGTCCTCTGGTTATGGCCTTGTAGTCGTAATTAATGTTTCAGACGAAAATGCTTCCGTCTTATAAGTAGAAGTGAATAGGCCTGGGATATACAATAGATAATTAGACAGGGTGGAAAGATCAGAAACAATTGAGCAATACGATTGACCAATCACAGGTGACAAGAGTCCTAGACCAGTCTATATATGTTTAGAGCAGTGGGACCTCACTTCTGAACATGGAAGTAGCAGGTAGCTCAGAAACGTCGGTAAGAGTCTACAAAACTACACTCTATCACAATACATAACGCCATAACCCCGACGCCACGAAAACCTCAAATGTCATACAAAAAAAATCATTATGAACAATTTAAATTAAAAAAGAAACTCATTCTCACAGATACCAAACTTCGACAAAATTCAATGCCGCATTAACACGTATCAGGTCTTTGGATCTTGCAATGAAATCGTTATAAACTGAGATATTAAATAGCGTGTATTTTCGGCCTCAAGTAATTATTTCTTCGTATTTTCATCATGGTTTGTTAGTTTATGAACAGTTCGTATGGTATGCAATCTGCAATAGACGTCTGATATTTGTACTGAAACAACGTGAATTAAATACTAATGCTTTATGAAAATCCAATTCTCCCCTTGTACAAGTAGGTTGTAATGAATCATTTAGACGATGTCAAATTTTACAATCACAGTCAGTGCTGCTTTCCGATAGACTAGGTTTAACTGAGACATTCCATTTCATGGCGCTCCTGCGTGTTTAAGATTCGTGCTTGTATTGCATCCAGACCCACAGCCTCACATTGATGTTCCGTGTGTTGCTGAAGAATGAATTTAATTCGAACAAAGACAAGACTTCTCTTTTACATACGAACGCATCTAGAAATTCTTATCATTACTAGCCCAAAGCAACAGTAAACATTACCTCCAATATTTTCATAAACTACATCCTAAAATAAACAAGCTAAAACAGTAAATCTGTGTAAATGGGACAATATTCATGCATTCCAGCTTCTCGAAGACCATAAATCAAAAACTGTCAAAATATAATGAGGATGTGTCAAAAAACTTATTTTATTAAATCGTTAAAAGAATAAACTATGGTATATAGACCAATAAATATACTGAAATATTTACGACAAAGAGAGTGGCATGAAGGTTCATGCAGTAAGAAAACTATATCTTATTTAAGAGCAAAAAGAAAAAAGAAAATACCATGTTTTGAGTGCTTTTATTTCCATTCTGCTTTATAACACTCTTACAAAGTCTCGTATGTCTTAAAAAGGATAAAGCCTGCTTATCCTCATATAAGAACTAAATGAATACACTGAAACTAAGCGTTTTATTTAATGCTTAAACATTCCACAGTTCATAAATCCAGTCGTTAGAAACTGAGCACATAGGCAGAATTTAATAAGACCTTATAACACACTGTTCTTTGTCATAGGCATAGAAATATAATGAAAGTCGGCTTTAGTTGGCATAGATGGAGAAAAATGTTAATTTTATTTTGTTGGTAGAGATTCCATAAGAATTTTTTTTGATCGCCAGCATAGACTCTGAAACAATAGCCTAGATCAAGACGTCTAAACACCTAATCAACTGCAAGTAATTAATAATCAACACCCAACAACATTCAGTCTCCCTAAGAACTACTGTTCATATAAAATGCCTTTGCTTATAACAAATGCTGTTCTCCTTCAAACGGAAGCATTCTATTCATCCCAAACCCAAAACAAGTTAGTCCCTGTGTCTAAACGAAAGAAAGCAACGTGAAACACTTTGATGTAGGATTATGGCTTTCATTTTACGCTGAAACAGACTGTACTTATCCTCTCTCGCTCAGGACAATCTTTGTAGTGTTAGTGTGTATATCACTTACTCTTAAGAAAAGACGGGAATGCTCACGATAATGTTAGCTGCCGGGGGGGAAGTGGCTTCAATGTAGCCGGGTTTGTTCTTATTATTTCACTGTGGCCTGTTATTTATAAGGTAGTGAGAAGAGCTTTATTAGATTTTAGAAGAAGTCAGGAGATCAATGAGTATAGACGGAGCTTTGTGTACACTGAAGATGGTGCTTTCTGTGTTGCCTAATCCGATCCCAAGGTTATGTGTGGCTCTAATGCTTAAAATAATTGTCAGCAAGAACAGTAGGGGCCTGGATAGCATACAACTGTCTAAATCACTGCCTCGCCTGAGAGTCCCTATTGCAGATTTCAATGTTAATTCGTGTGTTTCATTAAAGACAGGGAAAGATGCTATGGTTTCTCAGCTTACACATTTGGAATATCTTGCAACAAAAATAAAAGTCAACGTTAAAATTGATTTTTATTTTCAATCGAATCTAATGTGCAGATAATAAACTGGTAAGCATAGTTGAAATAAGAACAGGCCTGTGACTGTATTTGTTTTTCGTAAAAACAAAACAGTTTAACTAAGTTTCTGTTTACTTTGATCTGATTTCTTTCATGTTAGAGATAGCATGGGCTGGCGTTACAGTTTCTGAGAAACAAATATTTTACCAACTCAGTAAAGCAATGTTAACAAACTTCAAGGTGCCATGTGTTTTTTAAGTTTTAAATAATAGGTATGTGTGGAAAAAATAACTAATTTCAGCGGTATCACTCGCTGAATGCCTAATGATAAAGAGCAAAAGCACTGACCACGTAGTTTTGAAGAAGTTCAGTTATGTCAAGTTCCAAAATTATTGGTTTTTCTCCTGTTAAAAATGTTCGATTTTAAACACGTCAAGACAATATGCAAATTGAATTGAAATAAAAAATAAAAGGATAGCAACATCTGATAGGAAATTCACAATCACTAAATAAACATCAGTTACCGTGAATAATTGATCACATAGAATCATTATGTTTTGATAAATGACGGCATAAATTTAATTTAGAATTTAGCCCTGTCACAACTGGCTCGTATATATCTGAATATATATTGTATTTATTATTATAAAAATACGTCAGTATTTAAACAATAAAACTTTCTGTTTCATAATCAACAAACTTTTCACTAAGGCGATATTCAATTCCAAATATGAATGCTTGGATATTATAATCATAGCATCACTGCATTCAACAATAAATTTTACAACAGTTGAAGATGCCTGTCTTCTGAGTTGTTGCGCCTTGTAGTATGGAAGAAGTCCATGCTGCCCCCTTCATCAGGGTGATCGCCCTGATGATGGAGATAGCAAGGACCTCTGAAACGGCGGTAAGCTTCTACTAGACTACACGGCGCTACAACCCAGAAGACAGCCATCTTCAGACTCACCGCCGTGTAAACCTCAAGTCCTACAGAAACAAGAGCTACATCGTTTTTCATGGCCATTGTAGCCCTAAAAATGGAACCATATGAGTATGAACACGTCTTTTGATACATTATGCGTTGATTAAATGCATAGTGAACTCTGAAGTCACGAGGCGATGAATAAGCAGTGTATCTACGAATCAAAGAGGGTGAACTTTTATAAAGTGGTTGGACAACGTCTAAAGAGTCCTCCTAGCAGGGCAGTGATGACAAGAAACAAAATATGCGTGCAGATTTCTCATAATATTGATCTCGAATCTGCCAACATACAAAAAGTAAATCACACCAAGTTATGTACTTTGTAGAATTACTTGTTCCGTTTTATATAAATTAATATTATTATGCCAAAAATATGTTTTCAATAAATTGTTACAGCATTTTGGATTCATTTCCTACCTGGTCATTTTGCTTCCTTACTAAACTAGTTTCTTTCCCAATCATATCTGTGCTTATTCTTTCAATTTTAAGTCAATTTATACAACTCATAAATAAAATTATATATACCGCACATTTTATGCTCTTATATCATGCACGACAAATTTCAAATCCCTTACGTCTTTCATCAACTCAATAACCTGCAATTTCTTTCTAAATAAACTTTATATAGAGTGAATGGTCAATTCCTTAGAATTTTTTCTGCAGTCCTGTAAATGGTACTGGAGTCTCTTGTGCCACTCTTATTTTCAAGAGCTTGATATGGAAATGCAGCGAGACCGCAATTTATTCTGTGCATTAGCGGGCTAAGAGCTGATTACTGCTTCATTGTATACAGCAGTGGTTCTCAGCCGGTGTGTCGGGAGCTTTAGCCAAGTACGCCGTTAGGCTTTGAATAGGAGAATAACTGTATAAAATGCAATTTTTCCTTGAACCTCTCAATGTCCACTACTGGACATAGGTCTCCCATTTCGGGATTTTAGCCATACACTACCACGCTGGCCAGTGCGGATTGGTAGCGGACAAACATCCATGCCTTGAGTGGGACTCGAACCCACGGTCGCAGCAGTCAGGCGCACTAGCATCTAGGCTGATCTCTGCTAGGGGCTCGCTCCTGCGTGATCACGCCAACAGAAATTCCTGCTTGATCTACGGGCCGGATTCCCCAACCACGGCTCCCTACACAAACAACGCCACACCCGACGTCCTTGATATTGTCCTCATCAAGGACTTCGTCCTACCGGTGCACCTGACTGTCTGCTCCGCACTCAGCTCAGATCACCTGCCCGTCCTCATCGACACCACGTGCCGATAGTCCTTTCAAAACCTGCCTGATCACCCGGACTTCGCGAGAATGGACTGGGCTGCATTCAAGGCTTGCCTCGAAAGCAGACTCCCGGGGAACCCCGTGGTAAACAACGAGGAGGCAATCGACAAGTGCGTCGAGGAGCTGACCAGTGCTATCCTGGAAGCCACAGCAGCGTCCGCTCCCAAGCTTCGACCCCGTGTTGACAGGCGACCGCTTCTGCCCGCTAGTATTCGGGATGAAATACGCCTGAAGAACCGGCTGAGGAGGCGGTGGCAGGTCACGAGGGACGCCGCTCTTAAGACCCAGGTCAACCGACTCCAGAGGTCGGTGACCTATCGTCTCAACGAGTGGCGGAACGAACAGTGGAGCGACACGCTCGAATCCTTGGACTGCGAGGACCAGTCGCTTTGGAAGATGACCAAGCGGGTGATGCGAGTCCCCACTTCGTCGCCCCCCTTGTTAGTGCCGGGAGGACTGGCTCTCTCGAACCCCGAGAAGGCAGAAGCCCTGGCCGACAGCCTTGAGGTCCAGTTCCAGCCGGTAGACAACCCGTCGGACCCGGCTGCAATTGACATGGTTAACGAGGCGATGCGAGCATACGAGTATGCCCCCGCAAATGAACCGAAATTAATCAGTCCCTCGGAGGTCGCCCAGGCCATCAAGGGACTCAAGGTTGGCAAGGCTCCGGGCCCCGACGGTATACCGAACAGGGTCCTGAGACATCTCCCACGACGCGCGGTAACCTTTCTCACGAAAGTGTTCAACGCGGTCCTCCGCAGGCAGCACTTCCCCTCGGCATGGAAACACGCTCGCGTGGTGTCCATACTGAAACCGGGGAAGGACCCCACGCTACCTTCTTCCTATAGACCCATCAGTCTTCTCGACACGGTCGGCAAGCTCTGCGAGAAGATCCTCCTAACGAGGGTCCTACACGAGGTCAGCGAACGCGGGCTGCTGCGCGACGAGCAGTTTGGGTTTCGACCCAGACACAGCACGTCGTTTCAGCTGGCTCGCCTCGTCGAAAGGGTCAACAGAAACCTTGATGAGAAGCGGCTAACCGGCGCGGTTTTCCTGGACGTGGCCAAAGCCTTCGACACAGTCTGGGTCCAAGGCCTCCTATACAAACTGACCGTCCTCAACTTCCCGTCGTACTTGGTGAAAACCATCTCTTCCTACCTCGCTGACCGGACATTCCAGACGTCCTTCCAATCGGCCACGTCCACACGTCGTGCCATGCGGGCTGGAGTTGTGCAGGACGGACTTCTCTCCCCTGTTCTCTTCAGTCTGTATGTCAACGACATACCCACACCGTCCCGCCACGTCGAGTTAGCACAGTACGCGGACGACACGGCTCTAGTAGCCACGTCCCGTAGCCCAACGCTTCTCGTCAGGTATCTGGAGACCTACCTCAGTAGACTTGAGCTCTGGCTCAGGGCCTGGAGGATTGCTATCAACGTCTCGAAGAGCACCGCGGTTCTCTTCGTTTCGGCGAGAAGACGCATCCACCAGCCCAGAGCGGTGCAGTTTCTCGGACAGCCGATCGAATGGGTCAAAACAGCGCGGTATCTGGGGGTCACCCTTGACGCCGGGCTTACCTGGTCGGCGCACGTCAACCAGGTGGGAAAGAAGGCGGCGCAACGATTAGGTATGCTAGGCCCGCTCATCAATAGGAGAAGTGGCCTGTCCATCAGGAACGGTGTGCTGCTTTATAAGCAGCTCATCCGTCCCATGATGGATTACGCATGCCCGATCTGGAGGTCAGCTGCCCGCAGCCACGTCCGGAAGCTGCAAGTTCTGCAATCCAAGTGTCTTCGCATTGTTACTAACGCGCCCTGGTACGTTAGTAACAGGCAAATACATGAGGATCTGGGGGTCCCTTTCTTTGCCGACCACATCAGAGCACTGACTGAGAGATTTGACTCGAGGTTAGCTGGTGTGGGGAACCCCTTAGTCCCGCAACTCGGGAGGCACTCGTGCCGAACGAGGGCTGCCAGAGGTCGCCCAAGGGCAACCGAGGGCGACCGATGTTCAGCAGGCCAGCCGAGGCCGTCCCCAAACGACGGCCAAGTCGGCACGAGTGGTTAGACTACTCGGCTACCCTGACTGAGGTTTTCCGTGCTTTTCCCCAGTTGTAAGGCGAATTCCAGGGTATAACTTAATAGGGGCACGGCCCGCCACCCCCCCCCCCCCGATCATTGAGGCCACCAGCTGAAGTGATCTCCCCCCCCATGCCGCAGAGGCCTTCAGCCGAAACGGCCACTCCCTCTCTGGGTTCAAACCCCGGAGATCCAACCAACCAAATTCCTTTGGACAACTTGCCTGACGGGATAACCTCCCATCAGCAGCAACAGATCGCAGTTTGAATGGTCGAGGCTCCCGCCACGACGAAACCCCGTTAGCGTTAGCAAAATTTCCGTTCTTATATTAAGACCGTTTACCATTTCCAGCAATGCGCCTTGTGTGCAGGAATGGTTTCACCTAGGCAGGGACGATGCTTGCGCTTGCGCAGGCCTCCGCCCTCAGTTAGCTTTTTGGTTGGTTGGCCTATTGGCATATTCATCGCCCTGATGACGGAGGCAGTATGACCTCTGAAACGTTGGTTAACATCGACCAGACTACACAGCGCAATAACCCAGAAGACGGATAACTAAATTATTTTATGTTATTGCTTTATTTCCGGTTTATATTTCCATTACGTTATGTTGGCACTCATTACCAGAGAGCGACAAATCATGGCTGGTGCAAATGTTCTCTGCACCAAGCTACTCTTTTACTGATTGGTCATTTGGGTCAGACCGCCATTTTTGAGAGTGGGTAAAGATGGAACCAAGTCTATGGGGTAATCTGTCTTGCACATAGCTGCGAATTAACACTTTTATGTCTACATATACATGTTACTCATATTTTATTGATTGTACTCTCCGGGAGAGTCTCAAATCCTAAATTATTGCATGTTTTTTCTCTGACTTCTTTCATCCTTAAATGGAAGCGAAATAACAACTGAACCAATAGTTTTATTTGTATCAAAATATAAAGTTTGTGATGCATTTGTATTGTACTTTATTTAAATTCATGTTTAGGAACGTTTTACAAAGCAGTGTGTCACCTATGTGCATGTGCACAATAATTCTACTTAAAAATAATGGGCTGCCACATCAGATGGAAATGTATTTAGATTTTTCAAACTTCTGTATAAAGAGCTGGTGTAGCTCAGTCAGTGTAGTAACTGGCTGCGGACTGGACGACCTGGGTCGATCTTCGACGGGGGCAAGGATTTTTCCCCTAGTCTCTGCTTACAGACCAGTTCTGAGGTCCACCCACCCTCCTATCCAATGGGTACCAGAGGTCTTTCCCAGGGTTAAAGCACAGCCAAGGCTTGATGCTTACCACTCCCTCCCCATCTATGCTGAGGTCAAAATGAGTAGTAGCTATACCCTCGAGCGACTACATGGCTTATAGTGGGACAGCTTTACTTTTATTTGTGTTACTGTATAATTCATGATTCATTATGTGACAGCAACCTTTTAAGATGTGAAATCTTTATTAAGACAAATGAGATGAAATGACACATGTATGATATATGAAGTTATCTTTATTAATCTTTAGCCATTTGCATGTCCCCTTCTTCTCTTGTGTATGGTGTGGTGGGACTGTGATTACAGGTTGGAGCTATCGTGTTTGCCAGACGAGATTGGTGGTAGGAGAACTCTTACCTCATGTGGGATAACTATGAATCACCATTAACTGGGCACTGTTCGATTATTACAATTTTATATTATTGCTTGTCACACTGGATTAATAGTTTGTTATATATACTATCAGTCACCAACTATCAGACTACTCCCAATCATGCACCCAGGAAGTGTAGCTATGCTATGTTTGTGTTACAGGTGTGTTAACAACAATTTATGAGATCATAAAGGCGATTAACGATTGTGTGGGAGTAGGACGAAATACTTATACGTCCTATCAGGTTATAATGGTAGGTATATAACAGATATAAAAGCAATACCAGTAAACAAAGATTTGAATATTTAGAATTGTAACTAACCTCTTTCTACAGATTTGGGTTGCAATCCTTTGGCATTTGAATCCAGCTGGCATCTGTGTTGTGTCTGTAAGATGCATTTTAATGTTATTATTCTATTTATGCTAATTTCTTGAAAGTTGCATCCTCCCTTGAGGTTATGTAACTAAAATTTTGCATGCTTTTATTAAATTGATTGTAAGCAAGGCCTTGTGTCAGGCTGATCACTCACCAAGGAGCCTACCATTGTCCAAACAAATCAATTATATGAATAAATAAACCTTGACATTTACGGGTAAAAGACGATATAGAGAAAGAAGAAGATGAAGATTGTAAGCAAAACAGGAAAGGAACTGGATCTCATTATGTTCAACAAAATATCAATGAAACTGAGGCTTGGATCACATTTGTGTAAGGGACTGGAAGATAGATTAACTGTATTTGCCCAAATGTGATAGGCACTTTTCTCATTCAGATGTCTTGTACAAATTTGACTGATAATTATATTCACAAATGTAATTTAGTTAAACTTGTGTGTAAATAAAAAATCGAAAGATTTAAAAACCAGTTTAATAACAGTAGTTTATACTGTTTGCAGAAAGCATTTCAATAAATATTTTGCAGCTCATGTGTAAGCTGGTACTTTCCTTCGCATAGGTCTTTCATAATTTGACTTTACAGTATTTTCTGGGGGGGGGGGGGGGGGGGGGGAAAATTACATGCTGCCAAATACCATATAAGTAAGATTTGAGGTTTTCACAGCAGTGAGTATGAAGATTTCTGTCTTCTGGGTTGTTTGGCTGTGTAGTCTGGTCAATGTTAACCAACGTTTCAGAGGTCATACTGCCTCTGTCATCAGGGCGCCCTGATGACGGAGGCAGTATGACCTCTGAAACGTTAGTAAACATCGACCAGACCACATAGCGCAACAACCCAGAAGACAGAAATCTTCATCGCCCTGATGACGGAGGCAGTATGACCTCTGAAACGTTGGTAAACATTGACCAGACTACACAGCGCAACAACCCAGAAGACAGAAATCTACCATATACGTATTTTGTAAACCGGACTTCCTTTGTAACTAAACATATTGACATATTGTTTTATGTAACACCAGTATTTTTTCATGTATTTTCAGATCTGACAGTGAAGCAGGGGACCCGGAGGATGCGGGGGACTCTCAGCCACAAGAACACACAAGTAAATTTTCTGTTGTCAGTCTGGTTGATAGTCAAGGCATCATTGCCACTAGTGAGAGTAATTAGATATATAAAGCTCCTCTTGCAATGAAACCTGCTTCTGCCTTGTCTCCAGGTCTTTATACTGTCTTGGAGAAGCAGTTAGCTGTTGTTAGACAGCTGCTGTTCCCAGATGAATCAAAGGAACTATTTGAACAAGCTGAGGCATCTGTTAGACCATTGGATGTGAATGCTGGAAATAGACGTGCATATTTACAGTATTGTTTAGAAAAGTATATAAAATAGGCTGTTAAAAATAATCAGAAATTTGAACAATTTCCTCCATTCATTTGTCTTAGGTTGAACTCCAGAATTCTCCTTTCATCTAATCTGAACTCTCTCTTGTGTAGGAAGTAATGCACACTCTTTCAATTCTTCGTAACAGAAAACTTCGTTTTTCATAATGCATAATAAACTTTAAATTAATGTATGTTGATGAAATATGGGTGAAGAAAGTGGGAAATTTAGAATATTGTATAATGAGGAGCTGCACGAATTGTACAGATCACCTAGCACAGTGAGGATAGGAGGCTCTAAAATGCATGGGGAAGGCAAGGGGTGCATGCAGGATTTTAGCATGGAATCCTCTCGGAAAACGACTACTGAGCAGACAAGAAGGAGGTAGGACAATAATATCAAGATGGATCTTAGGGAATTAGGCTGAGAGGATGATTAATGGATGGAGTTGGCTCAGGATTGTGGCTGGTGGCAGGCTTTGGTTTTGGACCTGTGGGTTCTGCTAACCAGGGAGTTAATTTGTTAGATGAAACCTCTAAAAGAAAACAGCAAAATAACAAAGCAAAAGTGAAACACAACAGTTTTTGTGCAGCTGAAGGTGACTAAATGTGCTGTTCAAGAGGCAATATGTTTGTCAGGTCACAATGTCAAATTCACTATATACACATCGACTACTTGTACATGATACAAAGTATTGTTGTTGGCATATTACAAAGCTGCAAATGCGAACACATTTATTCATTCCTGCTTTTCCTTTCAACTTTTAGACGCTTTTTATTTTTCTGTTTTATGCTATTTATCATTAATTTTTTTATTTATTTAGGCATTGGTACCCTAGGTGACTGCTTAACTTGTCTAGTGGTTGAACTGGCTGCAGGAAGTATGTATTTTTTATTTGCATTGTGTTGTAAAAGTTTAGGAATTTCAGGCACAATATCATTATCACATTTTGTCAGTGAGTGTGCTTGTCACTGATAGTAATTTCTATCTTTTCCTGATACCTGAGGTGAGATAGCAGTAGCCTTGAAATTTCATCCCACCAGCTAAATAATCTCAACTTTAGTAGCCAGGTTGTATGAAGACAAGGACAATCAGAAGGAAAGAATAAATGTTCATTCATTGTTTGCTTAGTGGGAATATTTCTCTAGACTATTTAGAAATTTTCCTTTTCTGTTTATTTTATAAATTAATTCCATAGTATTTTCTATATTCTTGTGTATGTGTCCAATTTTAATGTGTGTCGAGGAGCCCTTGTGTCTGATTGGTTATTACACATTTGCACGAATCTGTTCTCTCTCTCTTGTCTTAAATGTTCTGTCTGTTTGGATGATAGACTTCTTAGCGCACACTATATAATTTAATTGGTATACAAGGTGCTGTTAAAGATTCATGTAATTTTTAGAAGTGACCCTTGCTAAATACTGATAGTTGAAGATGTGTTAAAACATTGCTTGCAATAATTTCTCTAATTAAACTTAATATTAAGAAATATATTTTTATGTAGTTCATGGATGTAAAAATTTACAACATTTATCATGTAACAGTGTTTGGTTGAACTGATTACCAGCATTGTACTAGAACTGTGAGTATTAAGTTTGCATACCATAGATTAGAATCACAACTCTTGTTGCAGGGCTCAGGAGGGACTGTGGGTTTTGCAGTTCACAGCATTAGGGAGCTCATAAGAAGGTATGTTCATTCATCTATAATGAGTTGTCACACACTTGTGATTTTAATGATTAATGCAAAATTGAATTTTCAGGGACGACACAAAATTTTATTTCTGCTTGGCATTCTGATGCATTGTGTTTTTGGAATACCAGTTAATATTTAGGTCTTATGGCATCCTTTATGCTTATGTTTGTATGTGTGTGTTTATGCACACTTGTGCGTGCGTGCATTGTAATGGAATATTAAAGGAAACTATGTAGGCAAATAAATGCAAGAATGTTAACTATTCATGAATTTAGTCGTACCTTTTTTTGTGTGCAAATGTTTTGCACGTTTTCTAAAACATGTTCATGGTAACTGCAGGAAAATTAGAAATTTGATATAAATTGATTTAATATAACTGATTATCACATAATGGACATCTCAGTATCAGAAGGACATCCCATCACAAGACCCAGAGACTTGTTTCTGTCTTCACCCAGAATAATGTTAAACCAGACTTTGAAGGCTCAAACTTTTATTACTTGCATATTCCTACCTTGTTCAGGTGTTGTGTTTTGGTGGGTTGTGTAGCACAAACTTTTTTTTTTTGTTCTCTTACTGAAATTGTTTCTGTTGGTACAGATGTTTTATAATTTGTTTGTTTTTATTACTGTGTGTATGATGAAGTGCTGCTTGGTATTCCAAGGGGATAATTAGTAACACTGTCATCACTATTTCAGTGCCTTGCAGCCATCAGCATGATTCCTCACTCCTTGGCTTCAGTGGGTCAGAGCTCTGTTGTCATCCCTAGAGACATTACCAAAAAAAAAAATTTTGTTTAATGAAAATTAGTCTTTAAGTAGGTTTTTTACTAGGTGATTCTATTGGCCACTTTTCTTGGTGAGTGTGTGTTGTAAAAAGCACTTCAGTTTTCCAGGTGTTTGGTGTTATATAGTTATCTTTACTATTTATGTCACTGGACTGAACAGTAGCAAGCATTTTCTTGATTTAATCTCTTTTTAACTTCACTGTGAATACAGTTTATGTTATTTGACGATGATGTTTAAAAGCGTCGAATAGAATAGTAAGATTATGAATGGTATGTAAGAGTGGGTGGTTCTCATGACATTTGAAGACTCTGTATTATACTGGAGACTGTTTGCAAAACCACGAAAATACTTTTGTCAGTAATTTGAACCTCAGCTGAGATTCGAACAGGCGATACTAGGACACAAGCTTGCCCTGCACTTACATCTCTGGGAAGACGTGTGTGTCATTTTAATGATCCTGTCATCATCCAGCGTTCAGCCATTCCTTATGTTGTGAATCATGAGTAGACCTCATGTTTGTAGTTTGCAGTGCGCATTTTGTTTCGCTTTGCATTCCTTTTTTATTATTTTTTTAATAAGGATTGATATTGTTTGAGATCGAAATGTTGATTAAAATATTCAGATCTAAAAGAATTGAAGTGGTATGAAACCGAATAAAATTACGTAATGACTAGTTCAATAATTTCCACTATTTATCTCATTATTAGGATTATTAACCGATTACTTTTAGATAGGTGAGACATATAGTATGCGTAGGTGTGGTGATAAATGATTAAGAAATTTTGGCTGGAAACCCCCAGGTGGAAAAGGAAGGATAATACCAGGAACGTATCTTTCAGAGGTAAGGTTTGAAGGATTGGACAGAGTCCTATGTCGTTTACAGGTGACCGCTGTAATAAATCGTGAAAGTCGGGGTTGTCACGGTGGCGAGTATGAAGATGGCTCTCTTCTGGGTTGTAGCGCCGTGTAATCTGATATTAGTTTATCGACATTTCAGAGGTGGTTGCGGTGACTCAACGAGCATAATGGTGGACGCAGTAAGTACCTCTGAAACGTCGGTAAACTATTCTAGACTACATTGAGTAACCCCCTAGACCAGTGTTCTTCAACCTTTTAACACCCGCGGCCCGGCGAAAATAGAAGAAATATTTCGCGGACCGTCGTCAGCCAGAAATAAAAACCAATATAAATAGAATTTTATTTATTAAATCTAATGTTATAAAATTACAATTGTTGGTTAGTGCGACATCTGCTGCTGCTTTGTAAGCAAATTTGATATATATTGGATGCAGCGTTGTTTCTGAGAGACGAAGCGCTGCATTAACATCAATTCGATTTCTCTGTTTGGTTTTTAGTACTGACATAGCTGAAAAAGTCTTTTCACACAAATAGAAAGTCAAAAAAACGACCAACAATTTGATAGCTTTATAACTCAGAGATGGATATTCTTTATCGAGGGATATCCAAAATTGAGGCAATGATTGCATTTTATGTCTGGACACCAGAGTGACATCAGAAGACAACTCGATCAGTTTTTCTTTCTCACGAGGATCAAGTGCGCATGATTTTATATCTTCCAAAAAGGGATTATTAATCCAGAGGTTACCTTTACGCGGATCTTCATTTTCAGGGAAATAATTATTAAAGTTTTCAGCTAACGATCTTAAATGTTGGCTTATTATGTTGAATATGACTTTCTGGTTGATATCAGCAGCATTCAAAAATTCTCCCAAAAGTGGAAACATTTCTATATCTTCCTCTTGTACGCGACTATCCCAAAGAGCCAGCTTCTTTTTGAACGCATGCATTTTATTTCTTAGTGTAAAAGTATTCGTACAAGACCCCTGAACGGAAATATTAAGTTCGTTCATAAGGTTAAATATGTCCGGCATATACGCAAGCTTAGTCATCCATTCCTCATTAAATAAAGGCTCTACTAGGTCAGATTTTCGCTCTCGCAGAAACTGCTTTACTTCTTCCCTCAGTTCGAACGGGCGTGCAAGAACTCTCACTTCTGCATGGAGTAGGAGATGCTGGTGATGTGAGTCCATACTCTCACACAGTGTCGTGAACAGCCTCGAGTTCGTAGCTCGACTACGAATTTCGTTAATGATCTTCACAGCGTCATTCATCACAGTGTTTAGTTCAGTAGAAAGCTTCTTTGCAGCTAGATGCTCCCGGTGGATCACAGAGTGAGTGAACAAAACTTCTGGGTGCGCGACTTCCTTTATTTTCGCAACTACTCCTGAGCGACGACCAATCATGCTCGCAGCACCGTCCGTACACACACCAACACATTTGCTCCAGTCTAAGCCCTGTGCTTGAAAATACTCATGAAGAGTATTATATATCTCTGAACTAGTGGTCCGTCCATGTAAATCAAGGCAACAAAGAAGTTCTTCCCTTAAGTCTTCATCTTCACTGTACCTCAGGAAGCAAAGTAGGACAGCATGGTTACTCACGTCAGTTGATTCATCAAGTTGGATCGCGAAACATCTCGATTTCTTTATCCCCTCTACAACTTCCTTTTCAATATCGATGGCCATGTCAACAATTCTCCTCTGAATAGTGGTGTCCGAAAGTGGTATAGCCTCTAGTTTCTTAGTGGCTTGAGGACCCAAAATTTCTTGTACGACATCTAAGATGCAAGGCTGTGGCTTATCAGTGAAATCTCTATAGTACTTCGAATGCAAATGACGAGCCAGTTTGGACGGTTTCATGGCGTCATTTGAAAGAACTTCGGAACATATTACACACAAAGGCCGTGGCGATAGTTCACTGCCAGGGGCTACAATAAAACCAAGCTTAAAATATTCCTTATCGTAATGCCTAACAAAGTTTCCTTTTCTCTTTTTGGTTTGTATTGCACATTCCGAAGTATCAGGATATTTCTTTTTCTTTGTTTCTTCTAAACTTGAAGCACTAGTACTTGGCATACTTTCGGCACCATCACTAATTTTCTTCTGAATATTGTCCTTGCCTCTGCTGTTTATCCATCTTGTAGGGTTTCAAATTTTACGAAATAAATAATTTGTTTTCCGAAATTCCACAACACAATATTAAAAAAACAATACTTGTCGTCGACAGGCGAGCTGACGCAATACTGGCATTCGGCGGCCGCGCACTTCGTCTATACTCGTCGCGTGCAGCGCCCCGCTCGCCGCTCGCCTCGCAACAGTGGGAATTCCCCGAATCGTGTAGCGGTATAGTCGGGTGAAAGATTTCGCGGACCGGCGCCGGTCCGCGGACCACCGGTTGAAGACCACTGCTCTAAAGTACGTCTCACTGAAAAGTTTTCTTCAAGAATAGCTTTGACCTGTACCCATGTCTCTCGTTCCGTTCTAGCTAACAACCTATCTTTGGCATCGCCTGTGATTTTAGATTCAATAAATTTTAAAAGTAATTGTTGTTTGTTTGGATGTATTACTTGGATCGCAGCTTCGACTCCCTCAATAAATTCACGCAAGTGTTTAGGGTTACCATCAAATGTACGAGGAATGTAATTATCCTGATTATTTTCCAAATCATTTTCATCTGCTATTACGGTTGGACTAACCTATTATAGGTGTAGGGTGATTGAAGATGCACAGTTCGGGCTTCCAGTGATGGCTTCTCAGCTCCCCTCAGGGTAGAAGTCCCTCTCGTGGTGCAGGCTGCCAACGTTTATCACCAAAGATGTCCCTCGGGCTAATCTAGGGCTGCTGATGATGGCCTCCAATCACGGAATTGGCTTCAACAGTTGGTGAACAGGTACCACGGCGTCGTGTGGATTCCTCCGGAGCGTTGTTCCCTCGGGAAAGGCTTCGTCCACCTCGGTACAGACTCAAAGTCCCTCCGGCCTGGTCAACTGTCGATAATTCTGGAAGTCGGTAAAGTAGCTCTCCTCTATCCCACCGCTGCCACCATGAAATCTCTTGTGATTTCAATTGCATGTTCAACCGTGAATGTTGATCATCGAACATGTCTTTTAGTTGGGATAGTCGTTGGTTCGGAGCGGAGCTAAGTCCGGCTCAAGGAGAGTTAGAGGTGACTTCTTAACTTCCAAAAACACAACTCCAATTGAAGAAGGATTTATTAAAGGATATTAATGTAGTGCCCAGAGGCACTTACAGAATGTCCTGTTGAAACCGATACAAAGATACAAAAGAATGAATGAATGAATCCTATATTACTCTCAACATGAGTATTTATAATGCTCGTCTTAGGCGTTGGTCAAAGGAGTGGGGGCTGTAGCAATATGCACGTGGTGATGACACATGAGAGTTGCACAAAGACATTTAGTTCGTACCACTTGGTGACAACTCCAAGCATGTGTGCACTTTTGTGTTGGGCAGCCTTTGTTAACCTAGATTAGTCATAACCTAAGAATCGAGCCACATAATGTTATAATACAATAAAATTTACACTTTTAATTATACTTTCTTAGGTCTTTTATTACACCTCAAATGACTGTTAGTTTTCCTCATTCCTTTCAACTGCTTCCCGCAGGAACAAAGAAAAGCAAAAGCATGTTTTATTGGTTCAATCTCAATGGAGTTCCCACAGTTAATACAAGTCGCGCTGTACATCACCTAGCTTCGCTGACCTTGAAACATAAGAACATACAGTCGAAAAGTTACCACCTCCCAAATGAAAACTGCTCTTGTAAACTGTGTACCATTGTTCCACCTCGGAAAGGCAACTTGGTCCTTGTTGAGAAACGGTCCTTCGTCTCACGAAGGAATTACGCAGATTGAGGGTAAGATTTCACGTTCACACGGCGGCAGATAAGAAGATTGCTGTCTTCTGGGATGTCGCGCCCTTCCAATTCTTCACTGTAATCAATGGCGTGATCCATCCAACAAGTTTAATACCTAGGAAGTCCATACCGGCAACAGCATTGTTGGCCGAAATGTTTTTGAACATGAAACATTCAACTCCACCAGCGAAAACCTACGGTCAAGTTTAGTTCAGTTATCTGTGCACTAGAAGATAGAAACATTATCGCTGACTGAAAAGGACGCTCATATCATTGTCCGCCTTTGTTCGGAAGTAAGAAGCCATATAGCACGTTTCTCTCAATCTACTTTCCTGTACAATATATCAATCATGATGTGTGATGAACAATTTTCTTACCTTAATAACCTTCTGGAGTCTGTAGCAACAAGAGTGCCAAAAATTATATTACATAAAGCTGAAGAAATATTTCCTTCTCTGAAGAGGACCTCCGTAAGTATACAAACAAACATAATCAATAGTTATATAAAAAGGTCTCAAGTCGTTATGTTATAATGTGGTTGAAAAAAGATTTCCGTCTTGTGTTCATTTTGTTATGGCTACCATGAGCATGACCGCTACACAGTTAACAGTATGGAATTATCCTTTATAAACGAAAGAAGGTGTGTATGTATCTATGGGGATTGAATTTGAGATGTTTGTGTAAAAGGATATGTACCTTGGCATCACTACAGTAGGACTCCAGTAAAAAAAAATTTTCATCAACACATGGTTAATGAATTTTCTTGCCGCACATAACATTACAGCAGTTTCTTATATTCTGGAAATTTTGATGTGAAAAAGATTTGCGAGATACAATTTTATCCTGAAAATATTCAGTATTAGCTTGAGGGCACCCCACATTCTATTTCAGAATATGCTATTGTAAATTCTAATCCAGTTTATACCTGCATTTAATGCATATCATCTCAAGGAATTATGTTTAACTCATACTTTTACAGCAGAATTGTTATAAAATCAAGACAGAAAATGATGTTGATGTACTGAGTGTAGAAGATTCTGTTGGCTTGAGAATTGATGAGGTTTATTCACTATCAACTTTTTCAATAACAAAGGTAAGCCTCCTTTTAACCACATTATTTATGGTTCTGTACAAATGTATCCATACATGCATGCAGGTGCTTCTGTTTTGGGGGAACTGTTTAAAACAACATTTCTGCAAGACAATAATTGTATATGTGTAACAATGTGATATGTGGATTCGGTGAAAGATGAACCTCATTCAGACAGTGAGACTTGTCAAGATGGAAATCAGGTCATCAGTGTAAAAGCTAAGGATGTCTCAGATATAGAAATTGAGGAACTTCATGTTCCAATAACATTTCCAGTTATAAAGGATGAACGGGAAGTATGTCCCTTAAAGTGTCGCTTGTCCTCATGTGTGTCTATCCATCGAAATGAAAAAGTCACTGCTGATGATTAATTTTTGAAATTGTATCTAGGTTATGAATGTTATCACAGACAATCTTCTGACATTTGTAGATCCTGCGAATTATTCTACACATGAAATCAGAGCACTGTGTTTGTTTAGGCAGTACATTCAGGCTCTACCCCATCCATAACATAACTAATAGTTATAAAAAGTTCTCCAGTCATTATGTCATAATGTGGTTAAAAAAGATACCCGTCTTTTGTTCATTATGTTGTGGCTACCATGAGCATGACCACTACACAGTTAACAGTGTGGAATTATCGTTTATAAATGAAAGAAGGTGTGTATTTATTTATGGGGATGGAATGTGAGATGCTTGTGTAAGAGACTATGTACCTTGGCATCACTACAGTAGGATTCCAGTAAATTTCTTGTTTCATCAACACAAGGTTACTGAATTTTCTTGCCAGAGTTTCTTATTTTCTGGAAATTTTGATGGGAAAAAGATTTGCGAGATACAATTTTATCCTGAATATACTCAGTATTAGCTTGAGGGCACCCCATATTCTATTTCAGAATATGCTATTGTAGATTATCATCCAGTTATACCTGCATTTAATGCACATCATCTCAAGGAATTTTGTTTAACTCATACTTTTACAGCAGAATAGTGATAAAATCAAGACAGAAAATGATGTGGATGAACTGAGTGTAGAAGATTCCGTTGGCTTGAGAATTGATGAGGTTTACACACCATCAGCTTTTCCAACAACAAAGGATGAATGGAAGGTAAGCCTCCTTTTAACCAAATTATTTATGGTTCTTATCTGTTTGTTTGTATGTACAAATGTATCCATACATGCATGCTGTTTTTCGGTAACTGTTTTATAAAACAACATTTCTGCAACACAATAATTTTGTATGTGTATGGTGGTTTTACAGAACTGTATGGATTTGGTGAAAGATGATTCTCATTCAGACAGTGATATGTCTCAGGATGGAAATGTGGTCATCAAAGTAAAAGCTGAGGATGTCTCAGATATAAAAATTGAGGAACATCCTGTTTCAATAACAAAACAAGTTATGAAGGATGAACAGGAGGTATGTCCATTAAAGTGTCAATTGTCCTCATGTGTGTCTGTCCATCCCAATGAAAAAAGTCCCTTCTGATGACTAAATTTTGAAATTGTATCAAAGTTATGAAAAGTATCACAGACGATCTTCAGACATTTGTAGATCCTGATAATTATTCTACAGATAGATTCTGAGCACTGTGTTTGTTTTTGCAATATACTCAGTCTCTACCCCTTCCTTCTGAATTAAGGATATGGTATGCTGAATTACCAGATTGTACTCACAGTAGATCTTATTTAGGATAGATGTACCGGGTCTACAATTTATGAGGCTGCGGTCGTGCTTGCATTGTGTGGTCGGCCGGTGCTCTGTTGAAGTGGGCGGGAGTTGTGCGTGTTCCTCTGGTGGGTGACCTGCGAATCAGTTACAGTGCCGCTAGTAACAGCGAACTACAAATATTTCTCGTCACTGATACATGTTATTACATTAATTGTTCTTACCTTAAATCACAAAAGATGTTCTAAGTGACTTCCTTGTGCTTGCAAGCAAGCTTCACATCTCATTAACTTGTTTCGAAATACTCGATGAAGCTCTTCTTGGGATATTGCCGAAATGAATTGTCAAATTTTTCTTTAAGTGCTTCTGCAGTGTGCGGATAAATTGTAAACGTTATGTAAATTTTATACATAGACCCTTCTTCCGAGAAATGACCGATGAAGAAAAGACTTACAGTTTCTTCTAAATGTTTTGAACATGAAATTGGTAGAAATATGTTTTTATAAAAATTAAAACTTTTAAGAAGTGGTCATCTTGGTAGTTCAACTGTAAAGTTTGGAAAGTGGTTTATTGGAACAGTCATTATTACTGTAGACTGTACATCACTTTGTCTGATCAGTTAATTTTATTTGTTTTCTGTTACTTATTAAGGCATGAATATGTGCTGGAATTCTTATTGACAAATAGAGAAACCTACATGTTTTCAGTCAGTACATTTCTAAAAATCTGGTTTATTAATTTAGGTTAATTTTTTGAATTTATATTCGCATTAGCAAATCATGACTTCATATATCCCCACTTCTTGATACTTTGTCTCTGATTGGTTAACTCTTTGCTTGCCTGTTGCAGAAATCCCAATCATTTTGCTATAGGTTTTCTAATAACAAGTCTGGCTGGATACAAAGAACTTGAGTATGTATGTTATGATATAGGATGAGAATCCAGGGATAGTTGGCATACATGACTTTTCTTCTATTTCATGCATTAGAGATTTTTTTTTGAACCTCTTAAGTATCATGCTGTCATTAAGGAGTCCATTTGATATGTGTCCGACTTCAGCCTGACACGAAACCCAACTTTCTGTTACAAGTATCAAGGAACTAAATGAACTAGCAAATTTACATCTTCCTATCCCACTGCATCTAGAGTAATATATTTGCCAAGTTTGTGTGCTTACCTTTTAATACAGTGACCTACCATTCAAGAATAGAATACATTATGCGATGGAAGACCATGGGTTGAATTCAATGGCTCCAAAATATTTAATCTCTTGCTGTAAGTAGCCATCAAGTGATTGAACCAACAAATTTACATGTAGCTGTCCCTCTGTGCAAAAAAATGTGTTTATTATGGAATTCAGATCCAACTTGGTACAGAGTAAGAACCAAGATAACTGAGTGACTTGGGATTTATTGTTTGAGTATGATGCTAAATTGGGGGCTGAAGTTTGAGATCAGGGGCTCCAGATTATGTCACATACCTCAGTGAATTAACTGTTGTAAACTGCAATGTGGACTTCAAATTCTTGCACGCTCTCCACTAACTTTGGGTCAGGTAATGGGATTTGGTAGAAAAACCTATCATGTTGCTTTCAAACTCATTCTTCTTTTTTATGATAAGTTTATCATAATTCTTTTCTCTTTTCTTCAGCAGAGTCATCAGAAAGAACATGAACTTAAGCATGGTGGGGGACATCCCAATTCCTGTGATGTATGCAGTAAAACATTCTCTTTTCCAAGTGGTCTAAAGAGACATCAACTTACACATAGTGGAGAGTATCCATTCCCTCATGATTTGAAGATACATGAATGTGTACACAGTGGAGAGTGTCCATATTCCTGTGACATGTGTAATAAATCATTCACTCAGAAGAGTCAGCTGAAACAACATCAAGTCATACACAGTGGAGAGCGTCCATATATCTGTGACGTGTGTAATGAGTCATTCACTCAGAAGAATAATCTGGAACGACATCAAGTCATACACAGTGGAGAGCGTCCATATATCTGTGACGTGTGTAATGAGTCATTCACTCGGAAGAATAATCTGGAACGACATCAAGTCATACACAGTGGAGAGCGTCCATATATCTGTGACGTGTGTAATGAGTCATTCACTCGGAAGAATAATCTGGAACGACATCAAGTCATACACAGTGGAGAGCGTCCATATATCTGTGACGTGTGTAATGAGTCATTCACTCAGAAGAATAATCTGGAACGACATCAAGTCAGACACAGTGGAGAGCGTCCATTTACATGTGAAGTGTGTAATAAGTCATTCATTCGGAAGAGGAGTCTGCAAGATCATCAAGTCGTACACAGTGGAGAGCGTCCATATACCTGTGACGTGTGTAATAAGTCATTCACTTGGAATTGTAATCTGAAACAACATCAAGTCATACACCGTGGAGAGCGTCCATTTACATGTGACGTGTGTAATAAGTCATTCACTCTGAAGAGGAGTCTGCAAGATCATCAAGTCGTACACAGTGGAGAGCGTCCATATACCTGTGACGTGTGTAATAAGTCATTCACTCTGAAAAATAATCTGAAACAACATCAAGTCATACACAGTGGAGAGCGTCCATATACCTGTGACGTGTGTAATAAGTCATTCACTCAGAAGAGGAATCTGCAAGATCATCAAGTCGTACACAGTGGAGAGCGTCCATATACCTGTGACGTGTGTAATAAGTCATTCACTTGGAATTGTAATCTGAAACAACATCAAGTCATACACAGTGGAGAGCGTCCATATATCTGTGACGTGTGTAATAAGTCATTCACTCGGAAGATGAGTCTGAAGAGACACCTTTTATTACATGTGTGACAGATCATTCAGTCAATGAAGTCATCTGAAGAGACATTAGAGCATGTAACAAGGATAGTGTTCATGTTTCTGTGTGTGTATATGCACTAAACAGAGTGATCACAAGGATCATTAATGTATGTATTGGTGTTTTTGACGTAAATACGTCTATATTTTAGGGTCAGTGTCATTCGGCAAAAATGTAATGAAAAAGTGTAACTTCATTGTTATGTTACCTTGGAAACGTCAATTGTTTACTCGGCATTATTGTTACCTAGGAAACTTCATCTGTTTATCAACAAATCGACAATAATGGTTACCTAGGAACCGTTACATTACCTTACATTACATTCAGCTACCACAGACCCATAAATAAGCAAAGTCTTAATCAAACTTTACTCAATTGTAAAGCGGGTATAAAGGAAATATTTAGAATAAAGCCAATATATAAACTTCCTTTCCGTATAGACATATTTACGTCAAATATAATTTCTTCATCAAAAACCAGCGCAAAGTAAACTCTGAACGTAGAAGTGGATAATGTTTTTGTACCTGTATATGTGTATCGACGATGTCCACTCATGAAGTAACGCAAATTGGCATTTCAAAATCGCAACCAGATGTTAATTCTCCTGCGGAGCAAAGGCAGGCCCAAGGTAAATTAGGTTATTTTATTGTAGTGTTCAGTTTTGTGTTGGTTATGGTAGAGATATTTAAACATTCCGGCCCTCGGAAAACACTATGTCTTTCAATGTGTCCCGCCTGCCTAAAATGTTGACACCTCTGGCTTGAGTACCGAACTTTTTAACTAGAAATATCGAAACAATGGGCTCTGTAGTTTGCTCTGAGCTTTTTCAGGATTCGCCCAGATCGATTTAACCAACAATGAAGAAAATGTCAGCATCCATCAGGACCAAACTCGCTTATCACACGTCATATGTCTTGTATTCTACAAGCATCTGTTAAAGGCGAAAGAATAAGTAAGAGGTGATAGTGTGTTTCCGAAATAATCAGGATTCTGTCCTCTGGTTATGGCCTTGTAGTCGTAATTAATGTTTCAGACGAAAATGCTTCCGTCTTATCAGTAGAAGTGAATAGGCCTGGGATATACAATAGATAATTATACAGAGTGGAAAGATCAGAAACAATTGAGCAATACGATTGACCAATCACAGGTGACAGAGTCCTAGACCACTATATATGTTTAGAGCAGTGGGACCTCACTTCTGAACATGGAAGTAGCAGGTAGCTCAGAAACGTCGGTAAGAGTCTACAAGACTACACTTTATCACAATACATAACGCCATAACCCCGACGCCACGAAAACCTCAAATGTCATACAAAAAAAATCATTATGAACAATTTAAATTAAAAAAGAAACTCATTCTCACAGATACCAAACTTCGACAAAATTCAATGCCGCATTAACAAGTATCAGGTCTTTGGATCTTGCAATGAAATCGTTATAAACTGAGATATTAAATAGCGTGTATTTTCGGCCTCAAGTAATTATTTCTTCGTATTTTCATCATGGTTTGTTAGTTTATGGACAGTTCGTATGGTATGCAATCTGCAATAGACGTCTGATATTTGTACTGAAACAACGTGAATTAAATACTAATGCTTTATGAAAATCCAATTCTCCCCTTGTACAAGTAGGTTGTAATGAATCATTTAAACGATGTCAAATTTTACAATCACAGTCAGTACTGCTTTCCGATAGACTAGGTTTAACTGAGACATTCCATTTCATGGCGCTCCTGCGTGTTTAAGATTCGTGCTTGTATTGCATCCAGACCCACAGCCTCACATTGATGTTCCGTGTGTTGCTGAAGAATGAATTTAATTCGAACAAAGACAAGACTTCTCTTTTACATACGAACGCATCTAGAAATTCTTATCATTACTAGCCCAAAGCAACAGTAAACATTACCTCCAATATTTTCATAAACTACATCCTAAAATAAACAAGCTAAAACAGTAAATCTGTGTAAATGTGACAATATTCATGCATTCCAGCTTCTCGAAGACCATAAATCAAAAACTGTCAAAATATAATGAGGATGTGTCAAAAAACTTATTTTATTAAATCGTTAAAAGAATAAACTATGGTATATAGACCAATAAATATACTGAAATATTTACGACAAAGAGAGTGGCATGAAGGTTCATGCAGTAAGAAAACTATATCTTATTTAAGAGCAAAAAGAAAAAAGAAAATACCATGTTTTGAGTGCTTTTATTTCCATTCTGCTTTATAACACTCTTACAAAGTCTCGTATGTCTTAAAAAGGATAAAGCCTGCTTATCCTCATATAAGAACTAAATGAATACACTGAAACTAAGCGTTTTATTTAATGCTTAAACATTCCACAGTTCATAAATCCAGTCGTTAGAAACTGAGCACATAGGCAGAATTTAATAAGACCTTATAACACACTGTTCTTTGTCATAGGCATAGAAATATAATGAAAGTCGGCTTTAGTTGGCATAGATGGAGAAAAATGTTAATTTTATTTTGTTGGTAGAGATTCCATAAGAATTTTTTTTGATCGCCAGCATAGACTCTGAAACAATAGCCTAGATCAAGACGTCTAAACACCTAATCAACTGCAAGTAATTAATAATCAACACCCAACAACATTCAGTCTCCCTAAGAACTACTGTTCATATAAAATGCCTTTGCTTATAACAAATGCTGTTCTCCTTCAAACGGAAGCATTCTATTCATCCCAAACCCAAAACAAGTTAGTCCCTGTGTCTAAACGAAAGAAAGCAACGTGAAACACTTTGATGTAGGATTATGGCTTTCATTTTACGCTGAAACAGACTGTACTTATCCTCTCTCGCTCAGGACAATCTTTGTAGTGTTAGTGTGTATATCACTTACTCTTAAGAAAAGACGGGAATGCTCACGATAATGTTAGCTGCCGGGGGGGAAGTGGCTTCAATGTAGCCGGGTTTGTTCTTATTATTTCACTGTGGCCTGTTATTTATAAGGTAGTGAGAAGAGCTTTATTAGATTTTAGAAGAAGTCAGGAGATCAATGAGTATAGACGGAGCTTTGTGTACACTGAAGATGGTGCTTTCTGTGTTGCCTAATCCGATCCCAAGGTTATGTGTGGCTCTAATGCTTAAAATAATTGTCAGCAAGAACAGTAGGGGCCTGGATAGCATACAACTGTCTAAATCACTGCCTCGCCTGAGAGTCCCTATTGCAGATTTCAATGTTAATTCGTGTGTTTCATTAAAGACAGGGAAAGATGCTATGGTTTCTCAGCTTACACATTTGGAATATCTTGCAACAAAAATAAAAGTCAACGTTAAAATTGATTTTTATTTTCAATCGAATCTAATGTGCAGATAATAAACTGGTAAGCATAGTTGAAATAAGAACAGGCCTGTGACTGTATTTGTTTTTCGTAAAAACAAAACAGTTTAACTAAGTTTCTGTTTACTTTGATCTGATTTCTTTCATGTTAGAGATAGCATGGGCTGGCGTTACAGTTTCTGAGAAACAAATATTTTACCAACTCAGTAAAGCAATGTTAACAAACTTCAAGGTGCCATGTGTTTTTTAAGTTTTAAATAATAGGTATGTGTGGAAAAAATAACTAATTTCAGCGGTATCACTCGCTGAATGCCTAATGATAAAGAGCAAAAGCACTGACCACGTAGTTTTGAAGAAGTTCAGTTATGTCAAGTTCCAAAATTATTGGTTTTTCTCCTGTTAAAAATGTTCGATTTTAAACACGTCAAGACAATATGCAAATTGAATTGAAATAAAAAATAAAAGGATAGCAACATCTGATAGAAAATTCACAATCACTAAATAAACATCAGTTACCGTGAATAATTGATCACATAGAATCATTATGTTTTGATAAATGACGGCTTAAATTTAATTTAGAATTTAGCCCTGTCACAACTGGCTCGTATATATCTGAATATATATTGTATTTATTATTATAAAAATACGTCAGTATTTAAACAATAAAACTTTCTGTTTCATAATCAACAAACTTTTCACTAAGGCGATATTCAATTCCAAATATGAATGCTTGGATATTATAATCATAGCATCACTGCATTCAACAATAAATTTCACAACAGTTGAAGATGCCTGTCTTCTGAGTTGTTGCGCCTTGTAGTATGGAAGAAGTCCATGCTGCCTCCTTCATCAGGGTGATCGCCCTGATGATGGAGATAGGAAGGACCTCTGAAACGTCGGTAAGCTTCTACTAGACTACACGGCACTACAACCCAGAAGACAGCCATCTTCAGACTCACCGCCGTGTAAACCTCAAGTCCTACAGAAACAAGAGCTACATCGTTTTTCATGGCCATTGTAGCCCTAAAAATGGAACCATATGAGTATGAACACGTCTTTTGATACATTATGCGTTGATTAAATGCATAGTGAACTCTGAAGTCACGAGGCGATGAATAGGTAGTGTATCTACGAATCAAAGAGGGTGAACTTTTATAAAGTGGTTGGACAACGTCTAAAGAGTCCTCCTAGCAGGGCAGTGATGACAAGAAACAAAATATGCGTGCAGATTTCTCATAATATTGATCTCGAATCTGCCAACATACAAAAAGTAAATCACACCAAGTTATGTACTTTGTAGAATTACTTGTTCCGTTTTATATAAATTAATATTATTATGCCAAAAATATGTTTTCAATAAATTGTTACAGCATTTTGGATTCATTTCCTACCTGGTCATTTTGCTTCCTTACTAAACTAGTTTCTTTCCCAATCATATCTGTGCTTATTCTTTCAATTTTAAGTCAATTTATACAACTCATAAATAAAATTATATATACCGCACATTTTATGCTCTTATATCATGCACGACAAATTTCAAATCCCTTACGTCTTTCATCAACTCAATAACCTGCAATTTCTTTCTAAATAAACTTTATATAGAGTGAATGGTCAATTCCTTAGAATTTTTTCTGCAGTCCTGTAAATGGTACTGGAGTCTCTTGTGCCACTCTTCTTTTCAAGAGCTTGATATGGAAATGCAGGGAGACCGCAATTTATTCTGTGCATTAGCGGGCTAAGAGCTGATTACTGATTCATTGTATACAGCAGTGGTTCTCAGCCGGTGTGTCGGGAGCTTTAGCCAAGTACGCCGTTAGGCTTTGAATAGGAGAATAACTGTATAAAATGCAATTTTTCCTTGAACCTCTCAATGTCCACCACTGGACATAGGTCTCCCATTTCGGGATTTTAGCCATACACTACCACGCTGGCCAGTGCGGATTGGTAGCGGACAAACATCCATGCCTTGAGTGGGACTCGAACCCACGGTCGCAGCAGTCAGGCGCACTAGCATCATGCCTCAGACCGCGTGGCTACTGCGGCCGGCATAAAATGCAATATGCAGATTAAAAAATCAAGTAATTGTTAATATCACATTATTATCCGTAACTGAGGCCATATCCAACCGAGACTATGATGTATACAACAAAGCAGTAGTGTTCTTTATAGCATCGCGGAACGAAAATCCATCCACCATTCCTTTGCGATGCAGCGTAAGAATGAAAAGATCGGGTCGAAAACGTTAAATTAAAAGCCTTGGAGGCATAAAACCAAACACAGCTGTTGGCAAAACTGGTTAGAAATGGAAATAAGATTTCGATTAATTACACAAATTAATTATTTCAGTCATATCTTAATAAATATTATTAATTGATAAAACCTAAAATATAAAGAAATTTAGAACAATGATATTTCTCATACGTGTTTGTTGTTTCCTGCTGTTCGTAGTTATCATTATTCATCTATTTGTTTTGTAATTAAGTAACTAATTCCCTGGTAGCAGAACCCGCAGGTCCAACACCGACAACACCAAAGCCCGCCACCGGCCACGATCCTGAGCCAACTTCATCCATTTGCCATTCTCACAGCCTACTTCCCTAAGATCCATCTCAATGTTACCCTACCATCTCCTTCTTAGTCTGCCCAGTGGTCGTTTTCCGAGAGGATTCCATACCAAAATCCTGTATGCACCCCATGCCTCCCCTCCATGCGTGCTACATGTCCAGCCCATCGGAGCCTCCCAGATTTCACTATCCTCACTATGCTAGGTGCCCCGTACATATCATGCAGAACCACGTTATGCAGTATTCTAAATTTACCACTAATTTCATTCCTCCCAGGTCCAAATATCCTCCTGAGCACCGTTTTCAAACACTTGTAATCTACGTTCTTCCTTTAAGGTAGAAAACCATGTTTCACAACCATACGAGACAACAGGCAAAATTATTGTTTTAAATATCCTGATCTTCAGTGTTTTTGATAGTAAACGAGTTGATAACAGTTTTTCAATTGAATAAAACCAAGCGTTCCCCAAATATATTCTTTTCTTAATTTCATCATGGACCTCATTTCTATTTGTTATTGTTGTTCACAGATACTTAAATTTTAAAACCTTCTTCCTGCTTGTCTGCCTGCTGGCTGCTTGTTGACCCTGGGTTTGAACATATGGCACAATGAAAAAGCAATTGGGGCCTACATATCGTCTGTCACTAGGCAACTATGTGTGACTTATTGCAAGAAGTGATCTGTCTGATAGTCACATGTCTTATCTTCATGTAAATAACTGAAAACCTTGTGACATTACACCTTTTCTTTTTAGAAGACAACTTAGGCTACAGGATCACGTGACTGCAGCGAACGTACAAGTGTTCTTTGCAAGCCTAAATGCAAATAATTATGTAGCAAATCTCAAAGTCCCTCTTGACACTAATTTCTTTTGTCACACTTTAAGGGAAAAGGTGAATTCTGAAGCTAATGTCATCCATAATTTTTCTCTTAATACTCAAGACTGCCTTTTGGTTTCCTGTCTTCCTGACATGCAAATTGTTCTTACTTGTTGGCAATATTCTGAATAATGTTTCTGTGTGATACTTGGCCCCTGGGCCACTTTCTTCTGAATTTCCTCATGTTCTGCTTACCTGAGTCACACTCATACAAGATTCATATAAAGACACCTGATGCCGTAGCTTCAGCTTGTCCGCGTCCAGTGCAATGGAAATCTTGCACAGTCCTGGGTTAGACTTTGATGTTTCCTCTTGTCTCCTCTGCTGACTCTTGTCAAAATTCACTCACTGTAACAGCAGCAGACACCAAGCAGTGACTGATGGGCCACGCCAAGGCTCATCCACGGAATAATCCGTGTTTGTGTGATGAAATATGTAGTTACATTATGTTAGTAGACAGTAAGCTTCACAGCTCAATTTAAATTTAGATTTGCCTTCCTGTACAGTTTCTTCTGTGTGAACTTCATGTCTACCGGCAGAATTCTGTAGTTTTATGTGTAGGCTCATGAGTGTAAGGAGTTCAATTTGCCAGTGAAACGTGACTTGAATCTTCTGTGCTTATGCAGGATCTGTCCGAGTGCTTCATGAGGATGAAAGAGCTCTCTCGGAAGAGGGGAGTCATCTCGAACAGAACCAGGTTCATGCTTTAAGACGTGATAGACCTCCGGAAAGGCAAATGGGTCCCAAGAAGAAGTAAGTTGACCCCCAAGACTATCCACCAGATCGAGAAGGAAGCAGAGGAGGGAGATTAGACGAGCAACTGAGACTAAATTCTTCGCCCGTCACCTCGTCTTTGAGATGATAGGGCCTTAGAAAACAGAAAGAACAGCAAACAGCCATATGGGGCTAAAACCTGTGTATAATATTAAATTGTAAATAAATGTTTGTATTCGATAAACGTGGTTGGCTGCTTTTGTTTTTTCTTATGTTACTGCATGGTGTGATCGGTATTAAGAAAGAGCAGTCAGAGGACAGTATTTGGACAAGAAGACTTTCCACTCAAGTGGTTAATATTTTGAAGGTCAAATAAATACTTAATAGTTACTACTCATCTGCAGACAAGCTATTAGGGAGCTGGTCAGTTTCCAAGCTGAAATCCCCTGAAGCATAAATGGAAATAAGAAGACAGTAGACGTAAACTTGCAAGAGCACAGTCTTTGTTAGGTGGTCTATCCAACCTTTTTTGTTCGCGTGCCCCCAGATATAATTTCTCTTCTACTTTGTACCCCAAAAGTTGTTGGTGTATAATTCAAGTTATACATAGTATATAATCTATATCTAAAATAAATTAAATAAATTACATCAAAAATAATATATTAAATAATATGTTTTAAATGAGAAAAAGGAGAATCAAGCTATTAAATAACAAATATATTATTTCCTATCATATAAAAGTTAATAAAGGGGCAAAGGTATTTTAGCAAAGCAAAATTATATGTTTAAATATTTTATCAGTTATTAATTAATGTGGTTCAGACCTGTTAATGAGCTTGTTTCTGGCACGCCAGCCCCTCAATTCGGGGACGAATCTTCGTGAGTGCGAGGATCAGAGATGGTTCTGGGTTCAAGCGGTTCCTGCGTTTCATTTTGATTGATGTCAGAAGCCTTTCTCACACAAATACGTTTATGAGACTGGCAGGAGGTGTGAAATGGCAGCGTCACTAAGCTCCTTGAACTCTTTGCGAGCAGCAATCCAAAAGTCGCAGATTGACATATTTTCGAATTTTATTTTCAGTGAACCGTCAACGGACATTTCCAGCAGGTTTTCTTTTAATTTTAAGGGAAGATTAGAGGAAATGATTGCGGTGGTACAAAAAGGGTTTGTAATCCAATCTTGGGAATTGTCTTCTCTCTCAATGTCTGGAAAATATTTCAAAAATTGTATCCTGAGATTTTCCAAGTGGCATTTGATTACTTCCAAAACGCCATCAGTAACGCTAACTTCATTTTGTTCAGTAAGTTCAAAAACAGTTGGGAAAACTGCAACATTCCCATTATTAACACAATTAATCCATAACAGAAGTTTCTTATAAAATCCTTTCACCTTCTAACGCGCTTTAAAAATAATCTTGTCAAAGCCTTGGAGTTGAAGATTGAGATCATCAAATTTGTTGAAAATACCTGCCAAATAAGTTAATTGACAAAACCAGCCTTCATCTTCAAAATAAGTAACCAAATCAGATTTCAATTTTGAGTGGAAACACTTCAGTTCAAAAAGTCGAGCCAACATGTGTCCTCGTGACAGCCATCGCACCTCGGTGTGCAACAAGAGTTGAGTGTGTGTGGATCCCATCTACCCGCACATTTTCTTGAAAAGACGGGAGTTCAATGCACGAGACTTGATTAAATTGACCACTTTCACAAAAATGTTCAGTGTTTCGTGTAAATCAGGAGTAATTTTTTCCCGACCAAGCTTTGTCTGTGTATGATGCAGTGTTGCCAGCTTATTTTAGGATTAATTTCGCGAATACGCGCAACAAGACCGCTTTTTGCCCTGTCATTGAAGCAGTCCCATCAGTGGATACACTGACACACCATTCCCACTGCAAATCTAATTCCAACCTTAAGAAATTGTCAAGGATTTTAAAAAATCTTCTCCCTTTTATGTTCTGGTAATTGTTTACATCCGAGAATTTCATCAACAATAAATAGCTCCTTTCCCAACAACAAAATACCGAATGTATACAAGCAGCTCGGCTTCATCAGAAACATCCACCGATTCATCAATTTGAATTGCAAATCTTTTGACAATTTTAATGTTCTCTGTAATTTGCTCAACAACATCTTGTGTCATGTCATGAATTCTGCGACCTACAGTTGTGTCAGAACTTGGAATCGTTTTTATTGCATTTGCAGATTTTTTGTCTGGCATTTTATTTGCTGTAATTAAAGCACCAGGCAGAATGAGAGACTCCACTGCGGTATATGATGATTTATTTTTTGCAGCTAGCAATGCTAATTCATACGATGTCTCTAATGCCACCTTTGATGATTGTGCAAAATTATGTATTACATTTGAAGTTTTAAGTACATTTTCTGCTTTGCGTTTGAAAAATTCAGCTGGCTTGTCCTTAAACTCACCGTGATTGGTCACTAAGTGCCGGTGAAGTAGAGATGGTTTCATAGAGTTGTTAGATAGAATTTGGGTGCAAATCACAGAGTGGAAGAGGTGGATCACACAGATTTGAAATAAACCCATATTTAATGTGGGATTCATTGTAATGCCTGCATTTCACTTTGTCCGCTTTCACATTTTTTGGGATTTTAGGCTTACTTGCTCACACTAACATCACAGGTTGGAACAGAAACTGTCGCACTTTTCAGTGTTTGTGACAACACCTTTTCCAGCGATTTCACGCTTCCTTTTTATAATAACTTTATCCATGTTGCAATACGGAAAATGAAAATAATGATTACTGCCGTGGTTTCAAGAAGGAACTCAGTGAATGATGACTAATGTGCACTTATAATTGATCCGTGTTTTAACAAGAAGTAAACAAACAGAACCTGCATTTCACAAAAATGATCACACACCACAGGTAGACGTTAGGATGGAACAGCAAAGTCAAGTAAAATTAAATTTACTTAGTAAATTATTAAACAATAATCATTATTCACAGAGCCGGTAACGTACCACATGTATGTATGATCATATCGCGAATCGACACGTCACTGAGCTTGTAGACATTAACGCCCGACTTAAACTGATCACAGAATCAGATCTGACACGACTTGTTGGAGCTGCGACACTAAACTGAAGAGTATTTTTCAATAATGAAATTGAAAGAGCAAGGCCAGGCAAAATGTTTTGCTGTTGTTACAAAAACATCATTCGGTATTTCCGAGTCATAAAACCAGCAACCACTTCCCACGTTTCTCTTGCCGGCAGTGGAAATTATCAAAGAACAAGGTGAAACGAAGGAGTGCATCTGTTTGTTTATTGCCCCATTAATATATTGAAGTAGGTTAATTGCATGGTTAAAAGAAGTGAAAAATAATTCTAGGGAAAACGTTAATCCCGCCAAATAGTGTTGAGTCAGGTTCCAAAGCACTATGTGGAATAAAATGAAACCATCCGCCCTGATAAGAATCGCATAAAGGAGAGAGAGAGATAAAAAATGGCGCTTTCAAATCGAATGTCCTTACGTCCGGTTCTCCTGTGGCTAACCCAAAATCTGGCCCTGATTACTCAGTGTTTATCATAAAATAATATATTTTAAATTTCACGTACCCCCGGGGGTACGCGTACCCCAGCTTGAATACCACTAGTCTAGAGTATCTCTTAAATACTTTATGTAAATAAAAATGGATTACCAAATTAGATAACAATATCGGACATTCAAAGAATCTGTCAAAGTCCTAGTCCCTGTAGAACATTCTGACTTTAAGCTGTGTTTCTACGTGGGAAAAGTTGACCCGTGCTGAACCAAGACCTACGGCACCACCCCTTGTCGATGGTTAAGGATTCGCAGCTACTCTCCTTATCTAGAAACATTCCAGTTATATGAGGAAATACAAATATCTTTTTTAACAGTTAACGCCCACTCGTAAACGAAATGTGCAAATTTTTAAGCAAAGTAAACTTCTAGCTCAGTAAAAATTGATTTTGATACTTTATATTTCATCTCGTCCACGGATTACTTGTAAATAAGTTTTTCAAACGTAAGAACACGGGACTAATAAAATTATACCACCACTTTTTTATGCGACTTATAAGGGCTATGATAACAATTTACTTCCTTCAGACAGGTTAATTCTCTACCCATTTTACGATTCTCTGTTGTTTTCTGACGTTCTACAGCATCGTCAGAGAAACTGCAGAAGAAGGCGACTGATAAAATAAGGGAACGGAGATCACTACTTCTCCGATTTAAATTTGAATTCATATTAAACCAGACGCCAATAGTTTGGCGCGTTAACAGATCCCGATGGATGAGACCAATTTAATTCACTGGCATGCTGTATAAAGAATATCCGTTGCTGCAACACCGGATTGCATACATCTTGCACGACCTGGAGCACTTTTTGCACTGAGCAGCGTCAGACTGTCTTACTAATTCCAATGGAACAAAGTCGATCACCAGACCCAAGACATTTTCAGAATTTCTGCAGAAACAAAATATTTCTGACTCTGAACTATTCACTGGTCACACAGTCAACAACCACACATCCTGTTTGCTTAACTTCCATTTTATTATTATTATTATTATTATTATTATTATTATTATCCCATCTCTTCACCACTTTATGTGGTATGTACTTCCATGTACTCGAGACAGACCTTGTCCCTAAGGTACATAGGGCAGCAGCTATTTCCAGGATACATATTGTTATTAGCAAGTGCTACGTGTATTATATAGTTTGATTTTATGAAAGCGTCTTTCGGATGATGTATGAAGTCCCCAAAATGGCTGTCTTCTGCAGTTCCCTGATGTCGTGTTCGCCCGGGATATTGGCCAAATATTTCCTGAGTGACCTGTAGACAGTTCCTGTTGCCCCTATAACTACTGGGATTACTTTTGCTTGAACCTTCCACATTCTCTGTATTTCTATGAGAAGGTCCTTGTATTTCAATATCTTCTCTGCTTCCTTCTTAATCACAGTCCTGTCAGTCCTTATTGCTATGTCAATTAAGAGACAAGTTCCGTTTTTGTTTCTGATTATAATATCAGGTTTATTATTTGGGATGGTTCTATCTGTTCTGACTTGTTGGTTCCACAATATAATTATTTGGCTGTCTTCTCTTGTCTCCACTGTCTTCGGGATGTGTTCATACCAGTGCTTCTCTTCTAGCTTTACCCCAGCGTTCCTGCATATATTAAAATGTATTAAAACTGAATACAGACACGATCATGTCGTTGTATATACTGTTCTTTTGCCAGCACGGGGCATCCGGACATAACGTGATCTGTCGTCTCATCAAATTGCTGACATAGTCTGCATTTGCTGTCTGTATCTTTTTTTAATATTTTTGTTGCGTAATATTTTGTGCTTATTATTATTATTATTATTATTATTATCATCTTCTGTTGCTATTTTTTCATGTTGTATTTGGTCCCCAATCCTTTAAGATTTCTGTCTAAAATGTTTCCTGTGCCTTCTGCACTCACTTCCAATTTCAGCGTCCTCGATCTCATTACTCCGCCAATAATAGGCGAGGAGTTCAAATCGTGAAACTCTTGTTATAACAAAGCCAGTCTATCAACACTTCTCATCAGTGTCCAGAACAAGAAAAATTTTGCGGTTTGTCAGTAATTCCAACTCTCATGATTACTTAAACATTCCGTACAAAACACTGATAATCTTAGAAACACATGAATAAAGTTTGTGCAAACATTTCCTACTTTGACGCAAATAGATGGATTTAAAATCTTATGATCAAAGACGCAATCAAACAACAACAGGGAAACTGTCTGCCTTGCACTCTCATTATCACTTTTTGTTTTTAACAAAATATTACTAGACTGCATATTCTTTACAAACAAACAAATAATCTTCCCATTTCAATATCACAATCTACAAATTTGGTATATGCTTCCGATTGCTCTTTGTACGATTCCACGCGGAAATTTTGAAGCATATATTCAATTCGATTCAATTATTTATTATTAGAGTGCTGCAACAACAGCCAGAAGACCAATTACAAATACAGCACAAAGAAAATAAAGTAAATACAATAATCATATAATAATAATAAATAAATTCATTTAAGTGCTTGACAACAGCCAGGTAAAGCCAATATCAGTCAAGCACTGAACAACAGTACAAGATGAGATATATAACATTACAAAAAATACAAATTAAATACAAAAACGAATAAACACTAATATAAATGTAAAACACTAAAAAATACTAAAACAATACAAGGAAACAAAATAAAAGCAATAATACAATTAAAACAAATAACCAAGCTAGATCCAATCTAGACCACCATAAATCATTTCTTTTAATGAGAAAGTGCCCTCAAAGGAGACAATGTTAAAGCTAAATACGTCCAAAAATTTACATACGTCATTTGCAGCAATGACACACCTGCCTGAAGGACTACGTCTTAGAGCACTGCACACACTAAATGTAGAAAGTTCTCTTATTTGCCTTGCCGGCACACGAATACCAACAGTGTCCATGATGGAATTGCAATTTATTTTGCTCTTAAATACATTAATAAGAAATAAAGCATCGAGATGCCGTTTTCTGGAATAAAGTGTTCCGAAATTTAAAGTAGTTAAAATCAATTCATATTCACGTGTGATATTAGACTGACAAAACCAGTAATTGCACAAACTAGCAAATTTCCTTTGAATATTTTATAATTTATTAGAATCCGTCTGTGTAAGATTATTCCATACGACTAAGGAATACACAAGCTTTGACCTAATTCAAGCATTATATAATAATAATAATAAAGTTCCTAACAAACACAGATTAATAATTAATACAAGCAAAAATATTGCATGATTATTTATAGATGAAGCAATACCACCTACTTTAGGATATGCCTAAAAGTAAGCAAATGGTTACCAAAGATGTCAAAATCATTGCAAAGAGTATTCGCAGCTGATACGCATCTAGCAGATGGACAACTTTTGTATGCAGGGCCAACAGTAAAAAGTGAGAAATCTCTAAAATTACGAATTGGGACAACAGTCTCGAGTAAGGAGGGACAGAATTTATGTCCCCCATATACGTTAATAAGAAAGAGGGCGTCTAGGTGACTCCTCCAAGTGCCAAGGGTGTGAAAATGTAGATTTTTTAAGGCATTGGCGTAATGATAACGGGCATGAGGAAAAAAACGATTGTAACACAAGGATAAGAACTTGCTCTGTATGCGTTCGAGCTTACAAGTGTCAGCAGAAGTTAAAGGATTCCATGCAACTGAGGCATATTCAAGCTTAGATCTTACTAGACTAAAATATAACATATAAAGACTGTACAAAGTTGAAAAAGAAAAAGTTATAGCACGAATAAGACCCAATAACTTCAAGGCTTGAGAAGATACAAAGTCAACATGGCGGTGAAAATGAAGCTTAGAATCAAGGATGATTCCCAAATCTTTAATAGTATCCGTACTATTAATGCGGGATCCAAAAAACCTGGTACTCAAAACAAAACGTGTTGGTTTTCCTAATAAATGAAATAACATTAGATTTACTAACATTAAGCATCATGTGGTTGGATGCGCACCAGCCACACAAGGAGTCAATGTCCTTTTGAAGTAAAGAGCAATCATGAGGAGACTTTATGGCCCGAAAAATTTTTACGTCATCCGCAAAAAGCAGGTAATTCGAAATTTGATGACATTACACAAATAATTAATGAACACATTGAACAACAAAGGCCCTAATACAGTTCCTTGAGGGACACCGGACAATATTTCAAAAGGAAGTGACAAAGCTTCAGAATAACGTACTTGCTGGTTAGGTAACTACGAAACCGATTCATATAACCAGTTATAGTCCATAGTCACCAAGTTTGTGCAAAAGTAAGGCATGCGGAACAACATCAAAGGCACTGTTAAAATCAAAATAAACGGCATCAGCTTGAGACTGGGAACAAATTAAGGGGTAACAAAGTCCAAAAACGTAACCAGATTAGAAGTGGTGGATATGGATTTAGTAAAACCATGTTGATAAGGGTTTAATTTAGACTTAAAATAATAAGAAACTCGGTCACGTACAATAATTTCAAATACTTTGGAGAAATTATTAATTATGGTAATAGGTCTATAGTTTCTAACAGAAGCAGTTTTGCCTCTTTTGAAAACTGGGACAATAGCTGCTTGCTTCCACAAAGTGGGAAATTGTTGCTGAGAAAGGCTAAGATTGAAAATAAATTTAAGAATAGGAACAAGGATTTCAGAACAACCCTTAATAATAAAACTTGCTACACCATCAAGTACAATAGTTTTTGATGGCCTCAAACGCTTTATAGCATTATGACCATCAATGTCCGAGACAGAAAATAAAGGTAACACATCCAAAGTGGAACTGATGGAGGGAAAATAACCAGAACAAGAATTTGTATGTGCAGATTGATAATGATTGGAAAAAGCATTGGCAATTTCATAAGGCGTAGTTATAAAAGCACCGTTTACTTCTAATTGCAACAAAGCAGCATATTTCTTCCTAAAATTAGATACATATTTCCAAAAATGCTTAGGATTTTATTTAAGGTTTTCATCAATAAATTTGAGCCATGCAAGTCTGTCGGACTTTATAGATGTTTTCACAAGTTTACGACGTCTATAAAATTAATCTTTCTTTCTGATATAAAATTTAAGTTTGGCAGAAAACCAAGAGGAAAACTTATTTATATTAATTAATTCAGACAGAATTGCTGACTCCATGGCATTGGATACGGCGGTATTTAGCCTAGCAACAGCAGCATCAACACAAGATTCTTTATACAAAGGAGTCCAGGCATGATTGAATCAGGCCTCATATAACATTAGATAGTCCCCAAAGGAGTATCTTTTAAAAGGGATATTATTGGATTGTTTGGAACTACACGAAGACACTACACAAAGAATACTACGGGAGGATGGTATTGATCCGACTGAACAATGCCATATTCAGCTGGATTAACAGTAATATCTGCAAAATTTGTAAAAACAAGGTCAAATAAGTTGATGCCATCATATGAGTGATTGTATTGACTTAAGCCAAGGAAACAACTGAAAGAGTACATCACATCTCCTTTCAACTTGGCATAATAATGACAATTTGCGGATGACAAACCGCAATTCCAATCGAAACCAGGGGCATTAAAGTCTCCAAGCAAGAAGATGTGAAAGTTAAAGATTTTTCTAAAAAACTTATATAATTATTTAACTTGTCATCCTTTGTGTCGGGAGAGAAATAGTGATTACCAATAAGTACAGGATGGCGCATGAAATGTCATACTATTTGTTTTACATATAACACATTTTTATTTTTATAAAAGTAGTACAAAATTGGAATAGAATTAATCACTATAGCCTGGAAAATTGTTCCTAATGAATAACGTGTTCAATACGACCGCTGCTTTTCCTCACAACCTCTTGCAAACGAACCCTCATGTTCGTCACCACTTTTCGACACAAGTCTTCAGATAGCGCACGGCACAACTGCACTATGCGGGCTCTGAGCTGCACTACATTTTCCCAGCCAGGAAGAGTATCCATATTCTCGGATACGTCAAGGACAAATTGGGTCTGAGAGTCCCCGGTATATACTGCATTCCCTGTGAGTGCGGCAAAGTATGTTGGGCAGCCTTTTATTAACTTTTATTAAACAACTCTTTCATAAACAGTTCCAAGAAATATAATCAATTGATTGCTTCTAGCAGAATATCAAACTGTTGTAAGATAAACATAATACTGGGGGACTGATTTGTAATACAAAAGTTAGGTAATTAACTTAAGTCATAATATTATTCTACTCTGACTGTGATGTTTGAATAGACACCAAGCAATATGGACATTCACATAATTAGAAGGCAGTAAACAGTAGTCACAATAGATGTCATGTTAGTTCAACATATGCTAGTAGCCAACTCATACAACAACAATCAATTTATATTAGTCCATGCCACAGAAAACACAATGCAAATCGTTATATAACTCTGGTCAGACCTAAAGCGAGCGTACGTTAGGGTTTTACCTCGCTGAAATGAAATGATGGTCTCTCTCAGCTACTCAATCATATGAACACGTCGTCCTTTGATGCCCATCACTACACCAAATTAAGAAAACATCAAAGTACACTTTTTAAATCAGTCCATCTACACAGTGAAACTTTACTTCAGGATATCCTGATTTCATCTACCTTGTATTTGGACTATAATAGAACTAAGATCCTTGCCTGCTTTCCAGCAAAACAGTCAATAAAACTTCTCGGTCCAAATTTCTTTTGGTATGTTGTATTAGTCTAGTTCAAATTAACCTTCATCATTCCTGTATCACATATTATGTGCAGTCCAGCTCTACACATGCTGCACTAGCATACTGCTAAACTGGCAACCACAGACAGAAAGGCTGTCTTGCAGCCAAATAATATTTTTTTATTATTATTTAGTGTTCTGTCTGACGACAGGTCCATATGAACAGGATCCTTCCACAATTTGTCCATGGGAAACTCACATTTGTCAGTGGAAATCTTTGTGTTCTAATTGGTACGAATTACTTCAAAACAAATAAGTTTAGTCAGTCCCATTGCAAAAGGGATTTATTATATAGGGAGATGTGATTTAAATCCACGGTGGTCTAGCGGTTAGAACGCTGGCCTTGTAATCCTGGGGTCTCGGGTTCGATTCCTGGCGGTACCCGAATTTATAACTTCTGTTGTGCAAGGCCGTGGTCTAGGCAACACGGAGTTTTCCTCCGGGGGCTTCCCCGGTTTCTCCGTGGCATCCAAACAATTACTCCATTCACACTCACACAGAAGAAGGCAATGGCAAACCACTTCTGGATCATCTGCCAAGAATGTATATGAACAGGTCCCAGTCCGAGAAAAGGATGGAAGGATCCTGTTCATACAGACCTGTCGTCAGATAGAACACTAAATAAATATATAAAATAAATATAACTGACTGCTATAAAATCAAAAGTTGCAAATGTATTTCCTTTCAATAATACTACTTTATTTCAACTACTTATTAGTAGTTGAATTATAGATACAATGATTTGCCCTAGTATCATAAAGAAAAGAAAAAAGCATATGATACTAACCTTTCCCGGAGTCTGAATTGCGGATCACAACCTCATCCTTGCAGTAATTCTTGCCTGGTATCTTGGTTGGCTTGGCAAATTTTCCTGAAGTTTTTATAATCTCACCAGAGCTCAGGAGCAATGCTTGTGATTGTGTCGGGGAGGACGAAGTACCAAGTAAGGGAGACGCCTTAGAAAGAAGGGTTGGTGTATCCGGTACTGGTAGCATGTCTTGATTCTACAACAAGTACAATCAAAAAGAATGCCAAGTGAACAGCAGTAAATGTTAATATTTTAATTGTGTATTATTCTAAACTACCTTTCTTGCACTAGAACCCACAATTTAAACAGTACTACCACAAATTCAATCAAATCTACATTAGCAACACTGAACTCTTCAACACCACCACAGAAAGTCACAAGCAATTCAATATCTAATGCGTGTCATAAAATTTCAAAACCCACTTCCACCATTCATACTAAGGTTTGCAAGAAATGTTGGCTTTGTTTTTTGTTTAAGCAAGGTCGTTATCCACTATTTTTGCTTATGTTTTTTTCATCTTCCTTTACTACTCATTATAATACATGCTGAGCTGCAGATAACAGAAATGCTCTCCTTCAAAAAATGTTTTATGCCACAGATTAATCTGAATCAATCTCCACCTGCTTGATATGTCATGCTTAAATGTGAATTCAAGTTGCAGCCAAACACTTTTAACAATTTTCATATGTGTTTCATTATGAAATAACACTTTTAGTTTCACATGGAGTCACTGCACAATTTTTAACATGTTTCATTATGAAATAATTGTAAAAAACACAATATTTCAGATTAACTTTTAAGTTATTACTAAAGGTTTCATTAAAGTACCTAATTTCTGGTACAACTCTAACTTACTTCCAAACTACAATGATTAAACTCATGTCAAATAGGATCAAGTTACTCAAAATCACTTGAATAATGTACACACTAACAGGACCGTACTTGCACATCTTTGGGCCCAAGGCACTAAGCTCTTGCGGGGTCCCCTTTAAAGACACCAGAGAGAGTGAGTGAGAGAGAGAGGGGGGGAGTGTGTGTGTGTGTAAAGCATATATAAATACAATCAGAAAAAATTGACAGTGAAACCACGGTTCCGGAGAATCTGACGTAAATACGTCTCTGCATTTAAATTATATTTAAGCAATAAATACAATGACAGGAAGGTAGCTGAATGTAATGTAAAGTAAGGAAATGTAATTTAATGTAATGAAATGAAATGTAATGTAATGTAAGGAAATGTAATGTAACGTAAGGAAATGTAATGTCAAAATTATCTAGTCTACGGCGCACTTCTTCTACGAGGTGCGATCGGAAAGTTTCAAGACTGCGCCTATAAAAACCCGTACACTTATCTCAGATATTAAATTCATCCATCACCCTCGAAGTAGTTCCCCTGGGAGTGAACACAACAATCCCAGCGCCGCTGTCAAGCCTGGAAGCATCCCTGGAAATCTTTCTTTGTCAGCCTGTCAAGCACCATCTGCGATTCTGCCTGAATCTCTTCTATCGTCTCAAATCTCCTCCCCTTTAGCTGAATTTTCATCTTTGGGAAGAGGAAGAAGGCACACGGAGTTAAATCCGGCGAATAAGGAGGGTGCGGGATGACGGCCATGGTGTTTGAGGCCAAAAACTGCCGAACTTTGAGGGCGGTGTGCGCTGGCGCGTTATCATGATGCGTCGCATGTGGAGTTCTTCCTTTAGAATCAGCTGACAGGTCCCATAGCCTATCCCAACAATGTCGCACAAGTCGTTGATGGTACGACGTCGATCTTCGTGAATGGCCTGCCGAATCTTCGTAACATTTTTGGGCGTTGTGCTCGAAGATGGTCGTCCAGAACGCTCGTCATCATCGACAGAGGTTCGGCCATTTTTAAAACGTGAATGCCACACAAAAGTTTGTGCACGACCCATTGGGGACTCCCCAAATGCTTGCTTTTGCATTTCATAGGTTTCCGTAGCCGTTTTGGCGAGTCTTTGGCAAAATTTGATGCACACGCCATTCCGAAATCGCAGGAGGGTCGGTGTAATGCACTACCAAAATGCCCGTAACTAAGAAACAAATGAATAAAAATTTTCTTGGATATTATCCATCGTCTAGTAAATATAAAACGTAAAACGACGTTTCGGAGATGGGACTCTATCTACCGTCTTCAGGTTCCTACACAGTTGGGCCCACTAGATAGAGCTAATCCCTATCTCCGGATTGGTCCGGAGATAGGGATTAGGAACCTGAAGACGGTAGAGAGAGTCCCATCTCCGAAACGTCGTTTTACGTTTTATATTTACTAGACGATGGATAATATCCAAGAAAATTTTTATTCAATTGACTCTTCACCATCATCAAGAAGTTTTAGATTTGATAAGAAACAAATGCTAATTCGATGATGTCGGCTGGCACACTGATTCACTATGAATGTAGGCCGCACCCCCTAGCGGCAGAAGCTCGTACTACATCCGGTTCGCCCTCTATTGACACAGTCTTGAAACTTTCCGATCGCACCTCGTACAAGCGATTCACAGCTCAGCTCTTTCCGCAATAACGAGCGCGGATTGTTGACGGCAGTAATGTAACACAACAATGCCGAGTAAACAGATGACGTTTCCTAGGTAATATAACATTGCAACAACAGGTGGCCATTGTTGTCGATTTGTTGATACGGATCTTACACATTTTTGTTACACTTCTTTGCCGAATGACCCTTCCGTATAGATGTATTTACGTCAAAAAAAATTATTTTAACCAATCTGTTTGAACACAAACGTTGTAATACTGCAAAATATAAAGAACGATACTAAACTAAACTCTGTGTCGCAATAGCCTGTGAGGGTATGATGACCAGCCATATGGCTTTGCCGGTTCATCATGTGGTCAGTGCAACGACTACCATCGCCGTGTTTCTAACTTTCATGACTAGCGTCCGCTACCCTTTCAAAAGTAGTTCCTCATTTCACATCCTCTTTTTGTAAAAAAAATACCGTCTTTATCAGAGCCATGCAAAAGGGGGGGGGGGGTTGCGCGCTGAGTGCGGCGTACTGGGGCTCCGATCGATAAAGCACAAAACGTTTAATATTTTTAATTAGAAATAATAATATAATTTTGTCATTGGTTGCCACAGAAATACAGAAACCTCCACACAATAAGACAAAAGAAATATTTGGGGTGGCCCGGTCTCCCGACTTGGTTTACTCATTGCGGTGCAGTTTAATATTTTCTTATCTCAAGGGGATGCCGATTTATTCTTGAACCCGGGCCTCAAGTACTTTTGCATGACCCTGACATTTATCATTGTATAATTTGTATGCAGTAAAATTCGTGATTCTTTTTACTTTTGTCAAAATTAACTTTATTGGGGGGTCCCCTAAATCTGTGGGGCCCCAGGCTGAGGCCTCATGCTCCTGTGCCTAAGTATGGCCCACTTCTTTCAAATTAACCTGTAAGAAATGTCTGACATATCCATCTTCCAAGGAGCTGAGGACTGTAACAAAGCTGTGCATTGCAATCAGCTTCCAAACCTGTAACTTCATGTTATCCACCAATTACATTATTCAAAAATGGGAAGTACAGAGCAGTAAAAAGTGGCAGTGTTCAGCTCAAAATATTTAGATGTTTAAAGAGAATCAACAAAAAGAGTTGCTAGCTGTAAATAGCAATTTTTTTGTCTATGTTAAATACCCATTTACAGTAACTAGAATTTTAAGACCAGCATCAAATTAGTCATAGACTGACAGCTTTCTGTACTCAGAGGATATCCCCCCATCCACAGTTACGTAAGTTCATGGTACATGGTGTTACTTGAGAACTTTATAATCACTCTATTTATCAAGAAATTCCCGGCTTGTATTCAACCTAAAGGTCCATAAGGGTCTGCACTGGAACTTATCCTGAGTCTGCTAATTTCACTCCATGCCCTCACAACCTATATTTATTAAGATTCACTTCAACATTTTGTTCCCATGCATACCTAACACCCTCAAATAATCTTTGCCTTGAGATTTTCCAAACAAAATTCTACACAGGTTTGTCAACTCCGCTATTAGACACATGTGGAGAACTTTGTCCCCAAGAGTGAGCATAACTAAAAGGTTAATATACATTATAAAAATTGGTAACAAATATGAAGATCTGTGAAAACTCTCAGGAAAAAGACACAAATTTTCACAAAAACACAAAAAAATATGTGCAAATTCTGTATGCCTGAAGAAAATATAGCACTGGCATAATAATTTTTGTCACTGCACAATCCTAGGAATAGGATTTAAAAATAAGAAAAACATGTCTTAACACTTCAAAGTATAGTCTGATAGCATTAAGGATACAATATTGAGATCTTTTGGACTATTAAACATTGGTGTCCATCATCTACGTGCAAATTTTTGTTTTCAAATGCTGTTACAGCCCAAAGATTTATATATATATATACACAAAAAGTGTTTGAAAATTTTTAAATTAAACTGAATAATTGTAACAAGTGTAACATTTTATGCTGCTAAGAAATGATGCAGTAATTTAAGAACAGACCTGATGATGGTTATGTAATAGCAGAAATATGTAGTCTAAACAACAAGAGAAATATTGCACGAGTAAGCTTTCGGGAAAAAAACACTGATAATTATCAGTGTTTATTTGAACATTTAAGTAAAACTCATTTCAAGAAAGGGCACGGAAAAAAGACGGCGTTCTGCCTAGTTCAGGCAATTTATCGGTATGTTATTATAATCGTCATCACGAAGCAGAGAAAACAATAGAAAAGCAATAACACACAAGACAGGCATCTTCAATTTGGATGTTTGTCTTATGCCCCCTAATGGGCCAGAAACAAATACCTATAGCTAATCTTGAACTACATCGTGGTCACCATGCCTAGCGACGGATGTTACCACAGATTATACAAACATGAGTTGTAATCACTTTCATTTCTCTAAATAAATGAATGTTAGACAACGCCAAAAGGAAATTGCTCCTTTGATATTCTTACAGACACCAACTTCGAAAACAGGGCTTCCTATCAGCTTCTTTCTTCGCCATCCAAATGCTGCATGGATTTTGTTGCTATTCCGTTCATTGTCATGCGTTGGGCGAGAAATTGTGTGCACTGACCGACCGCTACTCATCAGTCACCATGTGGTAGCTGACTGCAAGAAACATGGCCGACATCACGCACGGGCGAGCGGGGCGCTAAATAGACACTGGAATTTCACAAAACATTAGTGACGTTCTGGGACCCACCGATCCTTCCGTAGTGTCTCAGGACAGAATAGCTAAAATGCGGACAAATTTCGTCAAAACTGGGTAAGTAAGAAGAGCAAATTTGAAGTTGGACTTACGTCGGAGACATGTCTTGGAAGTAAACTCTGCGTTCTAGGCTTAATCAGAAGACGAAAATGGGGGCGGGGATTTTCATGCTTCGGCCACTTCGTTGACCAACATCTGTCTTTACGAAGATTTCTGCCTCCTTTCTCTGAAGGGGAAGAGGATTATTCCTCAAGCCTCTGCCCCACCCAGCCTCCTGTCCAAAGGGCACCGGGGTCCTTTCCCGGAGGTAAAAGCGCGGCCAAGGCGCGATGCTGACCACTCACCCCTGTCTAGTACCGAGGTCAAGTAAGAGTACGAGCTGTACCACTACTTCTTCCAAGTGCCTGCATGGTATGTAGTGTGATGCTTCACTTTTATTTTACTTACTTTACTGGGTTGTTGCGCTGTGTAGTCTAGTCCATGTTAACCAACGTTTCAGAGATCATGGTTAACATCGACCAGACTACACAGCGCAAAACCCAGAGGACAGAAATCTTCATACTCACCAATCTGGAAACCTCAAATCTTACATGTGTCTTTACCATCGTACGAAACTGAAATGTCAGCTGCTGATCAAAAATCTTACATTTGTTTGTCGTACTTGACGAGAGCTTCTCTTCGGGTCTTCCTGTTTCCTCCGCCTCTCATAATTCCAACTATGCTCGAAGTTAATTTCTCACGGTCTTTGTCGAGTGCGGTAGGCCCGGTCACCCACTATGGTGTAGCAATTTCGGTCCACTGTTGTGTTTTAATTGCATAGTAGTTTATAGGATGTTATTATTGTAGGTAATATAATATTGTTATATCAGGTGGTATGATATTAGTTGCTAGTTGCAGCATATGAATATTAAGTCTTGTATGTGAACACTGTTACCGAATTATGTAACTCGGACTGTCGCCGATGTTATCCTAGTTTCATAATTAATAAGGAAAAGGTGACATTGTGACATTTTGACACTGTCACCCCTCATATGTACCATTTCAAAAATAATTAATAAGCATCAGCCAAAGTCCGGGAGTGAGGCAAGTGTCAGAGGAGAAACTCACAAAAACTTTAGAACATTATAGAACATTCTTATCGATACAAAGTACGAAGTACACATATTGTACCCGGGATACGCCCTTGCTGACCAATATATATACGTCTCCATCAGCAATAAATGAGCATAGCAGAGCGAGTACTTTTTCGTTTCAGATCCAGTGTAATGATGGAAGTTCTGCGACATTCAGTGTACGCCATAGGTGGTTACGATTATCATCAGGATCACAGAACGGCTGAAAGATACGACTGCAAGACAAACCAGTGGTCTCCGATAGATCAAATGAACATGCAGCGATCCGAAACAAGTGCGGCTGTTCTGAATGATTCTTTCTGTTTGTTACTCATTTTTCTGCAATATTATTGGATGTTTTTATATAGGATTATAAAGTGTATACATTGCACAGAGCTAGCAGTCAAGGACACAGTTACGAACTCATCGCATGCAAGTTGGACCTGTCATTTGATTCAACTGTGACAGACTGGCTAAACTACAATTAAAGGAAAATGGATAAAGGCAAAGGTGCAGGGCTTTCCTTGATTTCAACGGTCAAAAGTGTACATTGTGAGAAGCCAGCCAATCAGAGATGTTCTCTGAGGGGTGAAGCCTCATAAGTAGAAGGGACTCACTGAAATCTTCCAATGAGTTGTGAGGAATTTTAAATCAAATGAGAAACTGAGAAGGGTGTTTTAGAAGCTGTGGTCTTCCAAGATTTTTAAACTTACACATGTTTTGTTACCAGTTATTAAACAGAGCAGATGTTTCTTCATAAATCAATCAAATTTATGACTATAAAAGAATTGGAACCAACTTTAAGAAATTAAATTATATAAATAGTTTATAAATAAACTGAGGCAAGCAGTTTAAAAATTGGGTCAGGTTAATTTGAGGTGTTTGAAGTTGCAGTACATTAAGCATTGTGAACATTTATTTGTATTTGACAAATTATGAGTGAGTGTGTTGTATGGTGAAATGTATGAATTCTAGTTGTGATAGTTAACTGGCAAGTGTGTCCAGTTTTAAGAGGCATTCTGTTTATAATAGAAAAGGGACCAGTCATGATGATACCTCTACTTCTCATCAAAACCACATTCAACCCTGATTTAGCACGTCCATCATTGACATTAACCTATTCCTGTAATATTAAAGGTGAGGAAGTCTATACAAGGTTGTATATCATTTATATGAGAATCAAATTGGCAACAACAACCAAGGAAATATGAATCCAATTGTTTTTTATTCGTAAGAAAATTGTAAAAAAGTACTTTTGTATATTTAACAACTAAAATACTCCATAGGGCACAGTTATTGAGAAGCTGATAATAGGCTTGGCTAGTCAAGGTATTATCTTCTCTTTATGGAAATGATTGTCTAGTTTGCTGTAGCTCACAGCCAGTCCCTACCCTGCACCAGATCAGTCCAATCTAGATTTTAATTCCCTAAAATATGTTTTATGTGCCAAGATCTAAAAGGCCTCAAAAGCTTTATAACCAATTTTTTGTAAGCACTTATCATGTCCCCCTTGCATTCTACGTGACCCACCAACCTTAACCTGGATTACATCATCCTGATAAAACTGGAAGGGAACCAACTGTGGAGATTTTCATGCAAAACCCCTGAATGTGACGGACCACATTTCACTCCCATACCAAACAACAGTTAAAATTGTAGTGTTTCATATTTTAATCTTTGTGTCTTTAGATGGAAAAAATGAGTACATGGGGTAGGACTGTATGAAAAAATACACGAGCACTTATAGAGCATATGATTATCTTGGGTTTGTTTTATACGGCCAGGTTTACCAACTTCCAGTTTGGTGCATCACTTATGTTAGCTGAGCGTCATTCGTTTGTGAAGGCATACAATCCATGAAATTAGTAGAGTGAAGATCGTTTTTAAGAATTATATTACGATTCATTTACAATGTACTTTTCTGAAAAAATAAGAAGCAATAGACTCAGTGCAGAAAGTAAACGTAACTTATGGCAGATATTTTAAATATGTACATTTGGTTCTCTTTGGTTGGCACGATGCTCTTTGACTGTTCCTCGTATCTGCAAAGTTACATCCATTAATACTTAGACTTGGTAGCGTGGTTCTGTAAGATTGTTATGTCGTAATAAAATATATTTTTTTTAGTGTCGATGGTTTTCTTTGTAATAGAGTGTGGCAACTGTGATACAGATTACTATTGAAGTGGCTGTGTGTATTTATTGTGTTGGCTTCTATTTTACGAACGCTTAAAATGTCGGTTGAGAATTTGGTAAATATGAATTGTGTTTGCGCAATCGCATGCTGCATAAAGTTCTCCATGTCTTGTGGAGTAGAAGATTCCTGAGTCTTGCAGTGTGCATTATGTTAAAACAATATGAAACGTGTTATTACGAAGGGTTATTTGTGCTGTTAAACATTGAGTCACGGATTAGAAAATAAAGATGCACTGGTGTCGACATGTTGGAATTTAGTTACATTCATGTGTACTTTTTATGGAAGCAAAGATTAAGGTGACTTTGAATCCAGATTCACTATTTTTCTGTTTATTTTGTGATAGTCTTATGTTGCTATATGTAGGCCTACACAAAATCGCGTTTCGTGTTTGAAATTTACAGGAGGATTAGGTGCACAGAATTATCTCTGTTCCATCATAATCTGTATTTGGTCTTGAGATGTGAATTCAAGTAACACACTTAAAAACGTTTAATATAAGATTTGTGTAAATTATTTTCTTTCAAATGATATATTTTTTAGAAAATTATGAATAAGATACTGCAGGCAGTGTAAATCATTGTGTAATAATTATAAAAGACTTTTAAGTTGAGACAAGCATCAGTTTTTTTAAACTTATATAGACAATGCAAATTTATCTGTGATGCTTAACTAAGCACCATGCTATGATGACGTGGAGAATTGAGGTATAGCTTCATTCTCCAATTGGCTAATGCAACACAGGTTTTTGTCAATACTAGGACTCGATCGTGACTTTAATGTAACATCTTAGCAAGCTGATATTTGAGATCCTCAAGGAGAAGTTACAGACTAAGTTGTACTTACATTATGCTGGAAGCTTTTCTCCTTAAGACAAGACAATTGACTTTTCAAGAGCACATGAAGGTTATCAGAAAACATCAGCAATCTAACCTCTTTGCACAAGTTTGTTTTTGCATACTGGATGGTGTTGTTTCCACCTTGCAATTCCTCAAAGAATCCATAACTAACTAGATGGCTTACAGTACTTTAAGGTTCATCACTGAATTAACCAAAGCCCACCACTGAACCCTATCCTGGGCAGTTTTCTCCATACCCCATTATATTCTCTCCTAGGCCCAAATATCCTCAACACCCTTTCTCAAACACCTGCAATCTATGTTCCTCCCTCAGAGTGAAAGACCATGTTTTGCACCCATACAAAACAACAAGGCAAGTTATTGTTTTGTATATTTTAATCTTCAGGTTCCTAGAAATCAGACAAATTATTTTGAACTGAAAAGTAGAAAGCATTTCCAAAATTTAGTTTCCTACTAACTTCATCGTGAATATCATTTTGATTTATCATTGCTTCCAAATGTTTGAACTTTGTCCCACTTTCAAAGGATTCATTAGCCACCCTTAGAAAATTCTGCCTGCCTGTCTGCTGATGAGATACTAACACCTACTTAGTTTTTTTTTCTGAACTGACTTCTAGCCCCACCTGTCTACTAGCCTCTAGTAAAACTTCTCTGTTCCTCTTTATTGTTTTTATATCATCTCCGAATAAATTAACATCATCAACATATGCCAATAGCTGATGTGTCCCATTCAACTGCAAACATTCCTGCCTATCTTGGACTTTCCTGATGGTGTATTCTAGTGCAAAGTTAAAGAGAGCAAGGGAGACAAAGCTTCTTGTTTCAGACCATTATTGATGGAAATTGAGTCAGATAAATATTTACTTATAGGAATTTTGCTACAGGTTTAATTTAAGCTCTTTTTTATTGGACTTAATAGCTTGTTTGGTATACCAAATTCAATAAGAATATTATATAACACTTCTCTCTTCACAGAGTCATAGGCTTTTTTGAAATCTATAAATAACTGATGTATGGCCCCACCGAACTCCCATTTTTTCTCTAGTATCTGGTATACCAAAGAAGCTAGTGAGTCTAATAAAAATGTGCTTAAATGAAACCTGTAGCAAAATTCGAGTAGGTAAATATGTATCTGAGACATTCCTCATCAAGAACGGTCTAAAACAAGGAGATGCTTTGTCTCCCTTGCTCTTTAACTTTGCGCTAGAATATGCTATCAGGAAGGTCCAAGATAGGCAGGAGGGTTTGCAATTGAATGGGACACATCAGATATTGGCATATGCTGATGATGTTAATTTATTGGGGGACGATATAAATACAATAAAGAGGAACGCAGAAGTTTTACTAGAGGCTAGTAGACAAGTGGGGCTAGAAGTAAATTCAGAAAAAACTAAGTACATGTTAGTATCTCATCATCAGAAGACAGGCGGGCAAAATTATCTTAGGGTGGCTAATAAATCCTTTGAAAGGGTTACAAAGTTCAAATATTTGGGAACAACAATAACAAATCAAAATGATACTCGTGAGGAAGTTAGGAGGAGACTAAATTCCGGAAATGCTTGCTACTTCTCAGTTCAAAATATTTTGTCTTCCCGTCTGATTTCTAAGAACCTGAAAATTAAAGTATACAAAACAATAATCTTGCCTGTTGTTTTGTATGGGTGCGAAACATGGTCTCTCACTCAGAGGGAGGAACACAGATTGCAGGTGTTTGAGAATCGGATGTTGAGGAGGATATTTGGGCCTAAGAGGGAAGACGATGGGGTGTGGAGAAAACTGCACAATGACGAGCTTAAAAATCTGTACTGCTCTGCCAGTATTGTCAGGATGATTAAGTCGAGAAGATTGAGATGGGCCGGGCATGTAGCGCGCATGGATGGGACAAGAGGTTTGCACCGGGTACTGGTTGGGAAACCTGAAAGGAAGAGACTGCTGGGGAGACCTAGACGTAGATGGGAGGATAATCTCAGGCGGGATCTATGGGAGATAGGAGTTGAAGGAAACTGGATTTTGTTGGCTCAGGACAGGGTCCGGTGGAGGGCTTTGGTTAATTCGGTGATGAACCTTCGGGTTCGGTAAGCCATCTAGTTAGTTAGTTAGTTAGTTAATAAGTTCTTTGAAAGTGTGACAGAGTTCAGATATTTGGGATCGAGTAAAAAATGATAATGATATTCCCGAGGATATTAGGAGAAGACTAAATTCTGGAAATGCTTGCTACTTTTTAGTTCAAAATATTTTGTCTGATTTCTAAGAACCTAAAGATTAAAATGTACAAAACAGTAATTTTGCCTGTTTTGTGTGGGTTCCAAACATGATCTCCCACTCAGAGGGAGGAACACAGATTGCAGGTGTTCGAGAATAGGGTGCTGAGGATGTTATTTGGACCTAGGACAGAAGAGGATGTGGTGTTGACAAAACTGCATAATGATGAGCTTAAAAATTTATACTCCTCCCCCAAAATTGTCAGGGTGATTAAGACAAGAAGAATGAGATAGGCGGGGCATGTGGCACGCATGGATGGGGCAAGAGTTATCCACCGGGTATTGGTTGGGAAGCCTGGGGGGAAGAGACTGCCAGGGACACCTAGATGTAGATGGAAGGATAATCTCAGGTGAGATCTATGGGAGATGGGAGTTGAGAGTTGAAGGATCCTGGATTTTGTTTGCCCAGGACAGGGACTGGTGGAGGGCTTCTGTTAATTTGGTGATGAACCTTTGGGTTCTCTGAGCCATCTAGTAGGTTAGTTCTGAATAGTTTGGTGCTGCTTTATGTTATGTGGGATTTTAATGGTGTTTGTAACTGTAAGTATGAAGATATTTTACTTGGATTGAATCTCTCACCACTGCTTTTTAGAACCAAGTTTGTGCCATTTTTATTGTTAACTGTGTTAAAGGTTGCTGATCCACTTTGGATTGTCATAATGCTCATACCCAGTGGGATCAATCAGACTTTTCTGCTTGTACTGTGCTTCGTAATTTCAAGATCACTCCCGCAGCCAAATGTGTTTCTGCTTTCAACACCATCTATAGGAGCATTGATATACTTAATGGGGCATTCATTTGGCTTCTCAGCTGTTGTAAAGGACATCAGTGAACGAATTGAATTGTTCTTCTTCTTATTTTTGTTTTTATACAATTTAGCATTACAGTGCGATTTTGGGGGGAGGCCATTTTTTAAAGACCTAACTTCCATATGGGAATTTGCCATGAGATGTTCATTATTTTTATATTAATTAAATTTTTTACATTCAGTTGAAAATTTTGTAGTCTTTTGTTTGCTAGAAATTATTACATCTAATACTTGTACAACTACAGAGTAAAATGTTGGTTCCAGGGGAACGGTGGTCATCGGAGTGTGACCAAAGGTATGAAAACAGCTGATAGCTACTGGTGTCCTGCGCGTGGTGGTGCGACTGCTGTAGCAGCTCCAGGTACAGTGGTGGTACATCTGCTGGTCGCAGTAAGAACAAGGAACAAACACCAGTCCCACCGAAAGGTAGGGAAGTGAGAACATTTTGTTGTGCCACAGAACCATGGCTGTGTAACCAACAGTGTCATATACAGATGGAGAAATCTGCAGAACGTGTGACAGTCTACCTAAGATTATTGCTGCTAATGCTCAGGACGCTGAAGAGGGCTCTAATTACATCATAATTCAGGCTGAGACAGATTTTAAAGCATTTAAAAACTGCGAAATATGTACTGAATTTGAGAATTGGTTCCGTTAAGAAATTCTTCCGGTGTGAATAGTTTGCCGGTTGTCACAATATTAAGATCATGTGATTTTTGTGACAACGTAATTTTTCCTTACTGATTTATTTTTTATTTTAACATTTAATGAACAGAAACAAACTGGAATGTTTGGAGTGTTCATTTAAAAAAGAGTTTTGAAGCAACCCGTTGATCGGTTGGTCTCCTATGTTATGGGTTCAGATATGCAGATCAGTTTTGTGGTACCAAACCAAGCGCTATTCATACCCAGCAATGGAATAATCCATGGTTGACCAACTGACCAACCCCCATCCTTATCTGGCACTTGGTTGCTTATTTGAGATCCACATCAGCGAAATAGGGCTTCAGAAATATTTAAGTAATTCAGTTTTTCTGCAGAGTGCAGTGATGCAATTTTCATGTAGGTTCAGTATCTTTTAAGAATGGTGTACAAATAGCAACAAACATTTTTATTAGGAGACTTCTTTATATATATATATATATATATAAGAAAGTTATGTAGTGAAAAATATAAAAAGGAACAAGGGTCTATCCAGGTTTAAGGCTTTATATTTAACAGTTTTTAAAATATTTTATACAGTGTTACATTTATGTTAGAATTAAGTGCAGTATAACCGTTAAGGTGAATGTTTAGGCCTTCGAATTTTTTGTTATGCAGTCGAGCAAAATATATTGAACTCTCTTGTGCCGCTTTCCTACCAGGTGCTTGATATGGAAATACAGAATAATCAAAAACGTATGCTGTGCATTAACAGACTAAAAACCACTTTGTGGTTTTATTGTGTATGGCATTTATAGAAACATTGTAATGCAGTACAGTCAACTTTAAAAACGATTTCATGGAATGACAAAAAAAAATAAAGGAAGGGGTGAAGTCTTGCTGTAGTTAAAAAAAATCTCAGAAATTGTATACCGTACAGGAATATGCAAAATATCCTCATGCGTTCTTTTCAGGCTACATTTAGAAAGAGGTATTAAATCCCAATTGTTCAATAGTTCTCACTTAGGCCACGAGATTGCAGTATCTCAGTGTCTGCCTATCGACTTTCCTCGCCTGTCATTTCATCATCACCGCCCGTAGGATATTCAAAATACGTTTCTTACGTTGTGTAGAATAGCACCAACTGCCACATCAAATTTCATCCAGATACATCCAGTGGTTCTAGTTGAATTGGTTGGACTGATGGACAGATATAACCATCTGATAATGCGTTCTGGCTATGCACTCTGCGAAAGAACATGTAATAAACAAACACTGATAAACAAGTGTTGTGTGGGACTGCATAACATAAGGAATTCGAAGACACTTGACATTCACTCTGTATAATTCAACAAAACATTTCTACACAAAATGTGCCCGAAGATGGCTGTCTTCTTGGTTGTTGCACTGTGTAGTCTGGTAGAAGCTAATCAATGTTTCAGAGGTCCCTGCCTGCCTCCATCAGGGTGATCGCGTTGATGATGGAGGCAGCAAACGCACCTGAAATGTCTATAAACTTCTACAGGGCTACACGGTGCAACAACCTGGAAGACAGCCATCTTCAGATTCACTGCCGTGAAAACCTCAAATCCTACTAAGTAATGCCTAAATGCCTAAAAGTAAAAAATAGAAGATAAAACTGAAATGATAAAAAAGAAAAAGGTTGAGAGTAATTACACATACAACAAGTAAGGACATCAGATTTATTCACATCAAGGCACAAACATATTTTGTTACATGCTCAGACTACAATTGCATTATGAACAATTATCATACCTTCCATACAGGGCCACTTTAAGGCAGTGGTGAGGCTATGGAAAAACATGATCTTGGGGTCCACTGTCCCATTTCTTAAAAATAGGAGAGATTCACAACAGATTTACACTACTGAGAGATTTAAAAATCTTAATGTCAAAACTATCTTGGTTTTTCACAAAATGTATTTATATTAACAAAAATTGAATGGATGGGAAAGGGTAAAAAAATAATTTTGGTTTAAATTTTATTCATTCAAGCTAAAGTGTGATATGTCGAGTTACCCACACATAAAAAACGTTTTGAATGTCCTTTGTGTTTTGACTGCCCAAATAGGTGAACTAACTGTTTAAAACGTCTGCTATTCTGATGGCGCTCCTCGCAGCAAACAGTGCATAGTTGGGTACACAGCACTAAGACCCTTTTAAATCGGTGATCATCATCATGTTCATCAAGTATTAGGGCAAGTGGCCTGTTACGGTTTCATTCCATCTTTTTAACGGTCTTCCCAGGCTTCTGTTTCCGTTCTGTTCAAAAGTTGGTTTGGGATTCTATTAGAGTCCATTCTTTCAATGTGATCTTTCCAATTGACATGATAATTCTGAATAAATTTGGAGACTGGTTCAACTTTCGATTTTTCTAGACTTTCTTCATTTCTTTTATGGTCCAAAAGTGTAAAGCCAGCAGTTTTCCTCATAAAGTTCATCTCTGCTCATCCGCCTTTCTAATTGTTCAGACTTCACTTCCATACAGTAGTACCGGTCGTGCTAGATGTTGTATGTTGTTGTACAAAGGAGGGTTTGAAGACTTGGTTTATGACTCCGGTTGTTTGTATAAATTTTGATATTTTTGAGGGCATATCTTTCTCACCACCTTAAGATTGGATGCACCCTAAATAATTAAATGTGTTGACGTGTTCTAGAATTGTAATGTTTATACAGATTTTGCTACTGACAGGGTCTTTGCCTGAAATTGCCATAATTTTAGTTTTTTCAATAGATATTGATATATCAAAATCTGAGGCAGTCTTTTGTAGACTATATATTGCACACTGCAGTTCATCTTCTGCGAATAGTAGTGTATCTAAGATTACGTTTCTGTTTATTGGTATTTCTCCATAGTTTCCCCCTCTCCAGCATTTGATAATTGCATCCATATAGATTATAAATAAAAGAGGGGAGAGGCCACAGCCTTGTCTTACTCCTTTGTTAATTGATTTCCATTCAGATGGATTAGAGTCTGTTTTTACTGAAATTTTGTCGTTACTATATATGTTGCATATAGCATCGATTATTTTATCATGTATGTTATCAGCGGCTAGAATGTCCAGAAGAATGTTCCTATTAACATTGTCGAAAGCTTTTTCAAAATCAGTAAAAGCTAAATGGGTTTTAATATTAAATTCCCTGTGTTTTCCTATTAGTATTTTTAAAGGGAAATAGCTGTCACAACAAGAGCGTCCTCTTCGAAATCTGTTCTGTTCTTCTCCCAAATTTTCTTTGTAGTATTCGTAAAGTTTGTTCTTTATGATGTTGGCATATATCTTATAACCTGAGTTTAGTAAACTGATCCCTCTGTAACTTTCGCATTTTTTAATATCTCCTTATGTAATGGTACTACTACAGCTCTTTACCAGGTTTCTAGTGGGATTCCACCCTGCCAAATTAAGTTTAAAATATAGAGGAATCTATATTGAAAGTTCTCTCCAGCATATTTGAAAAGCTCCATCTGTATACCATCCTCGCTGGGTGATTTGTTATTTTTTGAATGATTAAGGACATTGATAAGTTCTCCAAATGATATGAAATCTACAAATTCGTTGTTTGAGGATGGCTTAGTCTTCTTCACTGGCTGTACAACCCTTGGTGAGTTTCGGCCTCATTGACAACTGTCCTCCAGACGCTTTTATCCTCCAATTCCCATTGTCGTCAGGTCCGCAGTCACATCTTCTATCCACCTCATCCTAGGACATCCCCTTCTTCTGTTATCAAGTCTTCCTTTCAGCATTCTTTTTGGCATCTGCATTTCTGGCATTTGTTCTATGTGGCCCAGCCACCTTAATCTCTGTGCCTTGATGAATCTCACTATGTCCTGACCCTCTATCAATCTATCAGGCTCCTGGTTATATCTTATTCTCCAGCTATTTGTATCTTGGACCGGTCCAAATATTCTACGTAAGATTTTTCACTCAAACCATCTCAGTGCATTCCCATCTCCGGTTTTTAATGTCCACGTTTCCGATCCATATGTGACGACTGGTCGCTCTAGTGTTCTATATATTTTACCTTTGGTGTTCCTTTTTAACAGCTTGTTTTTGAGAAGTTTTAGGTTAGCATAATATGCTCTATTTCCATTCTGTATCCTATCTTTAATACAGTCACTTATTTCATTTTGGCTGTTGACCAGGGCTCCCAGATACCTGAACTGACTCACCCCTTTAAATGTCCTATTACCTATGTTGATATTTTGTGGTATCCTCTTGATACTTGATGCGGACATGACCATATATTTCGTTATCCCTTCATTCACCACTAAACCAGACCTTCCAGCTTCCTTCTCCAGTTCTAAGTACATTTGTTTAAGAGTTGTTATATTCCTGGTAACAATGGCCATGTCGTCTGCGTATGCTAGATTTAAAGTAGATTGTCCCTTTTTTGATTTATTTTATTAACAGCTTGATGCAGAGCAAGATTGAAGAGTGCTGTTGATACTCCATCACCCTGTTTTACACCTGCAGTGAATGTAAATGCAGGTGTAAAACTAACTTGTTGGCTCTGCGGCCGTGGCCTATTGTTACTGCTGCGATCATTTGCGTTTCCGTGCGACCTATCGTGGCCCTGATTTTGCGAGGTACCGGCTGAGTTTAACTGCTGTTGTCCTTCACACATTTCAATCCCTTCAAGATGCTTTTGGAGATCCAAAGTGTCCTGAATGCAGGTTAGCTGAGCGGCAGCGAAGCTATTTTGGACGTAGATTGGGAAATGAAACTTCACCGCGTCTATAAGTTCGACATCGGGCATCTTAGGTTCAAGGTAGCTCGCTAAGACTGCATATTTTAGAAAGTGCTCAGACATACTTAGATTGGAGCCTTTCTGATATCGGTCTTGATAAATGGAACACTTAACAACTTTGTTTACTCGCGGACCAAAAGTTCCTTTTGAAGGCTAGTTTGAATTCTTCATAATTTTGAATTTTGGGAGCTACAGCAGACAACCAATCAACTGCTATAGGATCGGTGATCGACTTGAGTGCTATAGCGAGCTGGAATCGAACTGGCACAGCTTTCAGTCTCATGAAGTCATCTGATTGCTTCAAAAGTACACAGTGTTAACCATATAGCTGTCATGAAATCATGGGAGGGTCAAGTCAAACAGAGCGATGAAGCTATTAGCGTTGCAGACTTGAGTTGTTGGCATGCACACACTTCTTTCACTCTGACCTCCACAAGGCACGTGGTTGTTACATGATTTTGGATAATTGACATTAGCACTATCAATAATGGTACCGGGTGCTATTTGATTAACATCACCTTCAAGGGTGTGGGCAGAACCACAAATAGATTGTTCAGCACCTAAGTTTCCATCAGTGGATGGCAGTGAACCAGTATTGCCAACCACTGCTGATCTCTCTGAAATTTTCACTTTTATATTATCCAAATATACATTCATTTTGTCCAGCCTAGCTTTACATGATTCAAATTGTTTCATCTTTTTATTGACCTGCTCTCTTGTTTCGCTCTGGCATTTGGTGACATCACTCTTTACATCAGATTGTACAGTCTTAATATTAGCTTCTAGCATAGAGGATCTCTCATCAGTTCTTTGGTTACTGTATTACAAGTTACCTCGCTAAGTTTCTGATCCACCTTGTGAATGAGTTCTTTAGCTTTCTCTTTAGTATTGTTCGTCACTTGTATCATCTATTCATTAACCTGACTAACCAAGCTATTGAACCTATCCTTTACTCCAGAAAACTCTTTGTCAGCATTGTCCCTGACCTGTTTTATATTTGCATGCAGTCTGGCAGTTTCACTTTCCAGTCTGCCTGACAATTCTTTACTCAACTTTTCGTGTTCAAACTTCGCGATTAGTTTCTCATTTTCTAGCCTTATATTTTCTTCAATGTTCTGAATTTTCTTATTCAATTCCTTACTTAATTTGGCATTGTCATATTCATCTTTAGCTTGGCTATCTTTCAAATTATGGAACATATTAGCTATGAAATCACGCAAAGAATCCTTGCTTTCATGGGTCGTACTTTCAGAACATACAGTGACCTGCTGAAGGCCTTCCGTACTTTCCGACTCCTCTGCGGTATCTACAGATTTGTTGCTCGGCACGACAGCCGTCTCCACTACTGCAGAGCTGGCTGCCAGGCTACCTGGCTCACTAAAATGCTCTATTTGTGCACAAGGCATCTCAAACCACTATCTTCAATCATTTCTGAATCGAATTCGGCAGCTGCCTTCCAGCCATAACGTCGCGAAGTGACTGACCTGATTTGGCGTAGATGATCTTCTACAGCTGCAATGCTGTCAATAGGCGTGGTTGTTGGTACGATGTCCGTGTGACCGGTGTCGGGATGCTGTGGTTTGCTCCCCTCGCCCAAGTCACTGGTGGCTGCTGTTGATCTGTCGGAAGTGGCCTTCCTTCAATCCTTCGTCTTGGCTGATAGGAGTCCAGAAGTCTTGCTCCATGTTGGGTGCCAAAAACGCTGTAACCGTCCGCTGATTGTAACCTCGTGACAGCTGTCGTATCAGGGTGGGTGTTCGACTGCCTCTCCTCCCGAGGGCTATGTGGGTATCTCAAGGTGTAGGATATTGGGTCCTAGCAAGTCGGTAGGTGGCTCTTATCTCGGGTCGTGTTAATGGCCTGTTCTCTTCTTCTTTCTCATCTTCCATTGTGCCTTTATAGCGTCGGGGTTTATTGCCCGGTCCACCTCCATTCCTTCCTATCCCTTGCTAAGAATTTCATCTGCATCAAACATTTCCCCTTTCCTTGTCCTATTTCTCTAATAGTATCCAAGTATCTCTTTCTAGGTCTTCCTCTTGTTCTGGTACCCTCAACTCTAGCTTCCACAAACTGTTTCGTCTTTCGTTTATCTGCCATTCGAACAACATGTCCAAACCATTTCAATTGTTTTTCTTCCAAATTTGTTTTAAGTGATTTAATTCCCACCTCTTCTCTAATTTTGGTGTTCCTTATTCTATCCCTGCACGTTTTCCATATTGATTTTGTGAGACATTTCATTTCCACCTCTAACTTAGATGAATATTTATTTAAGTTTGGCCAGCTCTCGCTGCCATATAATAGTGTTGGTTCTATAACTAATTGGTAGAATTGTTTCTTGGTTTTTATATTCAATTCTTTCTTTCCAAATATTGTATTGTTTAATTGGTAATATGCATTATTTGCCTTCTTTACCCTATTTAGGATCTCATTACCAATTTTTCCATCTTCAGATAATATGACCCCCAAGTATTCGTAGGTTCCTATTTGTTCCAATTTCTCATTTCCACAGTATATTTATGTCTCTTTCATCCCGATCTAGTACATGTCTCCCTATTTTCATAACTTTACTTTTAGTATTATTTATTTCTAGGCCTCTTAGTTCCAATTCTTCGCTCCATTCAATTATTGCATTTTGTAATTTCACTTGGTTGTCAGCTATTAGCACGATGTCATCTGCATATATTAGTGATTGTGTCATACTCCTCATTTTCCAGTTACCTACTTTCTTTCTTGCTGTTCTTCTTTTACATATTTTTAGTATCTCATCCATCACTAGTATAAATAATAGAGGGCTAAGGTTATTGCCTTGTTTCACTCCCTTCTCTATTTGGAAAGGTTTGGATTCCTGTCCTCTTATCCTTACTTTTCCCTGGACATTACTAAATGTACTCTTAATTGCTTCACACAGTTTGTACGGTACAGATTTTTTCTCCAGTATATTCCAAATTTCCGATGATCTTATATTGTTGAATGCAGATTTTAGATCTATGAATGCCAAGTATAGTTCTTTTCCTTGATCTATAAATTTATCACATATATTTCGTATTGAAAATATATGGTCTTGTGTCTGTCTATTGGGTCTGAAAGCCATTTGCTCTTCTTCCAATTCCTCTTCTGTTACTCTTCTCAATCTATAGGTATTATTATATGTTTCTCCCAGTCCTCGGGTGTTTTGTTTTCTCTCCATATCTGTGAGATTAACTTATAATCTTATCGGTAAGATGTTCTCCATATTTTATATATTTGAGTGCTATATTATCCCATCCTGGTGCTTTCCCATTTTTGAGTCTTTTTATTGCATCTAAAACTTCATCTTTTGTTATTTCATCCTTTTCCATTTCTCCAGAATGATTTCTAGAATTTCCTCTTGGGGCTTGGTATTTCCCCTCTCCTTTAAATTTGTTCTCATAATATTATTCTTTCCATATGTCCAAAATATTCCCAGTTTCAGGTACTAATTTCTGATCTTTGTTTTTAATGTTTTCAATTTGTTTTCCAAATATGCCTCTCATTCCTTTCACAACCTTCCAGAATCTATGATTATTTTCCGTATAGTTTTCCTCTAACTCATTCCCAAAGTCATCCCATGTTCTTGTTTTAGCTTCTCTTACCATCCTTTTGACTTCATTTCTGTTTTATATATATTGCTGATGGTCATCATCTAATTTTGTATGAATATATTTCTTCCATGCTTGTTTCTTCCTTTTGACACCTTCCTTAACTTTTTCCGTCCACCATCTTGTGCGTTTTGTTCCAGTATTTATTTTCTTTTTTCCACATACTTCTTCTGCCACTTGCAGTACAGTACATTGTATCTTCTCCCAGCATTTCTATAGTTTCCACTCTTCTTTATCTTCTAATTCTTCTTTAGTTAGTTCATTCATCTTTTCAATCATCTTATTTTTATATTCTTGTTTATTAGTTTTTTGAAGTTCCTCTGTACATATTTTCTCATATCTTTTGCCCCTTCATTTCCTTGAAGTCTTTCTGAGATGTATCTCCTATAACTAGTCCATGGTCCGTATTTAGTTCTGCACCTCGAATAACCTTTATATCATTAAATATTGTAGCGTGGGACGGTATACAACCTTGATTGTCAACCCTTTATTTCTTTCGAAGTTTGCTACCTCAAATCCAATACGATTGTAAACTTGGTTGGATTGTAAGAGACCACAATGTCCTCCAGCAATAATGAATTTAATCAAACTAAAACGTCTTTTACAGCACAAAATAATCTCCTCTACAACACACTTCTCCTACAAGCGATTCACACTTCAGCTCTCTTCGCACCCTCCTTCCACACTCTCACCTCCTACACTGCTCCCAAAGCAACCAACCAACCAACCAACCAAAAAAGCTAACTGAGGGCGGAGGCCTGCGCAAGCGCAAGCATCGTCCCTAGGTGAAACCATTCCTGCGCACAAGGCGCATTGCTGGAAATGGTAAACGGTCTTAATATAAGAACGGAAATTTTGCTAACGCTAACGGGGTTTCGTCGTGGCGGGAGCCTCGACCATTCAAACTGGGATCTGTTGCTGCTGATGGGAGGTTATCCCGTCAGGCAAGTTGTCCAAAGGAATTTGGTTGGTTGGGTCTCTGGGGTTTGAACCAGACGCATTATGAAAGCATCATTCTCATCTTACCGCTACTTATCTCACATCAACAAGCAATAAGCAATTCTGTCTTATTACTTCCATAAAATACCAACTGGGATTTATATAAATAATTTCATGGCTCGTACAAAGGCACGTATGCCAACATGGAAACCTGATATTTCCCTCTACAGTGCGCAGTGTGATTCAACATATGATGTAACCGAGGAACTTGATCCTTATATATGTAGGATATTAGACGCCTTTTCAAATCCATGATCCATGAGAGTTTGATTGCAGGATTCCTTGAAAGTTGATATAGAACAGCAAATGTGTGTGAGATAAATGTCAGAAGTTCACTAGCATGTTCATTTTGTTTATATAAAACGACGTTCGAGAGTTTGGAGTGCGTTGTGCTCTAGATGAAATTAAATATGAAAATATAATTTCTAACGAATGTTTCATGTATCGAGCGAATTGTTAGCTGGCTAACAAAATGATCATGAAATGAGTTAAATCACTTCGTCAGTTGTCAGTTCTTAACTACTGTTGTCAGACAATTCAGTGAAATACCTTTGCTACGTTCCTCTTTAATAACAGTGGTTTTGGAGCATACTGTACGCTCTAAAGTACTGTGCTTAGTTTAAGGCACAGAGTGCATTTACTTTGTACAAAATAAAAGATTCTGACATAATGTCTATCTGTGATGTATTAGAATGAATTGTATCATGCCCTTGTTTATCATTATCTGTCTTCTTCATTCAGAATGTTGGTAAGTCGCCTGAAATCGACAACACCATCTTGATAAATTATTGTACACATCATAAAAGAACGTGCAAGTAGCGATTACCCTCAAATAGAAACAAGAAAACACTGTACTCTACTAGTTACGCAACTGACTAATTCATGAAACAGCTCTCATCACTGGTGGAAGTAGACAAATTTAATTAAATCGCAAAGTTCTCCAAGACTCTGGCAAGAAATTAATGAAACCTCCGAGACAGAATTTTTCTGAATAATTTTTAAGCATTCTGTTCGCACCGCGATGTTTTCTGAAATGACAGTAGAGTTCTGAATAAATGGGTGTATCAAAGACTTTATTTCGGACCCGTCTGTTACCTTAATACCAACATCTGCCTGAGTTTCTTAGGTAATGTTGGTAGTGAATTATGTCTAAGTGTTAGTTACAAAATTTTAGCTAAATTTTAGCTAGGATAAATATTAAAAATACCAGCTTACAAGACACAGAACGAAGTAGTGTCGGAGGAAAATAAAGCAATGTTACTTGCTCAGGATCGTGTGAAATGGCGGGCATTAATATTAGTGATATTTGAAATATTATATAAAAAAAAATTGTGTAACCGTTTGTGAGTTTATACCCAGAGGATGACAGACGGTGAGACGTTAAAAAAAATAAGAGATTCATTTTATGCAGACGCGACTGAAAATATTTTGTAGACATTTTTTGTTTACGAAGCAGGGAATTGACTTTGCATTGAGTACTGTTCTAAAGCTGTGAAGGGGGTCTAACTATGTGACATTAATTCAGTTGCAGTGTGAAGCAGTGTTTGTCTCTGATATGGAAAGGACAAAAAAATTTGCCCGCGAGCGACCGTTATGAGCGTCTCGTAACAGCTGTGGCTGAAGTCTTAGCCAGATCTTCATTAAAACATTTATCTAAGGTTTTAGTTCGGGTTAGCAGTTAATGTTTTGAGGTGTGAGCCACGTGAAATTTCTATTAATGTCTTAAGATGTATTTTTATTGAAAAGGAGTGTTACGAGGCACATAACGAAGTTTCAAAACACAATAACTGTGAACCTTTATACTACATATTCGCTCACTTGAGGAACTTATTTCACTCCAGCTTTACCATTAGACTTTGCTCTTTTGCCAAATTTTCACTTGTGCTGAGCTTTCTTCTTCTGAAATTTCTGAACGGAGACTAGGTTGTTTTCTGATCCTGATGATTCTGGAGAGCTTGCTGGTGAGAGAAATATATCACTGCAACTGCAATCACTGGAGCCTGTGCATGTCATCTGGGTCTATGCAACAATGCCAATAAACAGACGCAACAATGTAAACACAACAATGCTAAACGCAACAATGTCAATAATAATACAACAATGTCATTAAACAGTTCAACAATGCCAACCGCAACACGTCACACTACCCCCTCCTTAAAGCTGCTCGTCCCGAGCAGCACCCGAATACGGCGCCAACCTGTCCAGGTGGACTACCATCATCCGGGCCCGGGTATGGCGCTGAATCCGATAAACCACGTCGTTGATTCTGGTCACCACCCTGTAGGTGCCCTCCCAAGATGTTTGTAGCTTGGGAGACTTCCCTTTTTGTCCGGGTAGGATGATACAACCACACGCGATCTCCCTCCTGGAAGCCAGCCGAGTTTGCCAGGCGATCATAGCGTGCCTTCATCCGGTCGCTGGCCATCTTCAGATGCTGGCGGGCATGGTTATGCGCGTCATAGAGTCGTTCCTGCTGCTCTTTTCTTAGTGTCACCCGGTCCCAGCCATCCGCGACTGTAGCGGCGACGGCTCGCACCTTTACTCGACCCGCTCGTTGCTCGACCTTCTGGCTGTGGCCACAGTCCTCCGAGCATGGCCTTCTAGAGAGAGCGTCGGCGTTGGTATGCCTCCGTCCCTGGGATAACACGCCTCCGATCCCAACGCTGCTTGCGTCGGTGTCTACCAGGAACTTCTCGCCAGGTCGTGGATATCCTAAAATGGGCGATGCACACAGCGACTCTTTCAAGTACTCGAATGCGACGTCTGCCTCCGGGGACCAGTGGAACGTTCTTTTCTCCTCGCTGGCTAATGTCAGGCGTGTGGATTGGGGTCTGCTCCGAGGGCCCCATAGAGATATCTCTTCTTGGCCCAGTCGCAGCACTTGGCGTCCTAGGTCCACCGTCGCATCGTAAGCTCGCAGGACGTCCAGCCCCAGGATGATCTCGTCCGTGATGTCGGCTACAAAAATCCAGGTGCGGATGACACTCTGCCCCAGCGTTAGCTCAACTAACACCTCTTTCAAAACGGGGATGGTTTCACCGGACGCTGTCTGCAGCACGTACGGTCTGCTCGGCTCCCGCTCTGATTCTCCCGCTACGACGTCGGGCCTGGCTATGGTCACTGCAGCTCCGGTGTCGATGGTCACATTACAGCGTCTTCCCCGAATCCAGCCTTCGGTGATCAGACCGTCGTCACTCCTCTTGGTGACCACGCTCAGTGTAAATCGAGGGGAAGGGGGTGGTGGGGCCGACGGTCCCCTCCATACGCCGGCCATTACTCGTTTTCCCGAGACCTGGTTGGTCCTTGCGGAGACCTGCGGACAACATCTCATAAGGTGGCCGGGGGCGCCGCACTGCCAGCACACCGGTCGCCCCCATCCAGAACGTCTATCCTGGGGCGATCGCTCCTCCGTCGGGTCCTTTGACCGTATTTGACGCACCGTTAGTGTTGATCCTGCGGCTGCCTGTAGCTTCAGGGCCTGTCCGAGTGCTTCATTGAGGGATCGGTCACCGCCCATTAGAAGGTGTTGCTTAATCTCTCGGTCTCCCAGGCCGTCGATGAAAGCGTGAGCGGCCTCCCTCTGCAGGAAATCTGCGGGAAGCCCTACGAACGCTCGATGGGCCAGCTTCTCTATTGCCGCTGCGAATTCCTGCAGAGTTTCGCCCCTCCCCTGCGTCCTTGATTTCAACTGAGATCGGTAGACCGCCGCCAGCTGATGGTCCCCGTAACGGCCCTCTAATGCGTTGAGGATGTCGTCGTAGGCCGCCCCAACAGGAACGCCATGCAGGATGTCAGCAGCTTGCCCCTGAAGTACGGCAAGGAGATGCGCGACCTTCTCCCCAGGCGTCCAGCCATTGTGGTTGGCCACAGCCTCAAACTGCCGATGGAATACTGTCCAAGACGTGGATCCGTCGAACTTAGGCGGTTTCACACGGTCCGTGCCACCCACGAACGTTCCGGCCCCTCCGTGCCTTGTTCGGGCCTTCACCGCCTACAGCCGTGTCTCGAACTCGCGCCGCGTGGCCTCTAACTTTTGTCCGAGATCGTCGGTGATCCTTTTCTCTAATTCCACCTGACTGCACCTCAGGGCGCTTATTTCTTTCGAAAACTGTGCGCCTAGATTATCTTGTAGCTGTTTCTGGCTGGCATCCATCTTGTCTTCAAGATTGTCCTGAAGCTGTTGCTGGATGCACGTAAACTGGTCTCGTAGTTGTTTCTGGCTGGCATCCATCTTGTCTTCAAAACATCATAAACAGCACACTTGCTGTTTGGACCAACAACTGATGCTGCATGTAGTCCCAGCATACTTTTCCTTTGTGAAGAGCTGGAGAAAAAATTAAATAAAAGTTGGAAGAGAAACATTTCACTAAATATAAAATTAAATAAAAGATTGAAGGGAAGCATTTCACTAAATAAAAGATTGAAGGGAAGCATTTCCCTAAATATAAAAGAATCTTGTTCTACATACACTTTATACATATCCTCTCTGCGCCACCATTCCTACGAATGCAACAATGTCTATGCAACAATGCCAATAAACAGACACAACAATGCTAAACGCAACAATGCCAATAATAATACAATGCATGAATACAACAATGTCATTAAACAGTTCAACAATGCCAACCGCAACACGTCACAATATGTATCTTAATTCCTTTCCATATATATAATAGTCAATTATACTTCTAGCTTCTCTCCCTTGACCTTCAAATGTGATTTTGTGCATATTCTTATGGATATAAAAAGTATTCCCAATAATCAAGTTGTTGTGTACACAGAACTCAATAAGTCCTTTTCCATTTTCATTTCTTTTCTTTTCTCCATTATATTTACCTATAGCTCCATGTCCAATTCTTACAACATTTCCTACCCGGCTATTTAGGTCGCCCATTATCAAAATTTTTCTTCTGCTACCTGCTATATCATATGCAACTCTTTGAAGATCTGTATAGAATTGCTCTTTTTCTATTATATCTGCATCTTCGGTTGGTGCGTATACTTGTACTATAGATATTTGTTCCTGCATTTCTAGATCTATTATCATAATTCTAGAGTTTATTGGGTACCAGTTGCTGACCTTATCTACATCTTGATCCACTATAACCCCCACTTCCCATTTCCACTCTGGAGTACCAAGGTGTGAATCCTTTATCCATAAGTACTTCTACTCCTTTTTTCTTAACTTCACTAATTCCCAATATATTGATTTTGTATTTTAACATTTCCTGAACCATTTCTACCTCTTTCCCCACTAGAGTCTTGATATTCCAAATTTCAAATCGTATATCCTTTCCTCGCCTATGTCGTCTCCATGGAAGTTGTCCGGCCGAACAGTCTTTGTTTATCTGAATCATATTAAAAACCAAGTGTGGGTGATTGGCCCAATGACTGGTTGCCAGGTTTGGAGGGACTGCCTCCTAAGCCACCTAGCTGGCCGTCCTCTGTGTTGAGGCTGAGGTTGGTCATTTCCTACCACCTCTGTAGTTCTGGTTTTCCCAACAGTACTTGGGTGGCTGATTGCAGTGGCATCCCACTGGGCGATGGGGTCGCTACATCCCTACACCAAGGCCTGTTTACACCAGCCAATAATAATTTGGATTGAAGTTTGAAGTCACTAATATTTATTAGCACACAATAATAATGAAGTTAAAAAAAATGATAAGTTTATAAGATGTGTAGTCTACCTTTACAGTTGCCTGCGTGCCTCTGGCACCTTTGCTATCGCGACTTCAACCAAGAGTGATACCATTTAGTTTTCCTTGGCGCAAGAGTCCCGTTCTCGGTGCGAAGAACCGGCCTCTCTCATGAAAGAGAGAAATCTCTCACAGACCGCACAATACGATCTCTTACACTTGCTCCTAAATGCAACTCTCTGTCTGTAGTAAACAGTCCAGCTGGAGCAGGGGAATTAGAATCGAGATTGAATATTAAAGAGATCCCAAACATGCCTTTCTGCTTACTAGCGTGAACACCACTTCTGGCACTTAGGGCTGAAGTCCATCTTCGTTCCCGGCAAGTGGTGCTAAGATCTTAAGTATTGTTAATAGAAGGAAGGTTTTGATATGCTTGAAACACACAGAATCAATTAACAAACCAAATTAAAGCCAGATGAGCGGTTACAACCTGTAACACAAACATTGTATAGCTACCATTATACAGGTGATCCAGAAGTCACGCAACCCAAAGAAGTAATTTACATATAATATACAGTAATATTATTATTATTTAGTGTTCTGTCTGACGACAGATCCATATGAACAGGATCCTTCCATCCTTTTCTCGGACTGGGACCTGTTCATATACGTTCTTGGCAGATAATCCAGAAGTGGTTTGCCATTGCCTTCTTCTGTGTGTGAATGGAGTTATTGTTGGGATGCCACGGAGAAACCGGGGAAGCCCCCAGAGCAAAACTCCATGTTGCCTAGACCACGACCTTGCCCAACACAAGTTATAAATTGGGGCACCGTCGGGAATCTAACCCGAGACCCCAGGATTAGAAGGCCAGCGATCTAACTGCCAGCCCACAGTGGCTGTTAATTACACTACATGACATATTAAAGTATGATTTCCTGAGCTGTTCATGTGTCATAGATGAAATGGAAATACAAAGCTGGTGAGACAAGCAACTAATGTTTCCTAAGATTTGCACACAATACTAGTTAGTACATACTGAATTGGCAGTCCTGCGTAACAAGTTTCCGCTTTTTGCGTTTACATATCAAGATTACTTCTGCACCTGTATAGTGCTTGTGATGTTCACCCTGTAATGCATCACACATTACTATCTACACTAAACTACACAATTATGTATTAATACTTACTCTCATGGAAAATTATATGGTGAAAATGGTGTCTAGCATAACAGTATCATAACTATAAGCAGTTTCATCTACTGAAGATTGGTACAAAAATAAAAAGAAAGCACAGACACTACAGTAATATACAAATCTAATGTATACCAAATCATATGCAAATGTAATGTTCACCTTACCATATGGAAATCACAGAAGGTGTTTAAAGTGTGATCCTCCTTCTCTGTGACACAAATTCACTCTTTTAATCACATTTCTAGACACACGACGAAGCATTGCCTGGGGTATGGTTGCAATGCACCTCTCAATGTTGGTTTGCACTTCAGCCACGGTTCGAGGGTTGTTTGCATACACTTTCTGTTTCAAGTATCCCCACAGAAAAAAGTCAGGTGGCGTTAGGTCTGGGGAACGAGGTGGCCACAAACCCTTAAAAATCACACGATCACCAAGAAACTCAGCCAACATTGCCAGGGTGGAACTGGCTGTGTGTGCTGTGGCCCCATCTTGCTGAAACCAGCAGACACGTTCTGTTTCCTCCAGTAATGCAATAAATTGCATAATGAATGCCTGGTAACGTTCAGCAATAACAGTTTCTCTAAAGAAAAGAGGACCCACCACCTTGCGGCGTGAAACTGCACACCACACTCCAATCTTCTGACTTTAAGGGCACCTCATGGAAAACTTGTGGATTTTCAGAGCTCCAAAACCTACTGTTCTGACTGTTTACATAACCACTTAAATGAAACCAAGCCTCATCTGTGAAGAAAATGTTGTCCAAGATGCCGACACCGTCCCTCACAAGTTCTCGGAACCATTCACAGTATTGTAATCTTTTCCCTTTGTCCGGTTCCTTGAGTTCGTGCATTGTGTGAATTTTGTAAGGCACAAGTTTCAGCCGCCTCGTACACCTCTGCGTTGTTCCATAACTCAATCCAGTCTGCTGTGCTAATCTTGTTAAGGACTTCCTGGGTGACCATTCTGAGTACTGCTTAACATCATTCAAATTTTCATCACTCAGACTTGATGGCCGTCCAGATCGCTTCTTGTCACTTACGCTGCCTGTTTCACGAAAACGGTAAGCAATTCGGCATATTGTTGATTTATGCGGCACGCGTGATTCTGGAAAACTACGCACAAACGATTGTTGGCATTCCGTGTACGAATTCGTCTTAATATAATGTTCCATAATGAATACTCGCTCCGCTTGTGAAAAACTCATCTTACACTTTCGAATGCTGTTACTCAACTGGTGAGACCTAGCGGATGTCTCAAGGTCATATTGCCTGCGCAACACCCGGCCGACAGTACAGTGTTGCCAACACTACTTTTCCATGCTCTTCTGTGCGACTTTCGGATCACCCCGTATATACCTACCATTAGACTCTCCAGAGTATTAGCAAGTATCAAATAGGTCCTGCGCACTTGTATCACAAACTCGCAAAACTTCATTATGATTTCGCAAATCTGTCGAAGCACACCTGTAACACAAACATTGTACAGCGTGTTTCAAAACTAGCTTTACAACTTGAGGGCGATAAAACATACATATGCACTGATGTAATGTCATAGAAATCACCTTAGTACAGGCAAATTTACCAGTTCTGTACACTTTGCTTAGATTAACATTAAGCCATTTCATTTTGCATCCTCTCCTCCTCACAAACACATATATCTGAAAAATCAACTACTCACGCAGTGTAATATGTTTCTTCATCTGTGTCCAGCTCAGTGGCTGGGCGACGATGAAACCAATCATTAATTTTTTTAACAACTGCCTGTAAGAGAATGTCAGTTGTTAGGCAAAGTTCTGAAAGGGAAGAAGACAAATGCCAACATTCCTCCAGTATTTATTTCTTAATTTTCAAACTTGTAACTACGGACTTCATCACGCACCAGTACTTCATGGCATGAGATTAGTCACAGAGGCTAATTACCTTTACAATACTAGATCAAGTGATCAACTTAGTTTTCAAAATTGGTAATATTTCCAAAGCTACTTACTTTCTAATAATATACTGTGAACTACAAATAAATAATTATGACAAAGCGCTGAGAATATCTGGTAACTAAGAGGAAGATAAGTGATTAGAAAGGATGTTAAAGCAAGCGTCATAATTTGTTCTCTCTACTTAACGCTGTTCAGGTGAGGTTAGTTACAATTCTAAATGTCCAAATCTTTGTTTTCTGGTATTGCTTTTATATCTGTTATATACCTACCATTATAACCTGATAGGACGTATAAGTATTTCGTCCTACTCCCACACAACGGTTAATCGCTTTTATGATGTTCTGAATTGTTTTTAACACACCTGTAACTCAAACATAGCATAGCTACACTTCCTGAGTGCATGATTGGGAGTAGTCTTGATAGTTGGTGACTGAAAGTATTTATAACAAACTATTAATCCAATGTGACAAGCAATAATATAAAATTGTAATAATCGAACAGTGCCCAGTTAATGGTGATTCATGGTTATCCGACATGAGGTAAGAGTTCTCCTACCACCGATGTCGTCTGGCAAACACGATAGCTCCAACCTGTAATCACAGTCCCACCACACCATACACAAGAGAAGAAGGGGACATGTAAATGGCTAAAGATTAATAAAGATAACTTCATATATCATACATGTGTCATTTCATCTCATTTGTCTGAATAAAGATTTCACATCTTAAAAGGTTGCTGACACATAATGAATCATGAATTATACAGTAACACAAATAAAAGTAAAGCTGTCCCACTATAAGCCATGTAGTCGCTCGAGGGTATAGCTCCTACTCATTCTTGACCTCAGCACGAGATGGGGTGAGTGGTCAGGAACATGCCCTGGCTGCGCTTTACCCCAGGAAAGGACCCCAGACCCATTGGATAGTAGGGTGGGTGGGCCCCTGAACTGGTCTGTAGGCAGAGGCCAGTCTTTAGCCAGTCACTATACTGACTGACCTACATCAACTATTTATAAAGAAGTTTGAAAAATATAAATACACTTCCATGAAAGTGGTAGTCCATTATTTTTAACTAGAATTATTGTGCACATGCACATAGGTGACATACTGCTTTGTAAAACATTTCTAAAGATAAATTTTACAAACATAAGCACAAAGGATGCCATAAGACCTAAATGTTAACTGGTATTCCAAAAACACAATGCATCAGAACGCCAAGCAGAAATAAGATTTTGTGCATTAATCATTAAAATCACAAGTGTGTGACAACTCATTATAGATGAATGAATATACCTTCTTATCAGCTCCATCATGTATCCTGATGAACTGCAGGAGGTGTCCTCTCCTCATCTGATTCGTCTTCTTCTGGTCCATACATCCTTTCCATGGCCCGAATTCCCCAAATGTCTCCTCCTAGATCTTTAAGGATGCTTTCTGAGGTTCTGCTATCTAATTTACCCTTAATCACTTTAACAAGGTTCACAATCCTTGTAACTGCTTCAGCCATCTCTTCTGAAATGGCAATTTGTGCATAATTTGAGAGAGTTCCTTGTTTTGGCTTTGCCAACTCAAAGGCTATTCTGGAAAGCATGGGTATCTTTTTTGTTGATGCACCGTCCCAGTCCTTTCTCGGTCTTGAAAGCCTGACATAGGGAATTTCATCTGTCGGAACAGATTTCAGTTTTGTTAGATATTTGAGCAAGATGGCACATTCTGCAGCAAGACTAGGTAACTCCAATACATAAGGTGCGTCACGTACAATTTTGACCAAAATTTGATTAATATGGGTTTGGAATGCCCCATACCATAACTCGTGTACCATCCTCAAAATATTTAAATTCCCAGCCGTGAATAATTTACCTTCTCTCTCTCTCCTAACCCAATTATATATTTAACACCTCAATGTGTCATATTATGTGGTCCCCTACTTCAAAAATGCTGTGGCGTGCATACCGGACAGTTACTCCTGAGCCCTGCAACAAGAGTTGTGATTCTAATTTATGGTATGCAAACTTAATACTCACAGTTCTAGTACAATGCTGGTAATCAGTTCAACCAAACACTGTTACATGATAAATGTTGTAAAATTTACATCCATGAACCACATAAAAAATGTCTTGATATTAAGTTTTTTTCTGTGTAAACCAAACCATATGCAAATGTAATGTTCACCTTACCATATGGAAATCACAGAAGGTGTTTAAAGTGTGATCCTCCTTCTCTGTGACACAAATTCACTCTTTTAATCACATTTCTAGACACACGACGAAGCATTGCCTGGGGTATGGTTGCAATGCACCTCTCAATGTTGGTTTGCAGTTCAGCCACGGTTCGAGGGTTGTTTGCATACACTTTCTGTTTCAAGTATCCCCACAGAAAAAAGTCAGGTGACGTTAGGTCTGGGGAACGAGGTGGCCACAAACCCTTAAAAATCACACGATCACCAAGAAACTCAGCCAACATTGCCAGGGTGGAACTGGCTGTGTGTGCTGTGGCCCCATCTTGCTGAAACCAGCAGACACGTTCTGTTTCCTCCAGTAATGCAATAAATTGCATAATGAATGCCTGGTAACGTTCAGCAATAACAGTTTCTCTAAAGAAAAGAGGACCCACCACCTTGCGGCGTGAAACTGCACACCACACTCCAATCTTCTGACTTTAAGGGCACCTCATGGAAAACTTGTGGATTATCAGAGCTCCAAAACCTACTGTTCTGACTGTTTACATAACCACTTAAATGAAACCAAGCCTCATCTGTGAACAAAATGTTGTCCAAGATGCCGACACCGTCCCTCACAAGTTCTCGGAACCATTCACAGTATTGTAATCTTTTCCCTTTGTCCGGTTCCTTGAGTTCGTGCATTGTGTGAATTCTGTAAGGCACAAGTTTCAGCCGCCTCGTACACCTCTGCGTTGTTCCATAACTCAATCCAGTCTGCTGTGCTAATCTTGTTAAGGACTTCCTGGGTGACCATTCTGAGTACTGCTTAACATCATTCAAATTTTCATCACTCAGACTTGATGGCCGTCCAGATCGCTTCTTGTCACTTACGCTGCCTGTTTCACGAAAACGGTAAGCAATTCGGCATATTGTTGATTTATGCGGCACGCGTGATTCTGGAAAACTACGCACAAACGATTGTTGGCATTCCGTGTACGAATTCGTCTTAATATAATGTTCCATAATGAATACTCGCTCCGCTTGTGAAAAACTCATCTTACACTTTCGAATGCTGTTACTCAACTGGTGAGACCTAGCGGATGTCTCAAGGTCATATTGCCTGCGCAACACCCGGCCGACAGTACAGTGTTGCCAACACTACTTTTCCATGCCCTTCTGCACGACTTTCGGATCACCCCGTATATACCTACCATTAGACTCTCCAGAGTATTAGCAAGTATCAAATAGGTCCTGTGCACTTGTATCACAAACTCGCAAAACTTCATTAAGATTTTGCAAATCTGTCGAAGCACACCTGTAACACAAACATTGTACAGCATGTTTCAAAAGTAGCTTTACAACTTGAGGGCGATAAAACATTCATATGCACTGATGTACTGTCATAGAAATCACCTTAGTACAGGCAAATTTACCAGTTCTGTCAGTTTGCTTAGATTAACATTAAGCCATTTCATTTTGCATCCTCTCCTCCTCACAAACATATATATCTGAAAAAGCAACTACTCACGCAGTGTGTTGTTCACCCACTTCTCTTGTGAAAATGTCCTGTAAGGGAATGACAGTTGTTAGACAAAGTTCTGAAAGGGAAGAAGACAAATGCCAACATTCCTCCAGTATTTATTTCTTAATTTTCAAACTTGTAACTACAGACTTCATCACGCACCAGTACTTCATGGCATGAGATTAGGCACAGAGGCTAATTACCTTTACAATACTAGATCAGGTGATCAACTTAGTTTTCAAAACTGGTAATATTTCCAAAGCTACTTATTTTCTAATAATATACTGTGAACTACAAATAAATAATTATGACAAAGTGCTGAGAATATCTGGTAACTAAGAGAATCATGAGGGAGTAGAAAGGATGTTAAAGCAAGCGTCATAATCTGTTCTCTTCACTTAACGCTGTTCAGGTGAGGTTAGTTACAATTCTAAATGTCCAAATCTTTGTTTACTGGTATTGCTTTTATATCTGTTATATACCTACCATTATAACCTGATAGGACGTATAAGTATTTCGTCCTACTCCCACACAATCGTTAATCGCCTTTATGATGTTATGAATTGTTTTTAACACACCTGTAACACAAACATAGCATAGCTACACTTCCTGGGTGCATGATTGGGAGTAGTCTGATAGTTGGTGACTGAAAGTATTTATAACAAACTATTAATCCAGTGTGACAAGCAATAATATAAAATTGTAATAATCGAACAGTGCCCAGTTAATGGTGATTCATGGTTATCCCACATGAGGTAAGAGTTCTCCTACCACCAATCTTGTCTGGCAAACAAGATAGCTCCAAACTGTAATCACAGTCCCACCACACCATACACAAGAGAAGAATGGGACATGTAAATGGCTAAAGATTAATAAAGATAACTTCATATATCATACATGTTTCATTTCATCTCATTTGTCTGAATAAAGATTTCACATCTTAAAAGGTTGCTGTCACATAATGAATAATGAATTATACAGTAACACAAATAAAAGTAAAGCTGTCCCACTATAAGCCATGTAGTCGCTTGAGGGTATAGCTCCTACTCATTCTTGACCTCAGCACGAGATGGGGTGAGTGGTCAGGAACATGCCCTGGCTGCGCTTTACCCCAGGAAAGGACCCCAGACCCATTGGATAGTAGGGTGGGTGGGCCCCTGAACTGGTCTGTAGGCAGAGGCCAGTCTTTAGCCAGTCACTATACTGACTGACCTACATCAGCTATTTATAAAGTAGTTTGAAAAATATAAATACACTTCCATGTAAAGTGGTAGTCCATTATTTTTAACTAGAATTATTGTGCACATGCACATAGGTGACATACTGCTTTGTAAAACATTTCTAAAGATAAATTTTACAAACATAAGCACGAAGGATACCATAAGACCTGGTATTCCAAAAACACAATGCATCAGAATGCCAAGCAGAAATAAAATTTTGTGTCGTCCCTGAAGATTTAATTTTGCATTAATCATTAAAATCACAAGTGTGTGACAACTCATTATAGATGAATGAACATACCTTCTTATGAGCTCCCTAATGCTGTGCCCTGCAAAACCCACAGCCCCTCCTGAGCCCTGCAACAAGAGTTGTGATTCTAATCTATGGTATGCAAACTTAATACTCACAGTTCTAGTACAATGCTGGTAATCAGTTCAACCAAACACTGTTACATGATAAATGTTGTAAATTTTTACATCCATGAACTACATAAAAAATGTCTTAATATTAAGTTTTTTTCTGTGCGGAATTTTTGTGTGGGCTTTCTTCATGTGCGCATTTATCTGGTCACCTGTTCGGTCATATTATCGTTCTTCTCTCAATGTTTCGCAATTGTCAGCCACTTGAAATACCTAGCAGTTATGCACTTTGTAGGATTTGAGGTTTTCACGGTGGTGAGTTTGAAGATGGCTGTCTTCTGGGTAGCTGCGCCATGTAGTCTGGTAGAAATTTACCGACGTTTCAGTGGCCCATGCTGCCTCCCTCATCAGGGCTTCTCATTCTTTAACCATTGGTGTTATATGGGTTTGTTGCTTGTTGGTATACAGTTTTCCAAATAAGTGCTACTAAAATTACTTTAAAAGCAAAAACTGTTTTTAATTGTGATTACGGCCCAATATTTCTGGAAGTGGTATGACTTTAAAAGCATAAACTGTTTTTAATTGCGATTACGGCCCAACATTTCTGGAAGTGGTATGAAGTCTCTGTTCAAATATGTCATTAATGTAATAATTACCCGTGTTTGTATTTGCAGCAGAAAAAAGGAAGACTTGTACGATTCTTGTGAGTCAGTTTCAGAGAGGTAGTTTCCAAATTGTTAAAATTGTAATCATTGAAGTCAGTTACTTGGAAACCACCTACCAGCATGTGACGGCTAAATTGTGTGACTAGTTCATTTCCTGGTAGTTCGCTGGCACGCCGTCATAGCAGTTTACACAAGTGGGACATAATATATATGGAAACACTGAATAGAGTGTGTATCTGGAAGGAAACGATTCCCACTTATTACGCTTTCTTTGCTCGATGTGCATGAAATTAACGTAAAAAGTGGTGGTCATGTCTTTCTGTCCGTTTGCAGAATTTTATTTTGTGTATGACTTGAAATTTCTTTTGGTACAGCAGTATGGTTAGTGTGCCTACCCTGTAATCGATAGGTTTCTGCGTCTATTCTCTGTCAGGAGCCACAATAATTTCCGTGGAAAGTATCGTGGTTCTGGACAATACGTGGTGGACATCATGTCCAGTTCGTTCTGTTTCATCAACCTGTCGTCCTTTCTCGCACTGTAACCAAAACAGTTAACTGATTTTATGATGCAGTATCCTATCTCTTCTGGAAAATTAAGGCGCCTTACCAGAATTGGACACCATCGCAAGTAATTTCAATCAGTTCCCACCTTCATATTGTTTAACGCCATTTGAACCAAAGCAATCCTCTGTTTAACACCCAGATCTTCCAAGTGGGTTCTTCCCCTGATATTTCAGACCAAGATTGCGTGTGCCAGGGCTTCTCGACCTTTTCAAGACCTGGGCCACATTCACCTTTTCATATCGACTCCTGGGCTGCCTAGTTGTAAATGAGTACAATGTGTTGAAAATTCATGACAGTTTACTGAAACTGCTGCTAATTGTTACAGACAGGTTCACATGTTTGGCCTACCCAGTAATGTTCTTTAACATAATTGTTCATTTTGTTGTATATGAGTATGAGGTAATAGGATATTGTTATAATTGCTAGTTGCATATTATAATTGTTGCATATGTATGTTAAGTCATGTAATATGGGTATTAGTTACAAATTGTAATGAATTTTAGCTCTGGTACTTTAATGTAAGAAACTTTATTATATTCACTCTTGCCCAACTTTGTAACTCGGACTTTCACCGATGTTATTCTCTTTTGATAATTAAGTTGTTTTGAAGAAAACGGAGACATTGTGACACTGTCGTCCCACAAATGTACTATTTAAAAATAATTAATAAAACATCAACCAGAGTCCGAGAATAAGGCCAGTGCCAGAGGGTACCTTTCATAAGAAACCATGGAATGTTCTAGAAGCTTTATATATATATATATATATATATATATATACACACACACACACACACACACACATATATATACATATATACGGAGAACATATATTGTCCCTGGCAGGCTACGCCCTTGCTGACCAATATATATAGCAGCAAGAGCATCACAAAACACACTCTGATCTGTAACAAGTTTAGTCTTGACGACAGTACTGCCACTGCCACAACCTTAAGAAGCAACCTGTTGTACATATTGCTACATATTACTAATAAATCTCTTGTACAAGTCTACTCTCCAGCAGCTATTACTCGAACTGATGTTTTATTTTAAAAATTTGACTATTAATTTTGATTTTGTTCTTAGTACCTAAATTGTTTAAATAATTTATTAAGTGTTATTCTTGAGTCATATAGATACAGGACATGTTGAATCATGTTTTAGAAGTCACTTAAAATTTGTAATTCATACTCTACATTCATTAATATATTGTGCAGATATAGATATCTTTAATTTGCACAACTAGAAAACTGCCTTTAGAGTTGTGACATTTTCTTTTTGTAATAGGGCACATTTAAAAAGGTTGAACCCCTGTGGGAGCTGCAAAATTACAAGAACAAAATGTACAGTTTATTTAATGTCATATTTTTAATAAACAAATTTGAAAAGTATTAATACAATCAAAACAATGAGATAATTAATGTTCTTAAATCATACATGTTTATCCAATTTTCCTTTCTTAGGTAATTTATGCTTATAACATCATGTCCATGGTGTACAACTTCTGAATCAACTGACGAATTTTCACGAACGTTAGTTTAGACATAATGTTCGTGAAAGTGTACCAAATATTTTGTTTTAATTCCCTGTCATAAAAGAGCAACATAATGCCCTGCATATGAACTTAGGAGTTATGTGCGACATTAGTACCAATTAATGAACTCTCGAAATGTTTATGTTCCAAAGATGTTTATAAAATGCAGATTTTATTGAGATAATTTTATGGAGCTTTATGAAAGGGCATATGAAAGGCAGGAGAAAATTATGTTTTGATTTCGTGGCAGTATCCATGCAAGATAGGAATGGGAATTTAGCATAGAGATAGATTATAAATGTATCTGAAAATTTTTAAATAATTTTGTTTTGTTCATCAGAAATTAAATGCATGAAGACTAACATTTGAGGTTATATATGACACCTTCCACGCAGGGAAAATCTTCAAATATAAATATGTGAAGGAAAGAAGGCATTCTTTCTAAAATCTTTTGATAAATTTATGGCTGAAAGAACAACAGTGAGATGTCTGGTTTTATTTTTCCGACTTCTAAATATGAAGGCAAATGTCACAATAGTCATCTTTTTGTTCGTGACCTTGTGGGCCCCATTCGAAAGTACAACGCGTGACCCTGGGGTTCCTACCACTGTTCTACATCATGGAACAACTCACTTAAAAGATATTCAACAACTTATTATGCAGCTCTAAAACATAGTGCAAGATGTTTCAGGTGGGTAATAGGGTTATGACCATAAACTTGAGCACGTCTAAATATAACATTTTTCTTAACTGTAAAATATTCTTTCATTTCTTGAGATCACAATAATTCTTTGCAACAAATCTTGTTAGGGATGTAAGCATCAGTGAGATAAGAAGAGGAGAAACTGGCCACGCCTTCTATTTCGGCCTTCTTCTTGCCACACAGCAAAGCCCTCACCTAGGATTTTGTAATGTTACCACGATTATTCCACAGCAGGGAGACCCACATTCTCTACTTAACATGTGACTTCTAAAACAAAATTGAAACTGAATCAACCTGAATCCTCTCCTAATATTTAAACCACTATTTGATTCATGCATAATAATTTTAGAACCTCATATACAAGATTCTATTTTAAACTCTTGTCACATGTTCAGTTTAAAAACCAAAATGAAGGTATCCAAGGTATTGTGCCCATTAACTCTTTTAAGAACTGTGAATATCCTCATTATATAATATTTTCAGATGCCCTGCTATGTTATAAGAATTTTTTGCTCTAACACAAGTAAAGAACAAGTTAAGTCTGTCTGTTAGTCAGTTGCATTTTTCCTAGGATACAGTCAACCTGGATAATGAAGCGTCAATGTTTTTGCAACAGTGAGAAACGACTGCTGTTGTTATTATTTCCACCGTCATAGCCAATCCTATCATTATTGTTATTCCTCGGCTGTACCTTTGTCATATTTGACATTCCTTAACCTCTAACATCTCAGACTAGATCATGTAGCCCAGGGTGATCTGGACTGGCAAAACATGTTCTGCTGCCCACTGCTTAGGCCACTTTAAGGGACTAAGCACCTTGAACCAGTAATGTTTACTCCAAACCAAGAATGATTAACCCCCTGGTGCTTTACCACCCAAGCTCTTCTTGAGGATGATTGCTAAGCTGTGGGCCTGGCCCGAGAAACTTTTGCCGGAGGGGCTTTATCCCACAGGCCACCTACCCCTTGCCTTGGCCACCAGGTCTGTGTACCCTATGCTTAAACCATCCTGGTTACAATTTTAGTCCAAAAATGACCTAGGTGCATTTTTGGACCACGCCTTCAGTCCAGAATGGCTTTGGGTCACATTAGTACAACAATGGCCTTGTGATGCAGCATGAAGAATTCATTTGGAATATCAGTGTAATCCAATGAGCACTTTTACAATTGTGTTCTTCCTCAAGTATAAATATTAGGTTCTTCATTTTGTTGTCAAAACCCTTCATCTCAGTGTTTTAAACAGAGAGACCAAGTTTCACACATACACAACAATTGAAATACAGGCTTATACCTGAACAGAAATGTGTACGCATTATTACTGTTGAAAAACTTTGCAATATGGCACAAAAACCAGATTATGGAAGTAGGAACATCACCATTTTAAAACTGTGCTTCAACATCCAAGGGTCCATAGTTGCTCTCTACATAAGGAATCACCCAAAAAAAAATCAATGATTATCCTGTCATGCATAAATGATAAATTTAAAAATAAACTGTACCTGATCCTGAAGTGCTGTGTGGCTGGTAACATATGGTCTTGTCGCCAGGTTGCGCAGTTTGCTGATGTCTACGGCAGTGAGGGGCTGAGCTTTAATTCCCAGCCACGAGATGTCAGTAGGGTGTACACCAAGCCACCGAACCATGGGCACTGCTAAATCATCAGACTGGTGACTCATGTTCTGGAAGAAAGAACAGAAAGTGCTTTCCAACTTGTAAAAATCCCACATGCAGGAAGACCCCTCCCTCCTTTGCAGTTTATCATAGATTTTCCACATTATCTAAAAATACCCTTGCAAGGATGCAATGCCTGTAATTACTTTACGGCCTATCAAGCCTCCTGCCAAATGCTGATAGACTATGAAAGACTCTCAGGTTACAATCCAAGTTAGGTGGCTGAATGGTAAATAAACCATATCTTCTGCCCTGGTCCAAAGGACCAGATTTGTTACACAGCAGCCCTGAGGATGGGAGCAGAGATTGTTCTCAGAACGTTCGCAGAAGATATGGTTTCTACACCATTCAGCCACCTGAAGCGGCTTGTAACCCGAGAGTCTTTCATCAATTTCAGTTGCCGCGAAAGCTTCACTTTATACAGCTGCTAGACTAGTTGAAGTTAAAAATACATGGAAGTTTATTATTATAGAAGCCCACCCATAAACCTTCCCCTCAATCATACCAATAATTTAGTTGTACTTTGTCCCTTAATGTGAACTATCTACAAAATTTTGGTCAGGAAGTCTCACACGAGAAAACCACGAGGTACAGGAAAAGATGAAATAGATATTTAAATGCATCTTAAAAATAGGTCATACAGGTGAGAACTGAGTTCAGCAAGTGCAATGGCAGGCTTTTCTAAATATGAAGATATCCGTCTTCTGGGTTATTGCGCTGTGTAGTCTGGTCGATGTTAACCATCGCCCTGATGACGGAGGCAATGACCTCTGAAAAGTTGGTTAACATCGACCAGATTACACAGCGCAATAACCCAGAAGACGGATATCTTCATACTCACCGCTGTGAGAACCTCAAGTCTTTTCTAAATATGGTAATGGAAACTATATCCAACATGAGCAGGGAATTTTGCTAATGCTTGAAAAACTAAAATCTTTTCAAGAATCAACTTCCACTATGGTGTTAGTTATTCATTTCCACTTGAACTGGAAATTATTTTATTTACTACAAAATATGGCCTAATTTTGCACAAATTTTCTCTTTATGAAAGGATGGAGGATTATGCAAGCAACAAGTGTAAAAATACAAGTACGATTTGAGGTTTTCATGGCGGTGAGAATAAAGATGCAATCTTCTAGGTTGTAGCGCTGTATAGTCTGATAGATGTTTATCAATGTTTTAGAGGTCCTTGCTGCCTCCATCATCAGGGCATCCCAAAGATGGCAGCAGCAAGGACCTCTAAAATGTCAGTAAACTTCTACCAGACTACATGGCGCAACAACCAAGAAGACAGCCATCTTCTGTAAAAATACACGTGCTAACAGAACTATGAAACAGTGTGATCAATATATCTCCAGTACAGATGTGCCTCATGCAATTCAGTATCTTAAAATTAAGGTTCTCTGAGGATTTCTCTGGCTCTACAAGAAAATACCAGTCTGATTAATATACCATGACTGCTTTCTTTCAAACCATTTCCCATGCTACAGTAGGACTGTATAAGGGAATTACTTTTGACAACATTGTATGAGCATAAAGAAACTGACCAGTGATCCGAAGCGGTAGATGCACATGATCTCGATGCCATGAGGATCAGCATCCACCAGAGCTAACACAGGCACACTCAGGAACTTCCATAATAGCTGAACCAACAGCCGAGTGGCCACATCGGGGAAACCCTTTCCCTAAAAGGGATAACATACTTCTGTCAAGCGGCATGGAAGCAAGATTTTAAACAGATATGGGCAACATACAGACGTTACATGATGCAAGTTCAGTGAAACCTAGAAGGCTATGATGGCTAAGATGGGAAAGATATAAAATCCATACAGAATTTTGGCTGGAAACATCTTGTAAAACATCCACTCGCAAGACAGATGGAGATGGGAGAATATTTAGATGGATGTTTGGGCACAGATTTTTTGGGAATGATGTTAAGAAATTACAACTGCATTCACAACAAAATTAAGAGCAGACCAAATTAATGGAATGTCTTCTATCTCACAGTTCAGAATCATTTGTATTTCTGATACATAAACCTGGTCTCTCACATTAAGAGAACACAGAATGAGGGTTTGTCGCAACAGAGTGCTTCTGAGAATATTTGGACCAAAGAGCGATAGAGCAATAGGAGGATTGAGAAAACTGCATGTAATTTGCACTTTTTATTAAATATTATTAGGATGATTAAATCAAGAAGGATAAGATGGGTGTGGCATGTGATGATTATTCTGATGATCTAGGGGGGAGGATTATATTAAAATGGATATTGGGAAAACTGGGTTTGGGAGTATGGACTGGATTTATCTAGCTGAGGATAGGGACCAGTGGTACACTCTTGGGAACATGGTAATGAACCTTTGGGTTCAATAAAATATAAGGAATTTCTTGACTATTTGAGCATACTATTGGCTTCTCAATAATGACTCCTCTCCTTAGAGTTTGTTGGACAGGTTTTGAGGATGGGAGTGAAATCAAATTGGCTCAGGATTCTGTCCAAAGGTGGGCTTTAGTATTAGGAAACTTGAATATTCAGGGTAAACCAAAGAATTATTTTATTATTTTCTACATTAGTTTATTTGGCACTGGCACTCCGTAGGAGCAGTAATTTTGGCTGGGCTCATTATGGAATGGTTTAGCAAGTCTGATCAAAACCATTCTGTGCAGTGCAGTTCATTGAAATGTTACAGGTGTGTATTCCTCGTTCCATACGTAAAATGCATTCATTCACACAGTTAATGCAGCTGTCACTTCCTGGCTCCCAACTGGAACTGATGACTCATTATCAAGCACTGCATTGTCTTTCCAATATCAGTCAAATATTATTCCATAAAAACAGTAACATCAACTTGCCTTTTATTACAGCAGTTCTTGCTGAGAGCCGGGAAGATACAGCTGCATTTAACATCATCAAAGGATGTAACATACAATGGACAAAGGTTCTTTTGGATGGCAGTACTAAGCAAAACGTGCACACAGGGCGTGGCATATTAGCCTTTCATCCTACCAGAACCATTCTATCTGATGCCAAGTTACATGTTTCAGGCAACTCTTAGATGGGTAAGTAAATATAATGGTGGAAAAAGTATTTACTCAGTGAATTCATTGATAAAGTTGAATGTATCTACCACTTTCCAGCTCCTAGCAGGAACTGCTATATCATATCAGTAAGTTCATTTAATTGTGATACTTGACTTGTATTGGTCAAATTCTATAATCTTCATAAGTCATTCAGCTCCATCCAGGAGTAGAAGCTGCATTCAACTTCATAAATGAACACACAGCATTTTCATGAACTGATATCAACATTTAGAATAATAAAAAAATTGTTAGTTTATCTATTGGAAATGTCTATATTGTGATATTTTTCAAATCCCTGTCTTGGTCAATAATATAACAGCAGTGTAAACGTGCTTCAAGAGGTTCAAAGCAGGGCCTAGAAACATTTTATGTTGATACATTCTTAAAAATTTAACTTTTGTTAAAGAATTACTGATATTTTTTCATGAAAACATAAGACCACAAGAAGACTTTGCTACATTAAAAAATTCAAGCCCAGAATGAATTAATATGCTCAACCACTGTTACTAACTGTGACCAGAATACAGGGTCCCAGTCTCTCCAGAACACCCTCATCCAGCAACTTCTGGAAAGTAGCATCTTTCTCTACAAGTAGTACAAACTGGGCATCAGACTCCAGTCGAACCACGTTGTTTATATCTTGAGGAATAAGCACCCCTGGAACATCAGAAGACTGTAGGATTTAAAGATCTGACAGCAATGAGTACAAAGATGACCTCCTTCTGGCTTATAGTGCCATGTAATCTGATAAAGTTTATCAATGTTTCAGATGTCCTTGGGGCCCTGATGATGGAGGCAGAATGGATTTGGTAAACTTGTACCAGACTACACGACACTACAACCCAGAAGAAAATCATTTGAAAAACTATATTTACTGTGCAGTCTTGGCTCATCAGCAACAACTACAAAATTTCAATTCATTAATTTCTCAATTTGGTCATTTATTTGGGATGAATTAAATAAAAATATAATTCTCTAGTTTCATCTGCAAAAAAGATACTTTCTGGGTGGAATAAATGGCATAAGTGAGATCTGATGTTCTCAAAGTAGCGAACATTAAGATGGTTGTCTTGTGGGTGTTGCACTGGTGGAAGTTCACAAGACAATTCAGATGTGCTTGCCACCTCCACAATCAGAGTGAGGGTCCATTTGCATATAACCGACTACTGACCTTCAGAAAAGTAACAGCAGCACACCTGATAGAGAATCTCACTTTCTCACTTCATCAAAAAGAACTCTGTTTCCAAATCCAATATAACTCACCTCCTGGTGCCATACAATCGATGACATCACCCGTTTCCATGATCAGGGACACAGGACCAGCAACTAGGCCCTTGGAAGTGGCGATGACTCCTAGCTCCCAGGCCGGGGCGTTCAGAAGGCTGCATATGTCGCGAACCGCAGCGTCCAGAAGACCCTGGCTGCGTACTAGAGCCACATTCTGGTAGTACAGCTGTCTGCAGCACAGTGCGTCATGCAGGTTATGTTATACTGCTGTGTTGCGTTTCATAACAAAGCAAAAGCAATAATTTTGTTGTGTCTGTCGGTTTGTCTATTATTCTGTCATTAATAACAGTGGCCCCTTGTCAATTTTTTCTCCAACACTATTTTCCCTGAAAATTCGGAATATGTGCAGAAATGGGACACAGTCCTTTATCTTCTTAGAATTGTTTATAATAGAGACAAAGCGATAAGTCTTAAGTAACTGAATAATATTTAATTCTAACAATCAGGCCTACTACAATTCAGGAAATTTTGTTAACTGAAAGGAGAAACATTAAAACTATAACACAGGAAACCCACAATACTTTGAAAATACAAAAATAATCTGCTAAATAATTAATTGCATGAAAGAACAGTCTTCGTCAATTATTTTCTCCAGTACACCAAAGAGTAGTTCGGCTGAGAAGCAACGGAAAACAATAACAAAATCAACATAGGTGATAGGCATACGTTACTTAAATTTTCAGTAGTTCGCAAATCACCTTTTCCCAGAATGCTTTGCATTATGTGATCACATCGTAAATATTCATTAGTAGTCTACAATTACACATGTAAAGAACAATTTTACAAACAGCTAATAAGTTGGGCCATTACAATTAATAGACAAAATGTTTTAGTAAAATAAAAGACAAATACAAATAAATAGTCAGGACTTCTGAAGCCGAGGCTCGCTTGAGTAATAATTAAAATGTCAGTTCGTACTGCAAAGAAAAGCCTATATGTCACCATTACAAACAGCAACTTGTTACCGCTGTTTAAGCAAATAATGTGCAATAAGAATTAATAATAATCTTTTTTTGGCAAATCAGGACTGGCACATTATCTTCAATCGCTTGAACACTACAGGTCCTTTATACTCTGTTGTAACAGCACAATCTCTAAATACCAACCTCCGAGTGCACGTGGACTGGGTGAAAAGCAGGCGGTGGACTACACCCAGCAGATGGATAATGAGTGCGAACTTGGGGCGACTGCGTCTTGAGCTGAATTTAATCTCGACAGTTGATGCTTGTCCTTCTGGCTTCAGCTTCAACCTGGAGTAGAAACAGAGACGAAGTCTGGTCAACTTTAACTAAACCAGGTGTTCAACTTCTTACGTAAGAGTTGAAATGTCCTCATCGGTGGAAGTACGATTGTTAGATTTTCAGTAGCAGAGCGGCAGGTACTGTTACCGGACATAACAATGGAAGTGGACAAAATAACAGCTTTTGTAAAATATTTTTCTCCGCAGTAATTATTAGACCTAAAATTTTGTCCAGATAATGAAAATATTTATCTTCGCATGGACGAAGAAACATTCTAGGGTCTTTTATTAATGGTTTCTCTGTCTACTGTGGAGACCCCCGTCAATTGACAAAAGTTTTGGATTCTAAGTGATCGGTAGATGTCAGAAGACACTGAAGTCTTACCACAGACATGTCGGAAAATTGATACAGTTCCAACAAAATATGAAAGTATATAATATGTTTTAATTTCTATCTATTATCAGTGTATACTGGAATCTATAATTTCTTAGGTAATAACCAAACAGAGCTAAATGGTGAAACTTCGGTGTTTACCTCCAAATGTCAGATACAGGACTATTTCAAAACATTTGAAAAGCACAAGGAATTGTGAAATACGACGTCTGCCAAAAGCAAGTCGCGAATAAAATTTGCTATGAACCACACCCAACACGCTATTCATACTTTCTACTAACCGGTCTCCAAACTTGACGTTCTTCCAATCTCTCTGATTCCGCAGAGTGAAGACGGGAGACTTTCCCTCAGCTACACTTCGCACTATATCCAGCATCACGTCTTCTATGGCTACCATCAACTGGCTCCTATAAACGTTCATGTCTCAGCTTTAGTATTCTGAGAAGAGCTTTACAGCAGATTCATATGATCGCTCTTACGTTTGTAAATGTATGTGATGTCAAGATGGTCATGTAGCTACTGTTTCAACTCGTATGATCAGAAAGCTAAACTGAAGTTAAATAGCTAATAAACACTAGAATTACTGAAAATTTATATTAGTATAAGGCACAATAAATACTATTAACTACAACTCACACTTCATGCATCCAGTTGGAACAGGAAGGGTAGGCAGGTAAACAATGTTATGTTTAGTTACAGTTTTTTAAAACACCCAGACTACATAGAGTCGAATGATGAATAATGAAGAGGTCGTAGCGTAATATAAAGTACTATCCCGGCACTTTCCGGAAGGAACTGAACCACGAAACCCCTAGTCAGGACAGCCGGTCTACCGGCCGATATTTAAATTTGGAACCTCCCGAATACGAAGCAGGAGTGTTAACCACTCAACCACGACGTTCAGTGTAAACAATGTTACACCAACGACAAAAATGTCGTAGGTTTTGTACCGACTCTTCAACTGTATGATCTAATTTCAATGCATTAAGTAAATTACAACTAAGTACGTAAAAATTTTAAAGCAAATTCTAACCTCCTATCATCCTTATTCTTTGTGTTCTTCCGGGTCTCAGATGTGAAGTTATATGCTAGGCGTAATTCTGCTCCTATTTCCTTCACAGCTTCTTGTAACTTAATTACTAGCACTTCATCAGCACAGAGAGACATAATTTCTTTGGAAATAAAACTAAATGTACTCCCAAATACCGGTACCAAGATAACATATATATTCAACTACTCTCTTCTCGTACTCGAATAGGGTGGGTCTTGTCGACAGTAATCGATATCTAGAGATGACATTCCTTCATTTATACTCACAAGATGGAAGCACGATTAGTATTTGATTTAAAGTGCTATCTAGTAGCAGCATTTAGAATTATAACGTTGCGCCGAATATGATGACATCTAGCGACGTTTAAAAGGTGTTTACTGCCTCTATCATCAGGGCAATGAGGCACCATTGAACCACCGGGGGGGGGGGGGGGGGGGGGGGGGGGGGAGAGGAAGCGAGAGAGAGAGAGAGAGAAAGAGCGTAAATTCGTGAGAAGAAAGTTTCTCAACTCCACAAAGCGAAAAGTCACAGGCAGTGTAAAATCAAAACCTTACATCACTTCGTAGGAAACGTGTGAATGCCACGTAATATATATATATATTATATTCTACTTTACAACTGCTTAAGGTTATGCTGGTATGAAAACTTCCTCTGTAATTAGAGAAGCTACATGCAATTGAGATTTCTGAAATGTTCAAAGCAAAGGAGAGGACCAGTGAATGTGCACTTACACTACAAGATAAACAGAGCCATAGAGATGAGAGTGGCCTGATGGAACAACTCTCTTGCATTTGTCAAAAGAAAAGTAATAATAGCATCGTTTGCTAACTAGCATAAACCTACACATTCTCTTTCAAGTCTTTCACAGATCCTGTCACAGGTCTTATTGTTATATTTAAAGCAACATACACTTCATTATGCAAAGCTTACTTACTCATATGGTGAATAAATTCCCAGGTTCTAAGGAACCCACTATTAATTACCGTGTTATAAAAGCTCTTTTAACCTTATCCTACACCATCTTAAACCACGCCTTCACAGTCTAATTGTGTAAAACTTATTTTATTACTATTATTTATATACTCCTAGGTCTTGTAGGTAACTTCTTCCTTCGAGGTCACTGAAGTACAAATATATTACATGACTACGTATCCATATTTCCTCAGTAATTGCTAATAAACTCTTGTTATGATACGATTCTGAGATGTCATTAGTTGATTGGTAGATGGACCAATGAGTACTGGAGTCTGTATTCGTATCGAATAAAATTATTAAACTCGCAATAAATATATGAATAGGAACCAAGAAAGGAAAAAAAGTAAGCATCTAGTACAAGAAGTTTGTGTCAGTTAAAATCCTCATGTGCGTTTGTGGGACAGAGCATTTCGTAGCTATGACAGATTCCAAAAGACTTAATCAGAATGATCTCTTCTGTGCCGTTGACAAATTAGAGTCTGCAGTGGGAGGAAACGTTTGCGGAACACCAGCTTAGACGTCATGAATGCGTGTGGATGTACGGAGTTACAGCGCAAGAGACTTCTTCGTTGCCGCCACAACTAAGAGAGAACTTTGTTACTGCTTCCAGGAATCGAAACTTGGTAGTCCAACATGTAGTCTAGTGACTGTCACCAGGGTCCCATTCAAGGCTGGACATTTCTCAACAAGCCTAATGTACTATTAAGACCTTAAGGACTCTCTTCCATGGAATTAGCCTGAATATAGGTTGCGAATAGGTCATTTTTTTAAGTTCTCTCCTAAGACTCCTGCAAGAAAAATACTTCTGTACACAAGCGCAACGTCTTTAAGATCTGCAGAAGGCCTAAAGCAGGGGTACTGTAGGCAGGACCAAACAGTGCATTTCACCTACGCCACTAGCCTGCATGTAGAAGGCAAAGAAAATGATGTAATACGTAAATCAAAAACATTACCGACAAAGCAGCTGAGAAATAATGTTACAGCATAGGCGGTATATGCTTCATTATCTGCTATTAATACCAACCCCTCTGAAATATTTCACATTTATTCTAACGGGCGTTGAATACACAGATTTGTCCCTACTACTGTACTTAACCTTTTAAGAAGTGGTACACATTCACATTTTGTATGACTCGTGTTCCGTCGGTCTGTAATGAATCTTCGTGGCAATTTATCAAAACTGTTACGAAATTGCTGTTGCTAAATCTTTATATATTACTCAATAATTTTCTTGCTTTAACAAATCAGTTAACTTGTTACTTTGTTAAATATACATTTTATTAAATATTTAAGTTAGATAATACAATAATACAAAAAATATACCGGGGCCGCAAAAAAATAATCGGCGGGCAATAGGTTGATAACCCCTGTCATAACGGTAGAACTTCCTGTTTTATCCATTCTAAACCTCGAAATTAGATACAGGTGACGCGTTAAATTCAATCTGCTGTCGTTTTCGAATAAGCAAACGAGAAGCATTTTCTCATCTCTCCGTAAGTAAACATATATTTTCAAACAAATATTCCTTAAAATGCTTCAAATGATTCGAATCGTCTTGACGCACCTCGATTTATGTCACAGTACACTTGCACAAGTCGAAAAAATAGCAGGGACAACGCACAGTTCTGAAATTAGCTTCTGTTGTCTGCTGAAGCATGAGCACAATCGCCCGCCGGAATGCCCACAAGTTATACAAGCAATCTGCGCTTCAAGTATGTTGGGTTGCCTCCTTTCAGGCAGTCCAGTGAGATACTAATGAAAGGAACTGAACTAGCTGTTCTATGTGTAATTAGGTTCGTGCTTTGTCTTTTAGTTTATAATTGTTTTTATGGGTTAATCATTTTGGATTGACTAAGTATGTATAACAGCAATAAAGTTGCTTCCTACTACAGAGTGGAACATGGGGTACTTTTGAAATTCCTTTTCTTTGCAATTTCACATTTTGCCTTGTTAATTTATTGTTTACGACATTCAAATATGTTTCCTTCTTCATATAATTAAATTTACAATATCAGTGATATAAATAATTGGCAGTAGATTCATAAAATGATAAGCGGTTAGAGAATTCTGGCCGGAAAACCTCAAGACTGGAAGCCATATGGGAGACTTAAGCGTAGATGTGAGTATAATATTAAAATGTCTCACCTACTTTACAGTAGAATAGGCAGCCAGACACTCCGACAGTCATACAACCATATAATTGGTCACACAGTCGGCAATAAAATCATTTAACCCACCAGTTAGTTAATGGAATCAACAATTTAATCACATAGTCAATCACCCAAGTACTATTCTAGACAGTCAGCCATCAATTTCAGTCAGAGTCAGAGAGTCGGTCAGTCTACGAGTGAATAATTTTCTATATTTTTCTTTGTAGCTTACCGATTATTTAAGACTTGAGGTTCTCACGACGGTAAATACGATGATATTCTTCTGGGTTGTGACGCCACTTTTATCTCTGCAGATGGAGACAGTATGTTTCTCCGAAACGTTGACGGTATCATAACCCATAAAAACATAGTAAGACAGATTCAGATTAGAGATGCACAGCAGATGCTGCGGTCCATATAAGCTTGAAGGTCAGATGGGCTGCTACAGGTGATGGAGTCCTGAGTTCCTAACCACAGAGGGGTAGGTCATGGGCAGCGGACAGGTGGCGCGGCGCAGCGAGGTCGACTGGCGACAGGGCAGGTGGACGGATAGCGTGTCGACTCTAGCCTTCTTCCACGATCAGGCGATAGTCTGTCAGGAATCGTGACGAACTATTACATTTCGTATCAATCATGAACATTTACGGATTATTTAATTTAATTTTGAGAAATGCTCTTGTCTATGCTCAGCCGAGTTGTTTGCAAATATGTATCAATATAAAAGCGGACCAAACTACGCACGAACGACTAAATGCATGTTTAAAGAACCAGTAGGCTTTAACCGAACATCGTCATTGTATACGATTCTGATCCAGTTAAACCCACAACCTATTTATCTTCGATCAAAATCAGTTTTAGTTGCTGTTTCTTTCTAGGTCTTCCACGTGACTGCATTCAAAGCGATTTCCTCACAAAAATTCTGCGTGCATATCTTGTCTCCCCATGTGTAGCTTAGCACAATGCTGTATGCTACAAATCTCAATCCTCCTGATTTCACGACCTAAACAATATCATATTGTTTGCACAACTCACGAATTTACTTGTCATGTAGTAATGTCTTATCTGAAGAATAGGCTAATTAAATATTTGATCTCTTTCCTTTCAGGTATTCGTATTTAACGATTTTGGTTCGGAGACATCGCATTTCATAACCAGGGACAACTGTTAAAATTATTATAACAAATTCTTCTTGGGCTACCATCCGTGTAAGGTGGTTTAAGGAAGAAAACACCAACGTTCGAGAACCATTTTCGTCCTCGTCTTCAGAGTACTGTGGTACTACTTGGTCGCCGTAAAAATACATGTCAAAATTATTGTTCTGTGCACTGAAATTCTTAATATGTACGAAAACTATTATAAAAATAAATTTTGGATTGTATAATAACAATGTTCTCTTTATTTCAATTGCCGTATACTTTATTTGAGACATACCACAACACTGCCTAGAATTGAATCCCGGGTACACTGTCAATATAGAAGATCTATTACAGGCAAACACAAACAATAATTAAATTATTTATAATAATTCAATTAATTTCTTTATTATTGTGTGTTAACAGCTGCAGGAGTCAACAACAGAGTCAGACCAAGAAGATAAAGTAAATACAATGAACAAAAAACAATAAAAACACGTGACAATAAAACTCAACTAAACACTCGTATATATAATCAATCAAAATACTTCCTCGCATCAAAAAGTTGTCAAATGAGACAATGTTTTTGACAATAATGTTTATAAATCTGAGTGTCTTTTGCGGCAGTGACGCATGTAGCTGAGGACTACGCTGAAATTAGAAAATTCTGTTATTTGTCTGTAGGCAAATTAATACCAACAATGTCAGTGATGGAAGGGCACAGTAATGATTATGATTATTCAATTACATTTTTTATTATTAGCGTGCTCTATCAACAGTCTGAAGGCCAATTACAGATACAGCACAGAGATGAGCTCACGAACACAATGAAAACATAAAAGGTAAAACAAGCAGAATATAAAATACATTAATATGGAGGACGTAAATACACAAGAAAATTGCTACTAAATATATTAGCATATTTGTAAAAATAATTTACATCAATTAAGTAAATTATACTATTATAGAATGTGAAGAAGTGTGACAATTTTCGTCTCGAATATGTCCAAATCCCTGCAGATGACATTAGCAGCTGATGCGCATCTAGCAGAAGGACTGGTTTTGATCAAAGGGCTAAAACTGAACATAGAAAAATCTCTCAGATTCCGAGCAGGAATGCGGAGACCGACAGCTTCCAGAAGGGAAGGACAGCATTTAAAACCGCGGTATGCCTGCGCAAGGAACAGTGCATCACTGCAATGACTTCTCTTACGCAGGGTATGGAGTTTTAAATACTCTAAAGTATCAGCGTAGCTGTAATGCACTTGGGGGAGCAGACGATAGTAGCAAAGGGCTGCAAACTTCTGCTGGATACGTTCCAATTTGTTGGCATCAGTAGTCGTAATAGAATTCCAAACGACCGAGGCGTACTCGAGCTTGGATCTAACTAAGGTTACATATAACATATACAGGCAATCGAGAGAAGAGAACGAAAAGGTTAATGTGCGAACAAGACCCAAATATGTGGTCAACATGGTTGTGAAATCAGAGCTTAGAGTCGATAAATATTCCCAGGTCTTTAATGGTGTTGGTGTCAATAATATTAATAACAATAAACCTGGTATAAAGGGTTCACCCTCGCTCATGAACTGATAACAAAAAAATAGGAATATTATAACAATTACAATAAGAATAACGATAAATACATTAAGAAATTAACATAAACCACAATCTACTGTAGGTTCATAAATTGATAGTTTTAGTGTATCCTAATGTAATCCGCCCATCACCATTAATTAACAACAATCATAACAAACACATGTGATAGTGTTTCAGTGTTACTGGCGTGACAAAAATAATAACAATGGCTACATTGACATCCTAGGATTAATACTGAAAACGCATTTCTCAGACGGACAGGAAGACAGACTAACTAACTAGTTACAAGTAATTAATTAACTGATTAAATGACTATACAGTTAATCAGCCGATCAGGAAACTCAGTACTTTCTCTTTACTACAAGGTCCGAGCCGACGTTTACAGACTCCTGCAATTCTTCCACAATTTCAGTAAATTTAACCCAGTCCACAATTTCACATTAAATTTCGTTTTAACAACGCCTAGAACCCCAGTCTGTATCCCCTCTTGAGGGTTTTAATTTAAAATCCTGTATGCATTTATCAATTCCTCCATATCTGTTTCATGCCACTCCAATCTCACTCTTCGAATCGATAATAATGACACGACAATCGATGTACGAATGTACGAGTACTACCTGGCAACGCTGCCGAGCTGTGGCGCTAATGTAGACGAGCAGGTAGCCACGGCGACATGACATGGACATTTGTTCTAACGCCTTGCTTTATACTGCTGTGTCTAGACAAATGGGTAATGTCATCGGCCGGGGCATGTGTGATCAACTACTGTCACCTCTCGTCATATTACAATTAATTCGTCAAAGCGACACACATTGACTGCAGCAGTGTTTCATGGGAACAGCTTCGTTTTTGGATAGGCCTCTGGAGAAATTAAATTTGGTATAAATGGTAGGCCTGTGTTTAACCCCATGTTTCTACGTTACGAAACTAAATCGGCCATTAGAAAAATCACGCAAGTCCACAAAACTCACTTTCCAGCAAAAAAGGAACATGCTAGGAAAGGCACTATTTTAAGCTTGGTTTATTTTTTAACGAAGAATAAGTCTACTTATTCGATACTGTTTTAGATCACAAACAGCTTTTCTATCACAGTTATAAACTAAAGTTACTTTTGGACTCGTGTTGTTTAGTAGTACCCACAAAATACCGAAGGAACTTTGTATGACTCTTATGCATTCTTCTGTCACTGCTAGGCTGACCTACTTAAGTCGCTGTGGGTTTCGGTGGTTTTTACAGTCAAAACCCAAACCAAAGCACAGCAGTAGGCCTAAAACAACACGAGTCCAGAACTCGTGCTGTTTTGACAGAAAACAGGAGACAGTACGATGCCCACGCGTAGTGCAGACATAGAACAATATGACAACTGTGCGTTTACTCTGCTGATTGCTATGGTAGCAATAACTCAATTCTCGCAAAATGAGGATTCATGTGGTTTTTCAAATGACAGAGTCAATTACAAGACGGAAGTCTCAGGATCAGGTAAAGGTAAGTGACCACATCTAAGTTCTAATCGCCATATCTCCTACAAAGAGCCCAGGCACAATTTACATAATATAATATGAAATAAAGTCATGACTTGGTCGTCAGATCTTCGTTTAAAGTAACGATACTGTTACGTGAATGTAATAATGACATAAGGTAGGGTTGGTTGTGTGTTTATTGCTTATACTTTCCACCGCGTAAATTCTGTAAGGGTTAACTATGTCAATAAGGATAAGATTGGTGGGACGTCCAGAAAGTATGAGTAACAAAAAAAATGTAAATATCATTCGATTAAAAAAGCCAGAGTGAGAGACAATTTTAAAGACTCAACCGCAAATAAGACAACAATTAATGTTCTAGAAATAGGAACTGAGTAAGACTCGAACTGGATTCTGCTGTTCAGGATGGAATAAAAACCGCAATGCAGCGAAACATCCGTTTTCATAAGCATGAATTTCTTTGTCCAACAGAGGACTTATCCACCAAGGTGGTGAGTCCCGGCTTCTCATTGCTCTCATGTGGGACTTGGACAAAATGGTTTCTCTCCCAGTTCTTCGGTTTTTCCCTGTCACTACCATTCCACCGCTGCTCAATATTCACACACATCATCTGCGACAGGGGGCGATAGACAATGGGTCCGTTAGAGGCCGCAGTTGCACGGAGGCGCCGTCTAACCCCACTGTTACAACAGCAAATCCCACTGCCCTGTTAATAAACGCGTATTATGAAGTAGGATTTGAGGTTTTCACGGCCGAGAGTCTGAAGATGGCTGTCTTCTGGGTTGTAGGGCGATGAGTCTCCCTGATAATGGACGCAGCAATGACCTCTTAAAAGTTGGTAAAACGTATACCAGTCTACAGGACGCTACAGCCCAGAAGACAGTGATCTTAGCTAGTTCTAACATCCGTGCCACACGCACGCTTCAAATTACGTGTAAATTGATTGATACATTTAGTATCACTTTCTTACTGCCTTCATTAGGTCAGTCGCTGAGACAGATTGCCTCTGGGTTCAATCAGGTATGAGGCCAATAGGCTACAGGCAGGCCTGTACTTTGATAAGCCTATAGTTTCCAATCTGTCTTAAAATTAGTTTTTTGTTAGGAAAGTAGAAAGTTTCCAACACGGCTGAACACTCCACACCCTTCTTCATGGTCCGGTTTTATATTACTGTTACCGAAGGTGGCTACAGATTGATTAACACTCCTATTTCATATTCGGGAGATCCATGGTTCAAATCTCTGCCGGTATCCGTCTAGATCCTCACTGTCTCCAGGAAAATACCGGGATTGTAAATTGAATTAAACTACGACAGATTTCTTCAATATCCTTTCCAATTTATTATTCATCCCACGGTATATATTCTGAGCTATTTACAGAGTTGTTAAATAAAATACAAATAAATAAAATATATTGATCTCCCATCTACACTTATGTCTAACAGTCTGGTCTCTTCACTAGATGTTATCGCGATATTAATTATGCATGCATTTCCTATTTCAATACGCGTACTGCTTGCCAAAATTTCTTTATAATCCACAAGCACAAAGGAATGTTGTAAGATGTGAGGTTCTCACTGCGGCGAGGATGGCAATGTTTTAGGTTGTGATGCCGTGTGGACTCTTAGGTACTCGCCAGAGAGAAACATTGTGCCCAAATTTGAAATAACCATAACTTACAATTTCATTAAATTCCATTCTTCCCGATTTTGCCAACTGCAACTCATTTAACTTTGCGTTTATTTATTGAGGTAAAAATATGTTGTCCCAAAGCTAATAATTTTAGAGGTATCATCTTTCAGCTTATGACAAACAGTTCAGAATATTAGACGATGGACAATATCCAGAAACACAATAACACTAAAGCTTATAAATGCTACTTAATAAAATTCATAAAAATGATCACTCACAAATCGTCGTTGAGATTAGCCGTTTTGAGAAAAACACAAAATTAAATTTTAGCTTATTGCTCAATACAGGCCATACAGAATCTACACGAACCAAAAATTACATTCACCCGACAACTTTTACCTCATATCCTAGTGCCAAATTTAATTGAAATCCTATCAGTATATTGTAAAATAAATATGTCGGACAGATATAATTTCTCCATTATTCACTCATTTCATCTATTTTTTACAAAGAAGACATAACGAGGCAAAATTATGTAAAAAATGAAATAGACATTCTCAATATTACAAGGCGTACTAGGCAACCACGTACAGTCACAGACTATTGTCTCAAACATTATCAGCAATCTTGCTTTGGAGGAAGTGTGAAGATTCTGACAACCGTCTGTCATAATCTGTAAAAGTGATTTTTGGACTTTGCCCACTCTCTAAAATATAAACAAAAACAACTTTCCGTTTCTGTGTTGAAGCTGTCCTGGTCTGAGGGTAGCTCAACCAGGGGGCCCAACAGCTAATATTTCTATCCCTTTCCTTTCGACCTGAAGACGAAAAGAGGATCCAGCCTCCCAAACGTCGTATTTTTTTAAAATATAGAGGATGGACAAAGTCCACGAAATCAATTTTACAGATTAATTATATAGGCCTATATAAAATCTCGAACTCAGTGTTAGAAGATTCGCATATCTCTGACCTGCTGTCTAATTTAAACAGTGGATGTAGCGTCGTTAAATAGACTATAAAACTAGCGTTCAGTTGCAAAACGTGACGTAGTTATACGGAGAGCAGACAGGAAGCAAAAATGCAGTAATTGCTCATGTCGTTAACGACACGAGATAAATATTATTGCGGGCTGATCATCCGCCCGGCTCCTGAATTTAAAAACATCACAAGATGTGAGCTGTACCTGTGACGGGAAACGACTGGAATAGCAACACGGCTCTTCCACCTGTTTCCTTATTGAGCAGTCAAAGTGTGACCTTTGAGAAACAGACACATCAAGTTTAAGTTTTATTTCAATCCGTTTGTTTGGAGGTCACGTGATAATTGCCACACTCCCCCGCTCAGTATTATTACAACAAAACCCTCCGATGTATCAATAGCCCAAGTCAAAATCAGACTTGCCTTCCCAGCCAGTGCCCAGTGCTACCAACATCAATCACCTGCTGTGACTGACATGGTCTTTCAGCATCTTCACAGAAGCGGGTCAGAAGGTCACTATGGGAGTGTTCAATTACTGCATTCGTTCCAACAATCAAAAATCTTTCTACTCTTGCTGCAGAGAGCGCGTGTCATATGAACGCAAAGTAGTTTCCGTGCTGAACATCACGACGTGAATGCGTTCAAGGTTCATGGAGGTAAAAGCTCCATGTATTCTTAACCACTTCACTTTTCTGAAAGTCATTCTTACTGGCTGCAGACTGCTGAGCCATAGCACTGATTGCCACACGGCAAGAGACAAACTAAAATGTTTAATTTAAACAAAAGGAATATTTATGTTGTGTGGTCTCTTAACTTTCGGAACGTTGTTCATGTTAAGAGATAACTTTACATTGTAGGTCATTGCTCGTACTCCCTGTTTCACGTCTACAAACTATTAAAATTTAGAATTCACGATTTCAAAATCTAGGTTCAACAACAGAGGGAAAACTTTACAAGTTTCGTATGGTGTTAGATATTCAAAGGGTATTAAGTTCTGTTATGTTAATGGTTACAAACTTGTCTACTTTTGATAACCAACGTCATCTAATAATAAACAGACTGAGAAACGAAGAAACAAATATTTAAGGAAATTAATTCAAGAAAAAGCAAGTAAAGATAAAATAAACTTAAGTGAAGACGTGATATTTGTATGCATTGAAATTTCAAAACCAGAAACGCTTCAAAAATAATTTATATTACGTCAACCCCCCACAAATTTCCAGCTGTGTAGAAGCATAAGAGTTTTCCACGCAGTTCGGACATTATAATAAATTTCAGTTCGCAAACGAGGGCGATAAATCTAATTCGTACTTAGACGCTAAGTGATTTATGTAAGTAAAATGGTAACATTTCTCATGCTACTTACTGAATCTGCGTCCATCATCAGGACGATAAGTCTCGTCGCCATAATAGAGGCAGTAAGTAGCTCTGAAAAATCTGTAAACTTCTACCAGACTAAAAGAGGCAAAATCCCAGAAGACAGCCATCTTCATACTGACCGCAGTGAGAACCTTAAATCTCCCGGACCCTACCCTGTTCCAGTTTAATCAACTTTTTCTCTTTACACCATCTTTTTAATTACATCCCCACGTGTGCTACATGTCCCGCACATCACATTTTCCTCGATAATAATAAGCCAATCAGGTGAATAGTGCGAACGACAAAACTCCTAATGTTGTCATTTTTCCCAATCTACTAATTTCTGTTTTTTAAGGTCTACATATTTTCCTCGGCACTTAGCCTTCTAATAGTATAATTCAGTGTCCTTAGATAAACTGTTTATTTACATACTTAAATTAACTAAGAATATTTATTTATATATTTATGTATATATATATATATTCTATTTAGTGAATATACTTGTTCTAAGACGGGTCAGTCCCCCGTACAAGAACACCTACCACATGTCAAAAGATTAATCGTATCACTGATTATTTCTGAATCGTTCTGAATGCAGTAGTTTGATGCCTGCTTGAATTAGTTAAGTTACAATGTAAAAATTACATATGTGTAAAGTTTGTTCCTATATGACAATTTTAACTTAATTAATTTCTACGGTGTCACTACAGTCTTGAAATTGATCGAGACATACTAAAAAATATGTGTTGATAATAGCTAATGATTGTGGTACGAGGATACAACGTAGCGTGTAATTTCAAATTCACTAAAACCTTCTTCTGTGAATAACGGTTGGTAACATTAGGTCTATGCAGTTTATAAATACTCGTACTATGATTCTGTATAAGTAAAGAGCAATGCAATTAGCTGTAGCGGCTCAGCCAGTATTCCAGAACAAGGGGATTCGAGTGTGTTACAAGCAGCAGAGAATGCTGTTAGAGCCAATCCGTTTCAGTATCTGCTGGCATAAATCTTTCCTTCTCAAAGAGAGGCACACTCCAGAATTCGCCACTTGAGTGGCCCAGTAGGAATCCTTTGTGGGGGCTAGGGTCACGGGCTGTGCCTTAGCTCGGCAGGAGACAATTTTGAGAGGCGTGCGCCCTAGGGCATGGCTACAAATTATCCCACAACGGTCTCCTTATGGTAACCAAACATTGAGTTGTTAACCGATCACGAACATGATTCAAAGCGTCCAATGATGGAAATGTAGAACCGTATAAATATGTACTCGATTTATTCAGTAAGTCTATGAAGACTGTTTTTCCTAGCCGCAAGAAGGGACTAAACCAGCTAACTCAGTGCCTCCACAAGTCTTCAGATTTGCAGCGAATGTTTATAAGAAATTACATATTTTCACGCCGTCACAGTAGCCACGTGGTCTGAGGCGTGGGCCTTTTGCCGCTTGGTCACTAGGAGCGTGGGTTCGAATCCCACTCAAGGCATGGATGTCTGTCCGCGTCTTTCTGTGTTGTGCTGTCCTGTGTACAGGTAGACGGGCTGATCACTCGTCCAAGGATTCCTACCAACTGTCTAATAGATCAAAGCCAACGAAAGTTGGGACCCGCAGGTGATCGAGGCACTGAAGAACGGGTCGTATAAGTATCCTAAGTATATTATAATCAGAAAAGGGCAATATATTATCTTTCATAATTATAATTTTTAATACACACACACACACACACACACTGATTCGTCATTGATAGTTTTATCCAACATATGTAAATTTTTGTATGAAGATGGCTGTCTTCTGGATTGTTGCGTCGTGTAGTCTGGTAGTAGTTTAATGACTTTTCAGATGTACTTACTGCCTGTATAATCAAGGCGATAGAGGCAGCATGGACCTCTGGAACGTCGGTAAACTTTTCCCAGACTACACGACGCAACAATCCAGAAGACAGCCATCTCCAGACTCACCGCTGTAAAAAAGTTAAATTCTACTAGGTATTTATATGCGTAGTTTCAGTGAGGCGACATTTTGTGGTGTTGCGTCATGCGTCTCTAACAAATTAGAGTGTGCCGCGGGTGAAACAAAGTTGCGAAACACTGAGCTAAGAAACTAAACAAACAAAGAAGCTATAAATGAAGGAACAAATGAAAGACACAGAGACACAAATGAAGAGAAAAAGTGAAAGTACAGAGAGAAAGAGAGTGAGACAGAATGAAGGACGCAGAGAGAAAGCAAAAGAACGAAAAGGTAAAGACAAAGAAAGCTAGAGAACAAAAAATAACGAAGCGGAAAATGAAGACAAAGAAGAGAAGAAGATAAAAAGAAAGATAAAGAAAAGAAGAAAGGCAATAAAGGAAGAATAAATAAGTAAACAAATAAAATGAGGGAAGGAACGGAAGTTGGGGGAAGAGAAAGAAAGAAAGAAGTAAGCAAGCAACAAACGAGAATATGAGTAGAGCGATAAGGAGATAAGAGGGGAGAGGAATATTTTAATCTTAATGAGAGTTAGAAGAGAACAGTTTGTCGTAGTTTGTATCAGAAAACTGAGATACTACAATGATATTTAGGTTTAGAGCAAATGCCATGATAAGAATTCACTATTATCCCTTGTTTTCGGTTGATGCTTATCACCAAATGAGAAAGCCACGGGATGCTGTTGTGTGCAGGTAAACTAAGAGGAGGCATTACACACGTGGTAATGACAGACATTTACTGAACAAATGGACTGGGAAGAACACTAATTAATTTCTTCAGCTGGGTCGCTGTCGGCAATGGCCACACCATCTTCTGGAGGACGTGATCTGAATGCTTTATCGGCGTGACGTTAACATGATATATGTCGCTTGTCCTAAATGAGTTCCTGGCGCCATGTTTGCTTGTCGCGGCCACTACAGGTGGCTAAGTAATGATGTAACATTCTTCCAGGTCTTGTGAGGAAGGAAAGTCTGAAGTCGCAGAGGAAATTTCGAGCGGCCTCCATGCGAGGCGACTTGTTTACATCGGATATGCCTTCCATAGATCTTACGAAGCTCAATTGGCTTTTCTGCCTATTTATTCTATTCCTTGTCTCTTATTATGCCTTTCTTTCTGTCTGTCTCTCTTTCCTTATTTGGCCTACATTTCTTCAGTTTCATTCTTATTTCTCTATCCTTTTTGTTCTTCCATCCTCTTCCTGTTTCCTCATTCTTCTTTCCTTCATTCATTTGATTTTTTCATCTGTTCTTTTAATTTCCTTTGATCTTTTGTACTCCCCTTCTTCCTTTCCGTTTGTTTCGTTTCTTCATTTCATTCCTTCATTTCTATCTTCCTCTCTTGCTCCTCTTCCTTCATATCTCTTTCTTTTTTTATGTTTTCCTTCCCCCACTATAGTAACGTCAAGTGTCTGTAATGACACTGGGTGCGCCCCATCGAAAAGCAAATTTATATTGTCACTCAGTAATACCAACAAACGAATATACGAGGCTCGTCCACAAAGTAAGTTTCCCTGGGGCCGTTTACAGAAACAAAACACAATTTCATGGAAATATTTATTGCAACAGATACAGCAAGTGTCCAGCTATTTTTCAACATATTCGCCACCGGAATTTAGACATTTGTCATACCGTGGGACCAACTTTTGAATACCTGCGTCGTAGAAGTCTGCCGCCTGGGATTGGAACCACTGTGTGACAACCATCTCCGCCTCTCTGTCATTCTCTAAACGCTGACGCTGACCGGACAGGAATTTCTTGAGGTGTAGGAAAAGATGGAAATCACTGGGAGCGAGGTCCGGGCTGTAGGGTGGATGATTAAACACCTCCCAGCTGAACTCCTGCAGGAGACTTGCTGTCCGTCGAGCCGTGTGCGGCCTAGCGTTATCACTGACAGCACTTCACAGTCGGCGGGAGCTGGAATAAGAACCTCCATCTTCAACAGCTACAACGATGCTACTGTGAGAACGCGGGAAGTGCCGTTAGTGCATGCGCCATGCTACGTCATTGCTCTATCACGTACGCACAGTCGCTTCACGCAATATAAGGTTTGCTAGCTGTGGGACGAGTGGGAAACTTACTTTGTGGACGCGCCTCGTAATAATTCATCTATCGCTTGCTTCAACTCATGAACAATTTGCCTACTTTTGACACATTTTTGATACAGACAACCTAAAATATCATCGCGTGCTGCTTACTTATCACACTGATAATGGAAACAGCAAATACCTCTAAAATGGCTGGCAAACCAGAAGACGGCCATCTTCATACTGTAGCAGATGTCAGGCATGTTAGACCTTGAAATACATCGGTCTCAGTTCTGCCATCTCACAAAGATAAATTAATTAATGGATCCAACGAACAGATTTGCGATTAACAACATTTTCCTAAAACTGTTCTTTTACAAAATTGGGCTGAAAGTTATAAAACATGATTCTCGCGCTTTAGCAAGATTTTAATCTAAATTTTGCGAAGATACACCGAGGAAAGCCGTGGAAACCTCAAAACCTGGCCTCCAACCTTGGCCCCCGAATTAGTCAGACAATCAACTAACAGAATTTACGTTCTATGTACTTGTATTTCCAATTGGAATCGTCATATCACCAGTACCAACAGCGGATCAATCCCCGCGGGTGTAGTCTCTTAGCATGAATTCATTTGCAAGTTGTCTTGTATTCAAATTGAATTTAAGTTACGTGATAACCGGATGCAACAGGGGTGTCCAAACACATCGCTGTTCAAACTCCGTATATGACGCATCTGCAGATCGGCATTTAGCCACGGAACTTGCAACTCTCATTGAGATTTGCTGTGATTTTGGTAATTCTCTATAGACAACTGTCGGGAAAGAGCTTCCACATATTTCACAACAGCTCCTCTCAAGATGACAGTTAACTCGAAGCATATTTCCGTTCCTGTAATTTGCTATTCTACGATACGTAAACTATCCCTTGTGCATTAAATAGAAAATTTGTGTTGGCGTATAGCTCGAGGACGGATAAGCCGATTTACACCAAACTTAATATTGTGTATTCCTTGAATCAGGGAACAGATTTTAGAAAGGTTAAAACTCCGAAAATGTGTATTGGGTTCGAAACCCCATGAGTGTGATTTATGTAACTTGGAAACTAAGTATGACGAAAGAACGTCGTCAAGACTGAATTTGTTTGTTTCGACGAGGAGATTACAGGCCCAACGGTCACAACCCCGAAAAATTATCCTGCGAAGATCATTTCTTTAGCTCGGAAACTATACGAGGTATAAAAAATGAGCAAACAATTTTATTGTTTATGTCGGAGAGGATATTACAGGAACTAATGCGACAAATTCGAAAAGTGTCCTACGTTCGAGTCTTGGTGAAGATGTTGGGTTTGCCGGTAACAATTTTGTTTATGATATTCAACGATACGGACCGAATGACCAAGCGGGAATAACTAAGGGTAAGAAATTTAAACATTCTTTAATTTCGCTGCAGTAATAGTGCGGGCACGCTGTTAGTTGCAAATAAAACTGTTTCGGCAAGAAAGTTCAGCACCGCTAAACTAAGACCCGACACTCTACGCTACAGAATCCACTTCATTCTCTTCTGGTAATATGGATTTAAACCTGCCAATGTTACACGCGATAAAACTTGCACAGAAAGACTTGCTGCTCCAGGTGGAGTTAGATTACAATTTTAAAACGTCAGTGAAAGACATGTTCTGCCACTTCAGAACATAAGCTAATTTCGGTTTGAAAAATTAGCATGTAAATGTTAATATTTTTCTATTTGCATTATAACTACCGAAGTAATTATTTGTCATAAGGTTTCCAGACCATAATTTTGTGGAAGAATTTTGTTTTCTTCAAAGAAACCACTTGGTTTCTCCACTTTATCTTTTGTACTCTACGATCAGTCGTACATCACTCTCCTTTTACTTATTTTATATCATGTAGGGTCAGATACTTTCTTTCGCCCTTTCCCGTTTTAATTACTCTGTACTCTTTGCCTAATATTTTCCGATTGATTAAATTGAGGCGAAGAAAACATGTAACACGCATAAGGAAAATTGCTGTAACCCAGAAGACTACAATCCAAACTTATGCCCCAACTATCCACATCCATTCACTCCTGTTCAAGTTGTGTGGGTCCTGTGCTGTATAGAGACGCAGTGAGGACATGACAGACTGCTTGGAAGACACCTGAACACCAGCAGAGAGCGACAGAAACATATCAGATGTGTTGTAGTTATTATCGATTCATGTCTCACCTCGATATATCGGTTAAGACAGAAGACGTACGACCATTCATATTGAAACTTTATGATCTAGAAACAATACTTCCTCATAATAAACTCAAAACAAAGACTTACTGTCTTACACAGATACAAATGTGTTACATCTATACACTCCATTCCACGATGGACTACGTCTTCATGGCGTGATACTTAGCACGGTTATAACTTTGCCTGTAACTTACAATGTCGAAATTCTGGCTTGTACCGCTCAGAACCCCAGCTATGAACAACGAAGCATCTACGTGGCGTAGTCTCCCGCCATACTACGTCGATGGGTAAGCGACAATAGTTTGTTTCACTACAGAATTTACATATCGATATGAGACTAACTTGGTATAGCACAACAGATCACATCAAGGTCCCTGGCGATAGCCTATTCTGACTGACAGAATCATGTTCCGTTGTTTTAATAACCTCCTTCAAACAAATTCCAGAGCTGTTCACCCGACCTTGACATTATTATTGCATCACCTCTTTTGACATGCCAGCCTCTGCTGATGGTGCAGTGTGGTTAATCGACTGATGTATAATGACGAACCGAAACGTCATGCAACCATAAGACGACAACTCTCGACCACTTTCTTTCCAGTTCTACAGCGTCGTTAAGCAAACGGAACGTCCTCACTTCCTCCTCAAACACACTACTGTCGTCGTGATCCCTGCAATAAAACAGATACCATGTTGTGGCGTTAACCGGTTTAAAGCGTCAAGCTTTGGCTGCAGGTGTGAGATTTATCACGAGGCAGTCGAGATCGGCCACATACCACACAGTGCGCAGTCGCGAGGACAGGATTAAGAAGACGATGAGAGAGAGCGTGGTGGACAGGAAAAAATGGGAAGAATGAAGGAAATACGGGAAGAAAATGGCCAAAACGAAAGTGGGGGAAAACACAACAAAATATACATCAGAAGTTAAATCTAATTTTAATACAACGTCTGAAGTCGGGTAGTTTCGCCGGACCACAGTGGATCAGTTATGAAATAAATATTTTTTGGAGGAATTTATTTGTAAAAAAATGTTGTGTGAAGACGGTACCTAACGAACATTCAGAGCACGGAGAAGACAGAAGGAAATGGGATACGAGAAGTAAGAAGATCTGATAAAGAACAGGGAATGAAGAACAAATTAAAAGAGCAAAAGGGATGATGCGAAAGAGGAAAATAAACATAGTGAAAGACGGAACTCAAACTTAGGAAAGTGAATAAGAAAAGAGAAGAGTAGAAAAGTATGTGGGGAGAAGCACGAGGAAATAAAGAGCTGAGAAAGAAAGATACAGATTAGAAGGAAAAGAATACGATAATAAGCTTATGTGGAAATACGACGATGGTAAAAAATTACGGGGAAGAGAGCAAAGGCAACGATAAAGAGGAAGGGGAAAACAAAGTGAAAGGAAGAAGATTAGAAGAAGAGAGGTGAACAATAAAAAATTATGGAATAGAAGAAGCATCGAGACAAACAGAATGAAAGAAGTACAGAAATAAATAAATAAATAATAAGGTAGGGCGGTAAGGAAGAAGAGAAAGAAAAGATAGAAAGAGGACAAATATAAATAAAAGCAAGAAGAAATTGAAGGAGTAAATGGAATAAATAACACGGTAGAAGTGTTAGTAACGAGGATAAATGAAGAGAAGAGAGAAGAAAGAGACGACAAAAAGGACGAATAAGAGGAAACGAGATAAAGAGAAAATGTGAGGAAAATAAAGCTGTGTGACCGAAAGAAGCTAAATGCAAAGAAGGAAAATAACAAAAAAAACTGGCAGAAAGTGGAGGAAGAATTTAAAGAGAAAGAAGTAGGTAGAGAAAGACAAGGTGACTGCCTATGGGTTGAAATAATGATTAATTTAATGTAGACAGATCAGTCTTGAAGTAATTTACAATTAACGCAGAGATTTTATAAGCCTTTTCAGTTTAGATCTAATTGCATACAGATCGCTACTTCAGAGAGAACCGGTTCTAGCGATGATGGACGAGCCTCACTTAAGTCTGTTGCAATTTGTGGTTACCATTTGTAAACAAAGCGCAATTTGGGGTGGGGGGTGGGGTGGAGAAGTAGACCTGAGTATAGACCCAAGCAGCCAATGTACCTGAAGTCAGCAAATAACAATGATTACGGCCGGCCAGTTAATCGCATATATCAATTCCAATCAACTTAATTGTCTCACAAGCGATCTCACAAGTGAACACATGTTGAAAGTATTGATATATCTTTAGAAAGATTAATGTTGTCCTTTGCATGAAGACAACGCAAATAAAGGCAGTGGAGGGGAGATGGAGGTAAAGTAAAGTAAAGTAAAGTTTGTCCCACTATACGCCATGTAGGCGCTTGGAGGAGAGCAGATATAGCTCCTCTCTTCCTTGACCTCGGCACTAGATGGGGGTGAGTGGTCATCATCACGCCCCGGCCGGCTTTACCCCCGGGAAAGGACCCCGGTACCCATTGTAGAGGAGGCTGGGTGGGCCCCAGAACCGGTCTGGACGCAGAGGCTAGAGGAAAAATCCTCTGCCCCCCCGTCGGGGATCGAACCCCGGTCTTCCAGCCCGTAGCTAGTCACTATACTGACTGAGCTATCCCGGCTCATGGGAGATGGAGGTAGGCCTCCATATTTTTACCTAGAGAGATGAATGAATGAGCCTTCGACTTTCTGCTGCTGAGTCGCAGATATGTAATGAACAGGAGACTTAGTGAATCTCACAGTCAGTATGGACATATGGCGACGAGAAAAATACCTGTCCCCACCGGGAATCTAACTCAGTCTTTCAGTGCAGTGATTATAAATATTATATTACAATCTCAATACAACAACTTGACATCTTGCTAGATCTTCGCACGAAGTGCATAAAATGAACTCGTCATATATACAGCATACGTATCTGTCTGCTTATTTGCACATTTCATCTTCGAATTTAGTCTAGAAATCTGATTAAACTTGATATTGACATTCGCCAATAAAGTATTTTATGCCAATGTAATTTTACTTTCTCAATATTTTATAGACACCAGGCTTGTATGTCTTTATGCTTTTCGTAATTTATGTAACTTTCAATTGCTTTGCTTGCGATGTCTCAAAGATCAAAAATTCTCGGCAGCAATTTATTTCTTAAATATTTTACAAAGTGAGAAAAACTTTACAATCATAAAAATAATGTTTTAGGGCCTGTTCAAATTCAGAGTATACACGCATTCCAAGTCCATTTTGAGTGATTTTTAGGCTCAGTTAGCTTTCATATTAACTTTTTTGTCAGTGATAATACGTTGTTGGAAAGCTTATCAACAATCCTGACAAAGAATAACAAATTATGTTTTTCACATAACTAACAAACTTCACAAACATTACATTTTATAGATAATAAATAGTATTTTTCTCTCTTTTGTTGAATACTTATACACAACGTCGAAACATATTTAAAGCAAAACTTTTAGACGTTAATGAAACGCTAGTGTTTATAATATGTGCCGTTTTTGATATTTCGATTTGAGTTTATGTAATGTAAGAGTTATATTGGAGCGATAAGGCAGGGCGAATACACCAAGAATAATTAGGCGGAAGATCATGTCTCAACATAACGTGACCGAAATAAGAAACACTTCCAAAATTTTTGTCTTAAAGCCTAAATACATGCATAAGTAAAATTATACTATTGAAATGGTTTCTAAGATAGCATATAGTAACTGTAGTGTATATGGGGTTAAGAATATGCCTAATTGTGGTCATACGTAAGCTTGGTAGCAGAACCGCACATAGATTAATTAGCTGAAACGAAATATTCATCAGAGACCACTCACTATTCAGGTAGCACGTGGTTAGGATACTAAAACACTTCACTGTACTTAAGAAAGACAAGGACTTATCACAGATTAGATAGTGTTATGTTATGATACAATGTGATTCGCCGATAGTTAATAATCCCATTAGACTATTCTTTCTGTAAATTATGCCGCACTTTCAGTCAGGAGGTTAAGTATGACTTCTTACCGCTAAGGGCCGATTTCATTCTCAGGGTAGTTCATGCCGTTGTGCTTTGGATTTTCTCTGCCAATTAAAATTTTAAGTAATTTTCCATCCTATCATCGTCTCAGAGTATGCAGTAGACCTAACCACAATGAACATCTTCAGCTGAGGGACTTGGATTCAAGATAAATGCTGAACCATACTCACTCAGGTGAATTCCAGTCTACAGGCCTATAGTTACATCGTAAGATCATAACGGCCAAATAAATATGGCGAAACGTGAAGCATAACTTGGATAAAACAATTGGGCTTTCTTATTTACCAGTTACATATTAAATACTTGTTTATATATAGTTATATCGAACGTAAGATGGTAACGGTTAAATAAAGGCGAACTTATAAAAGGACTTGGATATGATATGAATAACCCATATGTTTCCTTCCATCAATCATTCGGTATTCAGACTGCAGAGTGCAGTGTGTGCACACTCGAGTTGGCAGTTCCCACGCTTCGCAGCCACCTAGCAGGGCGGTCCATTGTTGCGTCAGCCGCCACTCTAAGACAATGGTGACAGGTCCCCCGCCGCGGCGTAACTTAGGACTCTTAGCAGTGAATCTGTTTTTATTTCTATGTCCCCCCCCCCCCACAATTTAAAAAGCACTTGAGCAGCACACAAGTGATGTACAAAGCACACAATGTACACGGTATCACCACTACTGGACACTGGCTCAACGGGGGTCTCTAGATCGTATCCTGAACGGCAACCACTTTACACAGTCCACCAGACAAAGTGCTAAAATAATTACAAGTTCTTGCCACCGGCAACTGGTCCTGGGCTAATTCGAAATACAAGCCACTTTGACAAGCGTGTCTGGAAAATATACTATGTGTGCCATGCATAAACTACTCCCATACTACTACTCTTTGCATACGACGCTTCGAACGAAAATATTTAAACGAAACACATACTTCTTATTGACATTTTTAGATAGAAATAATTTTGGGCCAATTATTTTTTTGGGATATCAAATCAAGGAATACTTTGTTTTGTATTATGTGAAATTTATATAGAAGTATAAATTGTACTTTATAATATGTATTGTATTATTATTATTTTTATTATTATGACTTTTTTCACATCCTATTGTCATCTGACTGTCTTATGGATCCATGGAATGTATATAAATTATTATTATTATTATATAATGGGGACATACGAAAGTTATAAAGAATATGTTTGGAGAACCTCGCTGAAAGTCACCACTTCGAAGACCGAGAATGAGATTAAAGGCTGACAATGGGACAGTTCAGTTAAGTGTAGTAACTGGACTACGGTCTAGATGAACATGATTCGATTCCCGGCAGGACTTTTCTCTTCAGTGCGACGTCCAGGTCGGCTCTGGAGCCCACCCAGCCTTCTTTCCAATTGTTTTTTGTGGTTCTATCCTACTACCCCATACGACTTCATGGCGTGGTGCTTAGCTAAGCACCATGGTTGTGAGGTTCTAAAAATTGGTGGTGGATAGAACTGGCTCAAGATCGCGCACATTGCCGGCCTACCTATTACTGGTAGTGAACATTATACTCTTTTGTTACAAGATAATTCGCTATTTTAATAAATGTTCAAAAAATACATAATTTTCCACCTAACTGCAGGGTACGGGATATAAGTCAAACAGTACATATTCAGCAGACGAACAGATCACTCCTCTTATCACCGTCATCACAAAATCCGATTACTATATCTAGTTTTCAGCCATGTTAATCCATCTCCCAAAACCATAGCTTAGCTCCTTAGATAAGTCTTTATTTTATCCTCCAAATTTCTTCTACGTCTTTCAAATGACAACTTCAGTCGAAGTTTTCCAACCGAAAATCTGTCTGAATTTCTTGAACGTTTATTGCGTGTAATTTCTACATCTGTTAACTCCATTTAATCCTTTTCAAAGAGTAAATCAGTGCAACATTATAAAATAAATTGTCACTCTTAACGTATTATAACTTGAAAATTAAACTTCTATTAGACGGCGCAACATTCCAGCAGACAGTCAAATTTCATGCTGAAATCCCACGTACTGGAACTTTGTCTACAGAGACATCTACATTTAAACTAGTACAATATTTACATTAAAATGGAAGTCTGACATGGCATAGAGACACTAGTATTCCATATATAGACCGTTTCGAAGCCACGAATATTTGAATTTAACTGTTAATTTAAGGCGATACACAACACAAAACATAGATCAGAATAGTCTGTGCTTTATATAGATATATCTCGAGATATATTCTAGCATGGAAACATAGAATATAAACGAAGAATCAAATAAGACAAAGATGGAGTTTTCACATAAAGAGACTAATAGAACATAAGTGGTTTTTAATGAACTGCCAACCCATCTGTCTGACATCCCGAGCTGTAAATAAATGATTTGAAACTAATGAAAGACTCGAGCCCATGAATGGAGTGTGAGCGAGTGCAAAGCCACGCAAGCCACACTGACTGACGTTTGCCCGTGTATTCTTACGGTGCACACAACCTCGCCAATGAACCCAATACAATGCACATCCTCAGAAATTATTTTCTTAAAACCCGTTTGAGCTTTTTGAGACTGAAAGCACATTGAAGAGAATGGAGTAAAAGTAACAGTAAAATGGAGAACAAGAAGCCGACTAAGATAAATTAGACAAAAAGGAAGATGACTGGAGAAGAAAGAGAGAAGATAAACGCAGTCTTTTTAAGTAGTCTCCATATAATGTTCAGGATAACATCGCTCTACAACGCACGAAATATTATCGAGTTACTGGATTCTGTACAGATTAATATTATCACCACTTACCTAACGCACCAGAATAGTATTCAGTGTTCATGCTTCGTGTTCGAGTTCAAATATCGATTCTCCTGACCGACATTTTCGTTGTTCTCCTAGGTCCCTCCACGCAAATAAAACCATTTACTATTTTATGAACAGCCACTGATCTGACGTTACATGAGCAATGTTGCTACGAAAGCGTCTTTAAAATACAACAAAAGTGAAATGTGGTGTTTCTTTGCGGTACGTAATGTATTCTTAAATAATATTCTATCCTTAACAGAACAACGAGCGGGCATTGCCTAAGAACCTAGTATCTACAAGATGATCTTTCTCTACCAAGAAATAAAGTGTCTCTCACTTCTCCCCAACAATTTTCTCTTTGTTTCTAATATTTTGCTGTCCTTCTTAACTCTCTCTCTCTCTTCGAATTCAAGGGGCAACAAAATAAAGTTAAGAGTTAGTAAAAACAAATACAATAATATTTCCATGTAATTATTTTTATAATGTTGTTAATATTTGTGCGATTTTTGTATTTTTACTATCATTTCTCATAAAAAATTATTTTTCAATATGCAGATTGGTTTTAATTGTACAAAAAAATTAGAAAGGAAGAAGTCAAGTAAAATAATGAATTAAATTTAAACGTTTATTGTTCTAACGTGTTTAACAAACAAAAAAGTCTAAACACATTTCACTGTTACGTATTCACTGTCTCCTTTATTTCGTGTTGATAATATTAATCACTGTTGTTTAGCAGCAACTGGAAATCATTTAGAACTAAAAAAAAATTCCTCCTCATTTAGATTTAGTTTAATTTTATGATTTTTGTTTCCCTCTTCAAGACCACGGTTTTTTGAGTTTGACATTTACACGTCACAAAGACAACACAAATACTATATTTTAATATTACCATACACCATTAATTTCATGCAATAACAATAATTATGACACACCACGCGAGTTACTTAGTAATGAAGACTATTACAAGTAACAAGAACAATCAGGTGTTTACCAGCGAGAACTCTTCATTCTAAAATTTGGAATCATCTACCTTTTACAATCAAGGATGGTGCCTAGGACTTGAATATTTTGCAGAAGGAAACTACTGTGTGAGTGATTCGTTTATTCCACTCATCCATCTAATAAATGTCCAGTTTAAATTACATTAAATGTCAGAATTGTTATTTCCTTGTGCTCAAAGACGTGTCTTGTATACTAAACAAAATAGATATCTGACTTTGATATTATGAAAAATTAAAATGTTCAAATTTTTATATTAAGATATTCAATTTTACCTGCTGTTCTGTAAGAATGTGAAACTTGGTCTCCCGCTCTTAGAAAAGATAAGGATTAAGGTTATTTCACAACAAAGTAGCTTCCAGAAGACTGAAATTGTGTTAACAAAATAGCTGTTAGCAAGAGCGCAGGGAAATTAAATGAAGACTGTAAGACGGATGGGTCATGTAGCACGAATAGAGTCAACAAGAACTTCCAACAACACTGAAAAAAAACCGAGTAAAGATATAACGTGGAGACCGAAGCGTAGAAGGGATGATAATATTAACGTGGAACTGGTTTTATTCTGTATTAAGTTACGAACTGTATTTAACTGCCATGCTTTTGTGCGCATGATGATAAAATATTTGGTTCTATAAATACAAGGAATTTCCTTATCAGCTGAGCAACTGCATACATTTTAACAATGACACTAGACCGTAATTTATGAACATATTACAAAGAGCTCTTAGGGAGATTTTGCCGCGTTGTTCGGACAGGAAACACCGCATAGCAACGGACTAGCGTGTCGACACTGATGTGAAAGTTGCGGTGATGGTGACAGCGGGGTAATCCCGTCTCCTGCCCCAGTTTCTGCTACGTTCATCTGCCTCCACTAGGGGCGTGGTGTCCCAGACAAGGCCTACGTGCTGCTCACGCTGACGTGCCAAAACAATAGAACTTCTTCGTTTTTTTAAACTTTTGATACATTTGTAAATTGTAGGGAGTAAAATAATCAAATAATAAAAAATAATAATACGTCGAACACTGCTTATTGTCACGTTTCATAAGTTGTCTCTACTTCCATCTTCAGGTCACAGGTTATTATTTTACCAACAGATGATTCATTTGTCTACATTCTTATTTTGATTTTAGTGGCAAAAGTTTTGATCTAACCCGGAACTTTTTAAATACACGGTAGGTCAGTGCAGTAACCACAAGACTTGTGAACAGGAATAGAGTTAGATCCCAAAAAGTCGTGTACAAGGAATTACATAATCCTTCATACATTCGATGATAAAGATACAAATAATCCAATAAAACAATTATGAAAATATGACAACTGAGAACATAATTTAATTCATTTATTTAAGTGTTTGACAACAGTCAGGTAAGGCCAATAATAATAATACGTTTCTGTGGCTAACAAGAGGAGATCTGAAAGGGGAAACTGAAAGTCCAGCACTTTCAGGCACTAAACACAAAATATTACGCAACAAAAATATTAAAAAAAAGATACAGACAGCAAATGCAGACTATGTCAGCAATTTGATGAGACGACAGATCACGTTATGTCCAGATGTCCCGTGCTGGCAAAAGAGCAGTATATACAACGACATGATCGTGTCTGTACTCAGTTACATTTTAACATATGAAGGAAAACTGGGGTAAAGCTAGAAGAGAAGCACTGGTATGAACACATCCCGAAGGCAGTGGAGACAAGTCAAGATAGCAAAATAATTATATTGTGGAACCAACAAGTCAGAACAGATAGAACCATCCCAAATAATAAACCTGATATTATAATCAGAAACAAAAACGGAACTTGTCTCTTAATTGACATAGCAATACCGACTGACAGAAATGTGATTAAGAAGGAAGCAGAGAAGATCTTGAAATACAAGGACCTTCTCACAGAAATACAGAGAATGTGGAAGGTTCAAGCAAAAATAATTCCAGTAGTTATAGGGGCAACAGGAACTGTCTACAGGTCGCTCAGGAAATATTTGGCCAAGATCCCGGGCGAACACGACATTAAGGAACTTCAGAAGACCGCCATTTTGGGAACTTCAAACATCATCCGAAAGACGCTTTCATAAAATAAAATTATATAATACATGTAATACATATTAAAAACAAAATGTATCCCGGAAATAGCTGCTGCCCTATGTACCTTAGGGACAAGGTCTGTCTCGGGTACATGGAAGTACATACCACATAAAGTGGTGAAGAGATGGGATAATAATAATAATAATAATAATAATAACACCAAACTTCCTTTTTATTATTACCAGTGTCGTTCTCAGTCGAACCAGTAATCAAAACTTTTCATAATAAATTCGAAGAATAATAATGGTAGCATGAAGAAGTATATAAAATCTGGAAATATACGCATTTAGATTTTAAAAATCATATAAAAACTGTGGGAAGTGAACTTGTTTATTCAACGAAAGTTAATATCAAAAGTATAATCAATTATTCATTTAACACAGCACGGGCTACTGGAGGTACCGCTAAATATGGTCTACCAAATATTACATTCGAATAAATTTACATTTATAAACATGTATAATCACTGAAAATTATCTTAATAGGCCGAATCATCTGTGACCCAGTGATCTTACGTGACCATCCTAGTAATACTTGATTAGGGTAAATTATGAAGCGACATTTCAGGTTCTCACGGCGAAGAATATAGAAATGCCTTTCTTCTGGGTTACTGTGTCACGTAATTTGGTAAAAGTTTGCCGATGTTTCAGAGTTATCTGCTGTCTCCATCGTCAGGACTCATCGCTTGATACATGAGAATTCTTCTCACACGTGAGTATAAAATCAGCATCAATAAGCGATTCACATGGTTTAACTAAAGTCAGTTAACAAAACAGTTTCTGTAAAAAAAGTACATCAAATCACTCGCCACTATCCTAAAGGGTTTTAGGGTTCTGGAGTATTAGGACCGTCTTGACGCTAACACAATTTAAAGCGGATACCAAGTGGGGGAAAATATACAAAGGGGGTCGGAGAAAAGTGTAACAAGATCAGTGTTTATGGGAGGACAGAACACTGGGGAAGGCTTTGTCATAGGAAGGACCACCCCGGGTGGAAACATCAATGGATGACGATAAAATATTAGCTAACGGACAACAGAAAGAATCCAGTGGATGGTAATAAATTGAGCTATAAAAATACGTCATTGGGGTAGGAACAAACGAACCTCCTGACGAACTTATTTAATAGAAGCAATTGAGCCAACCACACCTTCCCACCGAGACTGCAACCTACTCTTTAAATAATTACACCGCTCTTGCATATAAAAAATTAATCGACCGTAATTTGTGACCCATAGGCCAAAATTCAACCCGCTATTGGGTCTTGAAATATAAAAATCTAACTGTGGCCCGTAAGCTAAATGCATAACTTTGTTTTCACAGCTCTGAGTGTGAATTCGGCCAAGGATTGATACGCTTGTGATACATTGCGAGAGTCTTGGAAGAAATAGCTAAAAATACTGATGGTCTTTACGAGATGTAAAATACAGACCTACTAAGAAAATTATATGATGAGATGTTTCACAATTTGTCTTTTTTAAACAAGTCTTAATCAAGGATGAGGTAGTGAGACATTGTAACACGGAAAAAATTTAAAAAAATGTTTACAGACAGATTTTCTTGAAATTTCTCATGAAAGGACGCCATTTTGGAATATGCTATGGGTGAAAATTATTAAAATGGTTCTTAATAGGAAAGAAATGTATTCCTAGATTCAGCTGACTCAAATTAGTATCCGATAACGAGCACTCAGAAACACGGTAATGAACTTTCAAGTTCTACAAAAGTTAAACATTATTTGATCATATAAAATTATCTACTGCTGAAGAAAAAATGAGCCGGGATAGCTCAGTCAGTATAGTGACTAGCTACGGGCTGGACGACCGGGGTTCGATCCCCAACGGGGGCAGAGGATTTTTCCTCTAGCCTCTGCGTCCAGACCGGCTCTGGGGCCCACCCAGCCTCCTCTACAATGGGTACCGGGGTCCTTTCCCGGGGGTAAAGCCGGCCGGGGCGTGATGCTGACCACTCACCCCCATCTAGTGCCGAGGTCAAGGAAGAGAGGAGCTATACCTCCTCTCACCCCAAACGCCTACATGGCGTATAGTGGGACAAACTTTACTTTACTTTTACTGCTGAAGAAAGACCTGTACCTGGAAACAAATTGCGTAGACCTTAGAATAAAATGCACGTTTCATTGCTATCTATTCGTGTAAAATTTTGAGATCGCTTAGCTACTCATAATCAAAATAATGCGGTATACACCAAATAAGTTTTTCAGAAAACAGGTCATGGTTAGGTCCACTGTAAACTGAATTCATTTCTGTCACAGCCCATAAAGAAGTCTCCAAACTCTTTCACAAGTGAAACAGATTACTAGTGCCGAATATTCTTTTCAAGACACAGGCTCCAGATATAAAAACAAGGCTATTTTGGTATTGAGATATGACATAATGTACTGGATAAATTTCGATATTTCCTGAGAAATTTCTGCGTAGTTTTTATTTCTGTCACCGAACATAAATCATAACCAGGCATGAACGGAACAAAACTGTTCTACGTCTTTAATTGCATAGTTGCTACAGTAGATAAGAACATTTGTAGGTCTAATATAGAGCGTTAAAACCCAGAAGACAGCCATGAACTACGTGATGAGCTATAACACAAGTTTTTATTATGAATATTCATTATGAGACACCGTTACATATCTAACACATTCTGCAACAATGACAAACAAGGTTGTTCCTGGTTAAAATGTAGTGTTTTGTCACCATTAGCGAGCGTCAGTAGCCTCTCATAGGAACAGATTAGAAACAAATCTAACTTTCCTACCGCGTGTGAATTCTTATACTTCACTGCCCTTCATCCTAATGTAAATCAAGGTATAAATATACGAACTACGTTGTCCTATATAGCAGAGCCCCTCTTGAGAAATACGCTCAGCTGGTCAGGACATTTGCTGGCCTTTACTGAACCCGAAAATTCATTACGGTGTTCACATGAGCCCGCCACAGATTCCTATCCTGAGCCACATAATCCAATCCAAACCCTCCAATCCTGTTTCCGTAAGATCACTTTTTATATTGTATGATCTATAACTTTTACGACAAACCAAATTAATTAAATCCTCTTGGGCTATCAGCCGTTTCAAATGGTGAAAAATTCGCCAACATTTCAGGGGCCATCTCTACTTCCGTCATGAGGGCGTCTGATGTGAGAGCCGATCGTCCACCTGCTCCTAGGTCTTCCGAGTGGTTTTCTGCTAACAGGCTTTCAAACCAAAATGCTGTACAAACTGCCTATTTATAATCTCCCCCTCCCATGCAATCTACATGTCCGGCCCATCTAATCCTTATGGATTTGTTCACCCTAAAAATATTTGGTGAAGAATATAAATTATAAAGCTCCTCATTACGGACTTTTTCCCAACCTCTTCTTACTTTGTCCCTCTTAGATCCGAAAGGATTCTCGTATGCACTCTTTTCTCGAACACATTCAACGTGAAATACCAGGTTTCACAGAAATATGTTAATGGAGGAAAGTCGTATCACACTCACCACATTGTTATTTATCTTACTTTGTGAGTCTTATCATTAAATATACAACATTCTCCACTCGCAACCTGAGAACGATCTATGTCGTGATGACAAGGGACCTAATTATTATGGTACATAATCGAAGAAGCTGTTGATTGAATGAGATACACATTTTATGATATAAACACTGTTTTGTACTATGAAGGAAGCTGACGATGCTTTATTACGTCTTAAATATACCTTAAAGATATTATATGTGTTTATTCCAAATGTAAATGCAATAAGTCGATACTCAATGCAAATTTCGAGGAAAATGTTTCAAAAACAAGTTTGTTTTATACCGGCCTACGCTATATGAATTATGTGTATTCAGGTTTATTTTAATATTTTAAGATTATAATTTCAGAAACAAAAGTATTTATTTGGAAGAATCTTAAGGTAGAACTAGTATTAGATGGGATAATAATATGTTATAAATATAAAATGTATATAATGGGTATTAAATAAATAGGGTATGGATGTGTGGCTCAAAGTAGTAATTAGTGCCGGAATCTTATGAAAAATTTATGGAATATATTCTGAACGGTTCCTACGATGGTGTAATACCTTCTGGATTGGTGCTTTTTTACTTTGTCTATCGTCTGGTGTTATAAAATAATACAATGTTTCGAGGACTGGGTCTGTCCTTGTCTTCAGGTGTGGTGAAGGGGAAGGGCACATACTGTGTTGGGTCCGTTAGACTGAACTAATCTTTTTAACTGGACCAGTGATAGAGACACATGAAGACGAAGGCAGATCCAGTCCTCGAAACATTGTATTATTTTATAACACCAGACGATGGACAAAGACCAAACACCATAAATCTAGACTGCACGGAATATTAACGGTCCATAAAATACGTTACATTTCTAGTCTAGATGAGCGACTTCTTCCACAGAGGTCTCTGCTCCATACAACTAGAGGAAGTGCTTCATGCGAAGAGAAAAAAACTGCATTCAGTCTGAGACAGTATTAAATTTGGGCGACAAATTGAATGTAGATTTAATCGACATAAGAAAACCAATTTCAGAGATAAAATATATTTTGTGGTTTATTTAATGACGCTCTCAGTAAAGCAGACTATAGACTACAGAGTGCAATTTTATTGTTATTTTATTAGTGTGCTGCATCAACAGCCAGGGGGCCAATTACAGACGCAACATAAGAGAGGAACATACGAACACAATAACAAATACAGAAAAGTAACAATAAAGAGATTGCAAAAAAATTCCATGAGCGTAGATGACATTTATATATGAAAGCAACTTTATACTCAATACATGAATACGAGGTGCGATCAGAAAGTTTCAAGACTGCGCCTATAAAAACCCGTACACTTATCTCAGGTATTAAATTCATCCATCACCCTCGAAGTAGTTCCCCTGGGAGTGAACACAACGATCCCAGCGCCGCTGCCAAGCATGGAAGCATCCCTGGAAATCTTTCTTTGTCAGCCTGTCAAGCACCATCTGCGATTCTGCCTGAATCTCTTCTATCGTCTCAAATCTCCTTCCCTTTAGCTGAATTTTCATCTTTGGGAAGAGGAAGAAGTCACACGGAGCTAAATCCGGCGAATAAGGAGGGTGCGGGATGACGGCCATGGTGTTTGAGGCCAAAAACTGCCGAACTTTGCGGGCGGTGTGCGCTGGCGCGTTGTCATGATGCGTCGCATGTGGAGTTCTTCCTTTAGAATCAGCTGATAGGTCCCATAGCCTATCCCAACAATGTCGCACAAGTCGTTGATGGTACGACGTCGATCTTCGTGAATGGCCTGCCGAATCTTCGTAACATTTTCGGGCGTTGTGCTCGAAGATGGTCGTCCAGAACGCTCGTCATCATCGACAGAGGTTCGGCCATTTTTAAAACGTGAATGCCACACAAAAGTTTGTGCACGACCCATTGCGGACTCCCCAAATGCTTGCTTTAGCATTTCATAGGTTTCCGTAGCCGTTTTGGCGAGTCTTTGGCAAAATTTGATTTGTTCATGAAAATCCGCCATTCCGAAATCGCAGGAGGGTCGGTGTAATGCACTACCAAAACGCCCGTAACTAAGAAACAAATGCTAATTCGATGATGCCGGCTGGCACACTGATTCACTATGAATGTAGGCCGCACTCCCTAGCGGCAGAAGCTCGTACTACATCCGGTTAGCCCTCTATTGACACAGTCTTGAAACTTTCTGATCGCACCTCGCATCTTTGTAATAATACTTCAAATAAATTAAGTAATTTAAAAAAAAATGAGAATAAATGCAAAACATACAAGGTACTAGATCAGAGAGTTTATGTAATAATAATGATAACACAAAGTTGGTTAAAGGTGAATAGTGGAGGAGATGAAGGGGTTAAATATATATACATTTACATTGAATGTAATTAATATATAATTTATGGATAGCAACGCCGTTATTGTAGAATGTGATTAAGGAAAACAATTTTTGTTTCAAATATATCGAAGTTTCTGCAGACAACAGCTGATGCGCATCCAGCAGGAGGACTATTTTTTAATTGAATGGCTGAAACAGAACATAGAAAAATCTCTCAGATTCTGAGTCGGAATGCGGAGACCTACAGCTTCCAGAAGGGAAGGGCAGTATTTCAGACCGCGGTAAACTTGCATAACGAAGAGTACATCAATGCAATACATTCTATTTACGTGTGGTCTGGAGTTTTAAATGTTGTAAAGCGTTAGCACAGCTGTAATGCACATCGAGGAGGAAACGATTACAGCAAAGGGTTGCAAACTTCTGCTGGATACGTTCCAGTCTGTCGGCATCAGTATTCGTAATTCGTAGAATTCCAAACGACCGAGGCGTACTCGGGCTTGGATCTAAATAAGGTAACGTATAAATTATGCAGGGAGTCGAGAGAAGAAAACGAAAACGATTAATGTGCGAACAAGACCCAGCAGCTTAAAACACTGCTAAAATATGTAGTGAACATGGTTGTGGAATCGAAGTTTAAACTCAGTAAGTATTCTCAGATCTTTAATAGAGTCGGTAGGTTTTACAGAGGACTGAAAAAGTTTAAAATCTTAGATCAACATAGTAGATTTTCTTGAAGAAGAAATTGCCCTGGTTTCCGTCATATGCCTGGAGTGACTAAGGAAAACCATTAAAAGCTCAATAACGATAGCCGGCCTCGGGGCTGAGATTTGAATCTGAGTTCTCCCGACTAAGAATCAGATGTTATTTGATATGGAAATAATACGGACGGACAGACACAGACCTTTTTTGCGTTCGCTTTATATAGGCCCCTATTTATGCAAAGAACCATGGACTAGAAACACGTGTTCTGTGTATCTGTAGAGATCTGTTAGTCACTAATTTATTCTGATCAACTTGTTTCTTGCTGTCCTGACATGTAGTTCTTTGGTTGTCGATTATTTTTTAATACTGTAGATTCGATGTTCTTATCTGACTCAGCAAGGTCCATTTTTTATATATCAATATCAGCCGTTTGTTTTGGTGGTTTATTTGTCTAAATGTTAACAGAATTAAGTACGTATATTACACAGAATTACTCCTTGTATCACCTTTGATATACTAACCGCCTTTTTTTAAGGTATTGTCCTTACCACGTGATACGTGACTTATTCCCCAAGGTAACGGTTGTCTGACAGCTGCTTACAGCTGCGTCCTATTATCAAGATAAAGACTTCTTCTGAATGTTTACATTTGGACTGGATGCATAGTAGGAATGCCACATTTTTCTGTATGTACGGCCTCCAAAGCTACTAAAAGTATTCCAATGGCGTTAGATACTGGATGTGATTCTATTGTTGTTACTATTATTATAAGCATCCCGCTAATATCAGTAACACTGGCTTTTTAAAGAAAGTTTTCTTTTAGTTTACTGATATGTTATAATATTGTAAGATTTAAGGTTTCTACGGCGAAAAAAAAATGTTTCTGCCTTCTAGGATGTTGCGTTGTGTAGCTGGTAGATACTAACAGACGTTTCAGAGGAGTTTCCTGCCTCAAATATCAGAGCAACTTCGGTAAATATCTCCCAGACTACACGACACAACGTCCCAGCAGACAGCCATTTGTTATAACTTTATTTGCAGACAACCGTCCTTTAAACTTTTTTATTCTGTTCGCTTTATATTTTCGATTGTACGAGGTGCGATCGGAAAGTTTCTAGACTGTGTCAATAGCGGGCGAACCGGATGTAGTACGAGCTTCTGCCGCTAGGAGGTGCGGCCTATATTCATAGTGAATCAGTGTGCCAGCCGGCATCATCGAATTAGCATTTGTTTCTTAGTTACGGGCGTTTTGGTAGTGCATTACACTGACCCTCCTGCGATTTCGGAATGGCGGATTTTCATGAACAAATCAAATTTTGCCAAAGACTCGCCAAAACGGCTACGGAAACCTATGAAATGCTAAAGGAAGCATTTGGGAAGTCCGCAATGGGTCGTGCACAAACTTTTGTGTGGCATTCACGTTTTAAAAATGGCCGAACCTCTGTCGATGATGACGAGCGTTCTGGACTACCATCTTCGAGCAGAACGCCCGAAAATGTTACGAAGATTCGGCAGGCCATTCACGAAGATCGACGTCGTACCATCAACGACTTGTGCGATATTGTTTGGATAGGCTATGGGACCTGTCAGCTGATTCTAAAGATAGAACTCCACATGCGACGCATCATGACAACGCGCCAGCGCACACCGCCCTCAAAGTTCGGCAGTTTTTGGCCTCAAACACAATGGCCGTCATCCCGCACCCTCCTTATTCGCCGGATTTAGCTCCGTGTGACTTCTTCCTCTTCCCAAAGATGAAAATTCAGCTAAAGGGAAGGAGATTTGAGACGATAGAAGAGATTCAGGCAGAATCGCAGATGGTGCTTGACAGGCTGACAAAGAAAGATTTCCAGGGATGCTTCCAGGCTTGGCAGCGGCGCTGGGATCGTTGTGTTTACTCCCAGGGGAACTACTTCGAGGGTGATGGATGAATTTAATACCTGAGATAAGTGTACGGGTTTTTATAGGCGCAGTCTTGAAACTTTCCGATCGCACCTCGTACATCTGGATTCTGTTTTCTGTGCTATCCGTTATCGGAGGATTTTATTCAGCTATATTATTTATTGTTTGAGAATAGTTATTTTTTAGTGCTAGCTTAAAGCTATTTGGCGTTATTAGCTATTGTCAAGCACATTAATAAATAATTTATTACTATTATCCCATACTTTATTATTATCATTATTTTTAATATTGTACATTTACATATTTAGTTCATTGTTTGTTTGTTTTTGTATTGTAATGTTTACTTTTATTATTCGTCTGTATTGTTGTTAGCGCTTGGCTGTTATTGGCCTTTTTGGCTGTTGTCAAGCACTTAAATAAATGAATTGAATTGAATTATTAGCCATTCACCGCGGTCTAAAGCGTAGGTCTTTACTGTTCTAACACCGGCATCGTAGGTTCGAATACCATTCGAGGCATGGATGCCTGTCAGCGATTATCTCTGTTGCAATGTCCTGTGTAAGCAGAGGCTTGCATCGTGCAGATCACTCGTCCTAGTTCTGCCAATTGTCTAAAGCGATTCAAAATTATGAAATTATTCTGAACCAGAAGAAACAACAAAGCCTAAACCGTAAACGCTGAAACTTCATCTTTATTATTATTATTATTATTAGTATTACCATATTTTCTTCTTATTTCGCCATTAGCAGATTATCGAAGATATCGCCCTGATGACGGAGGCAGCAAGGACCTCTGAAACGTTTGTAGACTACACGGCGCTACAACGCAGAAGATATCCATCTTCGGACTCACAGCCGTCAGAACCTCAAATGCAACAGATTATCGACTTCGCCTGTCCCAGAACGAAACAAAGCCCGATTCAAAGAACAAGTAACGTCTGTCGGTCGAATTAGGAGCGGGGTTCGAAACCGCGACTGCGGTGACAAAGACCATGGCTGTTTATTGACACGGCAGCTGTGACGTCGACAGCAGGTGGCTGACTTTTATTGGCTATGAAATACTGCGGTTCTGTCCTTGCTCGTCTACCACATCAGCTGCTGGCGGAGTCCACGCGTCGAGTCTCGCCTTGCGTGAGTGTTAAAGAGTTCCCTGAACTAAAGCTGGAAAGAGCAACCTTGTGCAATTCCTAGTACACAAAAGGAGCTGACTAGCAAAATATTAATTACAAAGTATAAGTTTATGGCGTTACACAGCGTTGAATGATATTGTCGGTTGTTTCGTAGGTTATAGGAGACAGTTGTGGTTTAGATTAAGTTAGTATTGAGACAACGTGAAACACAATCTGCTTTAAATTTGTTTTAAAGATAAAAAATGTGGGTAAAAATGTAGCGTCACGTGAAACCCATCCGCCAATCTCCCTTGTTGCTCGTTTTTAGAAACTATTTTTTCCAAAATCCGGTACATTGCTAGATGACTCAAAATTCTGAATGGTTCCTTGTTCTTCATAAGTAAACTGCATTTTCTTCATTAATTATCCAGACAATATTACTGAACAGTACAAACTTATCGCTACTTAATCTTCAACATTATATTATCACCTCATATCTCTTGGGTTCAAACATTCTCTTCGTTGAGCATCTGAATACTGACACAATGAAACAAATTAAAGACTGCGTGTGTCCGTCCTCAAGTGTCAGTTGATGGACACCGTGGTCAATTTTTGTAGGGGCTGACCCCTTCCCAGTGCAGGATTTCATTACAATCGATGTTGTTATCTAAATCAGATTGAATCATTCTCGAAGCGATGTATGATTAACTTCCACTATGTCAGAAGTTGGTAAAGCACTTCCTGTGAAGTATTTAGTACGATTGGGTGACTATGAATACTTCCTTTATATCACTTTTCACGTATAGACAGGCTAGACAACGTTCTGTATCCATAAATACATTTACTGCAAGTAAATATAAGTTTATGTTCGACAAAAATTCAAGATTTCGCCAGTCGTTTTGCATTTTCACAATTTTCAGACCTGTTAAAACTCAAAATTTGGTCCGGGCCATATTCAAAGTACTCGTGCTTTAAGAAGAAAAGCACGGTACACTACAGAGTTTACCATACGTGCCTAATATCCCTTTTAATTGGTTCTATTAACAGAGTGTAATTTGAATTGAGGTCTTCTGAGTTGTGAAGCATTGTAGATGGATACCAACGTTTCAAAAGAATGTGTCGCTTAGATATTCGCAGTAATTGCATGTATGATAAGTAACCACAATCCACGTTTTTAATACCGTGGAAATCTAAGATATTAAATACATTACTTATTAGCTTTTAGTATATCTATAAAGTATATTCAGCCAGTGGAAATAATTCATAATTACTCAACATTATTTTGAATAAGACCCTCTGGTTTGTGAGTAAACTTAAGCAGAATTATCCTCCCCTGTAGTTAATACCAGCTGATAAGTACTCGCCAACGATTGGTAGAGACTACCACACAAATATATATTACTGATTGATTAATCGGCCTGAAGTACAGTCGACTGCATTCTGTATTGAATCTTTAACTGCTAACTCTATCCATCTCTGTCCGCGCTTGTCAATTCGAAACTGTTATCCGGATTTTGGTATATTTGGTACAGGAGTGGCTAAGCCAGTGGCTGAGTTACAAGATTAATACATTTTCAAAGCTCAAATCTAACTTTACCTGTTTTCTCATAAACAGCTCAATGTAAAAACAATTTAATACACATATCTCATTAAGGCCTAGCTACAAATTTTATTTGAAGTATTTTCCGACAGTAAGCACCTTTGAAACGTCTACGATATTACAATGCGTAAAGTCGCAAAAGACAAATATCTTCGTGCACAACATCTGATTACGATATCGGCAATAAAAGTAAAAGATTCCTTAAACAGCGCGGGTCGCATTTATCATATGAAGAAACCAGTTTGTTCAGGTACTTTGTCTGGACCAAGTCAACAACGAAACTATCAGATAATTGTTGAGGTGACTTGGCCACTAAAATATAAACGCTGCTCAGCAGGTTTGAGTAAACGGCTGTATTGAAGCGATAAATATGAAGACTAATGTATTCTTGGTTGTAGTGCCTTGTAGTCCGGTGGACGTTTACCGACGTTTCAGAGATATCAATCACCTTTGAAACGTCGGTAAGCTTCTACCAGATTACACGGTGCTACAACCCAGAAGACTGACATCTGGAGTACATATACGTTTGAAAATCGCTCTTTGCTATTTATCTTGCACCATTTTCTTGCATATATAAATTTCAGTCGAAAATTGAAGTTCTGGGGGCAACAGTAACCTAACCCACAAGGTTAAAAATCTGTAGTTACAAAAACATATTCTCACGATGTAGAGGCTGAATGAACTGTATGTCGCTTGTTTTGTCTAAATACGTCTTTAAGAATCATACAAAGTAGAACAATAGTAACCATGTTTAAATTTATTTCCTATTTTCTCAGTTTACTAAAGAAGTTCCAGAAAACCCTATAAAATTGAATTTGATCTTTTTATGAAACATGGGTTATATTGACGAGGTCAGGTTCTTATGGCGGCGAGTAAGTAGATGGCTGAATATGGCGGAACCCTGGTGATGAAGGCAGCAAGAACCTCTGAAACGTCAGTAAACTTCTACAAGGTGCAACAACCCAGACTATAGCCATTTTCAGGGTTTATATTGGATCCACACGAGCCAAAATAGAATTCGCTCTATTGATTTAGTATAGATCAACTAAAAATAAGCTTCGTCGAGATCCATCAAATAGTTTCAGAATTACAAAACGTGAGGTGACGGATACTATCTCCTGATTATGTGTTCATTTTACTCTTTTCGTGCATAGAACAGGAAATAAATATTAAGTTACCGAAAAATTTACAAAGCTTTTTTTTTAAATTACCATCGGTTAATTCAAATTCCTGATCTCAATTTTTCTGTCATAGTTTTTCAAGTCCTTCTAAATGTGATATATATTTTAGAGACTTGATTTATTTTTAATCTATTGCATAATTCTCTTCTTAAATTACGCCTATATTAAATTCTACACTACTTCAAAGGATTACAGAAGCCATGATCACTACACCAGCTGCTGAGAAACGGATACATCCCGACAGTTGTATTACAAACACAGTTACCTCGAATTTCTGGCAGCAGCTCTTTCTCCAGAGTGTCTATCTGTCTGTCTAACGGAAAAGGAAAGATAGATGCGGGTATCATGACAAGATAAGCTCACTGCCGCCCTCCTTGTATTATCGAAAGAGGAGAAACGAGAATATATATGAGAGACAGAACAAAAATGGCAGCAAGCTAAGGTAATTAATGCTGTGGAAAGTGCGACAAAATTTCTGGGTAAAGACAGATAATAATTAGCTCATGGCTGCTGCGGCTGCTGATTGTGTCTTGTTTTTGTTTTTTTGTACTGTTTTGTTGGCAGTCATGCGGGTACTGAGCAGAACACGCGCCGGGCTATTTATGAGTTACACCTGATAATAGAAGCATGCCTTGTGTAGGAAAATTATGCATTTAAATATCTTAATGCGTGGCACGAAGCCTGCCTTTTATTTTTAATCCTTTTGTTTTTAGGATAAAGTTGACAATACAAACGCAGTGTTATATTTATTTCGATTGGCGTTTGTAGTCATCTGTTTGTAGTAACGAGCCTGACACGCGCAAAGGTGTTTCATTAAAAAAAATGTTTAACGCGACAAAGGAGAAAGAGAAAATGGCTTCTGTAAAAGGCTGTAGAATGTTCTGAAATCAGCACGGTAGATATTAAAAGCACGTGGAATAGTTCAGGTTTCTGGAGGATTGGAGAAAGTGTTTTAAAACTATTCATAGTACTACTGAAGATTCTATAAATTCTAAAAAACAATCCTTTAGAAGCAGTTCAAATTTAAAATAATTTATGAACGACAATAAAAGTCTAAATGTCATTAACAATGAGCAGAATAAACTCGAAACATTACTGCTTACTTTGTTTCATTCCTGTATCCTAACTACAAGAATAACTAACCAAATCCAAGGTGCAGGGTGTTTCTTAAAATATCGATACTTACTCAGTTGGTAAAATATTCTCTGCTTTTATGGAACCTAATGATGCATTTCGGGATCACAGAAGATCGCTATTTAATCCAGCCCAGAGCCAGTTGAATCTGGTTATAAACGACATATTTTATTTCTCCAATACAATTTTAATATTATCTTCCCATTTATACTTAGTTCTCTCTATTGGTATCTTCCATTGAGTTATTCAGGTTAAACTTTTATGTACATTTTAAAACTTTCTGTTTCAAGCTACTTGCCCTGCATATTTAATCTTCCTTAAATTAATTAATGACGTAAGATATCGGCAAGCAAAAACCAAAACATAATAATATATATATATATATATATATATCCTGGTATCCTGTATTTTGTACGGTTGATGAGCTCGGCACCTTATTCTAAAGGCATAAACTACACTGATAATTTTTAAACTCAAGTCCCATATAGAATTCATGGTCCTAAATGAATTACAAAGGATAAGATAGGCGGGGAAAAATTATATGAACTTTTGATCGTTAGATCAGAGTGGAAGAGAACACTTGACAGATTTTCGCGCAGGCGGGAGGGTAGTATTTACATTGTTTCTTAATTGTTAGGTTGTGGAAATCTGAAGTGGCTGAGGACAGGACCAATTGTTAGGTCTTATACACAATGCGATTCACCTTTGGGTTCACATACAAACAGGACATATCTTGTGAGCTGTGAGGCTTTCAAGGCGCTAAGGATGATGATGTCCTGCTTTTTGACGCCATGTGGACTCGTCAGTCTACGCCAACGTTACGGAAAAAACATCATGTCTCCATCTTTAGGGATGAAGTGGCGATGCACGGCGTTTGCCTAGAGGAACGTGGGAAAACACTCAAGAAGATCAGGGAGAATAAAGGGTGATCGAGACGAGATTTGAACTATCGCGTGAAGAACCTTTAAAGGACAGGCACGACATCCATTTGTGTGTTCGCTTTACCTGTCTTTAATATAAATATGTTATAAATTGTGCTTCTTTTTCCAAATCCCATCTGGCATTCTGAAATGACACCTCACTTCCCTGTCCAGCCATTCAAACTCCTCGCCAAAGTTTCTAGTGTTAAAAGCAACAAAGTACAATTAGCAGGGATTCATTTAGCCCTTTACCCTCGTATATCGTGTGTGACATAGTAGTTTTCTAACCTAATGGAAAACCTTGTTTCATAGAGATTATTAATTAGTTTCACTGATATTTTACTCATGTTTTATTTCCTACATAATAACTAACTAACTAACAGGCTGGCTTAGGGAACCCGAAAGTTCATCACCGAATTACCCAAAGCCTGTCCTGGGTCAACAAAATCCAATAAACTTCAACTCCTATCTCCCATCTACGTCTAGGTCTCCCCAGAGGTCTCTTTCCTTCAGACCTCCTGACCAATACCCGGTGCACACCTCTTGCTACATGCCCCGCCTATCTAATTCTTCTTGTCTTAATCACCCTGACAATTTGGGGGGAGGAGTACATATTTTTAAGCTCCTCATTACGCAGTTTTCTCCATGCCCCATCGTCTTCTCTCTGTGGTACTCCCTCAGAGTGAGAAATCATATTTCGCACCCATACAAAACAACAGGCAAAATCATTATTTTGTATATTTTAATCTTTAGGTTCTTAGAAATCAGACGGAAGACAAAATATTTTGAACTGAAAAGTAGCAACCATTTCCGGAAATTAGTAATTCCATCTAAAGTTCCACAGAGTAGCCATCTATCCCTAATGCTTTTAAGAGTTTACTTCCAAATCTATGTCCCATATCACATTTTTACTCAGTCTATTTAAAGATTCTCGAGCCACTGATATCTCACCTGAGATTAAGTTTCTGGTTGTGACTCATATTTTATGAGCCTCCGCCCTCAGTTGAACGGACTTCACCTCACATAAGGCATTTTCATGTAAGAACATTATTGAGGCTTCATGGCTACGCGCTTTGTCAATTCTGTCATTTACCCTTAAAATCTCTCCAGTCTAAATAGTAAACAAGAAGACAGCTACTTCAAGACAACGCCCACAGTAACGGTAAAGTGTGTTCTATTATATTAGACAGAACATCTTACTTTACAGTTCTTGGAAGAGAGTCGGAATATCTCGACAAATGGCTATAGCAGCATAACAGCACTTCGATTCCCAGGTGGGGAAGGCATTATTTTCTTCACGATTACACTATCCTAACCGGATCCGAAGCATTCACAAGCTCATATCAATACTATAAATGTCCCGATGATTTTATTGAATAAATACGACCTGAATTGCAGGAGGTAACCTTGCTACAAAGGAACCAATATTTCATTTGCTGTCAAGTTAAAACAGCCTCTAGAGCCTTCCAAGTCCTGTGTTCTCGTGAAGCGGACAACGCTTTAAGCTGAGAATTTGCCTCCATCGATTGCCTTTGTTAACAATCTAGTTGGTGAGATATGAGGTTCTCACGGCGGCGAATATGAAGTTGGCTGTCTTCTGGATTGTTGTACCGTGTACTATGGCAGAGTAATATCGACGTCTCGTCGCCTTGATGATGGAGGCAGCAAGGATCTCTGAAACTTCGATAAATTATTAGCAGCCTACACGACGCAACAACCTAGAAGACAGCCATCTTAAGACTTTAGTTGTTTCCAACGTAATATCTCGCGCCTTTTTTCTGTTTTCCTGTGGAGTGAACAAAATATTTCGCAAAGCCATGAGTATAGACGTTCCCTCTATGACATTTTGGCTGAATGACGTAAACAAATTCTCAAATACAGTGTATTAAAATATTCATAAAATAATTGATTATGAAAAATGTTCTGTGTCTTTTGTGTCATAGAAAATGAAAATTGCAAAATATAAAAAAGTTTTAATTTTAGGTTTCGTTAACGTGACAGAAACCACAACTTTTCTGGCGAACAGAGAAAGGATAAAAAATAAGTGGAGTATCGCTACTATGCCCTTTTCTTATCTTATTCCCGGATTCAGAAGATGTAGCAGGACTGTTGACAAATCTTGTAGATCCATGTGTAGAAACCTGTTTCACTAGCGGACATGAGATGTTATCTGGACTTATTTGAACACTTTGACACTCTACCCATTAAATTTGTACACGCGCCGTGAAATGAGTTGATGGCAGATAGTCGTAGAGACACGTTCAAATTATTATACCAATCTCTGTGATTGATTTGTTTTCTTGTCTTGGATCATAAGTGCGCAATAGGTCCTGATCTTTGTCCTACGAGTCATTTGACCGCTTCAACTACAGTCTTCTGCTCGATCCCTGTCTGGCTTCCGGTGAGGTTTAGTTTCTGTCTTTATTTTGAGACGAGGTTTTATTAAATTTGTTTCTTTGTTACTATCGTTGGATAAACCAAGGAAAACCACGAACGTACCTAATGACGGCAGCCGGTCTTTGAGACGACATTCATATCTGGTACTCCCAGACACAAAGTGCAGTTGCTCGCTATAACACCTTGACGTTCTGTGTAAATATTTCGAAGCCTAAATCCATTTACTCAGGTACTTGATCAAGACGGGAATGTTAGCTATCACCTAGGTAATTGAATATATTTATGGATGACATTTTGAGTAGACTAAATACAGCCAACATTTATCCTCCTACGGTTTGAAAGAGTATGGAGGCTGCGGTCTGCGAACTATATGGCAGTTGAAGCAACAACCAGAATAAGATTACAAAGGGCAATCCATTTTATAAAAGATTTTTCTAAAGAGTGAAACCTGAAGATAAATGTAGCTAAGACAAAGATAGTGGTATTTAAGAAGGGAGAGAAATTGAGTAGGGATGAAAAATGGTCACTGAGCGAAAAGAGGTTAAGAGGTAGAAAAATACCTAGGTATGGTATTGGAGAGTTAAGTGGGTGAAAGGGAGAAAACAGGTAGTAATTATGGAGAAATTAGCTTCAAATAACATTAATATGTGTGTGGGCAGGACACAGAACATCGAAGTTCAAATTTTAGAGCAATTATGTAACTCGTTATTAGAATCACGCATGATGACAGGGGTGGAATTTTGAGGGTTGGAAGATGGATGAAAAAAATAGGGGAAGTTCATGAGGTATTTTGTGCAAGAATAACAGAAATACCAAGTACGGCAGAAAATTATGTGTGTGAGAGGGGACTGGAAAGGAGAAAGTGGTAGAAAGCCCTTAAATATTGACAAATATTGTGAGAATTGGATAAGATGAGTTTAATGTATGATTCGTTAAAAAAACGGAGTTTAGAGAAAGAAAATAATTGGATGAATAAACTAAAATAGGGATGTGTGGTGAAATGGAGACGAGATAACTGAAATGTATGAAGATAAATAAGCAAAAGGTTCGTGTTTATTAAGAAACAATATGGAAGCAAGTATAAGAAATAAAATATCACTCCTTTTTTATAACGAATTGAAATTTTGGATAAATCAATTACACATAGAAATATGTATCCAAGAAGCTAAAAGAGTTAAGGATGGTGAAAAATGAACATTTGGAGATAGGAGGGTGTTAGGAGAAATACTGAACACGGGATATGTTCTATGTGCAATAAATAAGAAGGCTGGAGCAACGTACTGAGATGTAATGAAACCAGAAGTTTGAGAGAGTAACTCGTAGACAAAAGAACAAGCATTAAGCCAGAAACTGAAATTAGAAAGATAACGACAAATAAAGATAATGACAAACTGCAGAAAATTGGGTTATATTTATACATATACAAAGAAAAATTGAAAATGTCAGCGATCAAATATGAAAAGGAATGAATCGTAAATTAAGATATAACAAAGCTGAGGTATAGTGTAGTACTTTAAATGGAAATGGAGAATTAAAAATAAAGTTACGATGAGCTTACAGAAGTGGACACTAGACCAGGAGGGGAGTGATGTCCGACACTGTAAACTGTAAACAACAGACTTAACAAAAGTCTATGTCAAATGTTCACTCGAAAAACATGACACAACACACCCAGTTTAATCCTGAAGATTTTTTAAATCCCTCCAAACAAAACTTTAAAACAGACCTCAATAGTTTCCTTGGAAGTTTTCTTAATCCTTCATAAGCATCATATATCTCAGTGACATAACATTACCAGCTCAAATAGCGTCGTAAAATTAAAGGCCAGCCTTCCCAATTCACGTATCATAATTATACAATTTAAGATTTGTCTATTTTGTAGCTACATAACATTTTCAGTTGACACGGCATTGTCAAACAAGGTAAGACTCATTCAACAGAACTTGTGTGGACCACTGCAAGCAGGCGACAAATAACACACTCCTCTGTCACTCAGGATGACTGAAGAGCGGTTTAAGAACTAAAAATTGAGGAAGACGGACGTGTACGAGGATAAAGACAGAAAACAAAAAGAAGAATAAAGAGGAAGGACTGGAAAAGAAAGAAAGTAAGAAATTATTCAGTAGTTCCGACTAGGCCGCCGACCACCGTTGGTTCACGCATCATACTTCATAAAGTGTGAGTCTAGATCAACGGAAAGGTATACGGTGAACCGTTCCTTCCAGTGATCAAGTTACCGTTTTGAGGTTCAAGGCTGGAGGGTGCTCGGTCGTCGAGTCGGCTAGGTAGCTACGAGGTGCGATCGGAAAGTTTAAAGACTGCGCCTATAAAAACCCGTACACTTATCTCAGGTATTAAATTCATCCATCACCCTCGAAGAAGTTCCCCTGGGAGTGAACACAACGATCCCAGCGCCGCTGCCAAGCCTGGAAGCATCCCTGGAAATCTTTCTTTGTCAGCCTGTCAAGCACCATCTGCGATTCTGCCTGAATCTCTTCTATCGTCTCAAATCTCCTTCCCTTTAGCTGAATTTTCATCTTTGGGAAGAGGAAGAAGTCACACGGAGCTAAATCGGGCGATCCGGCAAGATCTTTGAGCTCCTGACAAACGAGAAGTCGATTCTGCTTCTGGTCCTCAGACAGGAGCCTTGGCACAAACTTGGCTGCGATGCGTCGCATGTGGAGTTCTTCCTTTAGAATCAGCTGACAGGTCACATAGCCTATCCCAACAATGTCGCACAAGTCGTTGATGGTACGACGTCGATCTTCGTAAATGGCCTGCCGAATCTTCGTAACATTTTCGGGCGTTGTGCTCGAAGATGGTCGTCCAGAACGCTCGTCATCATCGACAGAAGTTCGGCCATTTTTAAAACGTGAATGCCACACAAACGTTTGTGCACGACCCATTGCGGACTCCCCAAATGCTTGCTTTAGCATTTCATAGGTTTCCGTAGGCGTTTTAGCGAGTCTTTGGCAAAATTTGATTTGTTCATGAAAATCCGCCATTCCGAAATCGCAGGAGGGTCGGTGTAATGCACTACCAAAACGCCCGTAACTAAGAAACAAATGCTAATTCGATGATGCCGGCTGGCACACTGATTCACTATGAATGTAGGCCGCACCCCTAGCGGCAGAAGCTCGTACTACATCCGGTTCGCCCTCTATTGACACAGTCTTGAAACTCTCCGATCGCACCTCGTAAGGTTACGCGTATTTTAACCATGCACTGCGGATGAAGCACGACTCATACAATTGACAGTAGATGTCTCCAGAAAGGTAATTATCCCTAATCAACAATCTTTACATACGACAAAGCTTACTGCCTTCAAGAAGAAAGCAGATTTTGGTTTGTCGAGAACAGAATCCTCTGAAAGAGAGAAGAAATGTACTGGAGACCTTTACATAAAGAGAAAATTCAGAATTTGTAGCCAAATAATCAAAACAAATGCACGCATGAAATTAATGCCAAATGCATGCACAATTTATGTCGTAAAATATTAATAATAGAAATACAAAGCGGTACATGGGAGGATAATACTAAAATACGTTGCCTATTGCAAAAAACATACTGTGAAGGTGTGAACTTGATTTAACTGCATAAATGTAGGGTTCGATGGAGGTCTTAAAATAGCTGAGAATTTCTTGACAACAGAGTACTCAGCAGATCTGAGGATCTTCTGAGTCGCGTGAACTTGTAGATTGACAGCAACGTTTCGGAGAAACGTATTGTTTCTATCTTCAAGGCTGAAGAGTATAACAGGACATTCCTGTGATACATTTGTACCTACTTGTTATGTCCACACGGCGTTGCAACTCAGTAAACATCGTAACACTTCGTAATTCCTCTGCACCGTGCTGTTCGATCACAAAGAATGCTAATACGAGAGATGGAAATCAGATGCAGCTGATCTTTACATGATTATACCAATTTAGCATAAGCCTGAATTTTAATTATATGTGTGTATGAAAGCGTGTGCCCAGCTTGCCACTTAGACGTGGTTACATGTCTGTTCACCTTGACTTGCATTAGTTTATCCCAATCCACAATCCGCGAGGTTCTATCCAAGGACCATGTAAACTTGTACATCAGGAAGAGTACCTAAATAAAGTACATGTACTTTTAAAATGTTTTATGAATACCTCACTGATCTTTAAGTGCACTCATTTTAGTGTATTTAACGTACTGAAATTTAAAAAAATGACAAGAAGAATTTAGGCAGTGGAACTGCTAAAGATATGGGTATTTTGAGAACTTCAGATTATATTTAAGGGATTAATGTCTCACGTAAGATGTGCGTTTTAATTTCTTCACGTAACACAAAATCTGCTTTCTCAGGCTGACGACGACATTTATAGGAGTTTGCTTCAAAACTTGATTGCGTGTTAGCCGTGTTCTTACCTTGTAATCTGCAACGTACGTTCGAGTCCTGCATTATCTTGGTAAATACTAGAACGCAGTCACCATAATATAATTATTCTCTTCTAAATACGGACAAGCTATCACTGACAGAAGAGCTGACATACTCCACAAGTAATGTACGATTTCCCTGGTATTCGGGATTGAAGGTTTAACAGCGCTAATACAAAATGCAGTAATTAAATACGATACTGAGTTTGTATTTCACACCGTCAGAACTTATCTCTTGTTCATTTATCCGAGTGATCTCTTTCCAAGCATTTCTTTCTTTTCCTTATTTCTTTTTAACTTGCAGGTATAGAACAGGCGTCGGCCTTGCGCCGCTTGGTCGCTGGGACCGTGGATTCGAATCCCAGTCAAGCCATGGATGTTTGCCCGCGTTTTTCTGTGTTGTGTTTACCTGTGTACAGGTAGAGGCTTTGCGACGGGCCGATCCCTCGTCCAAGGAGTCCTACCAAATGACTATAGATCAAAGCCAACGAAAAGTTGGGACCCGCAGTGCTCAGGCACTTGAAGAACGGGTCGTTCCCAGTATCCAGGTATAGAACACGTTACACATGTGTGAAGTGTGTCTCAACATACTCCCCTGAGTAGACCGATTTTTATAATATAGCTTGTCTGCCTCAATATACACATCTCATGTAGATGTAATTTGTGGAGAACAGAGTAGCGTGACCTTGAGAGATTCCTCATTCTGATGACACAGTTTCGTGTCAGATTTGAGATTCTCTTGGCCACGAGTATGAAATTTGGAATTGGCACCGCGTAAACTCGTCGGTATATACTAACATCTCCATTTTTCTCCGAAACGCTGAATCCATTACCCAGAAGTATTTACTACTTATTTTCGTGTTTAACATTGTACAGTACAATGGGATGAAATGACCTGGCACTCTGACGCTAATGATTTGAACTTTACTGAATTAAAAGGTCAATTAATCACTTAACACTTTCTCCTTTCCTTTCGTTGTTTCGTTTCTTTTGCGCTCCGCCTACCTACTTTTTTACATAAGATTTCAGGTTCTCAGTACGACAAATGCGAAGATGGCTTTCTTCTGGGAAGGTGGCTTCTTGAGTCGTGTTGTCTTACCAGATAAAGGCGTGGCACAGCACACCAGAAGAAAGCCTTCTTCCTACTTCCTCACATATTTATTTTCACATCCCTCTACTATTTTAACGGTGTAGGACCAGAGATTTATATTTAATTTACAGTTTTTGATACTTTTTTGGATAGGGAATCTGTCCCTGGAAAAAGACCATGATGAACATATATGGGCCAAGGAGGATTTTAACCGCGAATAAAATTGTTGGAGTGATCTAGATCGCACTGCCACCAAAGACAGCATCGGTTAACAGAAAAACAGAAACTCTGTCACGTGATTAACTAACATTAAGGCTAGAGAAGAATGTTCACGGCGCTTCAAAATTACGCAACGCAGAAACAGACCGAGCTAAGGCAAGGTGCATTCAGGAATATATGATCAGGCGTTCATTACATGAGAGCTGTCGAACAAAGCCTCAAAGGCACACACTCGTAACATTCAATCCAAATTATAATTAAGAAAATCCATAGTGAAGGGTTTTCCTTAAAACTTTCATGGTGACTAGGATAGTTACAAAATGCTGTGTTTTTAAGGAAATCGACGGTTAAACATAACGTTCATAAAAAACCACTGATGTTACAAAAATCGTGTACATGGTGACGGAGTGAAATTGTGAGGCTGTATGTGGCAAATTTGGCGTAGTCAAAATCCATAACTGTGGAACCTGCTATAAATGCTGAATTACTGCTGTAGGTCAAGCTTTATGTGGTTTGTAAGTGATGATATTGAAGCTATACGAGTCTTGACAACTGCCAAGCTGCTCGTGATACTATGTAGATTATTAAGTCTCCCTCTTATTCTTACGCTTACTGATAACTACTCTTTCACTACGTTTCCTTTCCGATTCAACTCGTCACAGTGTACTAACCGAACAAATAAGGGCCCAATAAACAAAAAAGTGTCTATGAAGAATTTGAGGTCCTCACGGCTGAGAGTATAAAGATGGCTATCTTCTGGGTTCTAGCGCCGCATAGTCTGGTAGCAGTTTCAGAGGTACTTGCTGTCTCCATCGTCAGGGCGTTAAGTGAAACATACGTAAACGTTTACCAGACTATACGTATCAATAACCCTTAAGACATCCATCTTCAAAGAAATATCTATTTAACTATTAAGGACGTGGGAAACCAACAATGTAGTATGTAAACAATAAGGAAATTTCAGCAACAGATAAACAAGCGAACACGAGACAAGTAAGGAAGCAACGAAGAAGAAAATACGCAACCAAATACTACGTAAGTAACGGAAATAAACGACGACAAAAAAGAATCAAACAACCACTAACTCGATCAACTAATCCAATCGAACATCAAGGAACTAACACCTTACAGCGAAATACATTTTACCTAACATGTGAAAGGACTCCAGTCTCTGAGGACATCTTGACAAGCTTGATGAGGTCAAGCAGTGGCTGGGGCAGGGGGGAGGAGGTCGATCAGCGCCCACAAGAATGCAGATGAGACACATTGTTCATGGTAATGGTCGACAGATGTGACTTGGTATGGAAACCTCGTGACACGCCTGACTCCACCCACAGCGAGCACCTGCCGGCGAGCAATACTGATGATGTCGCCACCTTGTCTGTATGTCTGGCTCTCTCTCTATTTGCAAAACACTCTATGGATTGACAACTTTAATTTACTTCCTAGCATCATTCGAGAACGAGAATTAAGTGAATTAAATTTCCAGGGAAATGAAGGTTCTGGTAGCTTCCTTCATTAAAGTAGCATTAGACTAAGAAATGTGGTGGTTTAACGAATAAAAATTCGGAGAAAACAAGAAATGTTTTCGGAACTGTTAGGGGAACGTCTTGAAGAGCAAACAATTGGAATACTTAGATCCGAATGGGAAGATGACATTGAAATTTGTCTCAGAAAAATGTGCTATTATGTGTAAACTGGAAGAAAACACTTAGGACTGTGTCCAATAGCTAACGCAGGTAATAGAAGTGTTGAACCTTAGGGTTTTGTTACCATCTGCATAAGCATAAGTTCTGAACACCGAGTAAAAATATAATTAAGGACTTAAAGTTTTCAATGGTAAATAAATGCTCTTCAACCATCTCGGGCGATCAACTACGTCAAAGCTGAGTTAAAAACCAACATTTCATAGACCTGCTCTGTCTCCATCATGAAAGTCGATATGGGGAAATATCACAAAGCATTAACATGTGGCCAGTCCTTGTATTTCCCCCTTTTTTCTTTTGGTGCACAGAAAAATTTGACAATTTATAAATAAAGAAATTTGCATTTTATCGAAACGTCCGTCATCAGTTTCCACAGTGGTCCAGTCATCTGCAACATCTTTTTTTAAGTAGTATTAGCACAGTTTATTTTCTCTTCGTCACGAGTTTATTACGAACTTCGAACTACGTCATTCTTACACAAACCTTTCAAATACATTTTCAAGAATTACGTAGCCACTTCAATCAGTGCCGTGAGGTCCTCGAGTCTCAAAGAAATAGTCGACTACAAATTAAAATTTAAGTGTTCAAATTGTGTTTCAATAAACGATAAACGTTTCACTGCAGGGTCGGACGGATACTTCTGAGTCTAGTCTCTACTTTGATTAATCAACAACGTGACATTTAAACTCCGCTCATCTGTCTTCATCTTCTAGCAGAGATTCCTCGGACTCTCGTCTGTGTAATGGTTAGTGATTACAGAAGGCGCTAATGTCTGTCGCCTGCAGTGCTGCCATAATCACAGCTTCAGCCGCAACAATTTCCCTTCACTAAACTGGTCTTATAACGCGACCCCTTCCTTATCTATGCCTACTAAAATAATTCAATTCAGTTAATTTATTCATGTGCTTGACAACATCCAAACAAGGTCAATTACAGCCAAGAATTGAAAACAGCCTTACAAGATAAACTGATATAATACAATCTACAAATTATGTAACAGATGTAAGAATATGACCGATTCTGTTCTGGGTTGTTGCGCCTTGTACTCTGGTAGAAATTGACCGATATATCAGAGGTAGTCTCCATTACCGCCCTGATTATAACTCGGTCTAACATCATTCTGGCGCACGTGTTCATGGTCATGGAGGGCATTTCGATAATTTGTAATTACATATGCAATCAATACTTTCGCATTTATGTGATGTTGGAACATTACACCACTGAAATTTAATTCTCTGTAACTTTTTATAAAAACATTTTCGTACTCAAATTTATTGGACCATTTTCGCTCACACCGACATCCCGAAGCTCCCCTGTTATTTATGGGACATAATTTAGACACGGCCTACATAACGTAATCAGCCGAAAATAGATTTTAAATAAACTTGGAACGTCAAGTCTAAAACACTTATCTGATTGAATTTAAGCAGGGCTAGTTAAATTCTAAGTAGGATTTCAGGTTCTCGTGGTAGTCAGTACAAAGATGTCTGTCTTCTGGGTTATAGCGCCGCGTAGTCTGGTATAAGTTTACTAGTGTTTCAGAGTTCATTATTACTTTCATCATCAGAGCGATGAGTAACGACTTCTGAAACGTCGGTAAATTTCTACCAGACTACACGGCGCTACAGCACAGAATACAGAAATCTTCACTAAATATTGTTTCATATTCATTTAAAGGACAAAGTACTACCTTGAAACACATCCCCAAGAAGGAATTGCAGCTTAAGCATACACCATAATTATAATACAAAGATGAGATCGTAGCAGCAACTCGTGTGATGCAGACAAAATATAAAAAATAGAAACGTGGGTAGCAAACTAGCGCATTAATTAAACTGAGCCGATAGAAAAGGACAATGCTTTACCATAGTCGCATGCTAAATTATAAACTGAACATTTAAGTTAACATTTGTTGCTTCACTGCAGCACAGCTCTGACTCCTGTAAATCGCATTCAAACGTAATCGAACATCCTCTGTAACTTCTTCAATCCCTCCAGTAACTAATTAGAACAGATTACTACAATTATAATCAACGGCCGTTTCACGAGGATAAAACTGCACAATTCCTGTTCCACAGCTGTTTCTTCTTCTTCTTCTTCTTCTTATACGTCGTCTGCATGACAAGTATCTGACCATCGCGAATCCATCTGACTCATCACTGGTCGGAAAATATTGTTTTTTCCTCCCTACGTCTACTTCCTTTCTTCTTTCCTGTTCTTTATAAACGACTTCCTCAATCACTTCACTTGATATGTGCTCTTAATTATTTTTTCCAATATTTTCTATTTTTTCGAAACCTCTGACTGTTCTCTGATTATTACAGTGTGTTAAAAGCTTACCATATCCGGATTAAAATAGGAAGTACAATGCTTTATACTTACAGATAAGAACATCTTATGGCGGCCACATCATTACAGTATAAGGAAAAGTTAACAGACATTAGCGTGATGAATTTTACGTTTCTGACATCTGCGTGATTTAATGTGATAATTTATCGATAATTTACTCCATAAATTAATAATGTTGAGCATAAAATTTAATTTTCACGACAAACCATTAAACAGACAATCAGTTATTCAATTTCAAACCCGGGATTTTCATTACAGCTTAACGAAAAAAAGTTTTAGATAATCTTATACCTTTGTAACATGACAACAAATACAGTTCACGTACAAGTTCCAGAGACTCATCAAAATTAAATGCCTTTCACAGTAACCATGCTTCAATTTTATAGTATATAGCACACCCTCGGCCTTCGTGGAGGTTACGTTCTTGAAAAACCTAAAACCACAATGCGCAAAGTTAAGCACTTATGGGAAAATTTTGGTTATGGCAACCAAAAGCACACGAAACAATATACTTTATACAGAATGTCTAAAAAAAAAGGCGTATACAAATTATAATACGGAATATTTACTTTGTTATCTATCTCCGTGTGTTGTGTTTACGGAAGACATGGATGGTGGTCATTTTGAACACCAACACTAGATTCGCTAATTCACAAAGTACCAATGCTGATGCATGTAATGATCCAGTTTAGCATAATATCTTTATTTCATTCATTTAATGTGTGTATACATCTTTCTTTTTTTGAGACACTGTGTGTATAATTAATGATCAGTAAACATGGAAAAAGAAAATTGTACTGATGTTTATTTGGATAACGTCGTTCCTGGCTGAAAAACGTCAGGATGATCGAACACAAGGGCAACAATCAGTCCTAAAAATTGCGAAAAGTACAGTCAATGTATCCACGGTGTGTTACAGTACTATGTAGCCCCTGAGACAGGCGGGAAGGTGCGGACTGTTATTTGTTACTCCGCGCTCATGCGTTAAGAGCGACCGCGAAAGAGCGAGGGACCTACGCCGCGGTGCACAAAATATTAACACAATATTTTCTTTGCAATAAGCAATAAACAAAACCTCGATAACTAAAACCCTTACTCATGTGGGTCTGCTGTACAAAATGACTAAGATAATCATACGTTAAATGATGTCATTTCAACTAGAAGCTTCATAGTAATGAATAAGATTAAAGGTAATCAAGAACGATAAGTAAATACAAAATGGAAGAAAGCGACCTTGATATAGTTCAAGACTCTGTCCCTGCAGTTTTCTATATAGACTGAGAAGAACCATGAAGCATTTAGTCAGTGTATCCTGCAACAAAACGAAGCGACATATCTACAGCATCTCGATCGGTGGGGAACAGAATAGTTTCTCTGAAGGACATACAGACGGAGTTCGGTCGTAATTAAGAACTTCTCAAGGCATCTAAAGGACAGGGTCGTTAGAAAACACTTTCTAAATGATGACATAAACTTATCAAAAAACTTGTCTTACGTTGAAATTATAGGATTTTCCTCTTAATATATGTACCAGCGCAGCGTGCAGTATTCCAGCCATGGAAGCACTCTCACACCTATACTCCTAAATAGCACCAGTTACAAACTAGAATCTATCATTAATATTTAGTTATATGCAATGCTTAATGCCTTGTTTACACGTAAACACAAAACGTAACTTCAGATTTACAGAAGCAACTCTAGAGTGAAGTAAAAGCTGTTCTCCGGTTTGACGTAAAGACAAGCTCTATTCAAAATACAATCCATGAATTTATTTTACAGATTCAAATCTACTGTTCATAAAGTTAATCAATGGTATGTTAATAATATTTCTGTACTTATGAAAACCTCGTAGAAATTTAAAGATGTAATATGGACAGCTCTGTATTAATTTGGTCACAAAGTCTTTAAAATCTGAAGCTCGAGTGAGTGATATTTAAGAATTCAGTCCTTTTCTCAAAGAAAACTTAACTCGTTCCCATTACAAGAATCAGACGATTAATGTTGTTTAAGGATATAATCGCTTTTTACTCTGAGAATCATACCGAACAAACAAATAAGAAAACACCATGTACAAAACAAACACTCATAGACTATTAAAGAAGGTGGTAAATATTATTACCACTAAAATTAAAAACATTATTTAATTCAGGTGATACATCATGCCCTTTCCAACAAATCTGTGTTTCTCTGCTTAGAAGGAAAAAGTTAAACAGATACGGCGACTCAGCTTCAAATACCAGCGCTGTCATTGCTTTACCCTAGGGTTACCACGTGAACGGTTAACAGTTGAAACCCGTTCTACCACCCCCTACTCGCTAATGCTGAGTCCAATTAGACCCACAGGGAAAGAAAGCATGCAACCTCAGATCCATAACCTGTATGTGTCAATTTGTATTGCTATAGGCTAACATCGGGTTCAATTCCCGGTGGGGCTCAGATTTATAACTTGTGTTGGGCAAGGCCGTGGTCTAGGCAACACGGAGTTTTCCTCCGGGGGCTTTCCCGGTTTCTCCGTGGCATCCCAACAATTACTCCATTCACACACAGAAGAAGGCAATGGCAAACCACTTTTGGATCATCTGCCGAGTAAACAGACCTGTCGTCAGACAGAACACTAAAAATTTTTCTTAAGAGGTGGCGGAAAATGCATTTCCGGACAAGTAATTTCAATAAACCGAATCCAGAATTAAACTTATAAAATTAAACAACGTATATATTGTGGGTTAAGATGATAGTGACGCATGTTAAAGATAAAATAATTTCCTGACAGTTAGCATCGTGCTAGAAACTTGAGGCCCATATAGAAGCTGAGATAAGCAACTACGCATCTGGACCTCGGAAGAACTGGTTAGAGCTTGTCACTTGATGGTTCGCCTGATGGGTCATGGAAGACATTTTTCTGATATGATTATTTGTCTGATATATTTTTAAGTTTAAATTCTTAAATGTTTTAAATATAAAAAACGAAAGTTTCATTTGTATAACCAGCTTAACACATTCTTGTCCATTTGTAATACCCACATGTGCATGGTCCAAAAGTCTATAAATATTTTATACAATTCCGTTAACTCGTCCAAGCCGAGTGCGTGAACGTATTTTAATAACGTAAATTCCACTGAGAGGTTTGAAAACTGGTAGAAAACTAAGATACAGTCTTATGTGTTGTAGCGCCGCATAGCCTGATGATAGAGGCAGCAAGGACCTCTGAAACGTTGGTAAACTTCTATCAAATACGGCGCTACAACCCAGAAGACAGCTATCTTAGTTTTCTACCACTTTTCACAGAAAAATTCCATGCATGGAGTTGGTTGGTTAGTTACACTGAGATTATTTTTAGAAATGTACTATAAATAACTTGCTACCCCGAAGTAGTAAATTTCAAGGCTGGCTAGAAAGTGTTTTTTTTGTGATTATGAGCAGGTGGCTGTCCTGATCAGCAGTGGCCTGTAGGGTCTCATTACAAAGATACGGGTAAGGCAAGTGCAAACACTATTTACAAAGGCAAAAAACCCCACAGACTGCGTATATAAGTCAGAATTTTGACTCAAACAGTCATTTCAGTTTAAATTGTCTCTTATTTTCTAATATTAGAACGATGAATGGAAATAGATTACTTTCTAGTCCTATTCATATTAAAACCATATAATTCTGTAAGCCAAGTTGAAAGTACCCCCAAAATTATCAAACAATATAGGTATTTTTATTAATACGTTTCAAGGGCACATTTGCAAATTTGAATTAAAAATAGTAAATGACCCCTGTTCATTTTTCAGACGCAAGTGGGATGCACACGTGACTTGTTTACCGCGATGGGATGTGATTGTTTGGTTGGATACCGAGCCCACTCACCACCAAGGATTTGATTAGAAACTGATCAAAGTGACGACAATCAGCCACCGGCGTCTCTGGCTTCGACCTGCCGTGCAGGTTCATTTCTGTCCTAAAAGCGGTATAATTTCCCCTGTGCATAATTAAGCACCATGGCATAAGACGAATGTTGGAGTGAGGGAAATAACTGTTTATAAGAACCACACGCTGAAGGCGTGTATGGTGTATGGGGGCAACCATACATTCTAAACATTAGTATTAGACTAAGGTGAGTGATCACCTCTGAATGCTAGCCGCTTACATCAGAGAAAGTCTCATAAATAAATTTAATAGCTCGTCAGTACACACAATGGCAAAACAATCAGTTCCCTGCCCGTGTTTGGGATCGAACCTCGGCCGTCTATCCAGCAGCCCAGCTAGTCACTTCACAGTTCACTTGACGACACTTTCAGTGGCTCAGACTATGTAGAGTCGAATGACAGGATGATAGTTAATGTGAGAGAATGTAGAAGGAAGCGGTCATGGCCTAATTTAGAGTATTATCCTGGACTTTGTCTGAAGGGTTGTAGAAAAACCACATAAAATATCATCCAGAATAGCCAGTTCTTGGGCAGAGATTTGATTCGGGGACCTACCGAACACGATGAAGGAGTGCTAAGCGCTCCACCACGACGTGCGGTCACCCCCCTCCTATTAATAGAGTGTGAATTGGATTCGACTTGCTGATGACAGAATCATACGGAGGGTGTTTTGTTAATATTCTGATAAATCTTCAAACTGCACAGTTTACACAGCGCCAAATAGAATTGAAAGATGGGTATGAATTTCGTGTATGTAAGGATTTTGAGCCAAGCGAAAGCACTATCCCGGCATTATCACGAGTGACTGATAAGTATCAAGAAAGCCTCGGTAATTATATAAGATAACACGGCCGAGATGAGAACCGGTTATTTCGCTGAATGCAGCTGCAATCACTACAACTTGCTCGCTGCCCAGTGCTATTAGTCTGTATTTCCGTCTAGAAGCAATGATAGAGTTAGATTTTATCCTAAATGATTGGATGATAATGGTGGCAACTACAAAGAGTTAGAAAATATATGTTTCTTTCGCATTTTATTAGACATTCTCCACAATGAAAATATTTTTAAAGAAAATTTATTAATCTTAATGAGATCTACATTTATGTAAACTTATTCGTAAGACGAGCTGTTAACAAAGTTTAACTTAATTTTCTTGGAAACTAGACTAGAGATTATAACTGGCAGGTAAGAGCATCAATATTCCTCCAACAACCTTGAGTTCAGACCCGATAATACACAAATTAAATCGAATTTATTCCACAGTTTCGGACATTACCTTGTCGAAGACAATTTGCCGGGTGAGGAGGCTTGCGTGCTCAAGTGACCCTTAGGGTTATGCCGGCCGGAGCTTCGGCTCATGGTAGGGTCACCCAAGTCGGACAGGTCTAAGGCGATGCGCCAGAACAAGAGTGATAACCTGGTCCTCCAGGTTGGGGTTTGGGCGTAATGCTAACAACCTTTCACCTTTAAAAAAACATTGTTACGAAAAAGTCAACCAAGCCACGGATCAGGATGGACTCTTTAACACGACCATGGCAATTGAAAAAGGACATGAGATTCGGTACTTGGAACATTAGGAGTCTCTATAAGGCTAGGGCACTGAAATCAGTGAGCGGGGAATTAGAGAATTATAAGTTAGACTTAGTGGCAGTGCAGGAAGTGCGACGGGAGGGGAAGGGCACAATTTCACATTTTTCTATGGAAAGTGGAATGACAATCATCAGTTAAGGACGGGTTTTTTGTTCATAGCAGAATTAGGGCAGCAGTTAAGAGAGTAGAATTCGTTAGTGACAGGTTGGCTTACGTAATTTTGGAAGGATGGTGCGACTTCATTATCCTTAATGTTAATGCCCAAACTGAGGACAAAGGCGATGATATCAAGGATAGCTTTTATGAATAATTGGAATCAGTATTTGATACATTTGGCAAGTATCACATGAAAATTCTGCTAGGAGATTACAATGCAAAAATTGGGAGGGAGGATATCTTCAAACCCACAATAGGCAGCGATAGTCTACATGAACTTAGTAATGAGAGTGGTGTCAAACTTTGCTATGTCAAAAGATCTAGTTGTAAAGAGTACAAAATTTCCACACCGTGATATTCATAAATACACTTGGACTTCTCCAGATGGGAACACACACAATCAAATAGATCATGTTTTAGTAGATAATAGAAGGCAGATAAATGTAATTGATGTGAGGTCATTCAGAAGAGCAGATTGTGACACTGACCATTATCTGGTGGTAGCAAAAGTGAGGGAGCGGCTTTCAATAAGTAGACGAACAAAGCAAAATTTCGATACAGAAAGATTTGATTTGAAAAAATTAAGTGAGGGACAGGCGAAGGAAAATGTCAAGTTGAAATTTCGAATAGGTTTCAAATTTTAGAGACGGATGAAGATAATGAAAGTGTGGACATCAACAGGGAGTGAGAAAATATCAGAGAGTAACAAAATTTCAGCCAAAGAAAAACTAGGATACTACAGGAGAAAGCAAAATAAACCGTGGTTTGATGAAGAATGTTCCAAATTAGTAGATCGACGGAACCAAACAAAACAAATGCGGATAATCTATGTAACGTGAGACGTGAGGCTAGTAGAACCTTTAGGAATAAGAAAAGGGAATACCTGAAGGGCAAAATTGCTGAACTTGAGACAAATAATAAGGAAAAAAATATCAGAGACCTGTACAGAGGCATTAATAACTTTAAGTAAGGATATCAACCCCAGACCAATTTGGTAAAGGATGATAGTGGCAATTTGCTTGCAGATCCAATAAAAAGTGTGAATAGGTGGAAAAATTTCTTTAGCGAGCTCTTAAATGTTCATGAGACTGGTGATATTAGACAGATTAAAATACATACAGCTGAACTGTTGGTGCCAGAACCTAGTTTAGATGAAGTGGAACTAGCCATTGGGAAGTTGAAAAGTTATAAATCTCCAGGAATTGATCAGATTCCGGTCGAATTAATTAAAGCAGGTGGCAAAGGGTTGCATATGAGGATCCATAAGCTTATTTAGTTAATTTGGGATAAGGAAGAGATGCCACAACAATGGAAGGAATCCATAATTATTCCTATTCATACGAAGGGGACAAAACTGAGTGTGGTAATTACCGAGGAATTTCTCTGCTATCAACCTCATACAAAATTCTATCAAACATTCTTTTGGCAAGATTAACTCCATATGCGAATGAAATTATTGGAGATTATTATTGGAAACAGATCAACGATTGATCAGATCTTTTGCATTCGTCAGATACTAGAGAAAAAATGGGAGTTCGGTGGGACCGTACATCAGTTATTTATAGATTTAAAAAAAGCCTATGACTCTGTGAAGAGAAAAGTGCTATATTATATTCTTATTGAATTTGGTATACCAAAGAAGCTAGTGAGTCTAATAAAAATGTGCTTAAATGAAACCTGTAGCAAAATTCGAGTAGGTAAATATGTATCTGAGACATTCTTCATCAAGAACGGTCTATAACAAGGAGATGCTTTGTCTCCCTTGCTCTTTAACTCTGCGCTAGAATTTGTCATCAGGAAAGCTCAAGATAGGCAGGATGATTTGCAGTTGAATGGGACACATCAGCTATTGGCATATGCTGATGATGTTAATTTATTGCGGGACGATATAAATACAATAAAGAGGAACGCAGAAGTTTTACTAGAGGCTAGTAGACAAGTGGGGCTAGAAGTAAATTCAGAAAAAACTAAGTACATGTTATTATCTTGTTGTCAGCAGACAGGTGGGCAGAATTATCTTTGGGTGGCTAACAAATCCTTTAAAAGTGTTTTTCATGTTGCCCAGATCACGGCCTTGCCCAACACAAGTTATAAATTCGGGCACCGCCGGGAATCGAACCCGGGACCCCAGGATTACAAGGCCAGCGTTTGAAAGTGTTACAAAGTTCAAATATTTGGGAACAACATTAACAAATCCAAATGATATTCACGAGGAAGTTAGGAGGAGATTAAATTCCGGAAATGCTTGCTACTTCTCAGTTCAACATATTTTGTCTTCCCGTCTGATTTCTAAGAACCTGAAAATTAAAGTATACAAAACAATAATTTTGCCTGTTGTTTTGTATGGGTGCGAAATATGGTCTCTCACTCAGAGGGAGGAACACAGATTGCAGGTGTTTGAGAATAGGGTGTTGAGGAGGATATTTGGGCCTAGGAGAGAAGACGATGGGGCATGGAGAAAACTACATAATGATGAACTTAAAAATCTGTACTTCTCCCCCAGTATTGTCAGGGTGATTAAGTCGAGAATAATGAAATGGGCAGGGCATGTAGCGCGCATGGATGGGACAAGAAGTGTGCACCGAGTATTGGTTGGGAAGCCTGAGGGGAAGAGCCCATTGGGGAGACCTAGACGTAGATGGGAGGATAATCTCAGGCGAGATCAATGGGAGATAGGAGTTGAAGGAGACTGGATTTTGGTGGCCCAGGACAGGGTCCGGTGGAGGGCTTTGATTAATTCGGTGATGAAACTTCGTGTTCGGTAAGCCATCTAGTTAGTTAGTTAGTTAGTTAGTTAGCTAGTTAGTTAGTTTCGGACATTAAGCTTGAGAATAAAAGGTAGATATTTCTTCTCATTGTGCGTTTTTTTAACTTTGTATGCAAATTTAAAGCAGTCCCGCTACACGCCATGTAGGTCGCTTGGGGGAGATGCGATATAACTCCTACTCATTCCAGATCTCGGCACTAGATGGGGGTGAGTGTTCAGCTTCACGCTCCGGCCGCGCTTTACCCCCGGGAAAGGACCCCAGTACCTATTGGACAGGAGACTGGATTATCCCCAGAGCCGGTCTAGACTCGGGCTATTCGAAAAATCCTGTGGCCCTGACGGGGATCGAACCCCAGTCGTCTATCCCGTACCTAGTCACTATACTGATGGGGCTATATGAACTAACAAACTCAGGAATTTGTTATCTAGATCGAGGACGAGGAAGTAGATGTACAGTAATAAAATGGCGTCATTAGAGTAAGGCATATTATAGCTGTGGACCGCAATCTGCTGGTACCAGAGGGCCACGGCCTCTGTTCTGAGATCTAAACAAGTGTTTAAATGGTTGATTATTCACTCAGTGCAATTAACATGCAAGAAGGATAAAGTCTAGAAGTAACTAGCGCGGATAATCTTGAGACAGACGTTGAGAAGTAAAGGCGGTAATGAGACAATGAAGATGCAAATACATGGGATTTCATGTTCCAGCGTCTTTCTGGGTTGTAACGCCGTCTAATCTTGTAGAAATTTAAACATCGCTATGATGATGAGGGTAACAAGTACGTCTGAAAAATTCTACTAACTACACGGCGCAACATCCGAGAAGACAACCATATTCATAAGAATATAATCTTGCAGGAGGAGAGGCATATCAGTCTATGGAGACACCTAAAATGAAGATCGCATAACGCCTAAGCAAAAGAAATCTGTAAATTTTAACGACCCAGAAACAGATGTAATTGTTTCGGAAATAGGATAATATCCAAACCTTGAACCTGGAACAAGACGAAAGATTAATTTAAAATAAATGTGCCAGGGTCGTCGTGAATCGTGCTGTTTCGACCTAGGTGCCATCATAACGAGTGTACGGGCGGAAAAGACACAAAATGGGGGCTCCTACAAACTCTGAATGAACCATTCATGAGATCAGTTAATGTATCTGACTTATCCCGTTATCAATACGATAACGTAAGAGAATAATTCCCTAGATTTGACTGCAGATGTTATGTACGTCCTAAACAACACGAGTTCAAAGAGGCGAATCTTGGGAGCGTTTCATAAGTAAGATTAGTTCAATCAAGAATGCCCTTGAGGACACATATCCAAGTCCTGAGCTGGAAATTTTGGTCACAGAGCCCTTGGATTTTCTGGTTGTATAACACTTGGGAGGGGAGGGTGAGGGAAGGGATAATGATTCGTTGTTTAATTAGTTACTTCAAACAGCTATACATTTGTTAATGCCCTTGTGAACCAGCGGTTTGCTGGCAATGGCACGCGCTCGTGTCGCCGTAAAAAGTATACCCGCATGTCCTGCGACAGGAGTTAATACTTCTTGATCATTAAAATGTATTTAACGTTCAGGTGTACCGTCAAAAGCAAGATCAGGCAAAGTTACACATGTGCTTAAGAAATACGTCATAAGTGTTTATATGGGGAATAAAAGTAATAATGAATACATTCTAGACATCAGCACTACACAGATGGAGGTTAAGTCCATGGCTTCTTTTCACAGGCCTAAAGAGTGTCTGGTACCCGACTTGGACGAGGCTCGGTAGATTTCACTTGTGGTCACCTTAGGGTGATGAAGAAAAGCAGAAGAAAATGGATTCTGAAAATTTTAAATTAATCCAAAACAGAATCGTGTATTTTTAAACTCTAATCTGTGACAAGTTGATATAAGGTAAAGGACCAGTATTTTGGAAAGTACCCTGTTTTAAAATTCAGGACCGAAATAGATGATCTCTTCAGAAAATCTTCTAGTACAAACACGGATCTAGTCAACGAAGTCTATGAGTTCTGTTGACTGACTGAGCCGTGTAGTCTTGTAGTATTTTACTTACGTTTCGGAGATGATTGCTGCTTCCATCATCAGGAAATTTTCAGACTTACAAATTCTTTGTATGCACAAAATGAATATGAAAGATCTAACAGCAAGTTTTCAACTCTAAAATTAGAGTCTATTGAATGCACCGCCAAGAAATTTGGTGCTAAAAATCTACACCAAACGGTGTCGGGGTGTTTTAATTTTCTTTCATATCAAGCCAATATAACATCGATTTTATACGAAGCTGAACTGAAATATTATATCAGTTTTCTCAAAAACAATTTATCGTACAGTGCGTTCATTGATAAAGTTAAACGCAACTGTTGCTCACAGGAAACAGTTACCGTGGTCTGATTTGTGTTCACGATAAACCGGAACACAATTGTTACAGGAATCAGCATCTCTTATCAAAACAAATAAAGTGAATTTCATTGTTTTTATAGAGAGATACTCGACTCGTATCGAGAAGACCTTGTAGCGTTTGGCGATGAGATATGTATTTCCAGCCGGAAGCCATTAAGTGACAGTTGCTTTCAACTTTATCAGTTAACACACTGCAGAAAGAAGATTACGAATAGCACAACATACGGATCTCATTACGATCTACCGAATATTTCAGACAATGGATTAAAACTTATTCATATTCGGGAGGTCCAGAGTTCAAATCTCAGCTGAAAACTATCCTGAAATATGCTACTTGTTGTCTTTACGGCTTACAGAAAAATGCCGGAATAGTAACCGCTTCTTTCCATACCTTTCCCAATAAATTATTTATTAATTATACTATCATTCCACGCTATAATATACATATATAATATATATATGCTCTAAATAAGCTATTCAACTAAACATTCAACATAAATATAAACTCGTTAATCGGGAATTCTACCCTAACAACCAAAACACTGTTCTGATCAATAACAAACATCTTAATTCTCATAACTTGGACGTCAGAAGACTACGGTGAATTTAAGCACCACAAACTTTTATTAGAAAAGTAAGACCGCGCTACTAAAAACATCGTTAATTAGCAACAAACTAAACAATTCGACGGAGCAGAATTTTCTTTATGAAGCTGATAATAGTACACTCAGATTGTAAAAAAAACCCACTTTGTATGGCACCCAAATATTTATTACTGTGTTCACAAGAAGCCGCCACTGGTCCCTATTCTTAGCCGGATGAATTGAATTCACACCCCATAAATCCATTTTTATAAGATCCATTTTAATATTATTTTCCCATCCACGCCTAGGTTTTCCGTGTAGTGTCTTCCCCTCAGGCTTCACAACGAATTTTTTTTACGCATTTCACATTTCCCTATGCGCTATATGAGCCGCCTATCTCATCCTCTTTAACTCAATTACCGTAACATTATGTAGCAAAGAGTGCTAAGGTCGTTCCCAAAAGTATGATTTTTTTAACATGTAGAATAATTTATTAGCTACCGTATTAAATCGTTTGGTAGACAAAAAGAGAATAAATAAATAATCATTAAAATTCACAACTTTCGTCGGAAAACTATTTTATGATGGCTGTGTTCTAGGTTGTAGCGCCGTATAGCCTGGTACAAGTTTAACATTTAACGTCGTTTCAGAGGTCCTTACTGCCTCCACAATCAGGGCATCAAATACCAATTAATTCGATACATTCTGTTTAAAATATAATAAAATACGAAGTAAAATAATTTCTGATGCTATTGAGTATGCAAATTCCCATAGACAGCTTACAACACAGAAATACACCTGTCGTCTTCAGTTCTGAAAAGAAACATAATTTTCATTGATCGTTTTATCAAGTAGACGTAACGTGACATAGCATCGCTTAAACTCACCGAAGTAATTCGCTGGAGTAATGTTGTATCTAAGCGTCGTTTCGTGGCAATGTTTTAAGAAAATACCATTTTATTTTCCTGGTATAAGCCTTTATTAACGAGCCTTCTGTCTACTGACAATACTAATTTCAACTTAGGCCTCTCTGTGGCTGGACGTACTATTAGCAAGAACTAAGTTTTATGACAATAGCTGACTCATTTTCCAATTAGTATGCTCAACAATGTCCTTGACTAAGGCATATTTGATATTTAGATGATGTCTCGGTTGCTTTCGTTATTTTAAGACTAGATTCATTAATTTTTTTTTATTTTAATAATACTAGCAACATTCCGATCGAACCTGTGACCTTCTGAATAACAGGCTACGAGACTAGCTTAGCTGGTTTAGTTGTAGAATGTAAAACAACATGGCGGCTCTGCGAAATTTTTCTTTTATCGTTCAATTTGACGGCAATAAGTAATAGATCATTGGAACGAGTAATATGGAATTTTATATGTATTCAGATTATAAACATTCCTACAAATAATATAAAATTTGTTATTTACTAATTAACATATATAAACACTGTAACAATGCAAATCTTCGAGATTATTCTTGGCAAATGAAAAACAGAAACAATCCAGAGAATAATTCAGGCTTCAAAAAAATAATAATAAATTTACTGGTATACTGCAGCCACCAATTAAAGAAACTTTAGCAAAAATCTGTAACACACACACACAATTGCAAGTATTAATAATTTCTGACTCGAGTAACACTCAATGTTATTATTATTTATGCAAAAATATTGCTTTGATACACCAAAAGCGTCTATTCACACTAATTATCTAAGTATGTACGTTGGCATTTTGTTGTGAAATAAAACTCGATTGGGCTATGGATGAAAATACAAGTTTGCTTTATAAGGAATGAGAGAAGTGGATTAGCACAGTGTACCACTTTTATTTGAGAGGGATAAGGAAGGAAGATGCCCTCTGTATAGAACTGAAGACGATTAAAACTCGTGAATAGAAAGTGGCCTATTATTAATAACGATATACAATATAAGAGGATGACAAATTGAAGAACTAATAAATAAAGAAAATACCTGTATACAATTATAGGTAAATGACAGAATAAAATCAGTAATATTTAACTGGAGATACGGAAGTGGGGAGTGGAATTATAGTAAAAAGAATAAATATTGTTTAGTAACAGAATAAATAAAGCAACTATAGTTAGTTATATTACAACTGTGGACTGTAAAAACCTGGTGTTATTCGAGGTCAGTCGTTTGTATTAACACTCGATAAACATCAAACGTAAAAATATAAACATTCAAAAACGCGTTCGTCCTCTTATCAGGCCATCATCACTGCCATCTTCATTTAGTAAACCATATTTGATTAAAATATACGATTACAAGTCTACAACACTTGAAATTTTAAGACATTAAAAAACCTTAAAGAACCTTACTGCACGTCAAGATGAATAAATCGTGAAGATATCTGTCTTCTGGGTTGTTACGCCGTGTAGTATGGTAGATGTTTACCAACGTTTCGGAGGTCATACTGCCCCCGGCATCAGGGTGACGAGTGAGCCAATTGAGTGGAGAAGGCTAGGTGAGTGGTTTTCACCATCTATCTTCATACTCACCGCTGAGAAAACCTCAAATCTTACATGAGTAAATCATGTTCATTGTAATAGTTATAAACTTCGTTAGATCAGTGCTTATATAATTAGGATTTGAAGTTCTCACGGGTGACGGAGACAGCAAGGATCTCTGAAACGTCGGAAAACTTCTACCAGACCACACGGTGCTAGCCAGTAAAACAGCCATGGTATGTTGTTTTTTCTCTCAAAAAACAAAAATCGAAGCGATTTCAGGAACAGAGTATGCCGACATTGTATTCGCTGTGCAGAGCTATAACGTCCACCCCCCCCCCCCAGTGTGCAGATAAGGAAACTTATCGCACGCTGCAGGAAACAACTGAAGGCGCGTGCCTACTCATTTCCATACATGAGGGTAGTCGTTATTATGGGACAGGTGTTGTCTTGTCTTAATGCCCAGTAAGCCACCTGAAAAAAACTTATCGCCAGGACTTGTTTGATTTTGTCTCACAGCACGTGGATGTCTCAACGGTATTTTTCCCCGCTCAATTCTCTCTTTCCTTAACGATATATTCTCATTCAGCTCAATGCTACTTTAATTTCTGTGCCATCATGGTATTATAACGTACGATTCGTTATAAGATATGGAGTTTTAGAAGTGTATATAAGACCAAGAAATCACATACAATATTAAAAACGTAACCAAAATATTTAATAAATATAAATGTCAATGATTATGAAACAAGAAGAGGGATGAATTGTAGAATGCTTGATGTTCTACTCAAAACTTGTTACCTGTCAAATTTACAAAACTCCGACGAGCAGGACATACAAAAAATAATCATCAGTTGTGTTATACAGGTGACCCTCGTTATACGCGTTTTCGCATTCAGCATTTTTGCATATCCGCGATTTTGCGGCTTTGCTTCAGTATCACGAGGAGCATCCATATCCTATCCGCAGCAGCGGTAGAAAGTGCTTCGCAGGCCCACCGACTAGCACGACCGTTTTGGCTACAGAGATTGCAAAATAAGGCCTCTCGTGGTGTGTTAATCAGAAAATCCTCAGGAATATGGTATGTCTCCCGTATATGGGTTTTCACGGCGATTCGTAGGAACACAACACACGAGTATAACGAGAGTTACTTGTATTTTATGAATGTGAAATTTGATTTCTTACTTTAAAAGAAGAGCATCTGATAAAGTTCTCGAAAAAGTACTTCTATCCGAGAACAGTTCAGGACATCCCTTATTTCGCATTCGTAACATAAAGAATTTATTTTTTATTTGTAGTGTTCTATCTGCCGACAGGTCCATATGAACAGGATCCTTCCATCCTTTTCTCGGACTGGGGCCTGTTCATATACGTTCTTGGTAGATGATCCAGAAGTGGTTTGCCATTGCCTTCTTCTGTGTGTGACTGGAGTAATTGTTGGGATGCCACGGAGAAACCGGGGAAGCCCCCGGAGGAAAACTCCGTGTTGCCTAGACCACGGCCTTGCCCAACACAAGTTATAAATTCGGGCACCGCCGGGAATCGAACCCGAGACCCCAGGATTACAAGGCCAGCGTTCTAACCGCTAGACCACCGTGGCACGGTAACATAAAGATATCAAAATTAAATATAGGAGCCTTCGATTGGTTGGGCATGTAGCTAGTATAAACATTCGTGGCATACATGCAGAATTTTGGTGAGAGAACCTCTTAATAAACTTTTATTTGGAAGACTGAGAAGAAGAGGGGAAAAGTTTTAGCTATATCAAAACGTAGGTTGTGGTTATTTGAGGTGGCAAAAAGGTGTTTTGTCTCAGAGTCTAAATATGATGGATAATTAATTTTACATTACATTCATGTGTTGCAATCTGGATCTATTGGCTTTAGTAAATCACATAGCCTTCTTCAGGAACTCTATTCAATGAATATTTTGAAAACAAACCACACATATGTCAGTTATTTAGCACTTGCGTCATTTTTATTCCAAAATCACTTTGAGCAAAGGACCACATTATACCATTCTAATGTTTTGTGATAATATTACATTTGAACATTATCTACCGTCTATTTCTCAATTATACTAATTATAATTACAAGAATTACAAAATTAAAAGTGCTTAGATTCAGTGCTTTCACGAAACTGACCATGATTCCGCCTTGAGGTAGGAGGTAAAAAATGTACCTTGATATACACACTCTATAGGGCCCGTTACACACAACTAATCTTCATCACTGAGTATAGAATCAGTAGAAAAGAGACGTTTAGAAATAACAATCCGTTCTTTATGGGAGCTGAGCGGTAATGTACCACAAACTTTAGCGGTCCAGATGAATTACCGGTACCAAATCTCGTCGCAGCGTAATTTAAGATCTTCCTCAAACAAACAAAGTGACTGCACCACTGCACTGCATATAGAGTGAAACATCATCAAATGTAGTTAGCAAAGCTATCATTCGACCAGCGATGTGTTTTTCGATCACCGAGAAATAAATCAACTATCGCAATTTTAGTCTTGAGCGCCCAATTACTCATAATTTACATCTATCTACTGACTACTTGTTACAACAGCAGAACGAAACCGGGTCATCTGTGGGAACGACAATCTCTTAATATTTTCGGTGTTTCGTCCCGTTATTGTCATTCTGTTCTTTAATCCTTTTAACTGGCATTTCGATTCTTTGACTTGTCTCGTTTTTGGTTTTCTGGTACATCATTCTTCTCTGCTCCTTCATACTTCCACCGCCGTCATTATTCCCATAAGCAGTGTGGATTCCTATGAGCCGCCTCATCTCGTGATGAGCTAAACCATTCTTTCCAATCACAGGTTTACCTATGGTAGTCAATTACTAATCACCGTGACTTAAACAGTGGTTGGGCTGATCGTAATCAGTGCTAAAAAAGTAGTATCAAACTGGTACATATCAGTGCAGGACTGAAATTTAATGACTATATACCAACCAAAAGTGGGCCTATACAACATCAATCTTCAGGAATAAAGTTACCTGAACCCTGAATATGGAGACAGTACGTTCCTCCTTAACGTTCGTATCTACCTAGAAGACCACGCGGTATCATAGCTAAGAAGAGAAACGATATCTAGAGATATCTTGACCGCCGTGAGAAACTCAAATCTTCAATATTGCTATTTAAACTTTCATAGACACCGAAGTTACTGAAGGATAAAAAACATTTTTCGTACATCTGTTATGATATGAGGTAAGTCGCGCCAAAACATGCATAAAGATGTTTCATTCTCTTCTCTTCTCTTCTCTCTGTCGTAAGATTGGGCAAGGGATAAAGACTTCTTGAACGTTGGCACATGCGAACAAAAGATGCGAAGATGCTTAACCTAGATCCGTGGTAGATAGCGTATGGATGGGGGTTAAGATTCGTACTTTTGCTTTTGATATCTTTTGTACAACTGTGAACAGTCTGCAAGACATAAAACTGTTGTTATAAAACGGTCCAAAGGCAGCAGTGACTCGTGTGTTGATTGGAGCACGGGGAAAGGCAGGTGGACCAACAGAATATCTCACACCTTTCCTCGCACAGACTGAATTATACCCTCATACGTCAGTCTCGTTTCCACGACGAAAATAAATGTTACATGAAGTGCGTCTATCTGCCCATAAAAGCAAATCAAACGTAGTAAACTGAAAACTATGCAGCTGTATTTTCTTATATGAGTAGCTTATCTTTTACTGAGGCTGTAACGAGCCGGTATAGTAAGTGGCTACGAACTAGATAACTGAGGTTTGATTCCCGGAGAATACAGAGATTATTCTCCTCACGGTCACAAAAACAAAGTCCATGGGTCCACCCAATCTCCTTCGAATGTGAGCTCAGTTTAAACAGACCGGAGCGTGAAGCTGGACACTCACATCCATCTAACATCAAGGCTGATAATGTGTTTAACGTTATACCCACAACTCCCGCACGTCTTCATGGTGTGACATTTGACTCCGGAAAACTAATTTTTTTAGAATAAATGATTTCGAAAATATACCACTCAGGAGAAGTTTCCAAGTTATTAGATTAAGAGTAACAGGGATACATAAAACAAAATTGTGAAATTATTAAAAAATTTCCCTTCATCATATGCAGTGACGAGGGACAAGAAAGTAATAAACGTGTGGGGGGGGGGGGTGAGAAAGCAAACTTTTAATTAGGAAATTTCATAAAAGCAGAGTACTCTTCAACGAAGGAATGACAAGCACGTTTTCAAGGAAAACCTTATACCAAGGTGTCAGTTACAAGGACACCAAGCCTTTAAGGCCCTCTATCCGAAACGTCATCATTTTTTTAATTTGTGACTTTACAGATGTTGCTTCATCACTGCAAACATATAACGTAACATCTGGGTGGCCATAAATTTAAAACTGATCACTCGTGCTTAGAAGCAGTAGTGAAAGGGATGTTCAATGAACAGATATATCTCTGACTATTATGGCTGGGATAGAAATCTAATCCAATTGTACGGTAAGTGTTTAAGTCTCCACGAGAACTAATTTAAAATAATTTACGAATCATACAATGACTTTGTACAGTATTATCCACAGGCCTATTCAGTATTCAGTGAATCGGTTGCAAGTTACATGCATTAGAAACGTATGCTCTGAGACATTACGTTCGTATCAGTCAGTACACTTTGCATGTTTGAATTGTCATTCGCTAGTAACGGTGATGTGTGTGAAGTCGTCTCAAGGTCACAGTTGGTCTGTACAGAGTTGCATTTGCAAATCAGTATTACTAAGATTCTTAATAAGCAAACAAGGCAGGCAAAGACAAATTATTCATGCGCCCTGAAGCACAGAGAAACTAGTTCGGAGACTGCACGCTGCAGAATACCATTAGAACAGGGGTATCCACAACCAGCTTACATATCCTGTAGTAGAAGCCAAAAGTTTAACACCGCCAGCAATAAAGCTCGACATTACAGGCACAATCCTAGGCCAGTTCCAATCCTTTAAAAATACAATAATATTTGTAAGACTTGAGGTTCTCACAGCGGTGAGTATGAAGATTTCTGTCTTCTGGGTTATTGCGCTGTGTAGTCTGGTCGATTTTAACCAACGTTTCAGAGGTCATACTGCCTCCGTCATCAGGGCGATGAATATTCAGAAGACAGAAATCTTCACAATAATATTTATTTTGAATCTCTTAAATTCTAAACAAACTTAGTAATATTTTAATATTATCTAACTCCTGGCTGCTACATTCCGTAAAACTCACTTAACTATTTAGAATCAGTCCTATACGAAGGTTATAAATTATGCAAAAGAATTGCATAAATATCTGTAACGTTTATGGTTGAAATGTTAAAATTAAATCTGGCAGCAAAAAGCGACTTGCAGTAAAGTCAACATTGACTGACACGAGCACCTTGACAGGCTAAATTTATGTACATGATGGCATATATATATATATATATATATATATATATATATATATATACTTTATACACCCGATTCTTCGTCCTGCCAGCATATCACGATCTGTATATACACTAACTATTGTAAACGATTTCAATATCAGATCACCATAAGACAGTCCAGAAAAAAACATTCAAAAAACCTCATATTCAGAGCAGGATTCAAACCCGTGGCCCAGTGTTTCAGTCGGTTCTTCTACTTAATAGTGTATAAAGTAAGGTCATTTAAGATTGGGATCCACTTATAATTGTATAACGCAACTTGACACGACCTGAAGATGGCTGTCTACTGGGATGTAGCGCCGTGCATTACTTTACACGCAAATGTTGTTAAAAAGAGAAAAAAGCTTAAGGGAGACCCTTAACAACAACTGTGTAGGTCGGGACATTGGGAAAATGGCGGAAAACAATAAAGAAATAAAGAAAACAGTAAATAAGAATCAGAAAAAGAGAAACAAGTAAAGAAGAAAGAAGGAGAAGAGGGTGGACGATGAGGTAAAAAGGAGGATGATAAAATACAAAAAAATATTTATTTATCATCTCCATACCTTCATTTCAGAAACCTCTCTGTTCCTAACAATTTCAGTCTCAACACTTAAGGAAGACTGGTCTAAAATTACATGCTTTAATTAAAATCAGTGTAACACATTATCACTGACCTCTGAATGCATAACTGCATTCTTTATGTGATGTATGCAGCACGAAGAAATGTTCGTACATACGCAAATAGTTTTCCAATGAGCAGTTTTTTAAATATCAAACTGTTACCATTTTAGGACAAGATCCTGGATTAAATGACATACTTCCACACTTTTATTAACTACTATTACCTTTACCAATGAAGATAACAGAACATGTAATATCTTTATCATGATGTACACCATATTCGGCAGATAGTTAGGCAGAATACTCAGCAATATAACGTGATAAAACAGCACATTCACATAATCAAGATCGAAATATTGTGAAATTTAACTGCTTCATAATAAGTTTGAAAGAACTAAATCGAACATTAGCAAGTAAACGAATATGCTAACAAATGAAAATACTCTGCACTATTATATCTGCATTTTGTACAGAGCTTACACACAAATCATTATTCAAACCATTATCTGAAAACACTTGGAACACTGATCAAAACGTTTAGTATTAATTATGACTTACTTGCATAGTCTTCAATGGGTGTCTGTTTCAGCAAACTGATCACAAATCTTAGAATGCTAATGCTGATAACCTGTTATTAAGAAATTGCAAGAGGAACACAAAAAACACACTTATTTACACAAAGCTTGAAAACCGGACTCTCTCGACACGCCATCTTTCACTGAAGTTGAGTACCAACATGGCACACCTAACTGCGCCAAGTTTAAAATCATTCTACAAATAGCTTACTCTGTAACACAATGTTTAATTTGAGAAGAGCCTTCAGTATGTATTATCTAAGGGTGATGACAATGTTGAATTCCTTTTACCGATGACATATTGGACACCGACTCCACTTCATCAGATATGCCTGTTTGATACAATGGATTTGAGCCAATTTCCGTCCTCCAGTGACATTTGTCTCTAGAGCCTAATGGTTAGTGTATGGATTCGTTCCAAATAGTCGTCAATAAACTTAAAATAAAATAATTTGGTCATTATATTAATAACTAATGACCTCAAGACGAGAGTCAGTTCAACTTCTAACACTTCTCGTGTATATCAATTTATCTCAGAAACGGACAAGATAATAACACTGGCATGCCTTAGAGTCTTAACCCAGTCGCTGTCTTATGAAAACTCTAACTTTTTTAATATCTTACTTATTTTTGTTAAATAATAAAAACACGAAGGAACATGTCCAAAAATACGTCATATTAATAACACATCGCCGTTACAACATTTTAGACCACCAGATTTTCTCACGGTGGTAAATATATCAGTATCTAATGTATAAAGTGAAGCTTTCGCGGTGACTGAAGATGATGAAAGACTCTCGGGTTACAAGCCGCGTCAGGTTCACATTGGTCAGCGCGAAACAAAGCAACGGACGGGCCAAGAACAACACGATTCTACTACGTGCCATCCATCGCAAAGCGCGCTACAAAGGACCTGATTTGTTACACAGCAGCCCTGAGGATGAGAACAGAGACTGTTCCCGAAACGTTGGCAGAAGATATGGTTTATTCACCGTTCATCCACCTGATGCGGCTTGTAGCCCGAGAGTCTTTCACCAATATAAAATCTAGTTTTTGAAAAATTTTGTGGTTCTTCAAATATGCAAACAGGAAAATATTCTGACACACAACAATATTTATTCTATTAAAAGTAAAAAAAAATGTTACGGCAACATGTTTCGATCCCTTAATAACATCTTCAGGCCCCTATAGATAACGTATTTTGCTCTGCAGCAGAATCACATAAAGTTAAAATAGTCAGAAAAATTCATATCACAGACGATGTTCTGTATTCTCGTCATTCAGTTACTGAGCTATTCAGCGTACTTGTCAAATTAATTAAAATAAATTTAAAAAGTTGTGAAATTATATGTAGGGTACATTAAATTCTCGTTTAGGACAAATCATATTTCTACGTAAATAAAAGACATACACAAAAAGCAAATTCCGAATTATAGAGGGTCAGATTTATTAAGATTTTACTGTGCAGATTGAAAATCTAAAGAGCTCACATGCTATGCTCTCTGGAATGTTATAAATAAGAACTGATTCTGAAACAATTAATCTTTTTGAAATCTTTGGACGAATAATCTGACAAACCCAAAGTCTCTAACTATATAGGCATCACAGAACGACGCAGACGCAAATTTAGGGCGCAACTGGTTTCGAAAATGCAACCCAGTATCTGAACTGTAAAAACAGACAGATTAAACAAAATCCCCACGTAATTATTTTACTTCGTAAAAAACAACCTTAACAAAACTTTCACCCTTAATGAAGGTCTTTGAGCACAAAATATTCAGAGAACCTTTTTAATAGGAAATACAGCCATTCCCCCCCCCCCTAAAACTACGCATTGTTTCCTGCTGACGCAGGGTAAAAATATTGGAATTCTCTCAACTGGTAAAGCGACCATATAATATAAAATAATTTAAAAGTCGTCAGTGAACCGCAGATAATCATAACAGCAGAATTGTACAATTTATTATGCGCGTAAACAGGTTAAAAGATTTCTAGAACGTAACAGTAAAGTTTAAGCAGTAACTGCATACATGGTATTTTATAATCTTCATTCAAGAATTGGTAGTTGGTAGTTGAGCTGATGAAAAAATCAACTGTTTCTATAGGACCTGTGTTCTTAAAAACTGATCACTGGACTCTATCCATAGCCAGCTCAATTGAGTCTCAAAGTTCACACACAACGAGGACGCGTTAAAAAATAATACCGCCATTACATTCTTAAAAGAAAAAGAAATCCACTCAGTGGTATCAACTAAACTGCGAACCCTCAATTTAACTTTCTTGCGATGTTTTATGAAATGTTGTAATAGTTCTACTGCTACTACAGATCTCAGTTGTGAAAATGGAGAAGAGATTAACCGTATTACACTGTCCAGGCATGCATTTATCTGATTTCCAGCTTCTTCCGAAACAGAGGGAACATCTCAGATAACATCACTATTTGTCAAACGATGAAGTCAAGTCAGCGGCGAATATGTGTTTCCGTCAAAAAGACGCAGTTTTAAGATTATTGATTCATAAAACTACATAAACGTTGCAGAAATTGTGTGGACGGCAGAAATGATAAAGTTTATAGGATTTCAGACTTTCGCGGCGAGTACAATCAATAAAATCTTCTCGGGCAATCAGCCGTGTTACCTGGTTACCGTAGTAAACCGACGTTTCGGGAACAAACTCTGTACCCATCTTCAGGTTTCTGATGTGACTGGATCCTCGGAAGCCGCCTGTGTAACAGGGATGGGAACAGAGTTTTCCCGAAACGTCGGTTTACTACGGTAACTAGCTAACGCGGCTGATTGTCCGAGAAGATTTTACTGATGATAAAGTTTATATCAAAAATTGTGATTAAATTACAGAATTAAGTTCAAGAAGAGTACGCGCTTTGTTTCTATGAAATATTCACTATTTAATCAAGGAAGAGGAAGTATTATTTCTCAGCGCGCCTTCCTCGTTCTTGACAATCCATTTGATACTATTTTCCCATCTACATATATGTCTCTCACATAGCCTCATTCATTCAGATTTCATGACCAAAACGTTATACCAATTTCTCATTTCTCCATGCGTGCTATATGCAGCGCGAAATCTCGTGCTTTCTCATTTAATTATAATATCTGCCAGGCGAGGTGTACAAGTAACAAAATTCTCTGTTATGGAATTTTCTACTTTCTCCCATTACTTTCTGTCTCGTACGTCTGAAATGCATAGCTAACCAAAAAAATTTATATATTCTTGTCAAAATTAACCTTCCTCATTTAATTGTTCTCACGATACAAAACCAAGAGTAATGAAGCTAATGTATAATTTAATCAAATTCCCCGTCACTTTATATCGCTTGGATGTAAATATCACTATATTAATTCCTCCAGTGCCCTCAATTTATGTTTGTTGTTGCATTCTTGCGTTAATTAACAATATATTAACAGTACATCTTAGTGATTTGCATAATGGTAAGTTTTAGATGATGTGAAAAGAAACTGTCGTAACATATTTTGTGTTACTACGGCAGCAGCAAAGAGAGAACTAACTGAAGAAAACAACGGAAAAATCTCATTGACAATAACCGGTCTGTGGACCGAGGTTTAAACCCGGTGTCTACGAAATACGCGGTAGTAACGCCAGTCATATTTCGTTTTAGCCCTCGTTGTTTCTGGGCACATTCCCAGTAATTCTTTAAAACCACAAAACTTCTTCTGCAACCCAAATGAGATTCAAACCGGTTACCTCTAAAACGTCCATCAGACTGACCTTATTTCAAGGTAAAAGATGGTGTGATGCAAACCGTATACTAGTGCATCCACGCGTAAGGCAGACAGGTCCAACAAAATATCCGACAATTTATCGAGGGCTGACTTTGCAAGTGATATTAAATCACAGACCGAATTATAATCCATGGTTTATCTTCGTGTAGAGAAAAGGAAAGCTTGAATCCTTACGCTTTAAAAAAACAAGTTATAATTGCATTGGTATAAGTAAGCCAAGGTAGACTAGTTGAATTTCGCGAATGTAGATGGCAACACCTGGCCACCCGAGGAAAAAACCAGTAGCCATTGGTAATCTCGGATCACCTGCCCTGATTTAATCAAGGTGTCAATAAAGTAAATGCAGGAACGTGGCAGACAGTAGCCACAGGCCAAATATTGGCTTCCTATTGGCAGCCAGACGGGGAATTATACATGAACGTGTTTCATGAGAAGGAATTTTTCCACTTATTATGACTCCGAAAGTAAGAAACGGATTTAAAATTACTTTGGAGCTACGTCAATAATTACTAACTGAAACCAATTTCGTTTCATATCAATTAAATACAAGTCCTGTCTGTTTATTGTAAGATAAAACTGGAATTTCTCAGCAGTAATAAAAGTGAAGTGAAGTAAATTCTTAAAGAGCGATCAACTGTGCCAACGCCAAGTTAAAAGTAGACGTTTCGGAGAACTGTCCTGTCCCAATTATCATGGACGATGTGGACTACATCAACCCCAATTATGGAAAACTGGCGTTTCAGCAAGCTGCTATGTGGGCGACATCAGTCCTGATGTTAAAGACAGACTTGGCTAATCGCTCGAGAAAAATTTAGTTCATTCACTCGCCGTGAGATCTTCAAATACACACGAAATAAAATTTGTTTAAACCAGTGAACGTTAAACAAAGGAGTCTTACAAGGAGATAAAGTGTGAATTTATGTATTGTGAATACGTTTTATGTAATGTTCGTTGCGGTTACAAACATAAAAATGTTTTATTAATAATTAATTTATGGTCTGGTCGGGTTTTAAGTAGCGGTTACTTATATACGTGAGCCGGGTAGCTCAGTCGGTATAGTGAGTGAATGGCTATGAACTGGGCAATGGGGAATTGATCAGCGACGGAGGTAAAGGATTGTCTTCTAGTCTCTGCGTCCAGAACGGCTCTGGGGGCGCATCCAGCGCCCTGTCCAATGGGTACAGGGGTCATTTTTCGGGGGTAATGCGCAGCCGAGTCGGGCTGATGACCACCCACCCCATTCTAGTGCCAAGGGTGAGAGAGTAGGAGTAACAGCTCCCACCCTCAAACGTCTACACTGTATATATAATTTGAGGATTTCACAGCGGTAAGTACGAAGATTTCTGTCTTCTGGGTTGTTGCGCTGTGGAGTCTGGTAGATGTTAACCGACGTTTCAGAGGTCATACTGCGTCCGTCATCAGGGCGATGATTCAGTCAGTTTCTCATCGCATTCCAGAAGAGTCCGTGCGGAATATTCGGTAGACAAATTGTCACTTCAGTAATTTGGTGTCCCTGGCAGTCGTCTTTCCATTTATGCTCCCTATGTTGGTACATTACATCAGCTAAGGTTTCTGATACGTCGAACCACCCAGCATATCATCAAAACCTGTCCCCAACTGGGGAGTCACTTCTGACTCTCCGATTTTTATTGTCAGGAAAATGAAATCAAAGAGTAGGTTATCGTGGGCCAGATGTTTGATTCCGTAAGGACAGAATAAATACAAACAGAATTTTTGTGGAATGCTGCCACCTAAAATATGAGGAGATAAGACAGAGCAGTATTACAATAGACTGAAAAAATAAAGAGTGGTCTGTGAGAATGCGAGGTAAATGAAACTTTTAACGATGGCCTTTGTTCATATTAAGGTCGAATCTTAGAATTCTACTAACAGGGATTGTTGGTTTGTTACACAGATGTTGTATGTTGGTAGTTTAGGATACTGCGTAACATAAAAATTCATGACAGGCCTTTTTCAAGAAATCAACCAATGTTAGGGGTCGTGCATTTAGAAGTGTACGTTGGGTTCGATATGATGACCGGTCAGAATGGGTTCAGCTCTTGCAAGCGACCGCTTTAAAGATTTTTAGATAAATTAAGTTACGAGGCTGCAGATTGGATATAACTGGCTTAGAATGATGTCCTTCCTCGGCCTTAGGTAACAGCGAGTTACGAATGCAAATATAAATGACGTAATCCTGTGTTCTTACAATAGTAGCTTTTTTAGATTAGGTTTCTCTTAGACAAAGGCGCAAAAAGGAAAAATAAGTGAGGATGATGTAGTTATACGACAACACAGTTAAAACGTCGATGCATCTTGTATCAGATGATTAATAACCAAACAAAAGTTGACTAGACTTCGAAAGCTTTCACTTATCCAAAGAACAACACGTAATTGAATAAAAGACGAAATACTGTAACCAGAGATTTCAAGGAAAACATCTTAAGAGAAACGCGTGCTACTATGGCAGCACGCTGTTGGACAGAGCAGGTGTCCGACACCAACGCTTGTAGTCAGCTGACATGTCAGTAACACTGTAAAGATACTGAAAATTTGCCACGCTGACTCAGCGGATGCACAAACAATATTTAAACATGTGCGGTTCGAATCTCGTACGGGGTTGAATTTCGTGAATATCTTTTTCACTTTTCCCCTGCTTTCAACTACCCGAAACAGCCGCATTCTTCCCTATATTTCGTAAATTCTCTGGTATATTCGGACTCAGAATAAATGTTAGAATTGTTATAAGTAATTTTGGTAAAACTTGTAAGACCTCTGCATATAGGGGAGAGAAGGGCAGAACGGGGAACTTAATTTTTGGAGGCATGTGGAAGGGACAACAATAAAGATAAACACATGGAGGAACATTATGTGGAATTATAATGATTTATTAGTTTAGTTCTAAAAGTTACAGTTTTTATAAATATTAATTCTTCACAAGAATGTAACTGCCCCATTTTGCCCCGTACCCGGGGCAAGACGTTTGAAAAGTTGCAAGAAGACACAGATTATCTAATAATTATGACGTGGGATATAAAATGATTTAGTATACAATGTAAAATGTCGAAAATTTACAAATTTGAAATCTACTTAGGCCTAATGCAGACCGCACACATGTGCACCTCTTCATCATCGTTGACTATCAAAACCTGCACATGAGTTATGGGCCCATTTTAAGCAAGATGAATACCCGATCCACCCTTCAATAAACTGCGAACAGACATCGCTACATAACAGGCACTTGTCATTTGATCCTCTTCTCTGGGTACCCCATTCTGCTCCGAGTATACTCTTTCAAATTAGGATTTTCCCACCAAAAATTACATCATGAAAATAAATAAAAATATTGTGTTTAGGACTTTCAAGAAAACACCTTGTAACATGCATTATTCAACAAAGTGGAGACGAATAATGAATAGGTTTTACCTTCACTGGAAGTTGAGAAAAAATTGTAAAATGTAGAAGTAAAATCCAGCATGGGTGATTATTTCATAAACTGTAACCACAAAATGGCGCTGACTGACATGGCATGACCCTGTGTTGCATGCTAATGGTATTTCACCCGGTCCCGATAGATCGCAACGCGTTGTAGACGAAATAAAGCCGATACCCTGTTCTGCCTCGTGGCCCCGTTCTGCCCTGGTCACCCCTATACGGAAAACATAACAGAAAAATACTTACATAACGTCTCTTCCGGTGCTGAACCGGCGAGCTTAGTGTTCGATTACCCCAGATCATGCAGTTACTATGATGTGTGGTCCCCGTTATTCCCCTTAAACCATCCCATTAATAAATGTGCTTCCGACTTTCCGAAATCCGAAGTTCCTCTCCGTGTTAAAAATAATCTTCTACTACTTTCTGTTCAGACTATAATAAATCAAGTCTTAAAAATCTGTCTTCTGACTTTTGCCGCCGTTAAGAATGGTAGAAGATAAAACGTTTCGGATATCCTTGCTGCCTCCGTCATCAGGGCAACGAATAGGTAAGTTACTCATCGCCTCTGAAACGTTGGCAAACTTCTACCAGAACATACAGCGCTACAACCCAAAAGACAGCCATCTTCGGACTTAAAATGTTCTCCGTGTTCGAATCTTTGCTTTCAACGTCCTTTAGAAGTAAAAGGCAAGGGGGTTAGAGGGCTGGGAGGAGTAACGGATGAGCACATAGGCCTAATGTATGTACTATAAGCATTATTTTGTAGCGGGAATAATTTGTGGATCGCTGCCTCAATTCCTGTGTTAGTAATATGTTTAGATTACGTAGTATACGCGTTTGATTTCGTTCTGCACGCGAGATAGTGACGCAGGTGCAAAACGCACGGTTTGCTCCCGACCACTGCACTAAATCAGCTACAGAAACACGTCTTTGAAAAACCCGTTTATCAGTTTTGACGTCGTTGTCACGCTAACTCAGGAGCGCGACGCGTGCCAGTGGGCGTTTCAACTGGTTTTACAGTTTAATTGTAGCTTTCAGTGGAGATAAAGACAGAGTGTGAGGGTCACGCGAACTTCTGAGTAGGTTAGCTGTGTAATGCCAAGCTCGGGTATATCCTATTATGTTTCCACGTACATACTCTATTCTCCTCGGTAAAATCTGCATTTGCTTCAACGTACGTTATACAAAGTAGTTCCCACGTATTTTTTAATTCACAAGTTATGTTGGAATTTCGTTATTTAACGACGCTATTTCATCTTGACGTTGAATTAGATTGGAATATGATGATTAATGCTGTGTAGATACTAATTTGGGAGGCAGTATTAGTTTGAAGGGACTGAGGAAAATTACAAAAACACTTATTAAAATCGAACCCGGTACGTATGTAATGGTGGTCTAGTGTTTTGCCACTATACAGCATTATCATAATCATCATCATTCATTCACCTCTGCTTAGGCATGTGAACGTGAGGCCAGCAGTCAAGCTAGTCGGCTATGGCTCTCTGGAGCTGTTACGCCACGAATTTAATTTTAATCATCATCATTGCTGAATATGCGTTAGTTTCGTGGAATTGTTTAGACGCCAACAAGCTTTAGCGTGTACACCTAAAGTTTATAACCCCGTGTTACAACTGTTCGGTTTCTCGTAACCGTTACACGTATCCGAATGCCTTCGAAGACAAAATGCCCGTACCTTATACAGTAGGTGGTGCCAATTAGATGTGCCTTTTCTTGTTAAGTTTTACATTAGTTACAAATTTCATCCGTCACTCGTAAGAGTTGGCATTAATGGTCCTACTAGATATTTTAGAGATTTTCTTCTGTTTACTGCTGGCCCCTCGCATCGGCCACAAGTCAGCCTTAGATACCGTTTATAAAAATACTTACTTATTTATTAAACATATGGCTAAAATCCAGCACATTTTAAAGCAACTTTTGTGTTGGTAACCTTTTTCGTATTGGTTTCCCTTTGTGTAGTATAATTATATAATTTTTATTATAATTTGCTACGTGTTATTGAACCTGTTAATTTCTTTGTCCAGTATCTGTAATTTACCATTTGATTAACGTAAATAACTAAATTAAGTTAAATTTAATTACTCTTTTTAATATTATTAGTAGTAGTTGTTACTGTAGTGTATAAAACATTTTATGTAAAATATTTACTCCGGGACTAGTCAAATGCATGATTAGAAATGAAACACATAACTTAACGCTAAAGGTGTGATGATATGCTCTCTAGTCAGGACTATCATTAATCTCAAGGGGAGATGAAAGACGATTATGAAATGATTATTATGCGGAGAAACTAAAGAACTCGTACAAAAACCTCTCCAGTGCCACTTCTTGTATCACAAAATTCACTAAAGACCTATGGGACTGAACCCGGTTCTTCACGTTAAGAAACCTTCGTCTAGACGTATTAACTATGGCACAACCAGTTGTTTTGAATTGTAATTAAACGTGACTTTTCCTTTTGAGAAAACAAATTTGGATGTTAAAACTAAGGACGATAGGAATTAAATGAATCCATGAAGATGGGATTTGATTAAATTAATTTGCGATCTACACAGTTTACCTATTAAACTTACTGTATTATAATAGTAAATGAGCTGCTATTCGACCAACTATTAAATTTACGCTACCTTGTTTTTACAGTGTTTAAGTAACATTCTTTTTATGCAGACCAAAAACACAGAAGGCAGCAATCTTCATACTCACCGCTGTGAAAACCTCAAATCCTACGAATTGTTTGTTACAATTTCAAATGTGTGCATGAACCCGAGAAACTTATGGCAAATAAGATGGTAATTTTAACAATGTAAACATCAAGGCAGCAATTATTTTATGGGATGGGCGGGAAGGAATTCACTTAGCCCCTTAAAACGCATATTAAATAGCCCGAGGTGAGTTTATATTTTCGTATTCCTGAGGCAGGCATTAACCGGGTCCTTATTTCAGTACTGAAACACGTGAAAGTTTATAAGTTATGGAATAATGATAAGCAGTCATTTTCAAAACGTGAGACGAAAATGTGAAAGTTTGAATATTATAGTCATTATGAGTACACATACAGAATATTAGAATTAAAGTTGCTGAAGAAAGCTTAGGCACAGCAAAACTAAGACCGGGAAGAAAATATTTAACAATTTGGGATGAGAAAGTTAAAGTAGCTATCGAAAATAAGAAGAAAGCTTACAAAAAATGGCTTTTTTCAAAGAATATCCAGGATAACATCGAATACAAGCGTCTGTCCGCCATTGCCAAAAGAGAAGTCAGAAGAAGACAAAGACTGTCATCTCAAAAATTTGTGAAAAATCTGGAACACAATCTATATAAACCGAAATATTAAAGCTTTTAAATCAGGAAACTAAAAAACAGGACAAATCCCATGCCTTTACAAGAAGATAAATTTATAAAATACTCTAACAGTTTATGGACTGACGAAAACTATGAAGGAAACGTTTGGAATACAGGCATATATGATAACTTGGTCATAACAATGGATGAGTTAGAAGCAGTTCTGAATAATTTGAAAAACTATAAAGCTCCAGGAGTAGATAATTTAAATTCAGAACTATATAAATTCTCATATATATTTCTGGAAGAATACCAAAAGATTGGAATCATGCCATAGTAATACCCATCTTTAAAAGAGGAGACAAAAGAAATCCTCAAAATTACAGAAGAATAAGTTTAAGAAATACATGCTACAAAATATATGCCAAAATACTAAAAAATAAATTAAAGGCACATACAGAAACATTTTCAGTAGAGCCCCAGTGTGGATTGCGGAAAGACCGTTCATGCACAGACGCTGTGTTCAGCTTAAAACTATTAATTGAAAAGAGGAGGGAATTTAATTTAGAAACACACATACTTTTCATGGATTATGAAAAGGCTTTTGATCAAGTTGATAGATTCACGTTATTTGAAATTGTATGTAAGAGAAATATATCTGGCCCATTATTACAAGCAATATACAAGATATACGAACACAACGATATAAAAATTAAATAGAACTCGAAATTAACAAAATCAATTAGTATAAATAGAGGTGTAATATAAGGCTGCCCTCTCGAATCAACATTGTTTAACATATATATGAATGAAATTATCTCTAAGTGGAATGATGAGGACATAAATGGATTAAAACTTTCGTAAAATATAGATGTAAAAACTATCCTTTTTGCCGACGACCAAGTCCTGATAACTCACTCAGAAAATTCACTACAGAAATCTGTACATAAATTAGTAAAGGTGTCTTCGAAATATAACTTAAAGTTCTCTACAGACAAGGCCAAAACCTTGGCATTCAAAGGACAAGATAGTAATACGTAAATAACACAATCACACAACAAATTAACACATTTAACTATCTGCGATGTACAGGATCGTATGAAACAGAAAAAGATCTCCCAGCAAAATTTTCTAAATACTTACAAGTTACAGGCACCATTAATCAAATCTTTAAACTCTCTAAAACCCCAACACAAACTAGATTGAAAATATATAAAGCCTTGGCCATACCTACACTTCTTTGCGGATGTGAAACCTGGATAATGAAACAACGCAACAAATCAAGAATTGCAGCAGCAGAGATGAAGTTTTTAAGAAAAACAACCAAATACACATGGAGAGATCATAAAAGAAATGACGCCATCCACAAAGAACTACAAACAGAGCCAATATTGAAAAAAATCCACAGATACAGAAGTAACTGGATCCAACATGTACGAAGAATGGACAAGGACAGATTGCCACATCAAATTTTGAAACATAAACCAATAGGAAAAAGAAACAAAGGACGCCCTTTGAAAAGATTTCTGGATGACTGAGGCTGGAACGGGTCACAAGGCCCAAAATCCTTGACAGCGAGATGATGATGATAATGATGAGTACTATTAACTACATGGCCACTAACGGGTTGTTCTGCTGCCCTGCAGACCCCACAGCACAAGGTGGTCCATAAGTTAATCCCACACTTTAAAAGTGAACGTTTACTTATTTACTTAATGGTCTTCAATGGAGATGGGCGAAACATGCAGCACTCATGGGAGATATGAGATAATCTATTTATACAGTACTGTCGGGAAAACTGTGGGGATAAAATCATTTGTAATATCTAGGGATAGATGGAAGGATAATATTAAAACCCGTCTTAAAGAAAAGGAATTCGAGGATGTTGACTAAAATCATCTCACAGGATGTTACAGAAATATATTACAGACAAAAGCACTATAACCAGCAGTAAACACGTAAACAATAGTTTCATCTATCAACTAAATTGTTTAAATTATCAAAAGAAATGCACTGGACAGGCAGCAAGTCTTTAAATTTAAATAACACGTTCATGAGGGATATTTTATAAAAAAAATTATACAGGAATGAGAGGTTTAACAAGGCGGTATATCACTGACTTAATATTTGGTAACAAACATTTCTGTGCATTAAAATTATAAATATGATGACTATGTCTTGGTATTATAACTGAGGAGTTTCAGGAACGTGAAACAAGTACTATAAATTCGCATAACCTCCATGTTGTTATGATGATAGGTAATTTAAAGTATGAAAATGGAGTACTCTCTAATTGAATATACTAAGTTTCATTAAAACATGAAATATTATTAGCAGTGGCAGACAGACAAACATATACACAGACATGATGACAACGTAGGCCTGCAACGAAAAGTAGGCTGGAAAGAACATGTCTGCCCAGTTGTAAGGGCTTCAGTTTATCGCGCTGTTTAAATCAGCGTAGCTTTTTTCTAGATATTCACTGTAAGAAACCGGATTGCATACCCCAAGTAAGCACATATAAGAATTCACTCATCGTTTCGACAAATGAAGAACGCTGCGCCCTGCCCTTATCAAGATATTCACAGCTTGGTGGTCCGCCATCAATAGAATCCCGCCAAATAAAAACTAACTTCACGCCCTGAGAGGGTAGCAACCCCTTCCCATTGTCAACAACCCTCTCGCACCCTTACATAATATAAATCCGATACTAATTGTTCCGATTTCATTATAACGTCAGCTCGAGTGATCGATAATAAGATTAGATATTTATCGGTCTCGCACGTTTTTAATGAGGAGTGGGGGAACGACGGTGCGGGGTCGCACGATTCCAACAGACACAGCGGCCCCCTGAAACCTAGATGGCACGGCAGTTCCCAAACTTTTTAAGGCTTTCGAAACAATAACTTAAGGAACAGAGGGCGAGACTGACTGAGCTGTTTGTTTGTGCTGATGCAAACGTGGCTAATAAGTAGCTTGAATTTCGTAGTGGCGTTATAAATATAATAAAATAGAGACAAAACAGCGTAGCATTATGGGTATAAAGAGCGTGAAAAGTTACGGACATGCAGTAATTTTTGAGAGTAATATTAAAATTAAACTAGCCGTATGTGAGGTTGTAGACTGGATTCCTCCAGCCTGGCCTTTAAACATGGTAATGAACTTTCTGAGTCCGTAAAAGATGAGCACGTTCTCGACTAACTAAGCAAATACTAGGATCTCAAGTAATTAATATTCAGTTCCTGGTATTTAAATTAAATGTACTTAATGGGTTTTCTTAAAACAAGACTGGAAAGATGTAATCCGTATCAGAATACATAAGGGCGTTCTTTGCAAAATTCTGGATTTCTAAAGGTCCCGGGGTCCGCAGTGGCCGCGCGGTCTGAGGCGTGGGCCTTGTGCCGCCTGGTCGCTGGGACCGTGGGTTCGAATTCCACTCAAGCCATGGATGTTTGTCCGCGTTTTTCTGTGTTGTGCTATCCTGCGTACAGGTAGAGGCCTTGCGACGGGCCGATCCCTCATCCAAGGAGTCCTACCAAATGTCTATAGATCACAGCCAACAAAAAAGTTGGGACCTGCAGTGCTCAGGCACTTGAAGAACGGGTCGTTCCCAGTATCCCAGTATCTAAAGATCCCAGCTGTAATAAAATATATATTATATACGTGGACAATGCAAGCTTTATTATAAGCAATACGCACATAATCACAGTAATAGACTACAATCAATGCAGAGACCGGCATATCTCTTCAACGTAAGATTTGTTCATTGATTTACCTCATACGTGTATTACTAATAAACTTTACAATCGATATAAAAGTTAACAGGGCACTTTAACCTCAACTGGCACACCGATGTTTATTAAACAAAAACTGTATTACTCTTATTTAATACGAAATTAATTTTCATAAAACGAAAGTAAGTCGCATAAAGCATATTTTATATTATTTGCCACAATGGCGTCGTGATGACTTGCTATCATCAAAGATGCCGCACTTAAATAAACCGCGTGTGGTTCCTTAACGAAGATATGGAGGCTGGCATAAATTGCATTACGTGTCATTGTATATTATACGAACTCGTAGCATCCAGATCAGACACACAGGATGGAAGAAAGGAGACTGTGGAGACAAGAGTAAAATATATTACAGGTAAACGCATGACTGTAAGGAAAAAAAATCGGGAGGTAACAGTATCTTGTGTATTTCATAGCTTACAACCTATGAATACAATCAAGGCAAGAACATTATTTGTCACGAGGTAAATGTTATTCTGAAGCTCAAATACACTATAACAAAAAAAATGAACGAGCCTTATATTACAAAACTATTAAGTTAACCTATGGAAAGATAATCTCAGGCGGGATCTATAGGAGATAGGAGTTGAAGGAGACTGGAGTTTGTTGGCCCAGGACAGGGTCCGGTGGAGGGCTTCGGTTAATTCGGTGATGAACCTTCGCGTTCGGTAAGCCATCTAGTTAGTTAGTTAGTTAGTTAGTTAAGTTAACCTAGCAGAACAGATTTCAAATAAATATTAAATAAAGATTAGGCGTTTTTAATTATACATCAAATAGGCTATTGTTAGGATGAACAGATCAAAGCGATTTCTTTTTTAATTTTGTGACATACCGATACGTTTTCTGCTCTGTGAGGTATTCTTGTTTTTCCTATAGACACAAAACTTTTATGTTTTCAAATATGTAATGTAATATTTTGGTATCATGTAATTGCATGTTTCGTTACAGTTGGGCTTGTGTCAGATCCTTTTATTTTACACGACACAAATCAAGAAGCGTACTTGTAAAGATTTTTATCATTTTTACATGGATTATCAAACATAACATAATAAATGTCATAAGAAGTATGCCAGCAAAATTTAAAGTATAAAACTATGACTTAATATAACATATTACCATGCTATAACAGTTTATGTTAAAATGCTTGTAGCATTTGGTACTGACGTAAATTTAAAAATGTTCTAATAATTATATATTATATTTCAAAACATGTGTTGCGTTTGATAACAGATAAAGAATACCCTATTCAAGTTGAAGAGAATGAGGTGGATAAAATATGTAAAACGCAAGGAGAGATTAGAAATGAGTATAAAATACAATTTGAAGCCGCAAAGGAAGAGAAAACATTTGACACCCAGCTGTATCCAATATTAACATGGATCTTAAGGAAATGCAGTGTGAGACTGTGGATTTTATTTATCTAAGAACAGAGTTGAGTGTTGGTATCTTGTAAAAATGCTAATGGATAATTGGGTTCCATAAAAAGCAGGAAATTTCTTAGGTACCTGATTATTAAATTCTCAAGAAGGAATCATCTTCGTGGAGTTAATGAAACTTATAAAAAAGGACTCTTCTACGTTAAGTTATTAATTAAGTGTCTCACATCTCTCGAAGAGACAAGTGGAGAGCAAATGGGCTTCATGTCTCCTTCTGAATGTATCGCGGTGACTTGGTTTCCATTACGAAATCAAACAGGAGTGAACAAGAGTGTGTTTTGTAGAAGTGAGTAAACTTGGAAAAAATATTCTACACATTATCCTTGTACTACTTTACTGAAGCGAAATATTAATGCAATAAATTAGAGCAACAATTTAATTAAACATTAGTAGCGCCAAGGATTGTATTGTATTGTTTGAATAAGACACTTTTGTGCAAGTTCATAAGACATAATTATATCAGCAACTCCCGGAAATAACTCCACCTTTCTCATAATTGATTTTATTTCCATTTTGAGGATACCAAAATCGAGGTATTCATTTTAATAATTACAAAATATAAATGTTATATTTTATAAGTAATCTTACAAATTGCATTGAAATTGTGTGTGTATGTTCGCTTCTAGCTTGAGAAGGGATAAACCGAATGAATCAGATTTTATGTCCTTATTCTGTGAGACGAGAAAGACGATGTAGAAAGGTCAAAATTTCGAAAACTGTGTCCTGAGGTCCAGGGCGAGAGCGGTTCCTGTAGCTTGTAAACTAAGAGCAATTGAAGAATTTCTCAAAGGTCAAAGTTGTTTGTGTTGGCGAGGAGAAGACCGGAATTAAGACCACAAACACTAAAACTGTCTCGGCGAAGATATTAAGAATATTGTAGTTTTTAGTGATTTTGAAAGATACGTATCGAATTGTTAGGTCTATGATATGCTTTTGGGCAACAAAGTTTGATAAGAGACCTAAACATTTGTCGAATTTTCTCGCAGTAACATAGCGAACATTCAACTAGTTATGGAAATCAATTTAAATTTATCGAATGATTTCAGATGTTAATTCAAGGGTTTGCGCTTTCGCCATGTTTGTGTTTTAAACACTAAATAGTGCTCTTACACAATATCATATGCACAGCTACAGCAGTTCATCTTTCTTGCTTCCAAACGTAGAGCACATTACAAGGGTCACTGGTTATTTTACGTTGCAAAACAAAAATAATTTACACAAAAAACTTACAGTTTCAACAAGACAAAATATTTGGTATCTAATATTAATTATTGCTGTTGTTGATTGTAGGTCACTACCAGATTTCGCACCGCCATTTGTGGTAGGAAATTAAATAGCACTGATGTAGACTGGCCTTGAATAACGTGACGCTTATATCCGAGTTTAAAAAAAAATTAAAATTATATTCAAATTTTATATGAAAACACGCGTAAAGTGTCATGTTAATATCACAAACTTCCATGTTGTTATAAGTAATTATTGGTTCTCTGTTTATATAGACTAATTACTATTTATAATCTGCTTAATTTGTAGTTCTAATTATTTTGACGGTTGTCAATGACGAATTGTGCAAAATATAGAAGGAATCGGTCGTGAAATATTTTAATTACATTTTTGTGGAACACTGAAGGACCGAGGATATCAAAGAGACCATAGTATAACCGGACGTGCGTCAAGATTCGAACCATGAATTCTCGGATTTCGAAGCATAAGTTATAAATAATATGCCTTGAGATTCGGTTTTTAAAATTAAGAAAATCTGTTTTTTCGACGCTACTCTGAAGTGGGTAGTCGGCTTCAAGAACCAGCCATATATCGAAAACCGGTTGTTCTATCACTTCAAGTTTAAGTAACGTGAACCGTTGTGACGATGACGTCGGAAGTGGACAAAAAGTGATGTAGCGTGTACCAACAGACTGGACAGCCCTGTTTCATTAGGCCCGGAACTGCTTTTTACTTGCGACATCTTGTTGACCGTGATGGATGAAGCTCACTCTCGGCGTATCCAGCGCGGGGCCCCATCCGTTGCCTCAAAGAGCGCCACAGGAAAACCAATCTCTAACCCAAAAGGACATCCATTCCTTACGTAAGCAATTGACTTACGTTCTTCTACATGGTTTAATTAGTGATACATTATCGTCTAAGAAGGTCATGTAAAACTGAATTTAAATGACCGTATTTATATCTGATTTACTAAACTTTCTGTTTCGCTAACCAACTAACTTTCTAATCGAACTTCGTAGCATCCAATCTGTTTATTTTTATATTATTAAAAAGCCTAACTGCCACATTTGATGTGTATGGTATTCTTGTACTTGCAGCTGTTGCCATTTGTCCTATGCCTAGATAAAGATACTAGACTTTGAGCAACACCCTACGTTCAAGAACATTACATACATATAAAATAGGACAAGATACATATATCATAACGTACGATAAAATGTGTGTTAATGCAGATCAAGTCCAAAGGTACATAAACACCTGAGAAACAAACTGATTGATTTAACTAAATAACTGACTAATGTAATTGTAACTGCTTAATAAAATAACTATTTACAAACTGATTAGCCCTCAAAATCACAGTTGAAACTATATGTAGTACCACCTGCTTTAACAAACAGTAACGCTGTATTTTGTATTTATGTATTTAATATAAGTCTCAGTGTAAACATCGATTATTTCCTTGAACAGCATTAACAAATTGCTCTCTGTAGTGGTGACTTGTTTTTTGCAGTAGAGACTGAATTATTAAATGCTACTCAGAACAGCTTCGGCTTCAAATTATTAAACTAATTACAAAACGAGTTAACCAGTGTAACGGAAAATATTCATAACTGTTTAATTTTTAGTACCATTTTAGTACTGTTATAAAATATTTTGCTCAATAAAAGCAGGGATGACTGAGGTTTTCGTGGTTTTCCTATTTTCCTCCAAACAAATGTGTGGATAGTACCTTAAATTAGGCCACGACCGTTTCCTTCAACATTCCTTTCGATTCACTAATCATCCTTTCATTCGACGCTATATGGTGTGAGCTACTTAAAAAGCGTCGTTAAATAAACTATAATTACATAAATAAAGGCAGGGAATTTCTTAATTAACTAAACATCAATTAACTACACGATCATGCGCCATTAACTGGAATTAACTCGTTAATTCGTTTTTTATATGGGAAGACAGTGTAATTTTCGAGTCTCCTGGAACGTCAAGTTTCGGGGTCTCTATGAGGGGTTGTGGGGGGGGAGGCTCCGAACAAAAGACTTCATCCCGGTATCTCGGGTTTTGGCAAAAACTTCTCGCCGCCTTCTCCACGGGAGAAAAACTGCGTCGCAGATAACGGGAGAGAGAACTGACGGAGCAATTACTGGGACCACTTGGCTAATTGGGGCCGGAGAGATCGCTCAGATAAACTCTCCCCGCTAGGAAAAATCGATTCATTCGGTGGTCAGAGAGTAACGGCTACCACACTGAAGTAAGCACATGGAATGATCCTTCGTACCGACTATGAAACCACTGCGATCACCGGAAAACTTGAATGTTGTAAGATAACAAGATTTGAAATACGCACTATAATGGAGTAAAATCAACACATAATTTTGAAACGTGTTCTTGTTATTATTCGTTCTTTGTACGATGTGTATAAAATGAACTCATACACTGCAGGTCAAGTCTGTCTGTCCGCACGATTCAACTCGAAAACCGCTGGACGAATTTGGATTAAATTTGGATGGACTAGCCTAAAATAATACTTTTAAATTTCCTACAATTGGTAATAATACCGTGGCGGACTAATAATTTCGTGAGTTGGGATCACCACTAGCACCCCTTGCAATACTGCCATACGATGTTGTATGATTATAGATTTTCAGAAAATACGAAATTTTCGTCTAGCAATTCTTCTTGTAATGTAACATAACAACATGGCGGCTCCAAAGAGGAGAACAGTTTTGACTTAACCAGATATCGATCCTAAAACCCCAGGCTTACGAGTCCTCTATGTTACCACAGAGCTAACGCGCAACATTGGTTCACTGTGCTTGAAGAAGACTTTTAAGACCATGTGATTTGTATAGTTAAAAATTTGAGTCGTCTATATAAGAAAAGAGAAGCATGACGTAAATCTGTAAAAGAAAAAGTTAATTTTCTTTAAGAAATTAGTAATGGGCGTTTGTTTCTGAGCCTCCTTCCTTTTCTTTGACGCAAGGTCACGCCAGGGCCGTAACAAGTAGTACGTCTGTAGCAACCCAGTACATAAATGTGGAAGGTGCGTGGTGGGCGAGTGTGATTCATTCCGCTACATGCTGAGTTGATTGTTCATAAAATGGAGCGTTCCGACACGGCACATCGGAAAAAACGGAAATGTCGGAACTCTACTTTTCTTACATTGTCACGCGTATGCTCACATAAGTCAGCGGTGTCTCACTTCTGTTTCGTCTGCGAACGGAAAAGATACACATGACAAATTCATTTCCTTCAAAGCGTCTTTTGTCCCCAGTAGCATGAAGTTTGCTCATCACTGTTCATTAATACGTAACGATTCACGAAAAATGTTGAAGCTACAGCCAAATCTAAATACAAATTAGTCTACACGAGTTCTCAAACTGCATCAAATATCAAGCAACATAAATGTTTGATATGATTTCTCGGAAAATCGCCCGGATCATAAACTCTTCGTTATCCAGACCTTCCTTATCAAATACACGCACTTGATCGGCTCTGCTTCCTACAATTCGTAGTGGTACATATCTTCATAAGCAGTTTTTGCAGTTATCTGAGTGGTATAGAGAATTCCTGCTCTTATGAAATCAGAAGATTTATTGTGTCCACAAAATAACAGCACTCAGACACTTTCCAGAGCCAGTCCTCCCCATCGTGTTTCTCTAACCACACGCCTAAACACCATTTCATTTGAAACAGCAATCTTAATCAATCTCAGTATAAATATATACAAGATAGAGGATGGTTAGATTGACTAGCCTCGTTCTCCTCGATTGGTCTTTAGTCGATCAATTATCAAAATATAATGCAGACGATTAAAATGTTCTAGATTTTTAAAGCGACGCGCTTATAAGAACTTAATAGAGCAGGGCTTCAGTATATGGACAACGTCATTCTCTGCCTGTCACTTTCTTACTTAACTCACAGATTAAGTATGCATACCAGATGCGGAGTTGCTAATGAAGTGAAATGAAGAATCAGACCTATCCCAATAAGTGCCTTGTTGAGCCGGTTACAAAATTAATCGCGGCCGCAAACGGATTACTTCAAGACGCGGGCAGTCGGGCGCCTTACTCTAATGGCAGACAGGTGGGTCTTCAAGGTCACTGTTAAAGTAACAGCCTTATGTGTCCTCAAATTTGCGTAACAAAAAATAAGTCCTCAAGGTATAAAAGTGAATACTGTATCCAAATGAACAGAAACAGGATGTGGAATATGTTGACTAGTTCAAGAGGCTTTGAATTGCGTAAAGCAGCGATAAATCGTAAACATCTACTAACTTCAACATTCGGTTTAGATATTTATTTTATTTATTCAGTGTTTTGTCTGACGACAGGTCCATATGAACAGGATCCTTCCATCCTTTTCTCGGACTGGGACCTGTTCATATACGTTCTTGGCAGATGATCCAGAAGTGGTTTGCCATTGCCTTCTACTGTGTGTGAACGGAGTAATTGTTGGGATGCCACGGAGAAACCGGGGAAGCCCCCGGAGGAAAACTCCGTGTTGCCTAGACCACGGCCTTGCCCAACACAAGTTATAAATTCGGGCACCGCCGGGAATCGAACCCGAGACCCCAGGATTACAAGGCCAGCGTTCTAACCGCTAGACCACCGTGGCTTTCGGTTTAGATATACTAAAGAAAATCACTAATTTAAAATCTAAATGTATCATAAAAACAGTGAATTTCTTACACTTTTAAGCAATTAAATCTATTGCTTCAGATGGTTGGATGCCATTTTAGAGCAATTCCATATGGCACTTAAAACAGTTAAGTGTTTATTGACACTAACAATACATAACATAACACATTATCATACTGTCAACAAAGAACAATTTTATCCTTAATTTATATCATGACCAAAAACAGAAAAGTTTTCAGTAGGCTATTACCGGATGAAGGAAAATGTGATCAGATCATTATAAATATACGACACGTTCACATGTCGTGTATTGTCGTTCGTGTGAATTAATCCTTAGACTTCTTCCTATTTTTCCTTCTCAACAAATGTCAATATCCACAGTACTGAGTAGGATTTAAGGTCCTCACTGCGGTGAGTATGATGATGGCTATCTTCTGGTTTGTAACACCGTGTTGTGTGATAAAATTTTACCGACGTTTCAGAGGTACTTGATGCCTCACAGAAGACAGGCATCATGTAGAATACTATACTAGTCATTTCAAACTTCATCACATTCCCCCTTGTATCCTCTTTTCTTATTTTCCTTCTTCACATATGCATGCCAGAAACATTCAAAACAAATTACTTCAAATGTTGTTAGTCTAAGAATAATCAATTTACAATATATATTTAACAAACCAAGGAACACGAATACAAAAAAGCCAGGGTTGACACAATTATTAACACGAGTAACGGAGAGTTGGATGATCAGGTTTCCAGTATTTAATTTCCGGTACTGTTAGGAGTTTCATTCGCTGAAATGTCCAGTCCCTAATCTTAGGTACGTGGGCTTTTATCTGTGGAGATGAAGTAAGTGGAGCGTGAAGCTGGTGCTTCAGGATCTAACTCAAAGTTAAGAGTACGTGGAGTTTTACCTCTATTCTCCTCACCGTCGAGTGGTAAACAATTCTTTTTCATATCCTTTAGATTATTGGTTAAATTGCTCCGTTCAGTCGAATGCCGAAATAATATCCACGTGTTGCAACAGCTTCCTTCCACGTACTTTACCTTAGGTCTCTATGTTAGAAGTCTGCACGAGCCTGAGCCTGGGAGCACAGATAATATTCGGGTTAGGGACTGGTTTAAATGAGAGCACTCAAGGATTATTTAGAACATTTCAAGCTATCTCGTGCCATTCTCTTTCCGCAAAGAAAATGTTGGACTTGAGGTTTTCACGGTAGAAGTTTACCAACGTTTCAGAAGTAGTTGCTGGATCCATCATCAGGGCGACGAGTAAGCCGTGCGAGTGGAAAGCGCTAAAGTTATTCCTTAACTGTCTGGTCCCTATAAATCTAGCGCTTTCCACTAGCACGGCTTACTCGTCGCCCTGATAATGGAGGCAGAAAGGACTTCTGAAACGTTGTTAAACTTCTACCAGACTACATGGCGCAACAACCCTAAGACAACCAACTTCAAAGGAAGCGTTCTTTGTAGATGCGCTTATAATATGCTCGTGATACTGTTGGGCTCCAGAAACAAATCCCACCAACTTGATTTTCTCGAGGATTTTGGTAGCTTCCCCTCACATAAATAGTTCGAGAAAAAAACTTACAAACTTGGCATCCGATATTTTTCTACCGTCCTTAGAACGTCAAAATTACCTAATGTATTTTAGAACGTCGTTAAATAATTTATTTAAGAATTGTAAGCCTTTATGAGACAATAAGGGCACACTGTAAACAGATCGGGCTTCATTCGGGCTGGAATAAAAAAAAATCAGGTTTCGGTCGGGTACGGGTAATAATTAAAGATAAATTTCGGGCTCGGGCCAAAATCTCCTTGGGCCGGACCGGATGAAATTTTGGCTCGTGCAGACTTCTAATATATGTAGCATGTAACATTTAAAACGCGTTGTTAAATACACCAGTAATAATCAATTCACACCCGTATGCGCCTTCTCGGAGCGGTAGTCAGAACACAGTCAACTTTTTTTTTTTTTGCATACATAAGAGAGAAGTAGTCAGAGGGTACGACGTGCCTTGAGCCCAACGCCCGATCACACGCGATACCAATCTTCTGACGCAGGAATTTCCCGCTGGGTACAGGCCTACAAATGATCAGCACGAAACGCTTTGACACTAACAAAAACAATACAAAGGCTCTATGAGATTTGTGACGCGATTAGCCACTAGCTGAACTAAAATGTTTCCATGGCATTCGTCGTCAACACCACAGTTTTTCTGTAATTCTAACCTCTGTAATATCTGGTGTTTGTGTGTTCCCATAATAACTACTGACATTTTAATGAAGTTTGGTATGAAGGTTAGGACCACAAGAATCACCCCGAAGCTATGTTATTAATGTAATCAACTTAATGACGATGTACCACTTCAACCAAAATAATATTCACTTATCATGAAGGCCTTCATTTACTCGTTTTACAGAGGAGTTGTAGCTAATGGAACATTTCTGTTCTTCGTCATGTCCAGACAGGCTTAAAATCGATTTTACTTTAGGCGCGCAGGTGGTGGCCTATTAAAATCACTCTGTCCGTCAGTTCATCTGTCACAAATAAACTTGAGAATAGATTAATCAATTTTAATTAAATATTATGTTGAAAAATTTTGGACTCACTTCAATTTATATTTAGATCGGACAGTTTTAACACCCATTATATAAAGGCATTCCAGAATAAAATTAATTATTTATTTTTTAAGATCTTCGCAATAAAGTAAAAGAAACTCATTAATCAGTTCATACTGTATTGAAATCGTATTTATTCTGTTTATTCTGTGCTATACAACATAACTTAAGCAGATATTATAACGGTAATTTGTGTACTAACAGTTAACACTTAAGCCTTTGTATTGATTGTTTATTTATTCAGTGTGTAGTTTTTACTTCTCTCTAAATTGAAAAATCATCACAGTGAAAAGACAGATGTGAACTTGATTCTTGTTCGTTTGTTTACGAAGAAACATTTCGTCTCTGTCGAGCCACTGTACCAGAATTTTATCCTTAGAAAGTGGGAAGAGACACAAAAATTTTAGTGAGGATAACTGATTCCTGGGAACAGTCGAAAAAGGTATTTTCAGAACATTAAGAACACTACGGTGCGGTTTTCAGTCGTCTATGAGGCCCATTCGTTCCCACCCACAGCGTCCGGAAAAAGTCCGAGGAGCTGTTCTCAGTTTACTTCTATATCTTAATTATTCCTGTTTTACACAAGAAACACATAGATCCTTCTCCAAGGTTTGCCTCATCTAAATTCTATCAGCCCTATAAATTTATTTTATTTACTAGGCCACGTGTTCAATCCATGTAACCTTCTCCTTTCAAAAACCTCAACAACAGGACAACGAGTAGATCTACGAAATTGATTCTGTTGCAGGAACCTGGTAGATATGACGTTTCAGGGAGCTTAAATCATCAGGATGATGTATCACGATATAATATCCCAGAAGACAACCATCTTCAAGGCCTGCAGGATGTCCCAACATTTAAAGTGCAATAAATTCTAAACAAATTCGTAGCTAATTAGATCTATTTTCGTGCAGCCACGATATTAAGATCAATGGAATAAAAACATTATATTTATAATATCATCGTAAAAATAAGATTATCAGTGTATGGGATTTAGTAGCATATTTAGTGCTAACAATTATAATTACTACAGCATATCACAGACGGGACTTGGACTACAATAAAATCACAGTGCAAAGACGTTTTAGTAAAGATAAGTCATGTCGGAAAACAGATGGTCTCACCGATGCATTATGAGCTGTCCGGCATTTTCCTTGTAGAGAGACGTATCATTAATGTCAGTTTAGGCTACATAATTCCATTGATTTATGTGATTTCATTCAATCCCCGAAAAGATTAATATCTTTATTCGCCTACATAATAGACAAATACTGGTTGGTTAGTTGATAGAATGGTTTTGTTAGTAATCACTTTTAAAGTTTACTATTATACTGCAGATATTGTAAGAACATACGTAAGCTTAACTCTTCAACGTAAGATTTATTCACAGACTCTAGCCTACTTACCAGCTGTTTTAACAATTAGAAATTGCATTTTGTATGTATGGGTTTTGTATAATACTCAGGGGCCGCAGTGGCCACGCGGTCTGAGGCGCGGACATTGTGACATGAATGTTTGTCCGCGTCTTTCTGTGTTGTGCTGTCCTGCGTACAGGTAGAGGCCTTGCGACGGGCCGATCCCTCATCCAAGGAGTCCTACCAAATATTCATATATCAAGCCAACGAAAAGTTGGGACCCGCAGTGCTCAAGCACTTGAAGAACGGGTCGTTCCCAGTATCCCAGTATAATAATCAGTGTAAACATCGATGATTTCCTTAAACAGAGTTGATCTCTGCAACGGTAAAGTGAGGTGTTTTCTTTGCGGTACGGACTATATTCTTAAATATTACTTTGACGTGCTTCTGCTTTAAAGGATTAATCTTCTTGATATCTAACTTTATTTATCTACTATAAAAATTTGTGATTTCAAGTCTGTCATAAAATGACGTCATCAAACAAATAACGCTTCACAGCTACGAGATCACCAACTACCAAGACATCAGAACTATTTAAGAAATAAAGAAAATTGATAGAAGACGTTATCAATTATTTGAAGTACCAACTCCAACAAGGTAAACTGATACTAATAATACTACTCATTCGATATCTGTACTTAAATTATATTTAGGAAATAAATACAATGAAAGAAAGGGGGTTAAAACACTTGAGTAAGACACTAAACTAACCTCCCCGAAGGGGGGGTTGGTCAAGTGTTTTAACCCCCTTCCTTTCATTGTATGCCGAGTAAACAGATGACGTTTCCTAGGTAACCATTGTCGTCGATTTGTTGATATTGATCTTAAACATTTTTGTGACCCGTCTTCGTTACACTTTTTTGCCGAATGACCTTGATAGACGAAAGGAGCTCCGAAAGGAGCGCTTTGCTCTAGTAACATAAAATAAGCAAACACACAAACTTTTAACACTATAAAAAAGACACTAGTGCTAAACGCGTTTCAACCTCAAGAGGTCATATCAGTGGCAACAGGTAAATTAATTCATTTAATCAAAATGGTTTAGAAAACAAATCATGAAGTAGTGTATTTTACAAAAGCATAGTGTTGCTTGATATGCTTTTGTAAAATATTCTACTTCATGATTTGTTTTCTAAAGCAATTTTAAACCATTTTGATTAAATGAATTAATTTCCCTGTTACCACTGAAGATGACCTCTTGAGGTTGAAACGCGTTTGACACTAGTGTCTTTTTTATAGTGTTAAAAGTTTGTTTGTTTGGTTATTTTATGTTCTAATACACTACACGGTATGCAAAGTTTTAAGATTCTTGATATAAATCAACGAATTTCAATATAATGCACATGTTAACGGCAAACTATGAAATCCGGCAATGTACAGAATGCCTAAAGTTAGTAGGCAAAGTATTAAATTCAGGTATTCTATGGAATGCTCAGGCATTTTATAAAATGCCTAGAACTTTTAGGCAATGTATGAAACCAACAGTTTATTTTATACTTTGGAATTTTATGAAATGCCCAGATTCTTTAGGCAAAGTATATAACAAAGAAGTTTTATTTTATCTTTTATATTTGCAAAAACTTAATAAAAAACTTTTTAGGTTAGGTTAGTAATATATTTTTTTTAATTCTCAAAACTTTTGTTATGTTCAGATTCAGTAGCCTTGTGTTTTCACGACTATTCTGCACAACCTCCATCTTGACAGCTTACTTAATCGATTTTGATTAATTTTAATTTACACAACCAAACAACATTAACATTACGATTTATTTCATACTTTCTCTACTGACATTAGCCATTCTATACATTGCCGGTAACATATATACTTCCACAGATTTCTCCGAAATACACGAACATGCATTTTAAACGTTGTTTTCTTTCTTCTACACTGTTTTTTCTTTTCTTTCTGAAGCACACTGTTGACAAAAGGGCAAAGATTCAGAGGGACTTGTATTTATGTCACAAACTAATCAATAAAGGTAATGTACAGCCTACGTTATACGTTAAAATGCCTCTTAGGCTGACAGCGAAAAATATTAATAAAAGAATTTCCCGTCACTATTAACGAGTCATTTTTCAGTATCTAAATATTTTCCTGTAAATTTGTGTATTTTCAATGACTCAACTCATAGAGCCCCAAAATAGCTTGTGGTAACTGCGACAAGATGAGATCGAGGTTCGCATGGTGTGGTTAGAAATTTCCTGCCAGTCCCACTGAATGTGCAATTATCAGCAATCTCGGTAACTTCTAAATTTGTTAATTTATTTGGGACAGCGCTGGACAAGGTACAAAATTCCATATTCATAGAGCCATAACCTGTCAGGCACCCCACCGGTGATGTTACCCCTCTGCAGGGGACTGCAGTCTTGCAAATTGTAGTATCCATTTATAATAACAGTGACTCTAACGACTAGACATCTCCCGTTTTCGATCTTAAACACTGAAATATGTGCTTCAACTCGTAAGCTTTTAGGATCCAATTATCTCAAACAATACGGGATTCGATAACCGCCAGGGGCTGAAATTCTTTCCTCGTCTCACATCCAGACCGGTACTGTGCAGCGTTAATTGGAGCTGTCCTCTGGCATTATGGCGGCTGAAGCTGATCACATATCTCCATTTAATGTCTGGATTAACATGCGTGGAGCTACGAATCCACGCCCTCCTATGTCTGAACCCCTTAAAGCACCTGATCATTCTGTATTTACATGTTTTGTATGATTCTCAGTGTAAATAATGTTTACTTCCTTATACAGCATTAACAAGTTGATCTTTGTAGTGGTGACGTGAGAGTTTTCTTTGCGGTGCGGAGTGAATTCTTAAATATTACTGAGACGAAGTTCGGCTTGAAAGGTTAACAGCGTTGTTCACAATTAAGAACAGGGACGTCTTCCAACGGTCCCTTCCTTTGATGCATCGTGTTTAGCTCGGAGACCATTTTATGCATCTCCGGGCTGATTTCTTGTAAAGTAACAAGAAATAAAATTACGTAAGGCTTCGGTCACGACGCTCGGAGTACACTCGAAAGGACACTTTCTTAACGACGTCTATAAAGGGAGAACAAACGCAGACAAAAGTCCAGACGCTAAAAGTAAAAACCGTAGTTCACAATGTTCTGGCGGAAGTAGCATAATTCTGAACGTGACTTTCCTTCACACTTAAAATCAAATCAGTTCCAAAATCACAATAAAATACATTGTATCAATGTAAGAGCCTGTTGCCCTGCTGATTGTCTGACTGCCTAACGTGTTCCAGCGAAGAAACAGAGACATCACGTGTCAGCAGCGCTTACGGGATCTACGCCGGCTGGAGGCCAATAACAGGACAGCATTTTACTGGTACCTGCTCAGCATGTGATCAGTCCATCTACATCTTGAGGGAACTACAGGGCCTGACATCACAGGGCTTCACAGTCGGAAAGAAGTATCTGGGAAGACAATGCATCAAACACACAGACCTATCCTGCCAACTAACATTCCAGTACGTATAGTCTAACAACGTTTTGGTCTTCTAACTGTCGTTTTCTCCCAAAACTCTGCTGGCACTTCTTCTTTCTCTCGCTCTTATTGCATAACGGTAAAGTTGCCTCTGTGCATAAGCACTGTGCCAAAAAATGTATATAGTGGAAAAGTGCATAGGTGTGTGGAGGTAAAGCATTATGCATTCCCAACCTTAGTACTAGATGGATGTGGGTGGTTATCTTCAAGCTACGGCTGCTTTATCCACAGGGAAACAGCATCAGGTGTCCAATGAGTAGAACAGAGACGCGTCACAGCCAGCTAGACACAGGAGTACCCCTGCAGGTATTGGAACTCAGTACCTTTAGCCCATTATTTAGTTATTATTGCAGAAATATGAAGCCCAAGTGCGTCTGACAAGTTTCTTCACCCCTGACAGTTTGAAGTACGAGAAAAGTTAGGAAAATTCCATAAACCACAGGACAGGTTTGAATCAGGTTTATCTACATTACACCATCCAGAGGCGGGACTATTAAAGCATATCAATTCATTCGAAGTTGACACTAAATTTTACGGATATACTCCCAGTGGAAGGCATTAAATTCATGACGACACACAACTGTAATCCCAATTACCGCGACTGGTGGTGGCTTTACGAACTAACAGCCAGCTGCTTCACTCCCCAACCCAGACCCCATTGTGTTAGTTTTTAAGGGTCACTACCACATTCACACACAAAAAGTACAATGTGGAAAATTAGGATAGGTTTGTGAGGAGGTAAAGTGTGAGGGGAGGAAACAGCGATTTGAATCAAATATTTTGGATAAAAGGAACTCAAAGTGGTACCCCACAAGGAGGAGCTAGGAGTTCCCAGCTGTGATACATTGCCAGGGAATTCGCCTCATTGTGTCTCTTCGAGTATCCCTCTCTTTTCTGTCGTCTGTTGCTACATAACAGAAGGTTGAAGTTATCCTTCACACAATGAAATGAAACATATTAGAACACACTTAGATCTAATGGGTATGTCTGCGCTGTTTGAAGATAAAACTATTCCTACTGACACACAAACATCTCAAGAAAATAGGGAGCAATTCTGACTCTTCTGGAAATGTGAGAAAACTATTTAAAATTCAACACCATATTCGCATTCTGACTAATAAATTACTACAGTAACGCGAGTATAAAACGAAACTTGCAATAAAAAAATTTCTTTTATCGAAAGTTTGTCCGTCCCAAAAAGAAGTACGATTGTAAACATGGCTCTGAAAAACAACAGAGGTTAAAATGTAGCCGGAACTGATCCAATGAATCTGCTGTCTACAAAATGTTCAATCAACGTATCGGAAAGTATAACCGCTAGGAAGAACAAGGAAATAGTAGGAAAATATTAAGATGGATGTTAAAGAATAAGACGAGATGGATCTGGTTCGGGTCCAGTCCAATGGCGAACTCTGGCATTAGTGGTGCTAGACCTTCGAGTTCTATTATCAAAGAGTTACACTCTGTTTTAGTTAAGGTTAATTGCTTACGTATTTAGTTATTCATAAGTGGAGCATGCTACTAGTGGCATTTTGTAGTCAGTTACTTTGTATGTTATTTACCTAATACATTACTTAGTTGTTTTTGTAACAGTGATGTTGACACTTCGGGTACTATTAAAAAGAATAAGTCATTAAGCAGTAGCAGTTACATTCACTTAACAAAGCACAAGTGTTATTAATAACTGTTTCCAGCGCGTTCATTTGGTTCTTCTACCTGATCAGCTGTCCGACCGGGATCCCCACTGAGGGACCTAAAGCATTAATCTAAAGCTGGTAATATGGAGCTCAAGCACGCGTTGTTAATGCAGCCAATTGAGAACATTATAATCAGTTGCAAGACTGCAGCTGAAGTGAAGTGTTTCCATTTAAACAGGCTGCATTTTCTATGGTAAATATAAAATATATTATGTGAAGCTTTCACGGTGGCTTTCATTAATAAAGTCTTCTCGGGCTATCAGCCGTGTTAGATGTTGATTAATCGCCGACGTTTCGAGGACCATCTCTGTCCTCATTTTCAAGGCTGTTGACATAGTCACCATCTAACACGGCTGATAGCCCGAGAAGACTTTATTAATAAAATATATTTATGGAGATCTTTTAATATTAATCACGCGTAATTGTGTCTATGACACAAACACACGACAGCGTTAAAATTCTGACTGCCTACTGGTCACCAACCAGATATATTTATTGTGGGTTGTACCGCCGTGTAGCCTGGTAGAAGTTTACAAACGTTTCAGAGGTCCTTGCTGACTCCATCATCAGCGCAATGAAGTCTCTGAAATGTTGATAAACTTCTACCAAACTACACCGCGCTACAACCCAGAAGACAGCCATACCTCAAACCATACGGATGTTTACGTCAGAGCCATTTAAAAATGCTTTGGTCTCATTGCATGTATTAAGTGGTGTTAAGAATTTCGAAAATTCTTCGGTATAGTTTTCGGTTCGTTGTAAACTAAGATCCAGACATCAAGAAGCAAGTACAGAATAAGTTAAAACACAACTTGATAATTTATTATTATTAAATATAAAACAGTGGGATCTGTAAGTCATGTAACAGGCATTAAAATTTATACAAAATGTTTGAAAAGAAAATCTTAAGAAAACAGAGTTGAGAGACTTAGGCACAGATGGAACAATAATTTTGTTAAGATGGATTTTAAAAAAATATGTAATGAAACTGTATACCGCAATAAAGTGGCTTACTACACGCTTCAAAAGTAGGCTTTTATAGACGCTGTGATGAATCTTCTTGTTCCGTAACAACAAAACATTTCTTCGATAAACTGAGAGGGTCAATTACAAATCGCCCATGTAACTCTGATGTACGTATAATCAGACATATGGAATGGAATACTAAATGAAATATAAAAACAAAAGGCATAAATAAAACAGACTCTGCTGAAGACTTGGAATGTAATGTTTCTTTGATGTGAATATGTAGAAAGATGAGGCAAACAAATGGGGAAAAATAGTTTAATGGACACCAACAGGAAGACGTTGAACGGTGAGATCAACTAAAAACTTACAGTGGTTAGAATATATTAATAAAACTGTGTAGGATGGGGTGTAAATGTGGACGAATGAGAAATAGACAGAAGATACAACACCTGCAAAATTAGAGCAAAATAAATTACTGTCTTACTCCTGTGCGTGCTGCCACCTTAATTATCTTTCAAATGATTTGAACTGAGCGCGCTCTGCTCACACTGACATCTCTGGTGACAGCATACAAAGATTCTCGAGCTGTTATGGCGGAACAGGTTGTTGTTGTTTCTTTGCGGTGAAACAACTTAACATTGTAGGCACATCTCTTCTAAGTTTTAAAGTTAAGATTGCACGGTAAGCGTAACTTCGTGTTCTTTTTTATTAAAACAAACAATAACATTTAAAAGTACAAATTTGTATGTCTGTTCTTCTGAATCTTCAGTCTTGTAACATACTAGGTTCAGGCGGGAATAAATAATGTGTTATGTTAATCACGTCTGGAGTAATGGAAGTTTATGGTGCTATATTACCCCAGTACCATGCAATGTGACGGCATAAGTCTTCTTTCAGCCCCGGATTGTGATCTATTAGCAGATTCTGTACTTGATTTTATCTGGGAAACATGCCTAGAGTTCCCCATTTGATTTGAGCTGTCACATTTTTCTTTTTCTCTGTACGTGTCTTAACTAGTTACCTGTATTTTGTGGTAATATGTTAAGCTTACACTTAAAAGTACCATACAAAATACCGTGAATAAATAAATGCATCTGTTAACTGAAAGCATCGTCTTTATCTGCATGGGATTTGTATAGGGTGGTACTATCCAAGACACATGACATTATTACTCCGTAGCGGTTAGAACGCTGGTCTTGTAATCCTGGGGTCTCGGGTTCGATTCCCGGCGGTGCCCGAATTTATAACTTGTGTTGGGCAAGGCCGTGGTCTAGGCAACACGGAGTTCTCCTCCGGGGGCTTCCCCGGTTTCTCCGTGGCATCCCATTCACACACAGAAGAAGGCAATGGCAAACCACTTCTGGATCATCTGCCAAGAACGTATATGAACAGGTCCCAGTCCGAGAAAAGGATGGAAGGATCCTGTTCATATGGACCTGTCGTCAGACAGAACACTAAATAAATAAAATATCGGGGCAATTCCGCCAAATGTGCTTTCGCAAACTTTTGTAAAACAACTACACGTAGAGCAGAAATTAATACAAAATTCTCGGTATGTTATATTCATGATGAATTACTCTCTAAGATTCAGCGTTTATTTATTGTAAACAATGTTCGTAAGTAACAAAATTAAACTTTCTCTTAAGAATATGAACATGACACTCATATTTATTTACCTTTTCCGATCTACCGTTATCAAGTATCTAGCCAAAGAACAGCATTAAGAAGAATTTACTTGTGGTTTTTTTAAGGACGTTGTCACAAGTTCAGATGGTAGGATGATTAATTAATTGGAAGGGGAAAAGAAGAAAGCGGTCGTGACCTAGGTTTATTATCGCGTTCGCGCAAGCCCGCCATTGAACCTTATCTCAAAACTTTCAAATCGTCACAAATCTTTAGCCAATTTCTTGAAGAAATATTTTTGTATTCTATTCGCATCTACAAGATCTACCTCATGGTTCTCTTTATACTGACTTAAGATGTAATTCAATTTGAACACATTTAATACAATTCCTAATTTGCAAAAAAAAATTCATCTTGTGTTTTTCACGCTTACTTCCAGTAATTTGTTTCGAATTCCGCAACCACTGCAATATAACTTTATTTATTTTCGTGTACGTATTACTCGTCATTAAAATAATACGTAATAAAGTACGTACCTGAAGAAACATATGGGCCTACATGGCAACAAATATTTGTTATTTTAATCAACTATGAACCAGATACGAAGTGAAAGGCGCGTGTCCCGCAATCACCCGTATGCTGATAAGTGTATCGCAACAATGCTACTGGCACAACAATAACGACATGGTGGTTCCGTAATGATTTCTCTCAGGGTCAACGATTCGGATCCACCACTTCCGGAATATTCGATAACCAGAAAGACGAATTGATGGACAGTGTGAGTCGAGATTTCAGGTTCTCACGGCTACGAATACCAAGATCGCTGTCGTCTATATTGTTGCGCAGCGTAGTCTCGCAAAAGTTTACCAACGTTTCAGAGGTCCCTGCTGCCTCCATTATCAGGGCGATGAGTCTTGATGATAGCCCTGATAATGGGCGCAGTAAATACCTCTGAACCGTCAGTCATTACTATCAGACTGCACGGCGCAACAACCCAGAAGACAATTATCATATATTCCCGTACGTGAGAACCTGATCTCACATGCATATAATATGGTCGCGAATCTTCAAGAAAAAGATTACGTGGGAGATCTAGTCTAACTGGGAGGTCACAGCCAGCATAAATCTTGGAGAAATTGGATGTGAAGCTGATGACTGGACTGGTTGAAGACGACCAATGGCGAGTGTTTCTGAACACTATAACACATCTTCCGGTTTCTTGAAAGCGGGAAATTTTTTGGCTTTTTAGCAACTGTAAGACACTCATGGAAGGCATTGCACCATGAAGTATGTAAGAACTAAGCCCGAACCGCAAATAAAACACAATTCACCATTACAAAAATTAGTTGGATTACACTATTTGAGGAAATAGTTTCTGTTTACAGTAAGAAAATGAGTTATTGATAGTTGAAGCGAGTGGGGCGTATAGTTATCAATGATAACTTATCATTCATCATTAAACGGTTAATAAAATTCCCTTGACAACATAAGTGAAACTGTTTGATAACTACGACTGACCACTTTAAAAGAAACGTGACTGAAATGAACTAGTTTAGAGTCTGTTCTTCCAGCCAGAACGTCGAAACCGCCTCTGGGGCCATCCCAGACTCCTATCCTATGGATACCAGAGGTGCTTTGCCTGGTGTCGAACGGCTGAAGAGTGAAGCTGTGCAATATCTCCTATTTAATGCCGAAATTCACAACGTCTGGATATTTATCTCCATACGCCTTGACATGATGCTTAATAAAAATTGATACGAGATTACAGAACCACTGCAGGACGTTCTAAGGGAGTGAGGGATTACTAGAAATTTAGAAGCAGGGCTGGAAGGAACACTGCTGTAACCCTGTTCGTATGCTTTGAGTTGAGGTAGGTGTACTTTTGGTCTCTGGAGTCAGTTCACAAATCCCCAGAACTTTTTTGTGTTACTGCTGCAGCGCATCTCAATGCGAGCGATTTATCGAATTACCTAAGTTTTTTGTGATGTTATCCAATATTACATACGTGCGCGCAGCCAAGCAATCCATGGACAGGGCTGTCCAAGACGTGTTCAGCCGAAAAAATAATATTATCTTTTGAAAACAGCAGTGCTGTCTGTTGCTGGTTGTCATAGTTTACGCCATTAAACACCGGAAATCGTGGGCTCGAATCATGGTCAGGGAATGAGGTTTTCTGATTTTTGTGTTCTGTGACAGTAGGGGTCTAAACAGGCAATACAATGGCCTGACCCTCATCCGAGGAGGCAGGCCTATGGAGCTAATTTCATAGTTCACGTTCCTCTACGAACATTTAAAAGTTATTAAGATGATCAAAAACTTCTATGCTTTCATTTAAAACCGAAGGTTAACCAATTACGTTTACAACGTGTCAGACCTGATGACTCTTTAGTTTTTTTTTTAGTCCACATACATCGTAACAAGATAAAGTAAATAATGCGGGTATGGTGTGCTAAAGCAGACCAAGTACTCTCAGCCATAAACATTTTACAAATCAACTTTCATATTCAGACTGCAGTTTCTCACTCGATACCGAATAACCAATAAAATACAGTATTTGATGGAATTTAATGCGCCCTTGGTTAAAATACTAACCACAATTTTGGACAGTTAAATTTAATAAATGTATTTAATTAATTACATATGTAAGCTGACTGTGCAAAATTTATTTAATACCGCAAACAACTATCGATGCATTACAGTCTACAGATTTAATAATAGCTACATAGGATCTCTTTATGTGGCTGGGAGGAAAATATCCATTCATTTTCTACACATCTCTTCCGCGATTTCATAGTTTCACTAGGATATCAAATGTGAAATATTTTATTTGCCGATAATATAATATATTAGTTGAAATGTAATTTTCAATTTTACTGCATTATTATAACTTTCCGCAAAATATTGATAGATATTTATTAATATATCACTCCAGACTTCCTGTTCAAAACTATATTTTTCTTTGACTTTCCAACACACAGGAAAATAAACTAATTTTGACAGTGGCTTTCACACTACATTTCTGAAACGTTGTCATTTGACTGTTGAACTTTACTACTGTATCAGGCTACGTCAGAAAAAATCGAATCGGTAAAAACACACGATAATGTTCATAAGCATGTCGACTGGTAATAATGCGATTAATTAGGCATTGCAACGTCAAGTACGGGCGAAACCAATCGCACAACATCGTAATTTCTACCGTTCTGTCTCTGTCTGCACGAGTCTCTCGCCTGGGAAGTCTTGTTTGATTTCTACGTTAAGAAAATATATAATCGGCTGGGGGGGGGGGGGGGGTTATAATGTAGTTTTTATTTGGTAGGCAACTGGAGATTAAATGCGCATTGTATTCCGGAAAGTACGTGAAATAAGCAAACAAACTCCAGAGCAGTGGGCACCCCTCTTCGGCTTGAACAGGACAACGAAGCTTTGTATAGAAGAAGGGTTGAGCAGGAAGATGCTACTGGATGGCGCCATGTCCAACAAAGGGTTACTCGGCTCTGGTTACCCATTGTAAGCGCGCGCTATTCAAAACAGAGGCTTTATCTGCAGCAGAATCGTGCCAGCCCGGCTGCAGCAAGTGATTTTCATAAGAAAGCTTCTAGTTTGCCTCATATTACTCAGCTCCTTATCAGTATATATACTTTCTTTTGGGTCAGATTCCTCCTGAGAAAAGAACTTGAAATCTGTGGAGAAACAAATTCGTTATACTCTCAGAATGTCTGCTATTGAAAGATCCAATTGTGTATAAGCAATGCACTTAGATCGATGTGATTTTAAATCTGAAGATTAATGAACACTATGGCAGGTGTCACCGAATTGCATGATTCAAGGTCACAAAGCTGCAACGCGGATAGCAAAATATCAAAGTTAGCAAAGCTGTACTGTACTGACTTCGAGGCCCTCGGTGAGGGGGAGTAGAGTCCTTACGTTTGGCATTGAGACACGCAACTGAGTGACGTACACTATAAATAGGCTAAATAACGCTCGGGGGCGGACACTATTCGTATCTTAGCCTGGTTATATTAAGAGTTTTTATAAGTTCTCTCTTTCTGTAGAGGAAAATTTTGCTACAATAAATGACACCGAAATAAGCGAGTGCTGGTTATAAAACAGCAGGAAAAATATTTTCATATCGTGTACTCCAAATTAGGTTTCCACGTTCGTAAATCACATGTTTCCAAACAGAACACGCCTTTCTGCTTGTGTTTAGAAGCCGTGCTACCAATCCACTGCTCCCTGAACGCGAGTCGGACGCTGTACCGTAATTAAGCAAGGACAGAAGAGGGCGCCACTTTGTCACGGATCCTCTTTCATCCAGCATCGGATTACAGAGGAGGAGGTCATCCTACAGCCTTATCATCCAATGTCATCAAAGAAAGGAACAACAGAGCATCTAAACAATGCCAGGCTGTCAGCACCAACTAGCGGACATTACAAAGATAAACAATTGAACAGCATGTGTTCATGAAGTTCTGTGAGGACGTCCAGTGCTTTTCTATTATTTCATTGTTTGTGCCCGCATTGTTGTCACATATTCACCATAAACGTCTCCAGAATCGGATATAAATGCGAAGTCATAAGAAAATGTTTAATGAGAAATCGGATTTTGCAAGAAAACCAAGAAGAAATCAATTGAACTAGCTACAAGCAGCTATTGTTTTTTTTTAATAAGGCGATCTCCGACAATGCAGACACTACAGATGAGATTGAAGCAAATTATCACAGGCATTTAAATTGTTAGTAAATAATTGTTTCCCAAACAAGAGGCATTTAAAATTAACATTTTTTTTATACATATTTTCAAGTGTTAGCTGCTTATTGAATAGAATACGTTTTGGGATATGATATCGTCCAGAAAATCAATTTGATTTTCACAAGAAACTGAGAAGTTGGCTCAAGTGATGTCACCTCAGACTTGTCTTCGGGATGTGCCCAGTTCGAATCTAGGCCGAAACAATGTCAGTGAAGTTTCTGTATTTTTCTTTTGTTTCTCAGTCAAAATTTGGGATATTACCTCAAAATAAACCACGACCGTTTCCTCTTCAGTCCTTTAAATTTTATAAAAAGTAATTGTAATCTCACATCGATCGACGCTGTAACTTATACAGCGGCGTTAAATAATCTATAGTCCAAACATCCCTTCTTTCAAAGGATAATTTTATGTTTATCTTTGTGTTTCATTAAGAAAATATAAGTTTCTTACACAGTTAATTAAGAACTGGACTATCACCCAGATTTTCTGTGAGTTTGTCAGTAAAGTTGGTTAAAACTCAGTATGTTAGCCAAAATGCCACGGTGGTCTAGTGGTTAGAACGCTGGCCTTGTAATCCTGGGGTCTCGGGTTCGATTCCCGGCGGTGCCCGAATTTATAACTTGTGTTGGGCAAGGCCGTGGTCTAGGAAACACGGAGTTTTCCTCCGGGGGCTTCCCCGGTTTGTCCGTGGCATCCCAACAATTACTCCATTCACACACAGAAGAAGGCAATGGCAAACCACTTCTGGATCATCTGCCAAGAACGTATATGAACAGGTCCCAGTCCGAGAAAAGGATGGAAGGATCCTGTTCATATGGACCTGTCGTCAGACAGAACACTAAATAATATAATGTTAGCCAACTGTGTAGGTAGTAATAAACTAGGTATATGCTCAGAAACTCAGTTTAACAGATTAGAAAATCAAGCCAGTTAGCTAAGCTAGTCAGTTTGTTTGTTAGTAAAAATAAATTACGAAAACAGAAACCCGCTCTATTAGCTGGTTTTCTGGTTGCATATCGAACAAATTAGTAAGAAACTTAGTTATTTAGTCAGACAGATATATCATAATAAAGTTGAAATGGTGATTATGTACCGTGAAGATATCTGACACACTCAGCACAAGCCATGCTCCTTAGCCCTTCTTTATCATGGCATTTCCCCTTGACGTCGCAAAGGTATAGGTGCGTCAAAGCGGCTGGGGGGGAGATAATAGATGTAATTGCTAGACCACAAAGCGTCGTTCTTATCTGCCCAGTCACCGCACCAGGTAATTACCAGACTTAACTTCTGGCAAGGAGCAACCCATCTCTTACAAACGACTGGCTTCTTCACTTCACAGACTTCCAGCTTGTGGATCGCAGACCACTAAATGACTCATGTACAGTCTCATCTTTTGATCAGAGTTGCATCATAGAAGAAAGCAAGATTGATGATTCTTCGTTTAACGATGCGTTATAAATTGCACAAATTATGTATCGTTGAATAGTAAGTTGAGCTTAATTGAGAAGAACGCGAAAAAAATCAATCGTGGCTTACTTTAAAATGCTGTATCAGCAGTTGCAAGGAGTGACTGAGTAAAACCAAGAATTCCGTCAACAATGCTCCAGTCAGATTTAATCTATGTTAAAAATTTTAAATGTGTTTACGTTCTTTCGGGTTTTGGTGTCGTGTATGATCGTCGATGAAGTCCAAGACCGATTCCCTGAAGAAGGAGACTGCAGGTCTATGTTTATCCGAAACACTGGCATCTACGGACGAGTCTACACGGTACCAAAACCCTGAACATCAACATCCTCACAGTCGTGAGAACCTTGAATTTCACAATGTTAAATGCATTCAAAAAGTACATGTTTCGAATCTCTACGTGGACCCAGAAACACTAAGTTTCTATTGATTTGCCTCAAATGCCACAGGCCACTGAATGGTAGCATATTCAAATTTATAAGACCGATTCCTATTGAATCATGTGATAGAGTTTATAGAGAGTATTTGAGCGAGCTTCTACTCATACTGTACTAAATCAATCATATCGGCTGCTCAGCGTTGTAAAAGTGGCGTAACTCACAGTCGTAAAGCTAACAGAATGCAGAATAAAGAGTACCATAGATTACAACTACAGTTTTATCGCAAGAAATGCAAGGCGACAAGTTACGACATGGTCAGACTAGTTTGTAACTGTTTAAATTAATTATGTCCAGTAATTTACTTGATCTCACACGATAGCATAAAAGAGATCGAGAAAGGTTTCTCGCTATTGCGCTGGTGTCTGTCCGGACAAATCTTGCATAACACAAAATCAAAGAGCCAGAAGTTGAGGGACTCTTTCCGATAAAATAGTAGGCCTACCGCCTGGTAACTAACTGCCAAAGCCTAGCAGTTGTATTACAACAACCAAAATTTATGTGGCAACCACACGCTATTGTATCGTGCGTTAAGAAGCGGGTATGATTGTTTATAGAGGTGGCCCTCGTTATACGCGGGGGCTGCGTTCCTATAAAACGGCACGTACGTAAAAATGCGTAAAACGGGAAACGTACAACAATCGTCATTTTAGTGTAAAATTGCACGAGAATTCTTTGATGCTAAGATATACATCTTCATCAGTTTCACTGATAAGTCTGGAGAAGGTTCGACGTAGGCAATGGATTTATGATACTGAAATAAAACTGCGGATAACGGAAACGCGGTTAGCGAAAGCGCGTATAACGACAGCCATCTGTATTTAATAAAGTCAATGTATAATAGGATATATCTCTGAGATGTGTAGACAGAGGTGGGAAAATACATACATCTCAATCTGATCACAAGTTATGAAAGTCACAAACTTCACGCTCCTGCCCTCCTCTTACAGTTTTCTTTCCTATTTTCCAATTCTTTCAATTCCGGAAATATCTACTTAGCATCCTGAATCATGAAGATTTCTGTCTTCTGGGTTGTTGGATCAGGGCGATGACTCATCGCCCTGATGACGGAGGCAATATGACCTCCGAAACGTTGGTAAACATCTACCATACTACACGGCGCAACAACCCAGAAGACAGAAATCTTCATACTCACCGCTGCGAAAACCTCAAATCTTCCATCCTGAATCATCTTTTATCTCTATGAGACCCTATAATCTAAACTCTGACAGATCACTCAGATACGGGGTTAACAGGTTATGACAATGTGTAAAAAGAAGAGTAGAGACAATGATGAACAAATGAATGCCGTACGCAGGATCCGAACCCACAATATCATAATTTAACGGCGTTAAGACAGTACAGGCTTCATGCTGCACATTTATAAATGTTCGCGGATTATGTTCACAGGAAGATTTCGTGTCGCAGTTGAAAGTTCACATCTATCACGAACCGACAGACGGAAAATTAAATTATGTATTTATTTCTGGTTTATTTAACGACGCTGTCAGTACCTCAGACAATGTAAATTCGAATATGAGAATAAATTAATCGCAAATGCTATGGAAAACGTGGCCTAATTTAAGGTATTGCTAATGGACTAAGTAAAACCATGATAAACCGCAGTCGGGAGTGCCGGTTTCCAGGCAGATGTTTGAATTGGGGACCTCCCAAGTACGAATCAGGAGTGCTAATTACAGAGTACAACCACGAACATTCTAATAATGTTACCGGCCTTGAGACTGAGAACAAACACGCCACCCTTCACATCCCCTCGCTTGCCCCGCCATGAATCATTCATTGTACTGACAAATGCTTTACACCGCTTTATCGCGACGAACATCGTCATCTTCCTGTTTCTTCTTGCACACGTGCGCAAGCAGTGGAATCGCAGTTGGCCGGGAAACTGTGGCAAATTCCGCCAGTTCGACTCCTGACAAGGACGTTATGATATCTTGAAATACGGTAACGACACTTTTATCTCATTTTTATTTTAATTTTCAGGTGCACAATAATCTCGTAAACAATTCCATTGAACATGGTTATTTTTTTAAAAAAAAAGTAATAGTCGCTCTGGTCAAGACATTTCTCGCTTTTATAGAACTCCAATGTGCATTGCCGTTTTCGCTAGCCGCTGTAAAACGGGTAGGCAAACTAAGGCTCACGTACAGGATACAGACCGTTTTTGCTGTTGTATTGGTTAAAAACAAGGCCTTTAATTAGTTTTTACGTTCTCAAATATGGTACGCCCATAGATAGAGGACAGTAACTAATTTATAATGTAAAGTTTATATATTCTGATGACCTATAAGTAAAAGTTTATCAGCATTAATAATCATTACGCAGTTTTTGTAGAATCGAATTTTTCTCGTCAGAACCTTCGACCAACAGTCACTTCAAAATCGCCACATTCAGCACTCGAGTGGACATAATTGCTCAACCCTACACCAAACAAGGGAAAAGTGAAGGACTCGGAGAGAAGCCTGCTCCTACATCTATTACAAATCCCACATGGTCTCCTAGGTGTGAAGCCGGCAGTTAACCTCCTGTGGTAAAGCACGGTCGATTCTTCGACCTCAAATAATGAACAACAGTCAACGAGGCACACTTACAGAACTGGCGGCACTGGGGCACAGGTAGCTTCTTACTACCAACACAGCAATTATAAATACCTCCAATGAGTAGCCTTTCACACGTCTCCGGTTCGAATACCGAACGAAGACCGGTCATCGTTACCATTGACCAGAAACGGACAACTGCGAAACATAACACAGTACAGCCCCTATTATCGGTGGTAAGTGGGCGCAGGGGCACGGATAATCGAAAAACACGATTCTGAAAAATATATGTTATTACCATTGTCATGATCCGTGACGTATTTATAAAAATATTGTACATTTCTTCTTAAAGTCATTTTATCATAAAGTTCGTAATTTTCATTTATCTATTGTTTTTTATTTTTCATTTTTCTTATGTATCCACGAATCTGTAGAAGATCAGCTTAATTAATATCTCGATTATCCATGAAGGATATCGAAGTTAAGGAAAACATAATTACATATTACAGAGAATCTAAAACCAGGGATAATTCACTCCACGATTAACTGTGCCCCTGTTAATCATAGCTCTACATAGTTTTACGTCTATATGCAACTTATGTGGGCAGTTCAGTATAAGAATCTTACAAACAAAAGCTTCGTGATTTATACAGTTCGTCCACCTATTAGTACTGTTTAACTAGTGAAATCCAGATGTCAACAATGGACTAGATGGACTAGGAAAGAAGAATCACGCATGATTTTGTTAGAAAAATGCCTTGGATAGCGAGCGTATCAAATACAGTTCTACGGGATAAAGATTAAGGATACAAAGAGAATGAAACCGGCTCATGATCGTGTCCAATGATAAACTTTGATATCAGCTATGTTTAAAATTCGTTCACTACTACCAAAGATTTGGGTCCTTGTTGATATTCTCTTTGCAGACGTCTTACTTTCCAAACAAGTTGTAAGGGCCCAATCTTGTTTATTTTGAGTCCAATGTACGACTGCTACAGGCAAGCAATGCTACTGAATGCCTCCAGGAGTTCACTATCTGGGGAGGAGGCCGTTTATTTTTTCAAGTACTATGCCCCTTCAATTAGTAACTAAACATTATGCAACAATCAGATATAAATTTTCAGCATTACCGGAAGTAGGGGGATCCCCCCCCTGGGATGTATTACATAAATATGTGCTGAAGACGAGTTAAGTGGCGGCTTAAAAGGCGGTAAAAAATAATCCCAAATTAAACTCCACACCCTTCAGTATCCCTCAATATACTGCTCCCTGACAGCAATTTAGCAGCCCATTCTGTACAAAAAGTTAACATGGGGAAACGACTATTTAATTAGATAATTCACCCTTTCACAAAAAGGGAGATCCCCTCCAATAAAACACCCACAAGGAGGATGACACCAGGTGGTCCTCCTACCTTCCCACGGCTGAACAATAGGGCCTCGCAACACAGGGTACAGCGGCTGCCTTCCGGAGTTCGAGATCCGTTAGGCACGCGATCTTTTCGTTGTAAACAGTGTAACCATTTATTCAGCAGTGAGCAAGGGAAAATTAAATTAACTTTCTGTCACCTTCTAACCTAATCCTCCTAAAATATCTGGCAGGCCATCAAATTCTGAAATTCTTTAACTTCAGTTACTTATGTATAAAGTGAAGCTTTCGCGGCGACTGAAGTTGATGAAAGACTCTCGGGTTACAAGCCGCTTCAGGTGGCTGAATGAACCATTTCTTCCGCGGAAGAAATGGTTCATTCACCATTCAGCAACCTGACGCGGCTTGTAACCCGAGAGTCTTTCATCAACGTCAGTCATTTGTTTCTTCTTCTTCTTCCTCAGCACCTTGTTCTCAAACACACTCAAATCATGTCCTTCACTTAGAGTGAGAAATTATTATAAAAGTGATGAAACTATTGTTTTTACGTTTTCGGATATAAAATGGAAAGAGAAAATTCTTGACCTGAGTAGTAAGAAAGTATAAGTAAAATCAAATATACAGGGAGAATTTTGGTTGGAAAAGTACACGGGATAACATTAAATTGAAGAACTGAATGTTGATTACAGTAGAATATTAAAAACTACCTTAGAACAATAGGATATTAAGATATGAACAGAACGGAATTGCCTTCGCACAGAGTTTAATGATGCATGTTCGTAAGTACCTTTGGGTTCCGACTGAAGAAGCATCTGTTGCTCAAGGAACATTCCGTACATCCTAACTTAGTTTGTTAGTTAGTCTGCAATGGTTAATATTAAGTCTACTGTTTCATATTCAAAAATTCGCTGGTTGAATCATCATAATTTCCAAGCTACCATCTAAAGGCCTATCCGTAATAATTTTCACTACACAGGACAGCAGAACGTTCATGATTCTCATTTTCAATCGTAAGATATATCCTAACAGTTCAAAATTCCGACAAAGAACTTCGTAAATGACGTGCAATGTGTAGTATTTGAAGTTCTCATGGCGGCGAATATGAAAATGCCTGTCTTCTGGGCTGTATCGCCGTGTAGTCTGGAAGAAGTTAACCAAAATTTCACAGCACGTATAAACGTTGGTAAACTTCTACCAGAATACACGGCGCTATAACCTAGAACACAGTCATCCTCCTTTGAAATGGCAGTATCTTATAAAACTGGCCACACCCACTTCCTTACACATTCCTCCTAATTTTATCTTCAGTTATCTTACTAAATTTCACTACACGATGTTACATAACTTCAGCAGTCGTAAAATAACCAACCTTTAAGCCCATTAGTTTCGTGTTATACTAAAAACTGCATTATCCTCTGTAACTTTCCCAATACACGTAAATCGATTCTCGAACTTGCTAGTGTAATGGTCGGTAGGTTGTTCCTGTATCAGATGTTTGTGGTTCTATCGCCTAATCCAAGACAGGGCGGACTGGAGGAGGATATGGTGGATTTCCTCCGGGATTTCTCTGGCGTTCCAGCCCCTCTACTAAATTTCATCAGCAACGTTCGTGGATATTAGTCCTATATCTTCGTTTTTAATTTTTAGTCCATTTAACATAAGCCCTTTGAAACTGAATGGCAACTGCAGGTACCATGTGTTTGAACAATCAATAACACTGCATTTTTTAATCATTTGTTTTGTATAATTATCAGGGTAGACGGGGAATAATTACTGAGCAGTTGATCTTTGTAATTTTGAAATTTTATGTTTTCTGTGCGATACTGACTGAATTTTTAAATATTATTTAGATGTGCTTCGGCTTCAAAAGCTTGACAACATTTTGTCTTCTTTACTTTGAAACCACTTTAAGAGATGTTTGCATTTATAGAAACTACACCACTCACCTCTCTAGTTTAGCCTTTGGTTACAGGTGTTCACGTTGTTATCACAAAATCCTACCACAGGACCCGATTCTGTGTCAATTCAATCCAATCAAAGTGGTCATATCCTTATTTCTCTATGATTCATATTGTCCTAGCATCCACGTTTAGATCTCTCAGGTTGTCTTTTTCTTTTAGGAAAACTCACAACACTACGTATTTTCTCATGCTTGCTACATGTCCCGCCCACCTCAATCTTCTTGATTTGATCGCCCTAGGAACACAATTATCATCATTATCATTATTTGTATCGTCTCGCTGCGACTTAGCTATGAAGTAGTGACGTTGCAGCGTGGCGTGCAGACATTAATTGGGAGACAATTGAGCATCCCGACGCGTCATCTGAGCGACCGAGGGTTTCAGGGACGGTGCTACTGCTGCTAATAAAAGTATCAAGGGGTGCAAGTGGCGGTTTAACAAGCAATGTGTCTAGTTAATAGGGTCACATTATCTACCCTCTGATTCCGGTTACTTAACTATACGCGCTGAGTAATCTGAGAGAACAAAGACAAGAGACAAAGAGCAGCCCCCATTTGCTAAAGTTCCTGGACGACACAGATGTACTACTGTTTCTGGTTCGCTTGGCAGCCATAGTTGTGTGTTAAAAAGAAGTTCAATACGTAAAATAATAGTAAATATAATGCATGTAAGATTTGAGGTTTTCACAGCGATGAGTATGAAGATTTCCGTCTTCTGGGTTGTTGCGCCGTGTAGTCTGGTAGATGTTAACCAACGTTTCAGAGGTCATACTGCCTCCATCATCAGGGCGATTCATCTACCAGACTACACAGCGCAACAACCCACAAGACAGGAATCTTCAAATATAATACACTTTCTGATAGCCTATATAGAGTCCTCCTTCCACGATGACATTTAAGAGTAGGTTATATTTTTTTTGTTTTGTGCTCCGTTACAAATCTGCTTTATTTTTCGTCGAAGGTTCATAATTTTATTGCAACTGAGCTCGGCATTATATTATCTTGAGACAGTTAAATCCGGCGCCAACCCTCTAACCTAACTCAGCTAAGATTTATTTAATATTATACTTCCGTCTAGAACTCCCATGTTCTCTCTTCCCTGTATATATTTTCTGGTAAAATATGTTTATCTTCCCAGTTCAAGGTACATACCATATGAAGAATACATGTTACAAAAGTCCCCATCGTGTAATTTTCTCTATTCCTTTTGAACTTCCTCTTTCTTAAGACAGAATATTCTTCTCGGTACAGCATTCTCACACTCACACACACATAATGTTCTCTCAGTCTAAGATACCAAATTTCCCACAAACATTTTAACGGATTACGAAGACATGAATGGAAAGATGCTAAGGGATTAGCATAAGTTCCGGAGGCAAGGTCAAATGGATAAGACAGGTGCAGAGAGGACTTCAAATTCCCTCCTTCCACGGTCTAACCCAAGCGCCAGGCAGTCTTACTGTTAAATACAGCTGCTGCAACCTCAAGTCTGCAAGGTCTCCCCCTGGAATTACCTTAAATACCTTCTCTTTTTAGTACACAGTATCCATGGTAACTTAGACATAACATACACAAATAAAACACCACAAATTATTATTTGACCTATGTACGAGGGTCGCTCATTAAGTAATGCCCCACATTTTTTTTCTCAGCCAATAATGAAGATAGAAAAGTGTACTTTTACATGCTTGAGATTTGATGTTTCCCGCGTTCGTGTACGGAGTTTCAAATGATTCCAACCGATAGCGGAGCTGTAGTGAACTGTTAAAATGGCGTCTGTGAACGACTCTCGTTACAAGCAACGAGCTGTAATTGAATTCCTTGTTGCTGAAAAAGAAACGGTGGTGAACATTCATAAACGTTTGTGTGCTGTGTATGGAAGCTGTGCAGTCGATAGGAGCACCGTTGGTCGCTGGGCTAAGAGAGTTAAAGCTTCAGGAAGTGAAGAAACCGAGCTCCGTGATCTGCCGCGCTCTGGGCGTCCTGCCACAGCCACCACTCCAGACATGTTGAACCGCGCGGATGCCATTATTCGTGAGGATCGGCGCATCACAACTCGACAATTGGCCCAACAGCTTTCAGTCAGCAATGGAAGTGTGATTGCAATTATCCAGGCTCTCGCATATTCGAAGGTGTGCGCAAGATGGGTTCCACGAAGTCTCACAGCAGACCACAGGATTCAAAGGAAAACGATTTCTTCTGAATTGTTGGAGCGTTTTGATGCTGAGGGAGAGGTCTTTCTGTCCCGGATCATTACAGGTGACGAAACCTGGATACACCTCTTTGAGCCAGAGACAAAAAGGCAGTCAATGGAGTGGCATCATCCTCAATCACCGAGAAAGAAGAAATTCAAGACAACTCCCTCCGCCGGAAAAGTCATGATGACTGTCTTTTGGGACAGTGATGGGGTCATTCTTGTGGATGTGATACCAAGAGGTGCGACCATCAATTCAGACGCGTACATCAGGACCCTGAAAACCCTCAAGAAGCGTTTTCGACGAGTTCGGCCTCACAAGCAATTTTGCTCCTGCACGACAATGCACGCCCTCACACAAGTCTGAGAACCCGGGAAGAAATCACCAAATTGGGTTGGACGGTGCTACCCCATCCACCCTACAGTCCAGATCTGGCACCCTCCGACTTCCATCTCTTTGGGCCACTTAAAGATGCTATCCGCGGAACAAGATTTGAAGATGACGAGAGCGTGATTCAAGCAGTGAGGACATGGCTACGTGCACAGGACAAGAGCTGGTACCGGCAAGGCATGCATGCACTTGTTCCACGCTGGCGTAAAACCGTACAAGTTGATGGGGACTATGTGGAAAAATAGTATGTGTAAAGGAAACATTGATTTATATTGTCACTAAATTTGAGCCATCTTGAATAAATATGTTCTGAGGAAAAAAATGTGGGGCATTACTTAATGAGCGACCCTCGTATAAGCAATGCAAAGAATTATAACCTCTCAGAAAGCGTAGTGTTTAGGAGCCAAACAATTCATTAAAATAACGTCTCGTGGTCTAGGTTATGTGAATATCCTATAAGTAATCAGGTTTCACCTACGAGTATAGACAAGATTCATAACTATCTTTGGGATATGCAGTTCTCAGTTGAACGACAGTTCCTCAGGGAGGGAGCGGTTGGAAGACCTAAAGCAAATAAAAGTGGGGTCAAATAAGAGGCTTGCAGTAAAGGAACCAAGCAAGCATGGACTTTAAACCAATTGACAGTAAAACACCAAAAGAATGCAACACTTTAAACTAATCCAAAAAATTGATATTCCCAATACGAGGTGCGATCGGAAAGTTTCAAGACTGTGTCAATAGAGGGCGAACCGGATGTAGTACGAGCTTCTGCCGCTAGGGGGTGCGGCCTACATTCATAGTGAATCAGTGTGCCAGCCGGCATCATCGAATTAGCATTGGCGTTTTGGTAGTGCATTACACCGACCCTCCAGCGATTTCGGAATGGCGTGTGCATCAAATTTTGCCAAAGACTCGCCAAAACGGCTACGGAAACCTATGAAATGCTAAAGCAAGCATTTGGGGAGTCCCCAATGGGTCGTGCACAAACTTTTGTGTGGCATTCACGTTTTAAAAATGGCCGAACCTCTGTCGATGATGACGAGCGTTCTGGACGACCATCTTCGAGCACAACGCCCGAAAATGTTACGAAGATTCGGCAGGCCATTCACGAAGATCGACGTCGTACCATCAACGACTTGTGCGACATTGTTGGGATAGGCTATGGGACCTGTCAGCTGATTCTAAAGGAAGAACTCCACATGCGACGCATCGCAGCCAAGTTTGTGCCAAGGCTCCTGTCTGAGGACCAGAAGCAGAATCGACGTCTCGTTTGTCAGGAGCTCAAAGATCTTGCCGGATCGCCGGATTTAGCTCCGTGTGACTTCTTCCTCTTCCCAAAGATGAAAATTCAGCTAAAGGGAAGGAGATTTGAGACGATAGAAGAGATTCAGGCAGAATCGCAGATGGTGCTTGACAGGCTGACAAAGAAAGATTTCCAGGGATGCTTCCAGGCTTGGCAGCGGCGCTGGGATCGTTGTGTTTACTCCCAGGGGAACTACTTCGAGGGTGATGGATGAATTTAATACCTGAGATAAGTGTACGGGTTTTTATAGGCGCAGTCTTGAAACTTTCCGATCGTACATAGTGAAATATTGTAATCCCGTCCATGCCACCAGTATTGCTAATACCAAAATTAACCAGCAGACCTTACATAAAAAGCCAGCTCAGTCTAGTTTACATAATCACAAACTGTTTTTGTAAGTCACTTTAATAGTATGCCCTTTCCACAGCTCATATCAAAACTTAAAATTATCTGTAAGATGTATCTTTCTGTTACCTCACTTCATTTCTAACCACGGACCAATAAAACTGAACACGATACAAATGTATTTAATCAAAAATACTTTTACATTTATTTATTATAAAAATACAAGATGATTCCAAAAGATAAAGTTTCTTGTTATGTAATGTTTTCAATTTTCGAGTCAATTAATCTCATATTTTAAAAAATTGTGCATAAATAGCAATGCTATCTTATGCTTAACACTTCCTGTTCTTCCTAAGTCTCCTAACACTGCACCGTTACCAGTACAGTCGGCAGTCGATCGCAAGGCTGCACCTACACAGGGTAGTATAACTCCTCGAGTCTATTACAGGCTGACAAAGATATCTGAAGACTTACACCGCATAACCAGCAAAGGCAATTAACAACTATTGCAGTTAGATAAAATGTGAGGAGCCGATAACAGCGGTTGAGCAGTCTTAGACGAGGATTGATCGCTCAGACACTAGGATGGTCGGTTGAATCCCACTAGAGGCATGGATATCTATCGGCGTCTTCCTGAGTTGTGCTATCCTGCATAGGTAGAAGCCTCAAGTCGAGCTGCTCACTTGTCCAACGAATCCCAACACATATCAAAAGAGATTATTTTTTCTAAAGTAATTCTGAACTAGAACAGGTCACAAAGGCTTGATCCGTAAAAGCTGAAAAAGAAGAAGAAGAAGTTATGACGTAACGCTTCGGAATGTGCCAGAAATCAGATGAACCGGTTTCCATGCTTCCATGTGGCCAGCTGTTGCCTTGGTGTTGCTGGTGATATCTGCGATCTCGTGGGAAAGTGATGATATCTCATGTGACAGCTGACTGTGACGTCACGCCATCACCTGGCCGCGCCACGTGCTCTTCATAAATTATATTGTTTTATATGGAGTAGCTTCCTTCCGGGAGGCATTATCAGTGACTGAGGTCAAACAGCGTGGCAGATATCAGTGATAAGACAGAGACAGGCCGACAAGCAATCAACACTGAGATCCTCCCTTTCTTCCTATGTATCTCTTTTCCCCTTCATTTATATTCTCTTTCCATGTTCCCTTATTACGTTCTTCTATCTTTTTTGTTTATCAATTTATTTCTTTTCATCTTTGTTTCTTACTTTCCGCTGCATCATACTACATTTCCTTTCATTCACCCTAACATTCTTGCAGCTTCTTTTGGTCACTTTCCTTTCTTCATTTTATTTTCTTGTTACAGTACTCCGTTCTCCCTCTTTATATTTGCTCCTTCTTTTATCGTATCTGATGATTTTAATTCCTTCTTGCCTCGACTCTGTGGGTCTATAATATGAGCTACTGACAGCATTGTTAAATAAGCCGATAATTAATAAATTAAATAAATATATAATCAAATAAAATTTCTTCATGAGATTTGATTACAAATTTTTAAATTTCTTGTGTTCCCAACAACATAATAAGTAACGTTATATAATTAAATGAATGGGGTTTATTAGGGAGAAAAACGCGACCCTCTACCAGAATAGACACACCAAACCTGACCACGATTTCGTCATATGAAATGGGCCTTTTATTTTGCTCAGATAAAAGAAAATGTGGTTTTAAGGCTGTAAATGGCACGCGACCGGACATGCGCAAAGCTTAGAAATTAAATCCTTGTAATAGGGGACGTTAAAAAGTTTGCAGTGTGGGGGTGGGTATAGGATTACCTTGATGGACTGATTGATTGATCTACAGGACTTGACGGGTCAACAATTCAGACGGCTGGTAGTTGTAAATTCATGGGCTCGGGGGGGGGGGGGGGGGGAACTAATAATCCGGAACGCTTGTCTGAGTGCAGATCGTGCGCGCCACGTCAATCCAAAACACCAAAATATGACACAGGGCGATTTGAAAGTATTTCAAAACGAACTGTGGGTAATAATGTAAAATTTTCATCAAATTGTCATACCCAGAAGTGCCAAATGACTGGTAACCGAAACACGATAATTCTGTGTTGATAATGTTACGATTCATAATAAGTAACGTGAATTTCCTGAAAAAAGACGTATGGGGGAGCTGATGCAGTGGCTCCACTAATTCTTAACATCGATACTAGTCTGAGATGAGTGGTGAGCTTCATGCTCCGGCCGCTTTATACCTGACAGAAATACCCCCGCAGTAGATATAATTTCATAAGACGCTCGGTGGATCGAAGAGCGTGCCTGGACGTAGAACAGACAACATAATAAAACCTCCTTTTGCCAAGAAACTAACCATAGCTGTCGAATCCGTTTCAATTCCAGTTAATTCCAATGAATGAATTTGACGGGCTATATTAAAGCACAAAATTATGGATGTTGATGACTGTCTTCTGGGACTGCGACTGTAATCTCACCCTGATTACGGAGGCAGTAAACACCGCTGAAACATCGGTAAACTTATACGAGATATAAGATCCCAGAAGACACATTCAAATTCACAGCCGTAAAAACCTAAAATGTCACATTATGCTTCTCATTTGGCACTTAAATAAAACCAAAGTTACACAAAAGGGATATTCTTGAGCAGATAAACTTCTATGGGGTACGTCGCGTGTATACACAAGTAAATGGGCACTTATTTTAGCGGATGTCAACATCAGAGGTACAGCCAGATATCTGCATCGTCTACTTAATATTCAGTTCAAATCTCTCATTCTAACGCCGAATTTTTCTCCATTTTAGCAAATCACAATGGAAACAAGATTTATTAAGAGAACCTCGCACGTGCTCGAGCGGTAGTATTCGGTAATTAAAACCGACGATAAAGAAGCTTAAGTGACACCCGGTCAGTTGGGACGAACAAAAGAAGATGTCGCCCCGTCGCTTGGTCAGCATACGCTTTGCATATAAGGGAGGGGTGGGGCTATGGTATTTCAAGTGGGGGACAATAAAGGATTTAAATCACGGCTTCCGACTTCTGTTTGGCAGTGCAATGCCGTTTCCGCACCTGATTTTTTATAATTTCTTTTCCATATAAACTGCTCCCTGTCTGAAGTCATTAATTAAAAGACGAGGGTTCTCACCCTTATATCCGACGTGTGCGGAATGACCAATAGAAGCTTCTGTATATGTTAAATGCCTTTAGAATCTCTGGTCAGGGACTCAGAGTCCACGCCAGTCATTAATGAAGGGAGCGGAAAGAATATATTATAATTGCAAGGAGTACATTTTGAAACTAAACCTTCAAACAGACCTATTTACCGTATTATTCATTAATTTATTAAACTCTTTTTATAATAGGAAAACCGGTGGTACAGAAAGTGTAAACCCTAAGTGTTATGTGATATAAATACGTATTTAAAATAATTCTATAAGGTTAATAAACATGTAATATTAAGAAAAATAAAAGATAATGTCCCTCTATTTATGTTCTTGTACGTCCTTACACAAGAAATATTAAGTAACGCGAGAGGGTTTGTAAGTCCTTACGTTTCTACAAGATGCAACGACCTAGAAGACAGCCTTCTTCATACTTGTCGCAGTAAGAACCTGAAATCTCACGAAGTTTCAAATAAATTCAATACATTCTGTCAAAATCGTATCTAAAATATTTTTTTCGGTATTAATTTTGGAAACAGATTAAAATAGGGGTTACGCTCGCTATCATTCAATTTATTTTATGGTTCTTATTTAATTAACGACGCTGTCAGAAGCTCAGATTATATATCGTCGAATAACGAGTGATAAATTTTAAGGGCTGTGGAAACAGCGGTCATAGCCTACTTTAAGGTATTATCATGGCGTTTGACTGAAGTGACTAACCACGTAAAAACTTTAATTAGGATGGACAGTCTCCGAGCTGAAATATGAACCTGGGAAGTTCCAAATACTAAGTAGGAATACTAGCCACTTGACTCCTACGTTCTATCTAAAAACGTAATAATCAAAATATAAATAATAATAACAGGACGTAGTGTTTTATATGACTGTGAAACTTAGTGTTTGTTCAAACAGAAGAACGTGTGACTGAGGATATTTTAAAAAAGTGTTGAAAAACATACTTGGATCTAACAGATAGGAAGAAACGAGAGAGTAGAAACAGTTGCAATATAACGAGCAACATAATCTACGCTCTGCGCTAAATATCCTATTAATGCGGTGGTAACGATGGTGACATAGAATCTGACCGAAATACTATTGCGATAGGAAATTTAGAGGAGTTACAGAAGTACGTATATGCACAGTAGAGCACAAAACTGTAAGATGTAAATGGCTACCTTCAGGTCTATAGTCACTTCCGTGGAAATCTCAAATCTTAGGTTAGCCTGGTTTAAAGCCTGAAGAAATGTTCTACATATTTTATAAAATATTTCGAGGTAAAGAAGTAGAGAGAACAGCTCTCTGGACAAGAAACAGCATACATTAGTGAGATGGCATCACAGAAAAGAAGGAAAAGTAATATTGTTTACTTAGCGGTTATAGACCGATACTTACACATTAAGTGTTTTTGACTAGACTCATCTGGCTCAGGATAGTTAGCAATAACTGGATCTTGTAAATATGGTAATAAACCTTCAGATTCCATAAAAGACTAATAATATCTTGACTAGCTGAGAGAGAATTATCATCCCATGGGAAACTTTCCTCTTTGGTGTCATTCAGTTAAATTTGTAGATGCATATAGAAATGTATGTGAGTAAAGCTCTTTAAAATGGGCGTATGTATGACCAGAAAGTTGACAGAACTTAACATTATAACAGCTATAGAATTTTTGAGACTGAAGTGTTAATAAAATTGGTCAGGATTTCAATGACGTCCTTCGGCATTAATGGCATTGATCCTCAGAGTCTTGCTAAAAGAGTGTTCGTTTGTTTCGTTTGTATTAAAAATTACATATAGGAAGCGTGTTAAATTCGGGAAAATATGTTAAGCCTCAATTTGTTTAACATGCAAATGTAAGATTGGTAGGACTGTTCTCTTACAGTTCTCAACCCTTCAATGGAGGTGGCTGGTCGAGAGACAGAAAAACAACCGAAGGACGGAGTGCGTCTGTGGGAAACTGAAGGTACAAAACACAGTGAGAACTATATACAGAGTATATCAGCTTGAGTGTGTAATTCAGAGGAAAATGGTTGCAGCCACGTGTAGAAGAAGCGAAACTAAATTAACAATAATATGAATACAAGATTGATCATGACTGGGACCATGTGGACGACGTCGCGGGGGGTCCAGCGTGCATCAGGGTCGGTACTTCAATTGACGGAGGGGGGTGGCTGAACTGAGGGGTAGCTTGTTTGTACATATTGCATCCCCCTTTAACTAAGACCATGGATATTTCTCCCTTCATCCTTACACGACTCACGACGCAAAAGCTGTGGCAAATATAAAGGGTTCCAAAGGATGTTACCTTACAATATTACTCACAATGACATTTATGAATAGACCTATGTAACGCAGAAGTTTCAACGTCCACCAACATTCTACTCCCCTGAAATTCTTTAGCAGTTTTTCACTAAATTTGGTTTGGGAGTTTCTATGTAAGACCTAAAAGATTTTAGAATAATTTAGTTGCCTATGATTCGCTTCTGAACAATATAACACTAACCAAACATCGTGGTCAAATGTTTATTATTCCTGTTTCACATTAGAGAGGTCTGGTTTCAAATTTCGGCCCTGACTCCGGCTGTTTTACTGAGGTTTTTGTGGTTTTCTCAGTCTCTCCAATCAAATGCCGAAATAATCCAAACAAATAGGCCAAGAATGCTTCCCTCCACGTCATTTACAATTCATTATTCACTATCATCATTTCATTCGAGACTATATAGTTAGATACTGAAAGCGTAGTTAAATAAACGAAAAATAAATAAAATAACTCTCGTTGCAAGTGTGGAATTAATCGAACCTTTCTTTCCAACATTTCTCTTTATAGTAATTAGTGATACGTGGCATAAAATATAGACGCATTAAGATACACAAATTTTATTTCAATATTTTTAATTTAACAACATAAAAGGAAAAATCCTTTAGACCTATGAGCAACCGGTGTCTTTATGCATCTAATATCTAGTACTATCAGCACTGTATCTGTATTAAATTAACATAACATTAAAGAGGCATGTAGAAACGCAAATAAAAGCATTTGAAAATTATGTGTACTCCAAATTTGAAGACACTTTCACTCTGGTAACATTATATACATTTCAGCTAATATATGTATGTATGTATGTTTAGAACAATACGATTGTCACAGGCCAAGCTAAAGACACGTGAGTGAATGTGTACGGAAAGCGAAGATGTTAGGGATTTGTTGTTGGCTTATCCAGAAACCAAAACGCAGAACTTAATCTATGAATAAAAAGTATGTAGACCTATGTGTATGCATAAAAGATAAATTTTGATAAAAATTATAAATTCTACAAATAATGCACATGTTAGTAATTTAGAAAACTATGTGGATATAATATGATGTGGAAAATATAACAAATAACTGTAATTATATTATTTCTTATTAAATGTAAAATAATGGTGTGTAAATGGAAGAGACGCGCACCGTAAAACCAGGTGTCAAATGGTGATCTGTCGCACAATGTCTATTTGTAAATGAACTCATCTCAAATTTCATTTAATTTCTTCGTGGAAGCAAAAGTACAAATCATCGAAAAAAAAAATCAGATACGAATTGTTGACTTTAGCCTTGTAATCCTGGGGTCTCGGGATCGATTCCCGGCGGTGCCCGAATTTATAAATTTGTTGGGCAAGGCCGTGGTCTAGGCAACACGGAGTTTTCCTCCGGGGGCTTCCCCGGTTTCTCCGTGGCATCCCAACAATTACTCCATTCACACACAGAAGAAGGCAATGGCAAACCACTTCTGGATCATCTACCAAGGACGTATATGAACAGGCCCCAGTCCGAGAAAAGGATGGAAGGATCCTGTTCATATGGACCTGTCGTCAGACAGAACACTAAATAATAAATAAATAACTTATATTTAAAGAACAAACACATTTCAAGAATGATGTCTATTCTGAAAAATATTATAAATTCTGTTTTAAACTTAATGTAAATCAGAGGGTTATACCAGAAAGATACAGGACAAAAATAACTTCACCCAATAACTGATACTGTCAATCTCCAGCTTGCAAGCCACTTCCAAATCCATTGAGTAGGTTCAAAGATAAAATGCGCAGACGAGGAAACGGACAAACAAGACCTCCAAATTATCTGCTTTCGCGCGTTTGATGCAAAGAACGTACAGTGCGTCAAATAAAAACTTACTTATCACACTCCAATTGTCATCAGTTATTAATAAACGCCAGAGAATCTGAAGAAGCAACCTCGCATGTGTGAGACCCGCTCGTTGGGAGGTCTGTACTATGGCCAACAGACTAAACGCCCGGCCTTCTAGCCTGACAGCGAGTCAACTGTTTGAAGTGCCTGCCACCTCAGCGCCCGCCATGTGTGTCTGGTAATGTATGGTTCCGGAGAGTAACAATGGTTGGACCTTGGACAATGGCAGTGATAGATTAGTGTGGGCGAGATGAAGACGTAAGACACTTCTAGGAGTTGCTGCATAGTGATTTGAGGTTCCGTTAAAAGCTACCGGAAAACTGCTCCGCTCAGGTTGTGACTTGGAAGGATTAGAAGAATAATTAACCGAGTGTGATCTGAGGTGCTCACGGAGGCGAGTATGGAGATGGTAGAAGACAGCCATCTTCATACATACTCACCGCTGTAAAAGCCTGAAATCAAATATGGACGCTTAACGTATTACGTCGTTTTTTAATCAAAGTGCACTGAAAAAACATTTGGATCTAAGGATAATATAAATGCGTAATTTAGGATAAATCTACGGTATTCACATATCAAGGAACTTCGTGATTTGTAGGCCTAAGGAACATATCCATGTCGTGGTAAAACGAATAGAGGGGGTTCCGGTTTCAAACCTCGACCAGAATAACAACTGTTCTTGGCTTATAATTTCTTGGTTTTTCTTAGTCACTCCGTAATTATGCCACAACCTAGGCCACGACCACTTCCTTCCACATTCATCCCAATGCATTATTTATTATCATCGGCATAGTCACGGCGTAATTGAATAAACAGCAAATTAAGAAATAAAATATATATTCGCGTTCTTATGAGGAGAGTGAACTGAAGAAGGTAATAAATTGATTACGGAGCTGGGATGAGGAAGGCAAAATATAGAGTCAGTAAGTAATTTTGATTTGGAAATATCTTGGGAATGGGCAACTTGGAATAACTTAGACTAGTGGCCTGTACTCGTATATTAAGGAAAGAACTACGAGAATATTGTAGGGATGGGAGGTGAACGCAGAACTTGCCAAGCACTATGTCCGATGTCTCGCTCTTGTATGAGCAGCGTTAAACCTGGTTTTACTTCAACAGAAATTCTCTTTCCTCTGTGATATACATTCTCGTGAAACTTATTCATTGCATTTACTGTGATAATGGAAAGAACAGATTCCTTCAAAACGTCATAAGCTTCTTCCAGTAATACGAGGCAAGGATAGATAGTAGAACACCTTGAATGTGAATCATACCTGATGGAGAATTAATTCAATCCACAAAATACCCTCATAATAAATTCCCTAATATCATTAAAGTATCTGAAGTCAGCAAATGGGCCCGATACTGAGACTGTTCACATCAAAGCAAGTCATGGGACACAGTCCTTGGCCAGTTTTATGATCTTTCATCCGCCTTACCGATTATAATTCGCGCAATGGAACGCTGTGGTGTAGTAATTAAACCCCTTCCTTCGTATTGTGAAGGCACCGGTTCAAATCCTGGTTTAAGTTTCCTGTAATATTCACCACTTTCTCTGAATTATGCAAATTCATCATCAGTTGGTCCAGTATCGTTAACAACCAGATGGTAACGCCACGCTCTAAAGGGAGACGAGTTCCCGCTGAGACTTGCAAGGCCTACTGCTGGCAGGTGCAATTCTGTCTGGATTTCCCCACTCTCGATATTCTGCACGTACGATACTATCGATGCGAAATAATAGACACGTCTACTTGTTGAATTTATTTTCTCTCTTTGATTCTTTTTCGACTCCTGATTTTCTTCTTTCCTGCGCTCTTTCGTGTTTTCTATTATCCTCTCCTTTCCTACCTTCCACCCGTATTCTTTTAATCTCCTTGCCTGCTTCAACAATATTTATTCAACAGCCTTGAATAATAGAATATCGAGGCTCGTTCTGCTTTCTTTCTAGTACCTTTTGCAGCTTACTGCACCCTAAGCTCTATGATTTGTGAAGTCTAGAAGGATGAGATTGATGGTGTAAGTAACACGCATTACAACAAACAAGAAACGTGTGACTTTTCGTTATTAAAACGGGAATAAAGACAATCTGTGAGATACGGACTTAAATGAGAGAGCAATTTCTGAAAGAAACGAATCATGAAAATGTGAATAAGACTGAACAAATTAAAAATAATTATTAGTTCTCTGATTACGGATATATACCACCGGGTTCCATAATTTTCTTTTCCGAATCACATGCCCAAAGAAGACGGCATGATGTAATTAGTAGCAAATTTTAAATTTGTTCTGTATGTAACGCCTTTCGTTGTTAAGAACGTTGTAACATTATCACGTTACGTGGGCAGTTCAGTTTCTGTGAAGCCGAATTAAAGCTTCTTTTCTGTAATAATAGGCCTACTGTGAAGCAATGTTAAGACGATGGACCACAACATGATGCTGTATTAATTAATTTATTCTTCGGTTACTTCTTGTCGCATCTGCGCAGTTTATGATAGAACTGATGAGGAAGGAAGCGGTCCTGGCATGGTTCTGGACGGATTAAGAGAAATTCCACTGCTCCTCAGATAGGAAAGCCGGAGTCTGGACTGAGATTTGAATGCGGCAAATACCGGCGATGTTCCGAATGTTACAAGAGACCAGTGTTAACTGGAAGTGGCTGTGCACAACTGTGTCTGTCCGGTCCTGTGAAATGCTGCACTTTTGCTCGACAGCAGTATTAGTTATCAGCTGCGGACTGTATAATTGACATTAACATCGTCTCAATTGAAACGCCTCAGATGCAGTGTTTACACCGCAAATCCAGGAAAAGTAAAGTTGCTTCCTAGCTGTCCGCTTTCATACTCGATATCTTTCTGGACTTAGTAACCGGAAAACCTGAAGGGAAAAGTCCAGTTCGAAATTGAGGCGTGCATGAAAGAATAATATTCAAAACGATATTAAAAAATAGGTTATGATGATGTGGATTAAATTCAACTGGCTCCTGATAGGGTCTAGTCGCGGACGTTTATAAAGACCGCAATGAAATATCTGATTCCCTAAAAAGAGGTAATTTAGTGTCTAACTTAGCGACTATAAGCTTCTAATTCTCCATTGACTTAGGTTTATTTTGACTGGTTAATTTATCGACTGACTCACTGACTGGCTGTTCACAAATTCACCGAATAACTTACTAGCTGATTTACTAACATACTGGCTTAATAACTCACAAACTGACTTATTTCCTAACTCACCGCCTGACGGACAGACTGCCCGACGTTTTAGGGGTCCTTGCCGCCCTGATAATGGAGGCGGAAATAACCTTTGAAACGTTGCTAAACTTCTATCAGACTACACAGAGCAACAATCCAGAACACAGCCATCTTTTAAGTTACCGACTAACTGGATGACTGACTGACTGACTGACGATCGACTACCTCGCTGATTCTGTATCTTGCCAAGTTCCGTCACAAACTTAAGATGACAAAAGCGGGTAACAGCGCATTAGTTCGTACTTACGAGCTATGCGATAACGTTCTTTGTTCGTGTCTCAAATAAACGAAATGAGTTTGTAATTATGATGCAATTATTTTTGCTTAACTGTGTACAATTAGAAATTATAAAAATTGAAAAGAAAAAACAAATCTTTCATGTATCCAGAGTCCACGTTTCTATGCCCCATTAACTATATGGCGGGCTAAGCAGAGAGGAATCAGAGGATCTCACGCCGTGCAGAATCGTAAGTAGATACGAAAGCTTTGAAGGAAAATACCGTCTCGTCTTCAGGGCAGAACATGGCAGCGCTCTCAAAAAAATTCAAAATAAAGTTATGTGAAACCGTTCGGTTCAGTTCCGTGTTACAACAGTCGCGCAACTGTTTTTTCATGTGACTGTTAGTAACTTCAAATTTAAGATAATGGCATTTTCGACTAAACCATAATATCACTGTCTGTAGAGCCGATTTCATGCAAATTGTTTCCCCTGTGTTTGACCCGCCTAATGGTAAAATAAATCCAAACATATTTACAAATCTCTTCGTCACAAACCTTTAAAACATTTTCATATAAAATGAAGATACTGAACTCAGGAAACATATGTATAAAACCTTCAGAGTTTCTCTCCACAAAAATCGATATTGTTAATGCGTCAGAATTGTAGATTAATTCTTTTCCCATAACTTAAATGACAGAGCGGAGAGAAACGATAAAATGACCTTTTTAATAATTTTCTTCCATTGTCCCGTAACTTCATTTTAACGACATAGGCACATTTTTCTCAGAAGCTACAAAAGAAACATAAAATTAAAACCGATAATTGTACTGTTACTTGTGACATCTGTGACACGTAAGCCATAAAGTTATTAAATATTTTTGTATCAACTATGTTTAAAAAGCGATCATTTTGAATGGAAATGTTTAAAAATCTGTTTAGTGGTGTATAGCTAAGAAAAACGAAAATATATACAGAAAATCACAAGTAAAGGTTTACCAAATTTCATGACAGGAAAGACTATAGTTGTTTAGAAAAATTTAGGCCTACATTTATATGCCGAAATAAACAACACGGAGGAAGAGCTTACCGCCTCTTAACATATTCCTCCCATCTGTGCCTAGGTCTTCTGTGTGGTCATTTCCTTCAGGTTTCAGGACCAAATTATTATGTGTGTTAGTGAGCCAGTCCGCCGCTGATCGCGGGATGCTGTGATCGGGTGGGAATCGCCGGGTGCTTCTTGTCTGATGAACGAGCAGTTCAAACAAGCGACTCGTCTCTTTAATTAGCTTCAAAATATTTGCTTTCGGCAGCGGATCACACGCTATGCGATTTATAAAGGGTTTATGCGGATGGATGGATCAACCCGATTCCCTTTGGAACGTTTCGTTTGAAGCTCTCTATCCTGCAAAATGTGGGCCGCAGGCCACTCTTTTAGCGGTTTTCTGATTTACCTCTCCGCAGTAAAATACAAAGAAGAATGGTAAATAAATATTAAAATAAATACATTCATCGTTGATGTGATACGTTTTTTTGAGTTTGAAAAAACAGGCATTTAGAAAATCCTACTCCAGCCTGGAACTGAATCCCGGTTCTCCAACCAGAACACAGTTTACACCATTGTAGTGACATGTGTATGCCGACTCATGACGTCTAACATACAGTATAATTTCTGGGCTTGAACCACTTAGTTTTTTTAAATTGCGTCTAATATTTTGCCATCATATTTTGTGGAATAACGCGGCCATAGCCTATTTTAATTACTAATACAAACGCCCTTCAGACCGAGATTCGAATCGGGTACTCTAGACTGTGAAGCAGTGCAAACCTTTATACTGTTACGTTTGGCCATCAGAGTTCGCAAGCACAAATCCTAATATCAACTGGACACAGCTTCAAAACCAGAGAATTACACTTATTTGTATAGCTTTGAGCTTAACAGCTTTGCTTGTTCCTACTCAGTATCGTCATAGCGACGCGTGTTCATATTTACATGCACTGCTTGCATATGTTGTTGATTTTATGCATTTATCTACCTTTATAACTGTCCTAGAAGTAGGTACAATAACTCTAAGTGTACATTTATGTTAGTCTAACTGGATTCTGTAAATATATTTTATTGCTCAAACATAAAATATTGATCTATAATTGTTTACGCATGTCGAAGCACACTTCTTGGTGGATCTTATTTATATGCTATTTATACACGAGGCATAGTGTGTTGTTTCATAGCCTGTTATTTTAATATGTCCTTTCTGCAAAAGCGTCACATTTATATACGGGATGTATTCATAGCCATTAAAGCAATTCCGTTATCTTCCATAGGGAAGTCACGTGTTTGATTTAAATGGTTCCAGTATAATACCGACTGATCGTGTTCTGAACTTAAACGACTCCAATCTACTCACGTTATCCTACTTCAAGTTCCTTTCGGGTGAAGAGAAACTATCAAGAATTTAGGCACGTTTAACGACTTTTTTTAATACTTAAACAAACTCATGATCTGACAATTGATACACTAATAATTTAAAGACTTGTTTCGAATACAGAATTTATACAGCGTCAAACGAAATGAAAAGATAATTATGAATAATAAAGGGGGAAACAATTTTAAAGAAATAATAATGGTCTCTATCGACGGCAGATGCTGGTCTCCTGAGTTGTAACGCCGTGTGAACCACCGGAAGATAAAACGTTTCGAATAAACATAGTGTCTCCATCTTCAGGGCTGAAATTCTGATATCGTCACAGCAGTGAGAATTTTAAATCACACAAAATCGTGGTCTATTTTAACGTACTTCTTCTACATTAGTCCGCAAACAACAAGGAATATTACTTCTCTGTCTTCTATCAGACTACATGGCGCAACAACCCAGAAGACAGCCATTTTCATATTCGCAGCCGTGAGAACCTGAAATCTCATTAGTGAATGTGTTACCGGCAGCCCGTTTCCGACTTCTCGCCGTGGCGACCAGGTTTTTACTAAGGATAATCCATCTGTAATTTGTGATGGACGAAATGACAATGGGATAGGTTTTTCTCCGAATTCTTCGGTGTCCCCTTCCCGTATCAATTCACTGCTAGTCCATAGTCACTCATATATCTTCTGGGGATAGACAACATGCCCGTTACAGACCCACAGCGACAATAACAATACTCAGCTACCGCTACATCTAGTTCCTCGGTTTCTGCCGAAGTGTTCCCTATTAAGGAACACATGTTTGTTGTTGGAATGAACTGATACCGGTTGCCAGGCCAACGGCCTTGACCGAATGAATGCTGAGGTCGTGGGTTGGAATACCCCCTGGCATGGATGATTGCATTCGTTTTCATCGCCAATTATGTGATTTGTTTAACGAAGCTCTTAGTAGCTGAGACTATACAGTGTCGAATGACAGGATCATTTATGTATTGGAAAAGAAACGAAAAAATTCGGCATTTGCCTACAAAGACTGAGGAAAACTGAGAAAACTCCAGAACAGTTCAGCCGGCATCTATGCCGATAATTGATACCGGGACCTCCCAAATACGATTGAGTGCTAACCGCTCGACTACGACTTTAGATGTTCATGACCTCAATTATCATTTATGGAGTAACAAAACTAGCTGCTTACAGTAATGAACCTGCTGTTTACGTAGAAGGCGGGAAATTACTTCACTAGCTGAGTGTTCTATTAGCTCCTCAAGAAGGAATGTGTTCCATGGAGTTAGTTGCATTTCAAGTCACGTAGTCTACAAGGGTTTGTATGTTGAATCTTTTCAGGAAATGTAATTTATGAAGCTCTATTTGACCTTCACCATCATAAAGAGTGTAAGTGTTCCTACTTCTTATTTGGGATGTCCGAGTTTCGACTATCGACCCTAAGTGAAGTTTTGACGTAAATACGTCCATGAGGAAGGGTCATTCGGCAAAAACGTGTTACGAAAAAGGGAAACTAAAAAGTGTAACTTCATTGTTATGTTACCTAGGAAACGTCAACCTTCATTGTTATGTTACCTAGGAAACGTCATCTGTTTACTAGGTAACATAACAATGGTTACCTAAGGAACGTCGTGTTTACTCGGCATTGTTGTTACCTAGCAAACGCCATCTGTTTATCAACAAATAAACAACAATGGTTACCTAGGAAACTTCATCTGTTTAGCAACAAATCGACAATAATGATTACCTAAGGAACATCTATTTACTCGGCAATTTTGTTACCTAGGAAACGTCATCTGTTTACTCGGCATTGTTGTTACCTATAAAACATTTCAGTACATTACCTTACCTTAGACGCCAAGGTGGTCTAGCGGTTAGAACGCTGGCCTTGTAATACTGGGTCTCGGGTTCGATTCCCGGCGGTGCCCGAATTTATAAATTGTGTTGGGCCGTGGTCTGGGCAACACGGAGTTTTCCTGCGGGGGCTTCCCCGGTTTCTCCGTGGCATCCCAACAATTACTCCATTCACACACAAAAGAAGGCAATGGCAAACCATTTCTGGATCATTTGCCAAGAACGTATATGAACAGGTCCCAGTCCGAGAAAAGGATGGAAGGATCCTGTTCATATGGACCTGTCATCAGACAGAACACTAAATAAATAAAATAAATACCTTACCTTACATTTCATTACATTACATTCAGTTACCAGCGTAACTAATTCAAGTTAAATAAGCAATGTCTTAATCAAACTTATATCAATTGTAAAGCATTTATAAAGGAAATATTTAGAATAAAGCCAATATATAAACTTCCTTTCCGTATAGACGTATTTACGTCAAATTCTCCGGAACAGTGGTTCAACTGACAACTTTTTCGTAAGTTTATAAGTCCCTCTAGATAAGGGTGTGCAACTAGAGGTTATCAGGTCTGCTGCGAAATTTTATAAGGTATTTTATGTCATAATTATAGTTTTGAAAGTCAAATATTTCACCACAATTTGTATCACACACAGGTTTATAATCGGTCGTTCTATCCGCCATGTGTTATGTTTTGTTTTAATATTCCTTTATTTTATAGGGCAAGGATTTGTATGTGGGCCTACATATTTAAGGCCATGATAAGTATTGTACCCTCTTTTCGTGAGGCACCGAACGTTGTGGCAGAGTGGTTTACACTCCTGCTTCTTATCTGGGGAGATCTCGTGTTCAAAATCTACGCCGGGAGACCGGCAATCCTGACTGGAGTTTTCGTGTTTTTCCTCAGTTCTTCCAGGAAAATGCCGGAATTAGATTGAGTCGTGGAAGAAAAAAGATTACGAAACATTTTTCTAGAATAATTCTGGTATAGTAACTTAAAATCTATGGCGACCATTTCCTTCCAAACCCCTCCAAATTCATCATTCACAATCATTAATTAATCTGACGCTGTATAACTTATATCAGTAGACAAAGAATCACTAACAGTGTCGAGGTTATAAACGCGTCTAACCCCCTACAGTCATCTAACGACATACTGTTATCGCGTAATAATTAATTAAGTAGATAAACAGCTTTATTTTCACCCTTATGGTTCCGGGAACAAAACACTGCGACGTAAGTAGGCAATCTAACTTTCCCGACATCATAGCTACCGACAAACTACAAGATCGGTAACCCACCTGAGTCTTACTATAAAATATAAATACAAGAAGCGGGGATACAGTGGTAATTTATGTAACCGCTTGTTCTCGGCGGGGATCCAAGTACTCAATACGTGATACTGGTGTCACAATGGTGTGAGACGGACGAGGAGTGTACAAAAGCAGAGGACAGCGGAAGATTTGTTGCTGATCTCAGATACAGAACACGAGATGGCGCTAAAACGACGAATTGCTGACATAAAAAATCATAAGTTCCTATTTGACACTTCAATGCGCCCACAAACACGCAGCTGAAAATAATAATAATAAATACAACACAGACCTTATATGGCATTTGTAAACCAGACAAAGACAGCTACATGATGAATTAACGGCTTAATAACAAATGTTCTTAGTGCAAAAAAATTTACACGTGAATGTTTGATAATTATTAACGTGAAGTAACTTTAATTCACAACTTGTAGCGACAACATAACGTAAGTGTGGTAGCACTCATCACTTCTTGCACTAGAGTCGTCAGAACATTTATAAAAGCACAGAATACCTACAATCAAATACAAGTAGCATACATTTAGTTAAAGAAGTCTGTTTTAATTAACACAACTGTAATAGTCCATAGAATTGTTTAATGATTTATAGTTGCAATATATATGCAAATCTCGCTTGACCTAGGGTCGCTAGATGTACGCAATCACTCGTGTAAAACCATGAAAAAACTATAATACGACGTACAAGGTAGCCTACAATTCATTTCGGTTTATTGATACTAGGGTTAAATAATCTTTTCAGCTTCATAGGTTACACAGTGTCAAATGTTAGCTTGATGCTCAGTAACGAAATGTAAAAGTTTCAGAACTGAAGATGTAGTCAGGTTTTTCCGCCGAAACAGAGAGAACAATCAAAGGTATACATGGCAAAGACCACCAGAAGACCAGCAGTCGTACGCTAAAATCAGAAAAAATGTCTAAGGAAGAGTTCCTGGCCTGTTTTGAGATTATTATGTTCCGTGTTCTTTGGGGACAATGGAAACTCAGCGAAGACATCCAATCTCAGAAAAGAGATTCCTCCATGGTCTCTGAAGTTTTATTTAGCGTGATAACTGCCAAAGGAAAAACTTTACCTTCAATAACTAATTTCACTAACCCATACAGCAAAGTCTTTTGTAGCAATGTACAATAATTCAGCTATTAAATACACTTCAAGGGAACACAAAATGAATTACAGACTTAAAAAGAGACCGCCCATAAATAACAATGTTAATAACATAGCAACTCTCATAATAACGAAATATGAACGTCCTTCCTAAGCGACGCGACGCTAAAATGACTGAACATTTTTGTCTGTATGGTCTGTGTTGCAGACCTTACGGGCGAAATTCCCAGTCTGTCTGGACTTGATCCAGACAGGCTTCATAAATGGACTGAAACTCTGCTACAACATTTGAGTACACGTAAGCGTTTTCGTTGACTCAGGACGCCGGGTAATTTAAAATATGCGGTGTTCGTACGCAATAATCCGAGCGTTTGCTTGTGTGGGCCATTCCCTGGCAGCTGGTAGGGCACGTGTTCTTATGTGTGCTTGTGTGTGCATGTTGTCCTTCCTGGCGGCAGGTGACAGGCAGGCTGAAGACACACCCGTCTCTGATATCGTCCCCACTAACGTGATCTGCCGGCATTTGGTATTCCTCAGTCCCTCCAGATAGACTTACAGACCACCAAAATTACTGACTGATGGCTGAATTAATTAATTAATTTAAACCCACATATTCTAGACGTCGGAATATTAGTGGTCAGATTTATGCTCAGCTGCTTCAGCTCCGAAAAACTGCCTTCGGTGTCCGCCGAAAGAGAGGTTGAGTGAGTTAAAAGTCCAGTCTGAACCAGTTGGCTAGGAGAATAGCCCCTGTCTCTGTCGGAAATCGAACTCATGTATCAAACCCATAGTCAGCCACTTAATGGGCTCCTGAACAAATCGCCCACGAAGGAAAAGTTTAAATAACTTTTTTTTGTAAGATTACCCGAAGATTTTACACCTGATCACAATATCCTGCCAGTTTCATCCACCTTATGTGCTGGTAACTTATCCTACCACCACCTTCCACATACTATGAAAACTGATTTGGGAGGAATTTGACAGAGGACAGTCGAGCATCATTTATGGTACTATTTCTGTGTTTGCTTCACGTTACTGAATAAAATGTTGAAAAAATGTCAGAATAACCAGTCTCCGAGCTGAGATTCGAAACCTGCATTGTTTGAATACGGAAGGATACTAACCACAACATAGTGACATTTTGTTAAAACAAAGGCACGTTTTAATACAAATTTTAGTGTCAAATTTAATGAAAATCCGTACAGCCAGAACGGCAGACTACTTCCCGCTGCTCCTTTCGTTGATACCACAATACAGGATGATCTTCTCAACATTAATCACATAGTAAATTGCATCTCCACTGCGATGAACACAGTTTAGAGTCGCATGCCACTGACAGCCTCATGTATCGTCATCTTCTTCATTTAGCTTTGCTACGGGGCCGGTATTCGATTTCCGGTACAGGAAGGACTTTCCTTCGTACCAAATCCAAATTGACTCGCAGGCCAACCCAGTCCCTTATGTGACAGACACTCCCAGACGCTCTTTCTCCCGGATAGAAAACGCCAAACAGTGAAGATGACCATTCTCCTTCATCCAGTAGTTTGCTTGAAAGCTAAAACTCTGGAATCCATTACCCCTACACGCTTTTACAAAGTTGGGCTTATACGCAAAGAGAACTCAATGAGATTTCTGATATGAGTTTGCCGACATTTCAGAGATAATTAATGCCTCCAAACATCACGGCGATTAGTAGTATCGGTCCGATGATGGGGGCATCAAACACCTCCGAAACGTCAGGAAATGTCTTCCAGACTACAGGGCGCAAGAACCCAGAAGACAGTAATCTGAGGGGATAAATTAATCACAATCTTACTGTTATAAATCTGTAAGTTATAAGTATTCACGGGGCGAAGACGTCAGGGATGAACAATATTATTTTAAGAAGATCACCAGCAGGCACACATTTAAGTGGACCTTTCCATAGTCAATGTACATGTTATCCTACCATCTTCTTCTAGATCCCCCTGATGACCGCTATCTAAGAGGTTTCCTTAACAAATCGTTATGTGCACTAGTCGCTTTTCCCATGCGAGCTACATATTCAGCCCATCGTAACCTTCGAGACTTAACTCACCAACAATATCAACTCCATGCACAGAATCGTTTAAAACCTAATAGCTGCTCAGCTGGTCACAAATACCCCTATTTTATGAAACCAGAAAGTCCTCTATCGTAAGGTCCGCCACTTTAGCCAGATGAATCGAGTCCAAATCGCATTTATATAAATTCTTTTAATATTATCCTCCCACATCCACTTAAGTTACGTAAGCGGTTTCATCCCTTCAGTAAGGTAAAGTTCCTTGTCATATCATGTCTCACATTCTCCACTTATTTTACACATCCTAAGTCTTCTTTTGAAGTATTTCTCTTTTCACTTTGCATGTGGAATTCGACCTCCCTCCACTGTGAATCTGCTTCACATATCGCAACGTCTACAGCTAAGCTTACAGGTATGTTCGCCGCCCCCCATATTATAAATTATATCTTCAGAAAGCCAAGATGTTAACATCACCGTAACGTAACTCTTAACGAAGCAGTGTGCTGTGTATTCATTAACACTCGATGCGTTAAAAAAAGGCCAACAGGCATGAAACTAATTCTGCTTTTTGTTGTATTGTGTGTGCAAAATATGACTAGTCATTCCATGCTGGAACAATAATGGTATTTGAAAATGGGAAGCTAAAGATAATAACTTATCTGAAACTAAGACTGAAAACATTTTGTAACGAGATGCTTCATATATTCTGTATTCCTACAACTCATTTATTGAATGACAACTATCTAATTCCACGGAGCAAAGTCCTTATTGAGAAACTAACAACAGTCTTAACTAGTAAATTATATCAACGCTTTATGAAATCCTAAGGTTCTTTGTTTTGTTCGCAAGAGCCCACCTCTGTCGTTAACTAAACTCGCCTTCTTTCCTTACGCTTCCTTAAGCTACATTTTAAAATTATCCCCCCACCAGTGCCTAGGTGCTCAGAACATTCTGCTTTCTTCAAGCTTTCCAACAACGATTTTCTGCAGAATTTATCATCCCCTACTGCCTAATATATGTTCAGTTCATTTATCCTCCTTAATTTGATAATCCTAACAATATAATGTGACGCGTAAAATTATACAGCTCATCATAATTCAGCTTTCTCCAGCCTCCCTTCACGTAATCTCTCGTACTTTCAAATATTCTCCTTAGAATTCCGTTCTCAAACGCACTCAATTTGTGTTCTTCTCTTAACGTGAGTGACTTTTCCACATTTTCTAAAATACATTTTTGTAAATTATTATATCAGTTATTAAACACTTTACTTTATGCTATGGGAGGGGATGGAATGTACTGAAAACAAACCTGTTCTGGCAATAACCCTGCTGTAACACAGCACCACAGTTGAGAAGCAAACATTGTTCCTTTCTATTCAGAAGGTTCATTACGTGTTCGTACCATAAAGCGTCTTTAAAATTACCATTCGTTTTATCCGATGTGTCGACCGCATAAATTAGACAGGGTCGATAAAAACAAAGACTGTGTATAAGAAAACTCAGGAAGAATCTGACAGAATAGTCGGTTTCCGAACCAAAAATCGAACACAAGCTTTCTGAACATTTCTAACATGACCAGAACTTTAGCAAAGTCTTCTCGGGCTATCAGCCGTGTTAGATGTTGATTAATCGCCGGCGTTTCGAGCACCACCTCTGTCCTCATTTTCAAGGCTGTTGTTGACTGTGGCTCGTAGCGCGAACTGTTTCAAATGTCCTGGCCTTGAAAATGAGGACAGAGATGGTCCTCGAAACGTCGGCGATTAATCAACATCTAACACGGCTGATAGCCCGAGAAGACTTTATTAATGACCAGAACTGCTAATCACTACATCCAGTACGGAAAAATGAAACGGCATAAGGCTACAAAATTCTATTTAATTTCAGAAAAATTAATCCAAGGACATGACGTGCATCCCTTACCAGCACAATTGTGCGGGTCACTTCGTTGAAGAATAAAAAGAAGGATAAAACAAGGATATGAAAGACAGTAAAGGATCAGGAGGGCAGAAAAGATTATTAGAAAAAAGCAGATGATGTAGAAGAAAAACAAAATAATGAAGAAAACACATAGAATTAATTCTCTATTTACTTCCATTATTGTCCTATCCATAAAAACACCACTCCATAAAAAATTGATTTCTTCCTAATGACATGTAGGTACCACAAGAACTTTAACCGACCTTCCGAAACAGCTGAGCACTGAGAAATGGCGGCAGAAATAAATGAGGTTCACCTCGCGTTGGCCAAGAAACAGCCTGGTTATACCTGTAACTAAATTGAATGCCTTCTCAAGTCCACTGTTTCAAATCTAGCCGGTGTCTCTTGCACTTGTGAAGCGAGCTTGTCTTACAGCTAACCACGCAGAGTTCTGCCCTGACCGTGACTTCCGGAATCAGCTGTACTAGAACCTAGTTCCGATTATGTAAGACCCGGATGGACCAGTCTTCGTTTTAGTTTCTTAGTAATAAAACGACTGAGCTCTTCAAAGTTGGATGTGGCACAATGTTGATGGTTTACATTAAAAAAAAATCTCTCAAATTTCGTATGAACATCACGTTTAGAAAGCTTAATTATAAAGTTAAGACTCTACGGACCTTGGCAAAAGTTATATACGTAGAGTCTACTAGAGTACCCTAAGTTGTGAAATGTTATTAAATTTTTGAACTCGAAATTGTTTATTGTACTTTAGGTAGCTAACAACATTTACCAGACAAAACAAAGAAAGAATAAATTATAACGAACGAAGCTTAATATTCTCACGGCGACAAGGATATCGATGTTGACCTTTTGACTTGTAACGCCGTGTGGACTTGTAAGTAGATACTAGCTTTTCAAGGAACATATTGCCTCTATCTTCAAGTTTGGTGAGGTTTCTTCTGCATCCTTAACCCCTATTAACATAACATCTCTTAAGTCCAAATCATTTATAAACGCTTTCTTTTAAAATATTTTCAGTTTGTTGTCTCAGCTTAAGTAACTTGCTTTTCACAAATTCTGAAAACAGAATTAGGTCTATGGGCCTCAGTATATTTAGGGTATTCACTGGGTAGGTTCACGATGAGAGTGTGTGTGTGTGTGTGTGTGTGTTTTCATATGTAGGTCTAAGCCTATACGCTGAGATGTTCAATAGAAACCCACCTCTTGTCAATTACCTGTACCTGAAGTTAACCCCCCCCCCCCCCCCATGACAAATGACCGGAAACCAGATTTGTGTGGCACATTATAAACAAGACTAGAAAGAATTCCGCAAGCAACAAAAATATATAAAGAATAATACAAGTTCAAAATTCTACTGGTATGTTAGTTATTGATCATAGTTTTCTCTGATCTTCTGGACGGCTTCATGTTTCGACGCATAGGATACTTTAAAGCCCGTCATTAGTCGTCCTCGGGGGAGGATTCATTGAAACTCATTTCCTTATTTTTCACTAAACTTTTAACAATGTTCTCAAAATAAGAGCCCATTTTTCCCAACAGTACAAAACAGTGGGGAATATAATTCTATACACAAGTAATATGATATCACCATTTACTCTCTTCTGTGAGTGGCTTTCCGAAATTAACATTGTTTACAATCAGTAGCATTTTCTTTCACAAAAAACCTTGTAGTCACCAATGGCTTTTTAATTTGATTAACGTGTGATTGTACGTCTGCCACAGAACGGTCTTCGGAGAATGGAGTCAGAACTGTTACTGGCAAACCCGGACGATCAGATCGGCTTATAAACGGTAATTGATTAGAATCTAACAAAAACTCGTGGCGTGCAAAAAATATGCCGCGTAATAATATACCTCGGACAACAACACTATTATCTCACGTAAATAGTTCCCTTGGTAAATAGTAGGCTTCGCGCGTTCTTTCCATACCACAGTTTTACTACGGAACGGGCGTAGAGTTAAAGACTATTTCTCCTGCTTCGTAGTCAGAGGGTTCCGAGTTTACTTCTCAGCCCAGGAAATGGGTGTTGTATTAATAGCATACTTTTGTGCCGAATAAATAATGTCGTCCACATTATCAGTTGGCAATTTTGATAGACTGTCTATGTACAAATTCTACACACAGCAAAGATTAAGGAAGACATATCCCAGTGCAGTGAGAATCATATCTAATATGCTTCTGTTTATGTCCTGGTCATTAGGGTGACTACGTGCATTACACACACGTGCCACAATCGATATTATTTTGTTGCTGACGACATCTGAAATTAACATGAGGCATATACAAATAGAGTCCAGTCATACATATTATATGACTTTCATGGAGACTTGAGTTCAACCAGAATTAATCCTAAATTGACCTGAAGATGAAGGCAGAAAAAACCTCTAATACGTCGGTAAACTCCTACCAGACTATACGGCGCAACAATCCAGAAGACAACCATCTTCGATTTGCGAGTTGTTACAATCGAACTCACATAGAGACATACAAGGAAACTGGCACATTTTTGCAGCTATTAGTTGCGAAGATAACTAAATATTAGGCCAGTTAATAACATGGTAAGCCTATAATGAGAACTGCCTCAATGGTGTATAATAAATTTTCTACGTCTGTTCTATGTGTTTGAAAAAGATCTATATCTATAGGAAGTAAAAGTAAGACTCCAATTAATTTATTTTCAAATTTAGCGCTTTATAGTTGTGAACAGACTGCTCCATATTCCGCCCGCTTTATATCCAAGGATGATCTCCCGGATTAAAATTCCATTATCTGTTCTTAAGTCTTTAATTACATGTTTGTTTGCCATTAAAAATAACCGTAATTATGTTTCAAAACCAGATCACTCTGTTTCTAATGTCAACGCATAATTAAATAGGTCTATACCATTGTCATATAAATGTCTAATAGTCAGAGGCCTCGAAAACAGGATCTGTTTCGCTTCGCAGTGTGCCGCCGGGGAGAAGCGAGCTGGTGGCCGTGGGAGCAGTAGTATTCATCGATCAACAAGTGACGGGATACTGGCGGAACACAGAACACAGGCTTATCCTGTCGGTGCCTCACTGCAGTGTCGAGTAAAACGATGCAAAAGACTTTTACGACGGTGTAAGTGTAACATGGGGTCCGCAGTGGCCGCGCGAACTGAGGCGTGGGCCTTGTGCCGCCTGGTCGCTGGGACCTTGGGTTCGAATCCCACTCAAGCCATGGATGTTTGTCTGCGTTTTTCTGTGTTGTGCTGTGTCCTGTGTACAGGTAGAGGCCTTGCGACGGGCCGATCCCTCGTCCAAGGAGTCCTACCGAATGTCTATAGATCAAGTCAACGAAAAGTCGGGACCCGCAGTGCTCAGGCACTTAAAGAACGGGTCGTTCCCAGTATCCAGTATCCCCAGTAAGTGTAACCTGGGACCTTTGGCATATGAAGCGTCGATGCCTGCCTATGGAGTATGATAGGATAAATATGGACACCTAGTGGCAAGGAGTGTAAACTCTTCTTGATTCATCGCTCAGTGCCCCGTGCCTTTAGGCTCGGCCCGACCTCAGGAGAACCGTTGGTCCTTCTAGGGGTCAGATTACTTCTGCCTCTCGTTCTCTGCGGTTAACAGTTTTATAGGTATTCTATTGGAATATTTAATGTAGACGTAGAAAACCGCAATCTTTCTATTCCTATTCAGTACTTCACAGAATGTTTTCTGAAGAAGGTCATAAGAAATCCAAAATGACTGTCTGTTAACTTCAAACTTTTCCTTGCCCTATTTTAAGACAATAATTCACTTTTTTCGTTATTAAGTTCGAATCGTAGCTCCTGATTTTAAAAGCAGCAAATACTAAAATTTCTAAGGATGATAATTCAATTTTGATTTCACCAACTATTAAGCAACAAACATATTTAAATCAAAGCCAATGTGGACTGCGTTAAGCCACGAATACGCAGAAACTGGCGGTATACATAAGAAAACAGAAGTTTTAGAATAACAGACCAACGTATGAACCATTTTAATTAGAATCGCAGCCTAATGATGGCTCCCTTGACTGCCACGACATTGCCCAGAGGAGCGGCTCTCCGGAATGTTTAAAACGCGTTAACATCACGCTGAAGGCCATCGCCCATGGTGATGGTGCGTGACCACTTTCCCGGCTGGACACACCGTCCCTCGTCCAAGTCATACAAAAGCAACCTGGCACTTCAGTGTTCTTAATACTTAATCTCCACACCTCTTGGACATTTCTCTTTCTCCGCCTTAGAGTACTCATTAGAGTTAATACTGTGAAACAATCACTAGGCCTACTGTTAATTACGCTCACAGCAGCGCCCTCTTGAGAAACTAACAGTCGTTCGGCTTATCCAGTGATGTAACGAAACTGCGTCCGTTGTTTGTAAGTCATTAGGGGAGGATACACACACACACACACACACACGGTCGTGGTGATACAATAAGCTTATCTTTTTAAATATATGGGAAGGCGATTAAAAATCGTCCGTTGCCGAATGACGATACCTAGATTAAAAAGATAGGTGTAAGTAGGCCGATGCTCTGCGTACATTTTGCAAATTAAATCTAAATAATAATCCGTGGCGTAAGAGCCCTCCGAGAGCCAAAGCCGACTAGCTTGACTGCTGGCCTCACGTTCACATGCCTAAGCAGAGGTGAACGATTATCCAACCAGATACAGGGTGACGTGTGGTTAGCACGACGAACCCCCAGCCATTGCTAGCTTTCCTGACCGGATCACGCTAACCATTGTAGCTCCCCAATTTCCTCACGATGCTGGGTTGACACCGGTCCCATACACCGGTCGAAAATCTCATGAGAAATTTCTTTCCCCGAGACTCGAACCAGCGCGCATTCAGTATCACCGTTCCGAAGCATAATGCTTCAGACCGCGCGGGTACGGCGCGATACAAATCTAAATAAAACTTGTTATAAATTGCTAACAATTAAAAAGTACGACATTCTAGATGTGCAAATCGATTTGATGAAACAATATTATGACTACATTTAAAATTTTGAAATAGAAATGTTTTGGAAATATATGAGAAGATTCGTAAGGAGATGGTAGATCAAAATGGACCATACGGTCTTACATATTCATCGCTGTTACTTATTAAACTTTTGCAAAATCACATGCATCAATTAGCATTACAAATTAGCAACAGCTGCAGTCACAGGCCTTGGTCGTGGACGTGTGCATAATGATTTGCATTCCAGAAAATGTTTCTTGGAACGAGAAGCCTTCTGAAGATACAATCTGCTACAGGACATACGATGAACTTGTCCTTGTCGTCCTTGTTCTTTCAATAAGCATAAGTATGCTATCCCTGTGCTCATCAACAGGTTTAATAAAACGTGACTTCAAGTGAAAAGATGGCTTTGCACATTTCAGCTTCCGTTATGGAACCCGAAAACTCATTACCTTCATCATACTCAATCTTGAACCAGCTTAGAACTCACTTCAAAACATCTTAATCTATTTAAGCCCTTAAAGCTCAGTGGTAACTATTTGTACCACCTTATTTAATAATCAGTTATTACGCATTTTGTATTGGTCGGTTTCATATTATTTTCGGAATAAACAGCAATTATTTCTTTATACGCCATCAACCAGTTGATCTTCGTTAACGGTAAAGTGTTGTGTTTTCTTTGCGGTATGGACTAAATTCATAAATATTATTTAGACGTGCTTCGGCTTTAAAGGGTTAAATATTATATTAAACATTGTACTTTCTAAGCTCAAACTCAAGATTTACTCCTGCTCTCAGAATACAGCCTTATGATAAAGAAGAGAGCATTAAAAGATCTTTTTCAAATTCGACTTAAGTTGCGCAGCCAGACACTCCGTAAAGGCTAATTATTTACTATTAATTTGTAAAATAATGCTAAGACACAAACTGTGTGTGTAGATTGCCTCTGAGTCACAGCTGGAGGAGAGGTGGCTCGCGACCAGAACGAGGGAGCAGGGGGAGGGGGCGAAGCAGAGGGCCTCTGATAATGTTTTCCTTCGACTGCCCTAACAGCGGTGACCACCCCAGAAAGTTCATAAAGAAATAAAATCCACCAAAGAATTTGTCCATTTCTCTGAACAGATCAGAATGATTTACATCCTATAGATTCATGACAGTGCAAGAGAAAGCTTGAAGAACACGTCATAAGGTGAATAACAACACTTATTAATACGTATATAGTTGATACAGCTATGTACATACATACATTAGAAAATTTCAGTTAAGTAAATTCATCTGCAGACCGGAAGGAATTAGATAAATTATCGTCTTTTTAATTTTTGTCAATAACATGGATGAAACAAGTTGTTCTCTTTTACTAAATCGGATACGCTGTTCATGAAAACGACAGTAAAAATTCGTAATAAACACAATCTGTCTTCTAATTTCTATTTGGATTTAAAATATGTGAACTTTCGTATCGCAAATTATTCAGTTTGAAAGATAGAACAACAAACTCATGAAATACAAAAATTTAAAAAAAACATTATATATTCCGACTCTAAATTCAATACACATAAAGTTACTTCTTCCACTTGTGAGAGACGATCAATATTATTTTTACTAAATTGTGACGTGATGCAAAACTTCAAGTTCATGTCTGTAATTAACATGTCAGAATTAATGGTAGAAAATAGTTTTCAATCATGTTTCCAAATCCTTGCTGACTAGTTTTATTAAATCAATCAATATAAAATAAGTGTAACATGTATTGGTCCGCAGTGGCCGCGCGGTCTGAGGCCTGGGCCTTGTGTCGCTTGGTCGCTGGGACCGTGGGTTCGAATCCCACTCAAGCCATGGATGTTTGTCCGCGTTTTTCTGTGTTGTGCTGTCCTGTGTACAGGTAGAAGCTTTGCAACGGGCCGATCCCTCGTCCAAGGATTCCTACCAAATGTCTATAGATCAAGCCAACTAAAAGTTGGAACCCGCAGTGCTCAGGCACTTGAAGAACGGGTCGTTCCGAGTATCCCAGTAACATGTAGCACGAAAAGGAGAAAATCATGTGCAGACATATAGGACTACGTTATGGTCAGAGTACGCCCTCATCCACTTTGGTTGCCCAAAAGACGAGAGAATTAAATTAAATGTTAACTTCCAGAAAATTATGTGACGATGTAAAATGGATTTATCTGGCTTAGGAGAGAGTCCAATTGTGTGTTGCATGAGGAAAGTTAATTAATTCCAGGAGAAGTGTAATAGCATAGGTAATGGAGAAGAGAATCTTTTTTTGAGAAGAAATTCTGAAACCAGATGTATACCAATTAATTAAAATAAACAAATAATTACACTGCATTTATTAAATTGGCAGCATTTTAGTTGAGTACCGTCATACAGTTTTCGGATTACCGTTGTATCATCCCAAACTCGACCCTACTGAAATAGTTTGGGTAATGATCATAAACTGGTATTAAAAAAATACAACCTCCAAGTTAGACGATGCAATTAATCTTAATAATAAGAGTTTTGCTACCATTATGAATACTGGGAAAAGGGTGTTCGCATGTGTAAAATATTAAAACCCAGAACAGGAGCAGTAAAGGTATTTTGGATGCTCTTGAAATTAAAATATGTGCAAGCATTGTTGCCAGTATTTAAAATTAAATTACTACAGACACGGCGATGTACCACATAATGTTGTTGAAACGTCTGGACTGACTTCGATACCCGGCATTGTTCCTCTGAATATGTATAGTGATTAAGATACATGACTGACATAAAGACAGTTTATTTCTGTACATCTGCGGTTGTATTTTCAAGAATTAACACTTGAAGGTGGTGTACCGTGTTGTTTCTCTTTACGTAAAGGTACAATTTGGCTGCACGCGACAGAGACAAGCGACCGAGGCAGGCGACAGAGTTACGAGACCGAGACTGGTCGCTTCCTGTCTGCTCTCTGTACAATCGTATGAAGTACAATTACGAGCGCGAGACAAAGACAGGCGTCAGAGACAAAGCACAGGAGACCGCTCTCGGACCAGTAGTGTCTCGCGACGGGCTCAGGCAGCACGTGTCTTGTTGAGTAAAATAATGGCAGAAATTAAATTTACTGGTGACCAAGATGAGCAATTGGTAGAATTAGTAGCAGAAAACCGACCACTGACCACCGACAGAAAGATCCTTCTTCACGTCTGGTTTTGAATATGGAACTCATAGGTTTTCTTTGTTTCTTTCGCTACAAATAACACAGCAACACATCATCATCATCTTCTTCTTCTTCTTCGAGTAACCTTTTTAAAAGCATTTTTGTACTCATTTTCACAGAATATGTGCACGTATGTCTCAACAAAACAAAGAAAACAAACACTTTGCCGCATGTCTCGGTCGTCACCTCAGAAGTGTGTGGCGACAAGCTGCGATGTGTCCGTCTCCCGTCTCTGTCGCCTCCCTCGGTCGCTTGTCTCTGTCGCGTGCAGCCAAATTGTACCTTAAAGGTATTGATAATAACATTTTCGTTGAGATAAATGTTTTCCATTAGATCTATAGTTACAGCGCGCCAATTCTTAACAGACTACACATAGCATTTCAACTCTTCCCCTCACTTCCCCTTACGCGCTGCTAAGTGGCCTTCTCTAAAAAAATTAACTGTTTTAGATTACGTCTCGTAACGTTTTAAAACTACCTGGCATATTATGATTGATTTTAAGTCCGATATCTGGCTATTGTGGTAATTTAATAATATCTACTATAAAAATTTGTGATTTTCGTCGTCTTCAAAAAATGACGTCATGATGTTGTTATTGTTATTATTATTATTATTATAAGTATATTACAGTATGTTACATAGCTCGTTTAGCTTAATTAAGATGTTTTGGGTAACCATCATTAACTATAGGTCTCCATCTCAACAATTAATTTACAGCGTTTGATCAAAGGGTTAAATATCTGGAACTGCATTTTGCAAGAAGCTGTTAGTGGATAATTATAACACTAATATAGGGGGCGTGTTTGTGCGGGTTTTGGAGGGGGGCCGGCCGTACGGTTGGCCGTGGGGGGAGGAGCGTATGGGAAATGAATTGCAAGGGCTTCCGAGGACGATAACGTTCAGTAGTAGCACGCGCGTGGCGACTTCACAAGCACACATCACGCACCAGTGCGGCCAGACGTCATGGTTATACTGTGAGTAAAATTCCGAAGGCTGTGCTAATTGTTTACGGTGATATGTCACACGCTTTGACCTAATTATCTCGCACTCTTCTCAGTTCGTGAGATAACTATTATACAAACGTAGTTTTATTCAAGCACTTAACCGAGTTAGGGGACAAAATAGGTGTAATACTTTATTATTAAAAGTGATTTAATTTCTAGAAGGTAGTAAATTCTTTCGGCCTAAACCGCATGCAAGTCAACCGGATTACTAATTACAGGAGTAGCTATCGGATTCCCAGTACGTACGACTTGTGATGACGTGATTAATGCCATAGTTTAAGAATTTAGTCAAATAGGCTAAGTACCTTTTTATGAACGTAATAATTATTTTGCAGACAGTGATTTATCATTATCATTTCCTGTTATTGTTGTCCATCTTTGAATGTCAAAGTGACTTGCAAAGATTTATTGCTGAAGCACCCAATAACTGATTTTATTTAAACTGCAAATTGTTTGCAGAATTATATCATAAATGTTTGTCATATTTAGTTTCACTATCAAAATCTAAATTCCGGAAAATCTGACTTTATTCAACGAAGACAAAAATAACCGAGTAAATTATTGATCACCTTTTTTGTAAAACGAAGTCTAATTTGTAATTCAGTTCATGTGTGTGATACTAAATGTTACTAGAAAAAGAACCAATTACAGTCTGTCTATGAACCAGTCAAATGACCAAGTTATCCATTTGAATCAACAAGTAGCCTCCAATAATATTACCAACTTCACAGACGAGTGGTTAGCACTCCTGCTTCGTACTACAGAGGTTCCGGGTTTATGTCTCGGCCTAAAGGCTGGTTACACTGACAGACTATTTCGTAATTTTCCTCAGTACCTCCAGGTAAATATAGAAATAGTTCCTAAAATTAAGCCACGACCGCTTCCTCCAACATTCATTGCAATTCATTATTAATTTACCAGGATATATTCTGTGATATAGCATATGACACCTTATTTAAAAATCCATAAACAAAAAGTATATTATCAATCATATAAATTGTTTAGAATATGTTAGTTCTGTCAACCGGATCTTCATAAACAGATGTGTGGCTTCATAAGTTAAACCTTTCTCTCTACGACACCCAGAGAAGAGTAGTTGTTGCAGGTAGGAAATTCGGAATAAGACATTTTTGTAAGATATCAGGTTCTAAAGGCTGCGAGTATTGTTTCATTATCTTACGGGATCTTGCGGAGTGTAGTCTCATAGAAATTGACCGGTGATCGTCGCCCTATTGATGGAGACAGTAGGCATCTCTGAAACGTCGGTTAATTTCTACGAGACTACATATTTTAATAGCGCCTAGCATTTACCTAACATTGTTCGTGGGATAGGATACCCTTTGCCGATAACAAGCAGAGTACGGTGAGGTCATCAGCTGGAGATGAGCTTCCTAGTTCGTTCACCTGAGAGAATATTCTTTAGCCACATACGCTCCTATTACGTCAGACGCCCACACACACTCAATTATTAGGCCCTACTGTGGGTTAGTAGTGACGTCAAAGAGACGGTGAAGATAAAATTTCATCTAGGTACTGGGTTAGTGGGGTATTTAGCAACGCCACAGACTTATTATCAGCGGTGAATGAAAAATGACGATAAGATGAATTTTTAAGACCAGGTGGCGGTAGTAGCCTATTTGAATAATAAAAAGTACCAGAAACTGAGGAGAACCACTAAATGAGAAATCAAACTGCTTTGTACACGAAATTTCTCGGGATCGATATTCGGACTCAAAATTGTCTATTTGGACTGAGGAGTGTTTCTTGATTTTCCTCAGTCTCCCCAGACAAGTCTCGGTGTAGAATGAATGCCTCATAGAATGACAAATCCCTGCCTTCTCAAATTCATCAATCAATTAATTCTCCCATCTGTAGCTACATAAAATATTGGACTAAGAAAGTGTAATTTAATTAACAAGCAAAACCATAACTTATGCAATCAGAAAGTCCATTTCTCGATCAAGATTCGAATCCAGTTTCCTGGACAAGATGGTTAACCGTAAAATGGACCAATGACCCATTTCATACTGGCATATCGCAGGCTCTGATCCCAACTGATGTTTAATCTCATTCCGTCTGTAGCGAACCATTGTTCTCCTGAGTCTAAAAGAAACTGGTTTCTGATCAATTCTAGATAAGATAATTCTTCCGAGGATTTGCATTGTAGTCACACTACAACTGTGGTATGAGTAAGGGTCAGAAATTCAGACACTATCAGCATTTAGTCTCGTGGCACCAGACCGCTTGCAGTTGCTATGGGAACGGATAAACCACTCCAGTAAATCTGACTGTATGAACACGCCCAAGGTAACAAAACAAAAATGTGGCGTCTAAATGTCTAGCATAAACTAACGTAACCTAAGCTTACAACCAAGCCTAACTTGACCTGACCTAACCTAACCTAACCTGACGTAACCTGGCACGATGAAGTTCGACGTTGAAGGTAAGAAGACCGAAGTTACGAAGAATCATTATAGGCCATAACTTACAACATGTTGTAGGCCTTTACTTTTCAAGTCCCTGCCCGCAGCGAATCCTAAGCTGAAAATTAGTCAACACTCACAGCTGAATGACGATCTAAATTTTCCGTCGCCGGAGATCGATCTGGACACCTTCAGACTATTTCTCTCTCAGCATTCGTCTTTATTTATTACATTAACTTATATAATATTCATGTTCATTCCAATAATTACTCTTTTTACTATGGGAACAAATCCCCCGTCCAAGAAGTCTTGCCAATTAACTCTCGGATTCAGGTCAGACGGCCTAATCTGTTATTCTTTAAAGAATAACCAACAAATACATTTTCACATCATCTTATTCTGTTCTTACTCTGCATCATCTTACCTTGGTTTTTCATCTTGTGAATTTCTTTACTTCCCTTAACACATCTACGCCACATTCAACTCGTTTTGAGCTTCATTATAGACCTAAACACCTTCTCATAGTCTTACTCAATCTTTGTGCCTTACCTGTCTCCTAATAATCTTCATATTTTAATCTCCTTACACGTCATAACATTTCTTATTGTTTTAATTTTGTCATCTAAATTAATTGTTTCGCTTAGCATTAATCTTCTCTTTTATTTCATCTTTGGCTTTATTCGTCTAGATTTAATCCAATGTCTTCATATCCCTTCCTTCATTCTTATTTATCTTCATGTTTATTCTTATTAAAGCTGGATGCTTTTCTCACTTTCGCTTCCTCCGTTTCTCCTTCCCCCTCAAAGTACCGTGTAATTAGCCACAATTTCAGGTGACAGTCGTATCTTTTTGTGAAGCTTCTGCTGAGACCGGTTTCCAGAGTTGCGCAGTTTGTGCAGTGGGGAATGTTGAGTGTCTGAGTGGCTGCACCCTGAGGCACATAGACACACATCTCAAATCAGATCAATCTCTATTCCTACAGTTCAACTAGCAGTAACTGTATTTTGGAACTTTTTGCCCGGCATCTTGGGAGATAGGCAAACCTACAAAAAATTGCTTCCAGTTTTAAAACTAGCAGGACCACGTCTTCATTCCGTATAAACACGTCACCCAAGAATTTGCGGTGTCACTGCGAGTTACACTGATGCTATTTTGTTCCTTGTTTCATGCCTTATCAGGATAAATATGGGTATCTCCCTCGGTTATACTCGCCGCCGTGAGAAACTAAAGCATAAATTTTATCAAAATATTTTCAGTTTAAAAATACATAACCGGTGCTTATTTAATCTGTAAGACCCGAATTGTGTACGCCTCTCATCAGTGCTGTCTTATTTATTTAGTACAAGTTATTTACGGTTTATTTATCGATGCTGTGAATAACTCAGATTATAAAGCTTCGGCTAATCGTCCAATTAACGTAACTTAACACTTCAAGTCGATCTATCTGCACAAACCTCTTTAGTGCGTTGAATACAATAGAGTTTAAAAGAAATTAATGCTACAGCAACAAGACTCGATATAGACTGATTCCCGGAAGGCTGGATATAATTTCTATTTCTTAACTAATCATAACCCGTAAGTTTAATTAAAAATGTCCTTTATGAAAGGACATTACTTTGAACATCACGTGTAGACCGACTCTAGTCTCGTTTGGCTACGACCCTCTAGACTTGTTAATTTATGTTTTTTGGACTGAAGGTTGGTCTTTAAATACACAGCCATGGACTAATTTGGTATTATTTTTTATGGAAATAACAAAGCAATAGTCTGTATTGATTTTACTCTAAAAATTTATAGTAGTAAAAATGTAAATAACAGGCTACCTAATAACAGCTTGTTCTGTTGATCGGTACCTGCTGACGAAGGAAGACACAATCATTTACTTTCACTTTTGAGTTACTTAAACAGTTCGGAATGTAAAGCGAATCCAATTAAAATAATTTTAGCTGTCGCTCACAACTACAAAAACTAGCAACGACTCGATTCGACTTGTCTGAAGGAACCGCTGAGATACTTGGTTCGATTTCAAGTCCCACTACACAAACACACAGGGATTCCCCGAAAGTAGTTCCAAAGCAATTGCCACAGTAGTATGTAGAATATACCTACCTGCGCATTTCGAAAATGAACAGACATATTTTTCAGTTCATTACTTGTTAGTCAATTTAAAATTGTTAGCATAGGTGAGATGGGTGCGAAACATGGTCTTTGACATAGATTGCAGGTGTTTGAGAACAGGGTGTTGAGGAGGACATTTGGGCCTAGGAGAGAAGATGAGGGGCATGGAGAAAACTGCATAATGATGAACTTAAGAATTGTACTCCTCTCCCAATATTGTCAGGGTGATTAAGTCGAGAAGAATGAGATGGGCGGGGCATGTAGCGCGCATGGATGGGACAAGAGGTGTGCACCGGGTACTAGTTGGGAAACCTGAAGGGAAGAGACCGCTGGGGCGACCTAGACGTAGATGGGAGGATAATATCAAGCAGGATCTGTGTGATAGGACTTCAAGGAGATTGGATTTTGTTGGCTTAGAACAGAGTCCGGTGGAGAGCTTTGGTTAATTCGGTGATGAACATTCGGGTTTCATAAGTCATCTAGTTAGTTCTGTGGTTCTCACGGCGACGAGTATGAAGACGGTCATTGTTTCAGAGGACCTCACCGCCTCAATTATCAGGGTGATGAGTGACATACGTTAAAACATAGAAGTGTCATGTGCTTAAGGATCGCATCATGAAGGCGTATGGAAAAGATAAGTTAAAGCCAATTTCTTTCTTAACCTCGGCACAAGATAAAGATGAATGTAAAGAACTACCTGAGCCCGTTCGGTACGACAGTGGGTAAACCAAAGAATTGGTCTCAAAACCGAGGTGCAAAGAAAAATCCCTTCCATATCGGGAATAAAACTCGCTTCACAAAGTTCAGCGGCTCAGTTTATAAATAGCAATAATACAAATAATATCGCCCAGAACGTGAAAAAAAATATACATTCTGTGGTAGTAACGATACACTTTCTTAGACACCTGGTCCGTTCCACGCCTTGCCCCCAGACACTGTAACGTAAATTGAAACAATGGAAAATCGTTATATAGCTGTAACCACGGTGTTCATATTATAGGCTCTTCCAGACATTCGACAGTTAATGGCTTTTATCTCCAGTGGTGACAAACTAAGGGGAATTTAGATTCGTTACCGGACAGAATCGACATTCCGTGACAAATCCTAAGGAATAAAAGAACAGTATGGACGTAGTCTACAAGAGCAGAGCGCGAACCTAACCTGACAAATAAGTTTCATAGGCCAGCAATGCAGTGGCTACCAGCAACAGAGCCCAAGCTCTACAAAAGTGCCACACAGTTTGTAGACAGGATGCAGATACGAATATAAGCATAGAGACTGTGAATAGTGTCCAGGCTTGACACAGTACCCAAACGTTAAAACAGACGTTGTAGGCACAAACCTTCCTCAAATAGACAATCAATTACCGGGAATAACATGGAACTCGGAAACATTGACCAGGTCTCCATATAAGGATACTAAAACAGAATTTTAAAATCATCCGGCCACTAGCTGGTATGAATTCTGCCACATATCAGATAGTATCGGGGCTTTTGTCATAGAAATTATAAACAGCAGCCAAATCTGAAATTTTTCCGGGAATTTTCAAAACATTACAATAGGGTGACGTGTGGTCAGCACGACGAACCCTCAGCCATTGCTAATTTTCCTGTAAATAAGCAATAAAAACGACCTTCCTTAATCTATTCTTTATACTTCACCACCCTACTATACGTTTAATCATTTAACCTGATGCAAGCTGTCGATAAAACGTCATAACTTATACATGAATTTTAACATGATTGGTTTCGTAAGATACTTAGGCCTATTAAGGTAGTTTAGTGTAGCCTGCGTGTAGACATTTAGTCTGATGGTTGTTATGAACGGTGAGATAAAAGTAACAATTGTGGCCCATTTTAGCGTGTTATTTTTATAAACCCCTAACAGTACTAAGAACAAGCCTGTCATTAGACCAACAGCTCAGCCTAATTTAAATCCAGTAGACCTGTTTTCGAACAGAAATCAGACACATTATCGCTAATCTATTGACTCAAGACGGAGACATAGTGTCTACTACCACTGTTTCTGGAAATAGTGGTGGGTAATCAGACTTGCATTCAAGAGGTGCCCAATTTGATTACCGTGCTGGGGATACTGGCTGTCCGATGTTTTCATTATTGGTTATCTTACCGGGAAAGAAAAACTTTTCACATTCGCCTTCAAATATCGCTTCAATCTGTACCCAAACCCAGCAGCTGATGAAAAATAACCTAACAACAAATCTACTAACTAAAACCAACTGCTTTGAGCAGAGTAGGCCTGTTTGTCGGGAAGCTGACAATCGTTCATGTAATTAAGATATTTCCCGCCTTTTATAGAACACGAAGGTGCATTACTGTATTCAACTTACTACAAATAGGCCTATATGAGGCCTGTGGAGACTGTTATCATGTGGGCCTATGCAGATGATAATGATCTTGTAAAACGGTAAATATCAGGAAGGAAGTTGTCGTCACTAGAAGAGGCTGGTTAAAACAAGTCGCAAAGACAGGCCTAGCTTTCGGAAACGATTACACTTACAATATTTAATAAATTTAGTGACACAACAAGAAATTTAATTACCACTAACAAATTATAGGCACAGGTCTGTTGCTTATAAATCCGATTTGAAAATTGCGGTCCCAGTTTTGAATTTTCACGGTCCCTCCTTCATACCTTAAACTACGCAACGACAACAATATTCCACTTTCTTCCAAGTTGACTATTTTTAATCATAACGCAATTCATAGTCAGTCCTACACAATCGTGGCAACATGAATCGAGAAAGTTTCTGCGTTGATTTGCCAAATCTGACCGAGATCCGTCCGTCGCGAGTCCTCGTTTAGATATCGGTCGCGTTCAATTGCACACGGAACACATTTTTGCCACCGACTCCCACTCCAGCAGCTGTTCCGCTATTGGGTCCCACGCCCTCTTCCTCCCCCTGTCCAATCGGAGCCAACTTCCTCGTTGGCTGCTACTGGCTGACTACAGCGCAAGCGTCTCAGCTAATGGTAATCTAAATGAGACTCCTAGAGTGACATATGGTAATTAAGTCTCAATTTTGTTGGCTAAATTTTAAATACGGACAGTCGAGCGTAGCTGTTGAGCCATGACACTATTTGCAGTGACCTCGTGTGACCTCGTAGATTATAGTGATTGGTATTCTTCGTGGGCGATTTCAAAAGAAACGAAGCCTGATGGAATTTCGGCAACCACGAAGCAAAGATAATGACAAGTTAATTATGAAACAGTGAATCTTACTTAAACCTCAGTTACTACACTGGCAACTATTCCATGACAAATAGACTTCGGCTAATTTCGTGTCCACTTGTATCAACTACCAACATTATCCGGTTGTTTAGGTATTGTGTTCGATATTCCGGGAATTTTCGTGGTTCCTTCTCATTCGTCATCATCATGGAAGCGGGCCAAGTGTACTGGCAAGAAAAGGGACGATAATAATGACCAAGGACTTAATACCCTTTAAAGCCCAGTGGGGACTCCACAATTTGTACTAATGAATTTCGTAAGATTCTCACTTTAAACAGGGATTATTTCCGTGAACAGCGTTAACCAGTTGACCTTTGTAATAGTGATGTGTGGTGTTTTCTTTAAGGTACGGACTCAATTACATTAAATATTGTTTAGGCGAGCTTTGACTTCAAATGGACCAAGTGCATAAACACATCCTGTGATCTTAATCAGCAGTTTAAGTAGTGATGTCCAAGAAAGAGTGAGTTGACTTATATGAAGGCCACTTACAAGTCTGGTCATTTAATTTACACATTATCGGGGACAACTTTTTATATAACGTTGCCCAAGGAAAAAGGCTGAAACAAGACTGGCATCATTTGAGGGAAAAGTGATAAGAAAACTTTCTTCTGGTATGTTCAAATATTACGACACGGCCTGAAGAACGCACGGAGCTCCCATCCAGTTTTGGAGCAACAGTGAAGCCAACGACACACTAAGTTGCGCTGTTTCTAGTTCAAATATAGGCCTACAAAACTTTTAACTTACATATTGAACTTCTACAAACAGTGAAATTGGAGGCTTAGCAAGAATTAAAGATCTTAGGTAAGCATCACGCTCCATCTTTCTTCACTATCTGAGGAATCTTTTCTGACAAGCAGTTTAAGGTTAATCTGAAAATTGATATGACAGTGATTGAGAAGTGCCTCATTAAAACTATGTGTCTGGAATCGAACCACAGACCGTGGTGATTACGAATATCTTAAGTGGGGTCCTGTACTCCAGTCCCTTCTATGCCAAAGTTGTCCGGACAATATATCGATTTTAATGACAACTTCCCGATGGCTCCCGTCAGCTCATGTGAAAGCCGATTAAAAATCTATGACCAGTTTATACTCAACTGATTTCTATTTACAGTCTTCCTGCCAAACAATACAGGTTAGGCACTCGTAACGCTCTAAACGTGCATTCTAAAGGTATCCGATTCGAATCACGACGAATTATAGGCTATCCTGACGTTTGTCGTGGTTTTATCCAGTTACTCCATGATAATTTCTAGAATAGCAGCCTACCATAAAACATTAAAATCCCCTCCTTCCAAATCCCCACCTATAGATCAACTTAATTACAAAAATAATCTTTTCGTTTTATTAGACACCATAAAATAGCACAGTTAGAACAGTGTCGTTATATAGGTCTTGCCTAAGCAGCATTCATAACCACAGTCGTTCTTAACAGATCTTTAAACAGAAAGATGTAGAGACTAAAGCCAGGAAAAACTACATTTTCCAGAGTCGGTAAGCGTATGATGTCTGTCTTCTGGGTTGTAGCGCCATGTGGTCTGGTAAACTTGTACACGACTACACGGCGCAACAACCCAGAAGACAGACGTCTACCGACTCACCACCGTGAAGACCTCAAATCCTACTCAGTAAGCCTAGTCCGCGTTCATTGATTATTGAAAAGGCTGATATGCAACACCGCAAAGAGCTCTTGATACGCGTGCAGCCAGCAAGAAGGGCCTCGACCATCCAAGACGATCACCACTGGTTCAGGTGACATAAGCATGAACGGCTACTAACAGCAATTATGAAGTACTAATTGGGAAGTGTGGTGTAGTCTGAGATCGTAACCTTCTTCATGGTTCTGAAGAAAATGAAGAACAAAGACAAAGCATTTTCCTTCGTCGCCTTGGCCCTAAATCTGAGTCCTGGAGTCAAGCTAAGCGCCTCTTGGCCGTGCAGTGTCACATGCATTAGACGCGCGAATTAATTACCGTCGAACATGTCTACGCAATGCGAAGGGACTTCCATCATAGGCCTATCTGTTAATCAAGGCTAGCCTACTTACTACTTTGGTTCAAATTCAATTTTAGCAGGTCTAAGACGTAGTTTAAGCATCGAAAGAAGCGGAGGTACTGGGTTGAGACCTAGACCAGGGAATCGTTTCCATCAGTACCTCTAGGCAAATTCTAGGATAGAACTTTACACCTACGCCATCCTTTCCAATTCATCACTAAGCATCATCGCAATATCCGGAATTTAGGTCTAATTAAACAACTGATATTTTAAAAGCGTCGCTAAATTTATGGAATTATAAACGTTTGTGATCAAGGAAGAAGCGTCTTTGCAGAAAGTAGTGTAATTGGCTTCTGAACTGAGTAGCCTAGTGAAAAAGGAGTTGTGAATTATTTTCTTTTAAAGGGCCGATGACCGTCCGATGAAGCGTCTTGAGGGAAAAAGACGCCTTGTAAAATGTTTAAAAAAACTATCAATTTGGCCATTAATGAGTCATTCGGACATTACATCAACTCTGAGTAGTATTTCCAGGTTGTTAACACTAACCTCGGCCTACGTGTGATGTATACTCAAGTAGTGAGCCTATATAGATCCTAGGCAAGGAACTAATTGGCTAAGTAAAAGAAGTATCAACTTTTCTCCTGCCTGCTTCGTCCAAACAGTAAAATTTGAGGACTGTGTTCACAACTACTTGTCACATAATTGATAAGAAAACCGGTCTTAACTTTCTGTAGACTACTATTAACTTTTTTCTTGTTTGCATAGTCCTATAAATTGTAGTTATACCATCATTGTAATTACATGCCAAAGTCAACAACATGTTGACGGTCGTAGTAGGCAACCAACTCTCACCCGCAGTATTTATTAATTTCAAAATTAAATAGCGCTTACTGAAGTTTTTGTAAAGTTTAAGACTCGCGAGGACTGACTATAGAGACGCATGAAAGAGTTAACTTTGATGTACTTTATTTTAGGTGTGTAAGCTTTCGCAAGTCCGTATAACGATATCTAATTCGATAGATTCTTATGGCAGTTTTTCGTTTATGATATTTTTTTATCTGTGTCTCTACAACCCAGTGCGGGTTTTGGCCGCCTCCTTTCGGATGTTTCTTGATCTATTTAGACATTTGGACGAGTGATCAGCCCATTGCAAGACCTACATTTTGCTTACGAAAGACCTCGTTCATGCTCGTAAGGTGAGGCTTTACATTCCCTCCGAAGGAAGTCGTGCTACGGATTTTTATTGACCTTAAAATTCCATCGACCTCGGCCGGATTTGAACCATCAACCTTGGGTCCAATGGCGAGTACGCTAGTCCTAGTCCACCGAGGGCGACAGGATAAAAATTACTTTCTCAAAAAAGTCAGGAACTTATTTTTCATTACATACTGAAGTTCACTATTGAATATATTTATAGATTTCCATCTATTGTTAAATATTATGGCCCTATTTCTGTTCTCCACAAATTTAAACGGCCACATCTGAAGGCATGGCAATTTTTATTACTAGATTTCGTGAAATACGTATCACAACGTCGCTGATCCAACGTAGCATTACCAGTAAACCGAGTTTCATAGAAGTCGCATTCCTCTTTCGCGCTATAGATGCACGCTAGAATAATTTTCTGTAGGATACTTTAAAAAAATGTCTATAGCTAGGTTTTTGTGTAATTAGGGTAAGAACTCACGACTCGGAACGCAAACATTCGGCAGCGCCCATCAAGAAGGAAGCTGCATTCGCGTTTTCATCGGAAGTTATTCACGATTCATTCATACGGTAGCTGTAGTAACATTAACCGGTTTCCCAGATGTGTGTCCACTCCGTTCTATAGCTCTCTTTTTGTGCTGGAATCCCCGTAAGAGATGGTCCCCTTACAAAGGCAACCCATCTGCCACATGTCCTCGGCGGCTCTGCCTACACATCAGGTGTCATAAAGATTTCCTAATGTGTCCTCTTGACATAATAGTATATCTTATTATTTACATATTCTGCTTGGCAAAAAAAGTGTTATGTTAGAACCACTATTGTGACCCGTGAACGGCCAGTCTGCAGTCACTGCCACATTCTTTGGCTTTAGAGGGTTGGCTATGATCTACTGTAAAATAAAACGAAAATCTACTGATTATAAATAATGATTTGCAAGTAGGCGACAATAGTCTATTGAAGGATAGGGACTGAGATTGCAGAATTTTTTACAGACTGAGGAGAATTATGAAAGTCTCGTGAACAGTGGATAGGGAAGTGGAAGGGAGCTGTCGTGGCCCACTTAAGGTACACTACCAGCCCAGGATTTCCTGGAGGGACTGAGTAAAACCACAAGAATCTCATTCAGTGTGATGGTTTGGAAACAGGCGGTCATGATCTATTAAGAGGTACTATTGCATCACTTATATAATACTGAAGAAAACCACGACATCACAGCCAGAAAACTGGTAGAGTTTCAACGCCGTGCTTTCGGAACACATCTCTAGAGCGTTGTCGTCATCTACAATATTCGTTTCTTTGTGAGAGAAATTACCAAAATAATTACAGTAAACCCTCTCCAACGCGGGTTTCTTTAAAGCGTATTCGATTACACACATTAAAATAAACGCTGAACGCGGAAAATTCCATTTTACGCGGTCTGCCAAACACGCTTTAGCAGAATACTGCTGTTTAGAAAGATTAAGACGGGTTAGCTTTTGCGTGGGCCTGTGTATTTGCATAATAAACTTGGTTTGTTTTATTCAGCGTATGTAAAAGTGTAAATACTCAGATCAACTGTCATTCAGCGATTTCTTCTTCCCATATCATCAATATCATTACAATGCATTTAAGATTTCTTGTTTATTTACTCTGACTTTCCACGGCCGCGTTCGCATATCACCATTAATCCCATACAATATTACGAACTTCCAACGCGGATTTACCGAAAACGCGCTTTCGAGGAACGTGTCCCCCGCATTGGACCTGGGATGTACTATATTAGTTAAAGAGGGGGTGGGGGATCATGCAGCTGCTAGTACACGATAAATGTTTTGAAGTTCAAGAGTTTCACGAGTCTGAGGATACTCGCATAGGCGGACGAAGAACACTAAAGACTGGTTTGTTGCCACAGGAGCAGGAGGGACCCCGGTTCGCCGCCGGCTATGAGCAACTCGCACTGCAGACTGGCGCCCTCTGGAGTTCCCCCCAGACACCACATCGCGGACTGGGACATCAACGACTCCAGCATTCCAAGGGTGAGGGACTTCCCCGAATACCATTTTCATAGAATGGGTAAAATCAGACGCTTTGTAGTAACGTAGAATAATTTTGTCGCAGTCACAGATGATAATTTCATAAACGACGTACCAACAGCCACATAAGTTCCACGTTGCCAATTTCTTAATCATGTTGCTGTGAAGAAATTCTCAGGAGGAGGCCAAACCAAAAGGAGTTCGATTTGTTTCAGCCAAACAGGAAACGAATCAAGCTCATGCCAAAGGAAAAGAAAAAATCTACGTGAATGAAACTCATAAAACAAAGAAGATTAAATTCTGTGTACAAAAAGAAAAGAACACAAACAAAAGACAACAAAATCAATGTAAGACTGAGAAATGATAATTCAGATGTAACTTCTTCTTCTGCTATGGCTCTCCGGTCCGTATTCGGTCCAGGGCCTCCTCAATTCTCCTCTTCCGTTCGGTCCTCTGTTAGGTCCGTCTGTCCGAGGCTTTGATTGAGGTTTCGAAACATCTTCCTTTTTATGGTGCAAGGTTGTTAGCCTCTGCATCCAGACCAGTTCTGGGGCCCACCCAGCCTCCTATTCAATGAGTACCAAGGTCCTTTCCCCGGGGGTAAAGGACGGCCCGGGCGTGACACTAACCACTCACCCCCACCTAGTGCCGAGGTTAAGGATGAGTAGAATCTAAACCTCTACTCACCCCCAAGTGCCTATATGGCGTAAAGTGGGGCAGCTTTAGAATACAAATACCATCCGGAATAAGAGTAGCCTACGGACGGGTATTTTATCGTATATTTTGGCATCGCTGTTCTCATTACCAGATATTAACAACGTTTTTACTGGTATAAATTTCAGAGGTTCTTGCAGCCTCCATCAACAGAGCACATCTTGTCAGTTAACTTCAACATCCCAGAAGACAATTACCTTCATATTCGCCGCCGTGAGAACCTGAAATCTCGCAAAATACGGCCCTCAAGACAGAATCGGACAGCTAATAAAAATTATTAAGTTACGTGGCAATGCTCAGATGATATTAAAAATAATCTACTAATTTATGATTATTTACTTTTAGCATATTACAGAAAGTATTTTACACTCAAAAATGAATTAATGTACTTAAGTGCAAATTTTGAAGAAAATTAAATTTTTGAGAGATTTAGAATAAGTTTTTTTTTACTTTCTTTTTTCAGAAAAATAAAAATGAAAGTTCATATTTGACGCAGGTTCAGTTATTCTCCTTATTATTAGAGGTTACACAAGTAAAGCTTAAGTGAGGACTTCTGTGATATATCGGTCGAAATGTACAGATTTTGACGGCATTTAATTGTGAGTCGCCATTATCGTTTGGTTCATGGAGAATATTTTGTGACTTATCTCGTCGTGATAAGGCCAGTGTTCTAATTTGTATTTACTTGTTAAAGAGCTGTTGCCTAACAGATAAGACTACAAAAGTTTCAGAGGAATTGCTTCCAATTATCTACTTTAAAATCACCCATTGCAATGGAATCCCCCTTAAATAAAATCACATGGTGTATGGTGGCGTGGCTGTAGGTCCATATATCTCCTAGCATTCTTAACATTGTCGCCTTTGCACTGTGGTCATTTTAAAAACCGAAAGAATCTTCAATAGACATTCATTAGGCATACTGAAGCGGTTATGGCCACAGTTACACGAAGTGCATTCAAAAATCCGTTGCGCAGGTGAGCGAGTACAACCGTTGGGAAGAGTGGACGGACGGCCACTGCCGGCTGGTGTACCCAGCGTCGAGCGAGGAGGCAAAGCGTCACGCTTCTGGCTGGGCGATGCGCAACACAAACAACCATAACGTGCACATACTCAAGAAGTCGTGTCTGGGAGTGCTGGTGTGCTCCATGCGCTGCTCCCTGCCCAACGGCGAGAAAGTTCACCTGCGGCCAGCCATATGCGACAAGGCACGCAAGAAGCAACAAGGTAGGCTACGTGACCTATCGAACTCTGCGCCGGTGTTCATAGTAAATGCACAAATTGTATAGCACAGTGAGCTGATTTTGTCCTATATTATGTGTTTTTTGCTACACGCGAGAGAGCTTTATGGACTGGTACTGTCTGTCCAGTCGATTCAAGTGGAGTACCACTGGACGGATTCAGATTAAATTTCATGTGAATGTCGTGCTATTCTGCATAACATAAAAATCGTATTCCCTTATGTGTATTCCGCTAGTTCTAATTTAACACGTTAATGTACCACTAACCAAATTCGTTCAGGAAAAACTCATTTGCGCCAAAATTTCTTTTGATTTCCTTACATAGTTCGCGTACCACTAGTGGTACGCGTACCATAGATTGATAAATGCTGTGCTAAAGAATACACTATCCGAGCTTGCTTCAGGTGATAGAAATTACCACTACGTAAAATTAACAGGACATGACCACAAAACTTGGCATTGTTACTACAATTATTATTTTCATGGGCGACCATAACGCTGCGAAGCGTCAATTAAAATCGTTCTGGCAGTCAGATTGTCCGTCCGTCCATCCGTATGCATAAAACAACTCGGAAACGGATGTACCGACAGCAATAAAATTTGATATTGAAGAATTTGGCAAAAACTGTCTAGCCTTTTCCATGTTAATTTATGTAGAACAATTTTAAGGACCTTTTACATCGGAGCATGGGACGTTTTATGTAATTCACGCCTGCACAGGTCATCTGGACTTAATCGAGTTGCGGATATGACGGAGTGCCGGCAGCATGAACAAAGCGCTTGTAATATTAAACTGGTTATCTCCTGATCTTGATCTAATCTCATTCACTGCTTCGCTTTGTCATCACCTTTCTTCATTTCAGTGCTTCTATTCTTAGTTTGCTCAGCAACCTCATACGGTCTGAAATCTAAGACTTGGAGCAAATGGGTTCAGCAGCAGCGAGCCTCAATTGTATTCATATTCCGAGCACGAGCAGGTGTTGAGTCGTGAAAGAGCCGAACAGTCATTTGTTTTGTGTTTACCAGAATTATGCATGGCTTCGGCGTCCATTTATCGTCACTGAGCCCTAGTCGAATTTTAACACACTTTTCATAAATAGCTCAAATAGGACGAAAAATATTAAACTTAACATATAACCATTTATGTCTGAAGACTTCTGTAGTCTAGTTCAGTGGTATTCAACCTGGGGTACTCGTACCCCGGGGATACGCGAACCCATCTTAGGTGGTACGTGAAATTTAAAAAAAAAGTATTATTTTATGATAAACACCGAATAATCAGTAATGCAATTTATTTAATTTATTTTAGATGTAGATTATATACTATGTATAACTTGAATTATACTCTAACAACTTTGGGGGTACAAAGTTGAAGAGAAATTATATCTGGGGGTATGCGAACAAAAAAGGTTTAACACCACTGGTCTAGTTAATCGCAGATAAATATGATTTAAAGAAGTAAACTTGAATGAACAGACAGGATCAATGGTGACAGAAAAACACACCTTTGCGGCGCCTAGATTCTTTACAGCCAATATTGTCCCGTTCTATGTAAAAATAGAAAGCAAGACGTGAAGGGGTTGTGGAACACAGAGGAAATAAGAAATGCTACAAAATTGGAAAACCGCAGGTGATGAGATCATTTTGAAGTAAATCGTTAGTAAATGGGAGGATAATGTCAAAACGTGTGGGATGTAAATTTGCTGCGAAGATGCGTCCTGAGTTAATCTATCTCAGGACAGTATCCAAACACGTGATCTGGTGATGAATCTTCGAAGTCTATAAAATTCAAGGAGACTCCTGATGGCTGAATAACTACTACAGGAGACCCATCATTCAGCAGCCCACCTTCAGACTAGTAGGCCTACAGACAATCGTGTTTCCGTTTCAGGCAAGCCATGCCCCAACCGCCAATGCTCTGGGCGTCTCGAGATACTGGCCTGTCGCGGCCACTGTGGATACCCGGTCACGCATTTCTGGAGACACACAGACCACGCCATCTTCTTCCAGGTGAGGAATTACACATACGGCGAATGATGGCATGAAACACAGGTGACCAGCAAAGAACACAGGTTGTGCTAGTAAATGAACGGGAGCGCGCAATGAGGAGGTGACAAACACCTGAAGTGTTTTAGGTGGAAAGCCTGAATGGGAGAGACCACTCAAGAACATCTGGTCATAGGCCTAGACGGAAGATTAACATTAAAATAAATCTTAGGGAAATAGAGTTGGAACGTGTAGATTAAATTCATCTGGCAGGCCATTGTGAACATGGTAATGAACCTTAGGGTTCCACAAAAGAAGACTATACTCCATTCACTCTTATTTCAAACTGGGTAGAAACAAAATATCACCGAGTAAGTGATATTCTTCAGCAATACTCTGTTGTGACTGGTATATTGCTGATATGCATTTTCAAACTGTATAAGTTAGGGTAAACAGCATTTTTTCGTGTGTTTTACAAAGCCGTTTATAGGACAAATGCACCTTAAAATGGGACTACTCCATGACTTACAATAGTGTTCTTCGGCCAGGAGCCAATAGAATTATTTTGGAATCAAGCTATTTTGTTTACACCCGGTTCGAAGTAAGGGTGAAACCTGTCGTTATGAAGTCGAGTCGAAAGAGGCAACGAGTTTGTTGCTCGTTCCTGAAACAATTAATTATTATTATTTGCGTATTATGCCTTAGGCAAAGGGCGTACATGACCACCCTCGACCTGAAGCCAAGTCCACGTCAGAAGCGCGGCGCAGTCTAGGGGCGGGACGTCGGGTAAGGGGCCTAGCGGTGCTGCTGGCAAGAGAGGCAGCTCTTGGCTCCAAGGTAACTGCACGTCCTTCTCGAATGTTTGCGTAAGACTCTCTTCAGGGCTATGATCGCCATTTAACTGAGATTATATTCTCATAAATGTTTACCTATTCATCTGTTTCGTGAAGAACGATAAAAATATAAATAAATCCGAAACGTCTGTATGACAGAGAGGTATAAGACAAATTTATGCATGATGCTCACTACTATAATTCCATCTATGCGTAAGTTATCGGATATAAACTATTCTCAAAATGTCGCTTCGTCGTTATGTTTGCTATATATCGGCCATTCTAAGCAAAAATGTGTATATGTACATGTGTCCTATTCTGAACGGTTTCTGAGATAGAGCTATTTTACTGTACAGTGGTTTGGATATGGCGCCCAATATTGTCCTTCCCTATTGGATGTTATCCCCCGCATAAAGGAACGTCAAGGTGTCCTCACACGAGTTGCAAAGTGCATTGATGTTGACGGTGGAATTTCCGAAAATGTATTATATTAGGTAAGCTCTACCAACTTTGTCACTAGAAACAGTACGTAATATCTCTTTCTTATCAAAAATTTTGTAACTATACAGTGAAATAGCTCTACCTTGGAAACCGTTCGGAATAGGACACATGTACATAAACACTTTTTTGATTAGAATGACCGATACTATGACCTCCCAAAATATTGACCTTTCCTCCTGAGACACCCTGTATAAGTAAATGTACGCACAGCGTAACACTTTTGGGAAATTCGTCAGACAATCAACCCACAAGTTGAAAAGTGCTTCGACTATCTCCATATTAATTAATATATTGGATACAATTACCATATTTTCATGAAACGTAGTAAAGTCGTATATTATCTATGGAGCAGTAATTTAAACATTTAAAAGTCATTTATTGACCTATTAAGTATGCAGGAATAGTAACCCTCCCTGTTTTCAATTTAAGTATAGTGTTTTATGGGTTTTCTGTCAAATAAAGCTGCCGAAAAAGCCATTTCATTGGAAAGGGCACTTGCAGTGGTTGGGACAAAATCGTGCATTCCAAATCCGTCAGAAGTAAAAGCCAATGTGATCAGAGGGTGGGAGGGGTAGCAGATAAAGAAGCTGTAAATACTATATTATTAAAAATTATTTCCCAGCGGCAGAGCTTTGTAAGTCGCTGCCTCTGTCCCTACGTTGGTAATGCCTTTAGTTTACGTAGCATGTGCATTTCATTTTCCTTCTACTCGCAAGTTATTAGCGTGTCAAAATGGTCGCGACCACTGCACATTACTCCGACTGGCTTTCTTGTACAATAGATCTAACTCAACTGTCTAGACCAGCGTTTCTCATCATTTTACCCTTGCGGAACCCTTGAAATAATATTCATGTCTCAGGGAACCCCTATATAAAAATTATTGTATATCATTATTAATATCTTTCTTTCTCTTCTATAAACTTAAAGTTCATAAGGAAAACATAATATATTTTTTCTGATAGCTGGTTTAAGCAAAAAATAACTTACGTGTTTCTCGAGTTTATTGGGGAAAAAGAAACTGAAATCGAACTGCCTGTTCAAGAGACCTCATACGGAGGTTTTCATTCACACAAAAAATAAACATAAATAACCAATATCGTATATATCACACACAAACAAAACGAAAACAGATAATAACTACTACAATAACTAAATAGTTTATTGACAATGTTGAAAAAGCATAAGGTAAATCAAAGTAAAATGTCATATGAACAAATATATGTGTCAAGGAAATGTTATTTTTGAGGCCAATTTAAATAATAAAATTTACTTCAGTCAATCGATGATACGTGAATCCGCCACGTATAGACGTCGCTAAATATATTTCTTATGATCATTATATTTCTAAATGACATAACAGGTTGAAGACTTTATTATAATAAACAAAAATTATCCGAGAATATGTCGTACGTGTATAGTAAAATTACGAATATAAAATTAAACATAAAAATGACTCAAAAATACATTTACATATGATTAGCCTATTCATCACTATTTCTCGCGGAACCCTAAGGTTCCGGGGAACCCCTGTTGAGAAACGCTGGTCTAGATATTCTAATTCCCACCTAAAGCGTACCGCTCATGTCACTCAGACTTTCCACGGATCGTTCAAGAATTGCTACATTGTGTACGTGTAATTCGTACGTCTTTAGCCCATAACTCAAGTCGTATTCCACCTTCGGCATTTCTTTCGATACATCAATCGTTATTTTTTCCAGAACACGCATGAGCCTCGAAAACTTTTTCTCCACCTTGACTGTGCACCATACAAGCGTCATAAAACGTCCGAATTAACTACAATTACATTGCTTAACGTTCTCCCTGATCGACTAACGATGGAGTTACGAAATATGAAATTATCGATTATAAATCGACTGCAACTTAGTCCGTTGTACATATGCAACACGATTTTCGATAAAAGCGAAGTTCACTGATGAATTATTCCTCAAGCAAGGAACTTTATTGCGTGCCATTAACAAAGCAGGCTGAACTCAAGACCACTACTTTCCTATTATTTATGCTCTATCCATCATATTCTTAATTTATATTGCACTTAATAAGACGTTATAAAATCATTCAAGATGTAAGCCCCAGTATGTACGTTATCCGGTAATCATTGCAATACCAATGTGTTTTCTTAATACTGAAGTGTTCAAAATATATTCACGAACATTGATCAAAAATAGTAAGCAATATTCTAGGTCATATTTACATAACATAAAAGAAACAAATTCTTCAGTATATACATCCTGAACTACATTAAAATAAAATGGAAAAGCTACACTAACTCTTTAACCCAGTTTTTATTTAATGTCTCAGGCAGGATTCACACAGAAGCGACTACTAAGCAATAGGAGATAGGCCATACGCAATACATGACAGGCTATACGTATCAAAAGCAGCTTTTCTGCCTAACCACATTTATCGACCAGCGCTATGGGCCTCAATGAATCATGCAATGGACCATCTTGGTGCAGGGTATCACAGCAGAACTATTAAGTTGGTACGGAACAATCATTTCATTCACGGACATTTTAACAAATTAACAAATTGATAGCTAGCTGTATTGTAAATTGTAAGAAGGCGATATGATATACGAGTAGTATCGCCTGTCGCATGTTGCTGGCTGCTTCGGTGTAAATCCTTCCTTGCAAGAGATGTGTTTTGGTCGACCAGGTGCAGCAGACACAGTCGTTTCACTGCCCTCTACAGCGCACCCGATGCTTGTACGAAACTGAAGGAAAGTTTGAAAATATCATACAGAAAAACAACGATCAGGTGATCAAGGATTTGAACTTTGAAGATATTTTGTCGAAGCCAGCACGACACAAAGCCATTGCGAAGATTTTATGATCATATCGACAAAAGAGTCTTGCTTCTAGTTGATTCGCGGGCTGGCCACAAAAGTCACGTAAAAATGTGTTTGTATTACTCATTCCCCAGAGCAGGGCTGTGGAGTCGGTACTAAAACCTCCGACTCCGTCTAATGGTTATTGCAGAAATCGGTTGATTTGTAGACAGTTTGTATTCTAAGGCACCAGAGCCAAAGTTACAAAGCATTATTCCCCACACCACGTCGCTCAACGCGTCATTGAATCACCCTAAGCGTAAGGTTCACACGGTAGCGAAAGTGTTCTTAAGATTTTATAACGAGGTCTTAGTCAGTACATTTTTACCGATTCCAACTCCACAGCCCTGCTCCAGAGAACATCAATATAAAATTTACATACAACGGACTGAAGATCACGTAGTCTCAATAAAATCTTATCGGGCAATCAGCCGCGTCAACTGGTTACCGTAGTAAACCGACGTTTCGGGAACCAACTCTGTCCCCATCATCAGGGTTCTGACGCGGCTGATTACCCGAGAAGATTTTATTAATTGTACTCGCCGCGAAAGTCTCAAATCCTATATCACGTAGTCTGCTTACGATCGCAACTTCATAACAAAAATTAAGTCGTTGATTTGTAATGAGTTAAGAGTACCACCTTATAACTTACTGTTTTATGCCTGGAAGACACCTGGTTATGCTATCCGCAAAACATGTGACGCATTTGTAAATACGACTGCATTCAACATCACTGAGACATGTTTCAATGGGTGGTTCACCTTTTCGCCTTATTTGTCGTTCTTATTGTATGTATTCGATTTTATTGTTTCGAACATTTTATCCCCTCACTTGTACTTCAACGCTGATCATGCCAACCTCATGTGCAACAGTGACCTTCAACTGCACTGATCATTTTGAATAAGCTTTCCCGATATTACTTTTTGCGCTGTAATTGATCTCACTCAGACATTTATTCGACGCTACGTCCTTTGGGTGCTTAAGATAGCGCGAAAGTGACTTGACACGCAAAAGCCAATCATCACCGCTGCACTCTGTGGCCCACAATTCGTCAAACGCACACACTTTCTTCTGAAACTGCGTGGTTGACCAAACATATCTCCCTTCTAAAAGGTACTGCATTTATTAAAAGCAACTGACAACCACATATTTTCCAACGATTCCTCATATTTATAACTTTGGAGTTTGGACCTTGACATAGTGACAACAGTTCTTTAGACAATGAAAATAAATGATATTACAATGAAGAAACTGAACACAATTTTCAATAAAAATGGTATCTTCAGCGTCACGTTCTTTAACACACTTATGAAAAAGTACAAGGATAACATGAAGTACTTACATTACGCCGGTTACTTCTTCATACAGAAAACTTAACAGTCCAGACGATCTGAAGGTTACATAAAAACGTATGTTGTTATTTGTTCACTTAAACTTTGCGTGGATCATTTATGAATTTTCACATTGATTTACACCACTTGTGGCCACAGTCCCACTTCGGCTGCCATTTTCATGATAACATCATACTTCACATCAGGCAGCACACGAATAGCACTATCGATTATTGATCGATTGAAACACAAGTGCCATCTTCTGTTGTAGATATCTACCGTTCCATGACACTCGCAAAACCCTCGAAGAGGCCGGATTTGTTGTACTTCATATCATCTGTCCAGTCCCAGAAGATCAGAACTCAAACTGACATAAACGGTTTCTGTTGCAGTTGCTGTCACTACGAGAAGGAAAGCAGCCTAGTGAACTTGATGCAGATACAAACCCAAGGTCTTTACTCTGTCCTTTGGACCCACCTCCACCTCTAATTTCAGATGTTGAGAAAGGTAAGTGTGCCAGCACAGCGTCCCTGCCACTTCTAGGGCTCTGAGGAATAGGATATGTGGCTTAATTCAAGCCTGCTAATAAATACACAAAATAGGGCTGGCATACCACTAAGAAGAAACATTCGTTCAAGGCTTGAGCTTGGAGAAGAGATGGACTGGATTTGTAGGCTGTACTAAGGAAACAACAAATGCATAGAATATTTAGTTAGAAACCTAGAAATAGTTAGGATAATATTAAATTTGATCTTAGAAAATTAGGTTGTGAAGATATGAAATGCTTCAGGGTTAAGTGCAAGGATGGGCTTTTATGATGATGATTTGATGATAATGATTAACCTGTAGGTTCCATAACAATGAACTTAATCAGACTATTAACTGTTGAGGGAAAATCTTATACGACACTACTTGAAGTTATGGTTATGTAACTTATTGAATTATCTATTACTTTGTATTATTAATGGACATCAATGGAAATAGAAATGCAACCAGCAAAGAATTTATGTAATATTATTAAATTTAGTGAACTGGAATGCATCCACCATCATTACACTGACTTCATTATTTAAATTCATGTTCGCAATTGATTATTTAACATCTGAAAACAAATTGGTGATAATGGCATATTTTATTGCAGGTTTTTCATGCTCCTGTCCGCCATTTGAGTGCATCTGCAACAGGTCACCAACAAGTCAATCCCAGTTGCATCATGGCACACAGTACCAACACCCTCATCTGGACCCCTCATACTGGCTGCAGGAACACCTACAGATCAACGCATTCCCATACCATCAGGATGACTCTTCCACGGCCACCAACAGTTACTTCGAGGATACAAATACAGGCACAAATGTGTGCCCTCAGCAATATGATTTTCTGCCACTAGGAGGTGAGCTCTTCCAGCCTGAGGAAATTTTCCAGTTGGACCAGCCCCTAAAATCGCAGGGTTATGCTCCTATACTGCAACAGGATCACAACCAGAACTCAGATATTGCCAGATCCCCTCCGATGCTGCTTGACCTAGGGAGCGGAACTATCCATCGAAGTCCAGTCAAACCAGAGCCAGAGTCAGCATACTGGATGCTGCCTCCCTCCACAATCACCACTGACGAGAGCAACAGTAATTCCAGCAGGTTTCCCACCTGTTCCCCGGACACAACAAGCACGACCATAGTCACAAACCCCATGGAAGACATGAGCAGGAGCATCGGTTTTATGTCACAATGTGATCCTCTGCCACCGCTCCAGTGTGGGACACCACAGGATGACGCCATGAAGATCCAGTGCGCCATTGCATCCAAGCAGACAGCGGGTCTGATGGAATATGGAATGGAGAGTGACAGGGTCAAGCTACAAGCACCTACTAATGATGAACAATCCAGGCTATTGTACTACGCAGCAGTGAACGAGTCCAGAACAGACATGCATGAAGTCGAGTCAAACACAGTCAATAGTTACCAGTACGATGATTCTTACAAGTTGCAGAATGCACAGAGCCTAAGTGAAACAGTTGGCTGTGATTCTAAGAGTGAGACAAACTACAGGTTTAACTGTATAGGAAATGAAACCGTTCTTGACACGAGACTCCACATCAAAGACTCAAACTTCAACGCTCAGTGTCATAACGAAACAGGAACTCCAATGTCTGACATTCATTATGAATACCCTATAGTAGGGATGTACTGTGGGGATGCCCCAATGGGTATAAACTCCGCCGAGACAGCCATCAGAATGCAGGACCCTCTGGGGGAGTTCAGACTACAATGTGGTGAGGGGGGATACCACTCAGCCACACAGTTTGCCCATTTTCAGCACTAAGCACTCACTCTGTATGGTGTTTTGAGATGTATTTTATGTTCCTACCAGCATTGTTTGAGTTGACTAATTGCCAATTAAACATTGCCCACTGTTCAAAATTTCTTCTGTATTTACTCTAGCAGTGCAGAGAAATCAAAATTGTTTCAAATCTGTGGAGAAGAGACCAAACACAATATTAAATTCTGACATGGACTAAATGTAACCCTTTGATTCATGGTCACTATTTACACGGACAATTTTTTCACACTTTTTAGTTTTAACAATCAAAAGAGGTTTGGTACACAGCACACACTATTCCTGCTGGAATGAAATTTTCACATTTTTCAGTGTAAAATTTAAAAGTTTCATTGTTGTCATTACAGCTAGCTAACTCCATGCAACAAGGTCCTTCTTGAGGAGTTAACAGTGTCCTCAGGTAGACAAGAAATCCCTGCATTTTATGGATCCCCTTAGTTCTTTACCAAGTTTACAAGAGCGTGTCACTGGTTCCCAACCTGAGCCTCATGAATACTATCCACACTCCCAAACCTTATATCCTTAAGATCCATCTCAAAATTATCCTCCCAAATATCATTTAGTCTTTTGAGTGGTCCCTTCCTTTCAGGCTTCCCAACCAATTTTCTTGCACATTTCTCATCTCCCCCATTTGTGATATATGTCCCCACTCATCTCATCTTCCTCAGTTTAATCAACGTAATAATATCTGGTGAAGAGTATGAACTACAAAGCTCCTCACTTTTCATATTTAAGGAAATAAAATAATGTGGCACTCTTAAAAAACATTTATACATGAGACATAGATTCCGTCAGAGTCGAGGTTTCTTAGCATGGTCCAAATTTGGACTGTGGTAATCTGAATGCTGATGCCATGTTGTCTGCCTCATTCTCCCCTGAAGATGGAGGCAATTCGTTCCTCCAAAATGCTGGTCCTTACATTTAAATTTATATTTCTTTTGGCATGGAATTTCTCTACAGAAACAAGCATTAAACACATTAGGCATTTGGTATGGTGCATTTATGCCAACCAAATAATTTCTAAACAAAATATTATAATTTATCTGTAATATATATATATGAAAACTGGGATAGCTCAGTCAGTATAGTGATTAGCTGCAGGTTGGATGTCTGGGGTTCAATCCCTGATGGGAGCAGAGGATTTTTCCTCTAGCCTCTACATCAGACTGGCTCTGGGGCTCACCCAGCCTCCTGTCCAATGGATACTGGGGTCTTTCCTGTGAGTAAAGTATGGCTGGGGCGTGATGCTGACCACTCACCCCCATCTAGTGCCAAGGTCAAGAAAGAGTAGGAGCTATCCACTCCCCCCAAGCGCCTGCATAGGCATAAAGCAAGACGTAAAAAAAGAAATACACACGCACACACACACACGATGGAGTGAGTAAGCACCTCTGAAACATCAGTCAATTTCTACCAGACTACATAGAGTGTCACGGAAGAGTAATCCTCATACTCTTTGCAGTGAGAACCTGAAATATTACAAGAAATGAAAACAAGAACCAAAAGAATGACATACTAACTTGCCTGTTGTTATTACCAACACTCATGACTGTTCAATGTATCTGATCTCTGTGCCTGTCTATGCAGCACTGAAGCAGCCAATTTCTGTGGTGAACTGGTCTACCATTATGTTACCCCAATGGTAGGAAGAACGCCTGTGAACTGCAATGTTAGCATGATATTCCTTATATCTACACAGTTTTATCAGTTTAAGATCCGAGGGAAAGGAAAGGCATGAACATCAGTAGTGGGGCAGTTCGCGTGGTCTTGAACCTGACACCTTTGGTACAGAACACCATCATCCCCATCATTCATCCTATTAAGCCAGTAATCAACTGAGCAACTTCAATTGTAAAGAAGAAAAGATACATTACTAAAATATAGTTTTGACCACATAAAATCTGCATTTGCGTAACTAACCAGTCCCAATCGAAGTCTGAATTCGCGTAAGGAGTAAGAACCACAGACAGCAATATTTTATTATTTAGTGGAGAAAATTGCAGTACTACCAAATAAAAAACTTTTATTTTACACTACATTTGTACAGATGAATTGCTGCAGACATTACAATATATTTCACATCTCAGCCACACTTTGTCATTAGTATAAAACCTCACTTTGGACACACACTTTTGTACCTCCAGTAACAAAACCTATTAGGAACGTACAGACTTTCACTCAATAAATATTTTAAGGACTTATCGAACTGCATCGTTTTCAAGAAACAAACAACTTTTAGATAAATATCACCTGTCTTTATCCAACCTTTACTGAGATTAATATAAACAGAGCAATCATTCTCACAGTCACAACTTAAGATCAAAGGACAAGTGTCTGGAGGTATTGTCTAGGCACAATATGTTTAAACACTGCTCGTTCAAGGTGGGGACTGCTTTGATGCCTAGCTCGTACAAATACCGTAACAGAAAAAGTTCACATCAGCAAATCCATTTATCTCATAATGAAATAAATATAAGAATCCTCATCAAAGGAAAGAAGCCGTCAAACATAAGGGGAACACTTCATAATCCTACATGGTCTTAAATACGTATGAAAAAATATATTAGTATAAATATTTGTATTTACACAGGCATGCAGTCACACACGTGTGCTTGCTGTCTGACCTTATAAGTATCATATTGCACAATTATATTTACAAAGCTCAGTTATGGGAACTTCAGAGATTGTGCCAAGCTTATTAAACTGGTTTATATCTAAATCATCATGAGGGCGCTTGATGATCCCAATATAAAAACTGAAACTGTCTGTCATCCGCCCATGAAAAGGTAGAACCCTTGGTGGAGTGTGGAGGGGGGCCAAAACTATAACAACATTGTAACATACTGAAAGATGACAAGATTAATAAGCCAAGTCTAAAAAATGGTCTGAATAGCCACGACTTTCTAGAATAAAAACACCACAACTATGTGCCAAGGCTCGAGAACTCATTAGTCTAATACAGGTCGATTTGATTCAGTGTTTCACTCCGTGACAGGGCTGCCTGTATTTGTCAACACACACAAAAAGCACTTCATACAATGTCTGTACAAACATTTACAGTCCATTATGCCAATTTTTAACATTCAGCAATAATAGTTCATTGATAACTATTCTTTGTTCATGAAACCTATAAAGTGGATAAAAATGTGGACATGGCAATGGGTGAAGGGGTTATAAAATTCTGATTTCCACTTACCACAACTGACAACCAGCTAGTGACCCATTAATATTATAACTCATACATGGTATCATTGTGTGTATACTCTGTTATTTTACTGATTTCCTGTCGGTTTTGCTGCTAAAAGGAACAGACATAAAGCGTGAACTTTGCTTTTTGTAACTTCCCAATCTGGTGGTCATTAGAAGGCCTGTATTATGTTGATACCTGCCCTGTCCACAGCCAATGTGAGCAAAATATAGTATCACAACCAGCAAGTCAAATTGTTGATAATGGTAATCAATACAAAGCAGAGGGTCAGATTAAATATGCAAACAGATAAATATGGCATCCCACATCATATCATGTGCATTAAGTGCAAAGAACATAAATAGCCTATATTTCATGTGGTTTTATATCTTTTCAAAATTTGTCACTGAATAACATTTCAGACAGTGAGTCTACTCAAATTTTAAAAGACAAACATCACCATTTGCATAATGCTAGGGTGACCACCTGAATTTATGATCATATATTATAAACTGCAGAATAAGAAAAGCAACAGGAACAATTTTTGAGACTTGGAAAGCAACTTAACAAATAACAGTACGAGAGCTCTAAAGAAGGTTTTGAATAAGAAATAAGAATAAGATGGAAAATGTAGGAGAATTGACAGTTTGTATGTCATGTCTTGTATGCAATATGAAGAATGCCAAAGATCTCTTCCTTGAGAAATGAAATGTTTCCCATAAATTTTAGTGTAGACATAAATAACAATCTTAAAATCCATTCAACAGCTCCAAAATGAATGTGCAGATGGATAAACAGACATGATATTCCCATTTTATGTTAATTTTATGCACTTTATGCAAAGAACACATAAAAATACCTATGTTCATTGTCTTGCAGACCTCTGATTCTCCTTTTTTCATCATTACATTTACATTCAACTTAAATCACTTCATGAGTAGATCCAACAAAACACAACCCCGAAAATCATGCACAAATAGTACTAGTCACAGTTAAGACATTGGGATGTCAACTACGCCCAATTCATTTGTGCCAGTCTGCAGAGTGCAAACATGTTTGCTTTACAAGCCTTGGCTTTTACATCACACTCTAGAAAAAATAGTTCCTGGTCAGTGACAGAAATTAAGAAAAACCATTACAAGAGCAAGGAAAAATATCCTCTCAATAAAAATATACTACACAGCATCAATAAAGCTCTAAGTATCTTCTATGAAGTGTCATCTCCTTTGTTCAATTTGTGTTCCAGGGATGCAGCATTCACTTAATCCTCAATTAAAAACATGATGGTAAAAATCCATTCTGTGTGATAAAGTTGTGATTGTGATGTTTCATGTCTAACTCAATTATTCTAAACTGATCTAACTATTCCTACTCACTCCCTCATAAGAGGAAACAGAAATGGCCAGAATAAAGTTGTCATGCACAAACATCTTGAAGAGAAGTGTCTATTCCAACTCGATTCCAGATTTCCATACAAAGAAGTTACAATGAAAATTGAAGTTACAGCACTAGAAAGTGGGGCAACTATTTACTATGGAACACTGGCTTATATTACAAATATGAGTAAAACTTCCAATTTAAAATCTTCCTTTGGTATTTACATAAGTTGAAAGAAGCAGAAGACAAGGCAGGACAGAACAGCGTGCAGTACTGCAATTACCTATTACTTTTTAGAAAAAAAGGAATCTGAACCAAGAGGCAGCCACTGGAACACCCCCTTCTACCAAGAGATCTTGAAGTAACAGTATATCTGCCTCCACTCAAGCACTAAAAGTTTCGAACTACCACTTGCAAATTTCAAAACAAAAAAACTATCACATAAGTTGCCATCATGAGTGACAAATTAACTAGAATATAAGTGACCACATTATTGAAGAAGTCTGATGGGAAACAAAATACCTCTCACAAAGGTATTTTAACCATTTCCCCACGACCAATTTTCTTTTGGGTTAAAAATCCTATTCATATGATGATTCAAAAATATTTTATTCAAAGGTATACAGAAGGTACTGTAAATTTCTTACCCTCGAATGTGATTAATAATAAAAAAGTAGGTACCACGATTCACTCAACACTTGGACTTCTCATCTGCCATAACCACTGCACTGCTGTCCTCCTGCTGTGAGCATACCAGCTGCTGCTGGGACTGAGTCATTGACTGTTGACTGTGCAAATGATGATGGCGGTGATGGTGTTGGCTTCGTACTAATGAAGAATCCTTCTGCAATGGCTGTACTTGTACTCGATAGAATTTTGTTCCCTTTGGCACTCGGTAGCGGTTCTCTGACTGCAAGGCATCAATAAGTATGTTACCTCTTTCAGCAAAGACTGAATACTCTGAATTTTCACTAAAAGCTCATCAAAAGGCAATCAATGCAAATATAGTGAAATCTCAATTTTGGTGGTGATGGTGGGGGGGAAGTGAATTTAACAAACAGCAAGTGTGAAAAAAACTTCACATATTTCTTGCAGCTTCAAACTCACTGGTGATGATGAGAAACTGCACACACTGTGTTCATGTGAACAATGAACTGGGGTCCAGGTTTCATGTATGCAGCTGAATTTCATTCCTTCAATGGGGATAATGCGCTACATTGACACTGACAAACACTAAACTGGGGCACATATTGTACTGTATTATAAGGAGCTGTGGCTGAGATCACAAAGAATGAAAGCTAAATGTGGGAAAACCTTGGATCTAGAAACCTTACATCAGGATTTCACTGTAATGTAGGAAGTTATTTAGTCACGTTAAATCCACTTTCACAGTCCTACGTTAGTTATCACAATAAGTAAATAACTATTAAACCAACTAGTGTCCGAAAGTGATAAAAGTTTAGTAAATTTTATGATGAGGTAGGATAAATTACAAATGTTCAGAAATTATTATCCAACAACAAGTAGTGCAGCCACTACACTCAATGGTATGCACCAGCTTACTGATTGTCACGTCAAGTTAGGTTACATGGGATTAAACTGTTCAACAATGAATGAATGGGTTGGGCACAGTAAGGCTAACTCAGGGTGATTTTTGTTGGGAAAACTGATGAAACTATCTCTAGATCACAGTCATGGCCTGTTTGTAGGTAAATGGTAAATAAGCAATTCATTATCTTGTTAAAGATGCCACCTGAACTACTTACTGTAACCACATAAATATCACAATACTGACAGATGTATGCCTTTAAAATGATCATATGATTGACTCAGTTTGTTATGATTACACCATCATATTTGTGTATCTTACACTCTGTGATAATTTCTTTACGTTAAAATATGGTGATAATTTCTAATTAAACAGTACAAAATGGAGCCACGCTGGCACTGTGGCCACTTCTCCAAAGATCAAAACAGAAACCATTTCAGGAGTTCTGTGAATGTTCCCTGGCAACTTCACAACTTAGGAACAGAAAACAATACAGAAAATTTCTTATTCTGTCTGGTTAACTTAAGTTACAAGACATAACCAAAAAATATGTAATAAGATTTCTTATCGGCTCTCTAGCCCTGAGTTCGGTGACAAACACCACAAATTTCTTTTAGGAATATTGACAAATTTGAGGAATGCATGAAACTTTTCTCACAGTTCCCCAAATACCAATTGCTGAAGTGACAAACAATGCAACAAAATACAAATTTTGCTCAAATTCTAAACTTTAACAGCAAACCATGTAAATCCTTACATTCATGTTCATCTCATATAGCAAATGGGTAAACTTAGCACAAATGCCACATCCACTGCCAAATGTGATACCACAAACCTCACAAATGGAACATACTAAAGTAACTAACATAGAATATGTAACTGCATAAATAGTGATTAACTAATGCATAAATTAATAAAGAAATCTAACTTTATACCAAAAATATATAAGCTTACTAAAGGAATAAAATCTGAATACACAAGTTATTTGAAATCAAATTATGCTTTGATAAACTCATTTCACAATTTTCCACCTCCTCAAAACATTATGCAAATCTGTAAATAGATTACCATTCTATTCAACCAAAGTTAGTTCTACATTGAGTCCTTATATTCACTTGTGTCTATACAAATCTCTGATATTTTTGTTCTTACTGTTTGTTTCAAATCTATTGTTTTCATTTACATATTTCTTTTTGATTCTAATTGTTCTTACACATAATTAAAATATCAAAACAAAACTGTGCATATACAAATATTCATCATTTAACAAAGCTGAACATTTCTATAAGGTATGAAAACATTATGAACAGCAGAGGTCACAATGGAAGGACCACAAAATCACAAACACACATGCCTCTTTCAAACATTTCTATCCTTTCAGGAAACATGGCTACAAAGCAAATCTCTTTTAAGAACTCCACGTGACACTTACTTTCCTGGCATAGCAATATTCCTTGTCAGTAACTTCACCTGTGCTGTACAGCCGTCTTGGTGAACCATCTGTCAAAAGAAATCACACACAAAAGGTGACAAAAACAGCAAAATATTAGTGATGGTATCAAGAATGAAAACATCAGGCTTTATTAGAATTACAACATGCAGCAAATATGACTGAAACTCAGAATGGATGCAGGCTTCTCAGAGTATACGTAATATGAATGAAGCTTTGATAGAATGCCCGTGAGATACTCAATGATGGGAACAAGTTATGTATCTGGCAAGTTGTAGGATTTGAGGTTTTCATGGCAGTGAGTATGTAGATTGCTGTCTTCTGGGTTGTTGCACCATGTAGTCTGGTAGAAATATATTGACGTTTCAGAGGTCCTTGCTGCCTACATCATCAGGGCACAGTTTAATTTTTTATTATTTTATGATTATGTTGTATAAAAAATGTCTGATGAGATTTTATAAGGTGTACTGTGTGAAGTATGCGAACATCATGGTATATTAACACTTATAGTTGAAAAAGGACAAACTGTTCATAACTGCTATTTATCATCCACTGATCCCTACGAGTAAAGGGAAAGAAAGAACAGAAGGCATCCTCTGCCTTTTGACAAAGCTGGCGAGTGAAGTGGCCAGAGATAGAGCACCTAATAGGCACATACAAAGAGTGGACACAAAGCTCAACAAATTCTTATCCTTGGCACTAAATGGAGGTAAGAAGTTGCCTTCACACCCTGACTGCTTCATTGACAGGGGAAAAGCTCGTCGTACTCACTGGACAGGATGCAGAGCCACATTGGACTGGGTGCCCTTGTTGCAGTCTGCACCAGGTGTGAAAAATATTAATACCACATTTTCTTGATTTTAAAATGCCACTGCTTGTAGGATGCACCCTTAATTTAGTAATAGGTTTTCAGGAAAAAAAGACACTATACTGATTCTTAGATTCCATCAAATGTAAGAAACACCCTGATTTCAGAAATTTTAAAATGTGAAAAAAATTGTCTTAATATCAAGGTTTTATGGTCTCCATATTTCTAGTGTTCAGGAAATGTTCAATGCCAAAATCCATACTACATCTTGATCATGAGTCCAGCGAGAACAGAAATAACCACTGATAAATTTCCAATAGTAAAATAAAACCAGAGGAACAAACCAGATCCAGGGCAAAGTCCAAGTGTATCCAAGCAGTCCGAGTGTAAGAAGTAGAGTGTAGCCGTCTCCTGCAGGATTGTGTAGTTGCGATGCTCCTCATCCCACACCACCAGAACTGAATCACCAATGTTGCACCTGAAATCCCACACTTATCATAAGCAACATTAATCTTCCAACAATCAAATGGCAAAGAACCACTCTACAGAATAAAGTTAAGGTACAGTTACATCTTTGCCTAGCCACTACTCCAAGGACAGTGGAGGCAAAGCTCCACACATTTTTAGCCTTGACAGTAAATGAAGGCAAGCTGTCAGATTCATGCTCCAACTACTTTACACACACACAAGGATACTGCTCCCAGTGTTGGCTAAGCCTCCTTGGAACTAAATCCTGTCATACAGCCTACAGTAACTTTACTAACAAGTAAACAAGATTAATCTGCCAGCATTTTCTAGTAATAATGGGTGAACTACGTAAGAATGACTGAAGTTGATCATAACCATATCCACTGGCAAACCTATATTAATAAAGTTGAACCTTCAGTTTGAAATCAGAAAGCTAGCTCCCTTAAGAAATTGAACATTTTGTTCTATTTATTTTGTAATCAGAAACTATAAAAATCAGAAATCATCAAATGATGAAAAGCAACAACTCTGAATATATACAAAAATAAAATAATTAATTATAAGAGTACATCTCAAAGCAAACTCAAAAGAACATACATGTACAATCATGAAGATGACATCCTTCTGAGATATTGTGCCATGAAGTCTCACACAAGTAGATTGACATTACAAAGGTATGTGCTGTTTTCATCATCAGGGTGATAATCAACTTATTCTTTCCTGACGATGGAGGCAGCATGTACCTCTGAAAAGTTGGTCAACTCTGAGACTGCATTGTGCACTACCCCAGAAAGCTGTCATCATACTCGCTGCCATAAGAACTTGAAATCTTAAATGTACATTCATGCTCTATATAGCCCTCTTTCATTTATGCACATCCTCATTATAGCGTTAATGTAACAAGATTGGTTCTTTTATTTTGCTTCACTTTTAATAACAATCATGTTCATTTCCAATTTTTAGGCTTTGTTACTTCTCATGTTACAGTATTCCTCTCAAACATTGGAACAGAACTTAAGTGTTAACCCTGTATTTTATATTAAATGCATACAAATGTGTGGAAGTAGGTATGTAAATAGACTGGACTTCTGTGCCACATAACTCAAAGTACAATGACGATCAGCAAAATCAAGTTCCTTTATCTCATCAGTTTTCTACTCCCTCACCATGACTAGGTCACCCATGTTAAGCTGCAGGTCCATTCTGCCAGCTATTATCATAATTATTCTGTCAGTAAATGTTTTTAAATCTGTCTCATTGGTGTTCCCGCATCACAAATTCCTTCACCACTGCCAGGGAAGAAGAAACAGTCCATAACAAGGAGCATCTGCTACAACTAATAAATGGGAATATACTCACGATGAAATGCTGATCTTCCCTTGCTGAATGAGAGATGTTGTGCTCTGTGTCTGCAACAAGATACACAATTGTTAACACCAGTTCAAGTACAGAGATACAGAACATTTTCTGGTTCTCATGTAACTCTACTTCAGTATCACCTACCACTTTGAATTACTACCCTTATGCAAATATAAGATGAGATTTATTTTCACACTTATCATTTTTAAGTACACAGATAAATTATGTCCATATACTTTGTGGCATCTTTTAAACGTCTGCATATATAACAAAAACCTAATCATAAATTTAAGTATAAATAATTTCTGGGGATAAGTAACTAAAAGCAGTTAACTTACTACACACTCAGATATTGCAGACAGGACTAAGAAATAATAAGAATATAAATGAAAGAAAAAAGATCATAAAACATTAAATGGGAAACTTTGTTATTACTTCTTATCACTGCTCTATGAATTTTGAAAGTGTCTGACTGACTGACTAACCAACTGACAAACCATCCAACTTCAAGGAGCAGAGTTAGTTATTATTGAGAAGCCTTTTATGTGACCTAAACGTTCATCACTTTGTCCACAACAGCATGCCACTAGTCTGTATCCTGAGTCTCACAAATCCAATCCACAACCTACAACCCTATTTCCCTAAGACCAATTTTAATATTTTACTCTCAGCTGTGCCTAGGTCTTCTGAGTGGCCTCTTCCCTTCTGGCTTTACAATCTTCTTGATTTGATCATCCCAATCATACATGGTAAAGAGTACAATTTACAGAGCTCCTCACTGTGTGTATGTCTAAGTACACCTGAATCTGCAGTACAATGAAAATGTTCGTACATATTTTCAGGTCTTTTGTTAGCATGTCACAATCAACAGCCTCTATTCAAATGACACTCACCAACTTCTCCTGTAAACGATGTTGTGAAGGGTCAGGACTTGTAGCTGCATCTCGACTGCTGACCCTTTGCCTGTCAACAAATATCACACTTCTAATTCATACCATGCTTAAACTGCAAGTGGCAATAACATAAATGCTCTAGCATGATGGTAACTGCAAGAAGAACAAGTAAATCTTGTTTACTGGATAGTTTTCTCAGTAGCGTGGGGATTCAGAACTAATGAGGAACAGTTTTACTTCAAGCATATAGCCAAATACATTTCCATTAAAGTTCTGTAAAATTTTGTAGCCACGTACAGCATACCACAACTTCTTTGATTTCACTATCCTAACCGGATGACCTAAAACATATGACCTAAACATTCTTAGAATCTAAAGAAAACATGGGATGCATTATATTCATGGACTAAGATTAGTCACTGGAGCAGTAATGCAATTACTAGGGTGTGTTAAACCTTAAATGAAATGGGACATTTAAACTCCCTACTCAATCCTGGGGGCAAGATATTAAAACATGAAAGCTAGAAATTCAATATTTCACTTCAACTATAACACATCTTCAAGAAATAATTATTTTCTTCTAATTTTTAAACTACATTCAGAAGTACACAAAATGAGGACATCAGAACAAAACAATTTTAAAATTTATGCATAATAAGTTCATAAAATTTATAGAATAGTAATCTTTAAAAAAGATCCACACATAGTTCGTTACATGCATATATGTAGTGTCCTCCTATGCTTCTGACAAACAGCACCATATTTCTGTCTTGCCTCCTTTTCACATGGCAGAAGCATAATTACAAATGTCTTCTCTTAGCTGTGGCACTATGTTGTCTGAATAATGTTGTACTGGCACTCTATGTCCCACATCATTAGCTCACTTCAAACACAGTCAGGCCATCAACTAATAGAATTCTGAATAGTAGGATTTGAGGCTTTCACAGTGGTGAGTCTGGAGATGGATGTCTTCTGGGCTGTTGTGCCATGTAGTCTGGTAGAAGTTTACCAACATTTCAGAGGCAGCAAGGACCTCTAAGCATCAGTAAACTTCTACCAGATTACACAGTGCAACAACCCAGAAGACATCCATATTGAATTTTGAATATCAACAATTAGTTTTATTCCCAATGTTATTTCTGTATATTACCATGTAACTCATAATTAAGGTGTTCAGAAACCTATAAATAGATTCATATACCATTTTTCATCATCCTTCTCTCAAATAATAGTACAGTAGTTGGTCTACCAAGTCAACCTCATTAATGCATTCAATTTTAATCCAACAATAAAATTAGCTCGATTATTCTTTTATTGAAACAATCCTGGCTGGTGTGAAGACCATGAAAAGTGGGAACCATAATGATCCTTTTGCCACCCACTTTATGAGAGAAAGAGGTCTGCTTTCACATAACCTCTTTCCTATTTAGTTTCCTCCTTTTTGGGAACAGCATTTTTGGTTGATATCAGTGCCTCAAACTATTCTATTTTTCAAATGCTAACAGGGTTTCTCAGCATGCATTAGGATGCCTCAGTGCAACACTCGCTTGCCTTCTTACACAGAAAATGCTCCATTTAAAAAATTTCTTGTTTCTCACTTGATGTAATAACTAATGCAACTTGCACAAATGATGTCTACTGCTGCATCTTGTATATTCCTACATGTAGTACTATGCTACTGATATAAAAACCTTGAATACGTTGTGCATCTGTTTTATATGTAAACATTTTATTAAAAAGGTGTATGGTATCTGGATAAATATACAGTGAAACCTCGATGCATCGTTTTCGGCGGGGGTGGGAAATAAAAACGATGAATGCGGGAAAACGATAGATGCGGGAAAGCATTAAAAATTTAAAAAAAAACAATGTTTCTCTTTCAAAGTTACTTCTTTTTACCAAAAAAGTCTTTAATGGACAACTGGTTTGTCGAAACTTTACGTTTTAGGCAAAACAGAGCCCTTTCCACGTTCAAAATGTTTTCTTCGTCACGTTCACTAATATTATGCGCATAAAAGAACGACTTCACTTTTGCCAATGCAGCGTGTGCTTCGGCAAAACTCGGCAAAGTTCGGGCTCGCATTCGTCGTTTCTCCCTCTTCCTCACCGCTCCCTCAACCTTCGCGGACTATAACAAGAAAAATGGAAGTACCAGTACTGCCGAACTCAACGAAACGTAGCTGTAGAAGACACGATATGAACCAGAAGAATGAAAAAGTTTCGCTCGCCTTTCCTTTGTACTTATAATAAAAGCATTTGTGAAGAAATTCACACTGCACATGCCATCTGGCATCGCTGGAACGAAATATGAGTGCACCCAAATTAAAATCGTAAAATTTCTGACAATGGGCACCGCCATTCACTCCAACTATCACCCCTGCACCGCTGACCCCTCATTCCAAAAGAATCTGTGCTGGTTGGGCGACATAACAGGTTACCGCTACTGTGTATTCCAAAAACATTGTGCGTCTTTCGGTATTAATTTATCTCAAAAATCTGCATTTTAAATTCTCAGAAACGATCATTGCGGGAAAATTGTGGGCCGGGACTAAGATTTTTGAACGATCGATGCGATAAAACGATAGTTCGAGGAACGATAGAAGCGGGAAAATGTAACATTATTTTATATGGGATGTATTCGGGACCGAACAAAACGGACGATGCATCCGGGAAAACGATAGTTCCGGGAACGATGGATAGAGGTTTCACTGTAGTATTAAAATGGAGATTACTGAAATGTAGTCTGAGGGGAAAACTAGACTGAAATGGCTTAGGATCACGTCCAATGACAAGTTTCAATCAATTGATCAATTTCTAGAACACTTAAAGATACTTTAACAGCTGCAGTGTTAAATAAAATGGTGAGAGGCGATAAGTGAAAAGCAGATACATAACTGGTACAAGGCAGTCATGACCAATTTGCAGGTAACATTCACCTAGAAACTAAGTGTAAAACACAAAAGAAAGCAACCCTCAGTGAGGATAACAGGAAAACCAGTTAAACTATAAACCACTTCAATATAAATTTACAGCATTACCACTACAGCAACCTACTTGCTGACACTCTTGATACTCGAAGTATCTGAGCTTCAGGTTCTGTTACCAGAGATTTAGAAAGATGGATGGATAGCTAACCACAAGAATATAAGTCAGAAAAAGTCTGTGACTCACTGCACAACAGCTACTGAGGTATTCATCTCTGCTGCCTTCTTCTCATGCTCCTCTGCCATCTGGGCCTGCTGAAGAACCTTGTGCGCTTCTAGCACATCCACACGATCCAGAAGGGGCCACACTGCTGATCCAGCACTGGAGTCAGGACCATAACCACTGCAATGAAATAGGGTACAATTCAAAGATGTTTACATAACAATACTTTCATTACAGAAATAAATGACAAAACCACATAAACACACTAACAGAATTAGAATCCAAACCTTATATAAAAATATGAAAGTATGATACTATTCCAACATTAATGGCTACTCAGTCATCACTATAAGACAGGCACTTTATACAAGACCTTGGGAAAGGAGGAAAGAAAATATAAATGTCTCCATGTTTGAGACTTAGGAAAAAATATAATTGCCATTTTCTTACATTTTCAATCTTTTCAATCGTGAAATTCTTGCAATAATTTCTTTGCCTTGAAAAATAAAAACTAATTCTTGGGCTGTTCTTTTATCTACAACTTGATAAATAAAGTTATAATTTGCAAGAGAAGCTAACTGGACTGATTCTCTTTCCATAGATCCAAAATAAACTCTAGTACCACATATCAGAACTGACAATTATTTAACTGATGCATTCAAAGGGTTAAGAAACTGTTAAAAATTAATCAATCTTCATGTGAATTTGCAGCTCTGATTAAATAAGAATTCCCTAAAACCAAATTTTCAAATTTCAGTAGGAGCAAAGTGCAAGTTTTCTACCATCTAGGACCAAATTCTTAAAGACTCAGCACAATTTTGACATTATTCCACTGCCCTTGTTTCATCTTACTATAAAAATTTGTGATTCCTCGTTGTCATCAAAAAATGACGTCATCAACAATGTCAACTTATGTTTTTTATACTCGGCATTGTTGTGGAACACAACAATGCCGAGTACAACACAACAATGCCGAGAAAACAAATAACGCTTAGTACCAAGCCAGTCGCATTATCACTGCTCTACAAGCAGCACGTCGCATTCTTGAATATTGACTGACAGTTGGCCTAAAACATCAGGAAAGTGAAAGAAGACGTTATCAACTATTTGAAGTATCAACTCTAACAACTCCAACAAGGTAAACTGATACTCATTCGATATATTACGATTAAGAAAGTATTATGAAAACTGACTTTATGATTACGAAAGTATTATGAAAACTGACTTTTGATCGATATTACGACGAAGATTTGCTAGGGTGGGGCTGGACGTAATAAGTTGACTGAACAAGAACTGTTGGCCTCTAAACAGCGATGTAAAGAACTACAACAGACCTATTTCAGAAATAAAGAAAAGCGAAAGAAGACTTAATTGATAAACGAGACCATATTAAGAACACATGTAGAAAACTTATTCAACAAAAACAGAAGAGCAAAAAACAAACAAACGAAGATTTGCAAGAGTGGGGTTGGACGCAGAAAGTTGACTGATCAAGAACAGTTGGCCTCTGATCAGCGAGGTAAAGAACTAAAACATCAGACCTATTTAACAAATAAAGAAAAGCGAAGGTAGACTTACATTGATAAACGCAGAAAATCTTATTCAACAAGAACAGAAGAGCAAAAAACAAACAAACGAAGATTTGCAAGAGTGGGGTTGGACGTAGAAAGTTGACTGATCAAGAACAGTTGGCCTCTGATCAGCGACGTAAAGAACTAAAACATCAGACCTATTTAACAAATAAAGAAAAGCGAAGGGAGACTTACATTGATAAAAGAAGAAGAACGTATTCAACAAGAACAGAAGAGCAGAAGAAAACAAACGAAAACTTGCAAGGGTTGGTTTGGAAGTAGATAGTTGACTAACCAAGAACAGTTGGCCTCTGAACAGCGACGTAAAAAACTAAAACATAAGACCTACTTAACAAATAAAGAAAAGCGAAGGGGGAATTACTTGCAAGGTTAAGGTTGGGGTTGGACGTAGATAGTTGACTAACCAAGAACAGTTGGCCTCTGATCAGCGACGTAAAGAAGTAAAATATCAGATTACAAGAAGCGCTCCGAAAGGATTAGTCGTCGTTTTCGTCAAAAAATGACGTCATCAACACTATCACCTTATATTTGTTTATACACGGAATTGTTGTGGAACAACAATGCCGTGTACATAACAATGCAGAGTAAAGAAATAACGCTTAGTACCAAGCCAGTCGCATTATCACTGCTCTATATCGTCTCCGAACAGCGGCATTAGACTATTTAAGAAATGAAGAAAAGTAAAAGAAGACGTTACAACACCAAAAAGGTAATCTGATAATAATAATAATATTCATCCAAGTCATACTGTTCTTCAAGGGTTAAAACATTTGAATAAGACACTAAATTAACACCCCGAAGGGGGTTAGTTTAGTGTCTTACTCAAGATTTTAAAACGCATGGGGAGTTAGTCAAGTGTTTTAAACCCCCATTCGTGAGTGAGGGTTAATTTAGTTTCTTACTCAATGGTTGAAACACTTGAATGAGACTTAAACTAACCCTTCCGAAGGGGGGTTAGTTTAGTGTCTTACTCAAGAATTTAAAACGCAACCAACCCACCCGGAGGGAGGATCGTCAAATATTTTAACCACCATTCGGGGGGGGGGGGGGGGGGGGTTTAGTTTAGTTTCTTACTCAAGTGATAAAACACTTGAATGAGACACTTAACTAACCCCCCGAAGGGCAGCTAATTTAGCATGTTACTTAAGATTTCGAAACGCAACCAACCCCCTATTGTTTTAACCCTCAATTCGAGGCGGTTAGTTTAGTTTCTTACACAAGGTTGGTTGCGTTTTACACACTTGACCAACCCCCCCCCCCCCCCGTAGGAGCTCCGAAAGGAGCGCCCTGCTCTAGTATTTAAAATCTGATCCTGCATGAAAATATACAGGGGCTTGGAGGTAAAGTTTCATGTATCCTGACAAATGCACTAATACAGATGAGAGGACACCTTTAAACTGCCTGTCAGTCTGCATGTGGTGGTGAAGAGAAAAAAGCCAATCATCGGACCCACAATCAATTAAATATATCACAGGCGAGCAATTTCATGTGTGTGAAAATGGACATATATTGATGTGACTGTAGGCCAGAGGGTCTTGCAAGAAAAACTCAGTACTTCAAAAATAGTTATACATGCTGATTCACCATCATTTATAGTTTATCAAACTGCATAAAAACTGCACTATTAAGTGATCACAATATACTCCACAACTCATACGTATGGTATTCTTTAAGCATCTGTAGTCCAAATTCACTTTCAGAGTGAAACTGAACACTGCATCAGGGTGGATGAAACAGTGTCCAGAACAGCATTCAAAATGTGATACATCTGTATAAAGGGGCAGTGAACATGACTGGTGGTATTCAAAAAAGAAAATGAAGATGGCTGTCTTCTGGATTGTTGTACTACATAGTCTGATAAAAGTTTACTGATTAGGATTTGAGGTTTTCATGGTGGTGAGTCTGAAGATGGCTGTCTTCTGGATTGGTGCACTGTGTAGTCTGGTAGAAGTTTATCATTGTTTCAGAGGTCCTTGCTGCCTCGATTAATAGGGTGATGCAAATATGCAGAAGATAGCCATCTTCCAGTTTACTGATGTTTTATAGGAGCTTGTTGCCTCCATCATTGCTCTGATGATGGAGGCAGCAAGCACCCCTAAAACATTGGTAAACTTTACTAGACTACAATGTGCAACAACCCATAGGATAGCCACCTTCATACTCACCACCACAAGAACCTGAAATCTCAAAGAAGAAAGCATTTACAAAGAAATATGCTAAATGTTAAGAAAGCAAGTCACTATACATGCATAATAGTGACATAGTGAAACTTGAGGCACCTTTAAAAAGTAGCCAAATCTGTAGTAAATAGAACAAGTCAGTACCTTTGTGGACCACAGTCTCTACTGTCTGTCAGGAGTCGGATTGTTTGCTGGTGACGCTGACATTCCTCAACCAGTGAGGCTTCACGCATCCGCAGGATTCCCAGCTGCCGTTCTTTGTCGTCCAGCACACGCCGCATTGTCTCATTGAACCACACCTAGTGATGAGCACAGCCACAATACAAATTATAGGACAGCTGTTACTTCAACGATTACACTTTCTGAATGCAGTCTCTATATGCTTATTGTTTTTAAATGTACAAATCTTAACCTTGTCTCTGCCAGTAAACTAAATGAAGTTGCCTTACAAGTTTACAAGTTTGCTAGGCCTATCATGATCATACATTCTTGATGTTTAGAGGCTGGTATTATATAGCATGTACATTAAATATTTCACGTTCTGCTTTTATTGATTTAAGGGTATCAAGGGCTGCCAAACTGACCTGTCTTTCTGCCTCAGAGCGTACACGAGCTTGCTTGAGCTCCTGCTCAAGCCTGGCCTCCCAGCGTGCTCGCTCCTGCTCCACCGCTTTTCTCACCGATGCCTCCCGTTCTGTTGCAAGATCCTCACGTATCTGAGCTACAATAGCTTCATGATTAACCAGCTCAATCAGTTCGCACCTCTGTCAACAACCAAAAGTGCAATGACATGACACATATTTCAGTCCCATCACAACCAAAACACTGAGCAATTTCATTAAAGCATTAAGAAGCTAAGTTTTATGGACTATGCCATAATGCTTCAGATTTGGATAGATTCTTATAAGCAATAAGTATATTCGTAATGCATTTTCACAAATACCCAATGCCTTTGCACAACCAGTACATAGTTTATGATGTGAATTTGTGAAATATTAAAGAATATATGTCAAGCATAAGTGTATATGATACAGTGTTTTAAAATTTGAACACAATGTCCTTCATTTATTTCTGCTACAGCCTTATTATTGAAAGGATCTTACATCCTGCAACAGGAAGATGACATGCAGTAATGTCTCAACTATGTTACTAACTTGCCATTCAAATGCTATTTGGTAAGATTTAAGGTTCTCACGACAGCAAGTATGAAGGTCACTGGTTGTCTTCTAGGTTGTTGTACCATGTAGTCTCCACAAAGGAGACAGCAAACAACTCTGAAATTCAGTTAACTTCTTCTACCACGCTACACATTGCAACAACCCAGAAGACAGCCATATTCAAATACTACCTCCTCAAATCTAACACAAAACTGTAGAATATGAAAACTAACATCAACATATGTGAAGTCTGTTAATTTTTCACTTTTTTACACACACTTCCTAAATGTTCATCAAACTACGTGTTTTGGATGTGCCAATCTTCAGGTTCAATGTGTCTACATTTCTGAAACATGTGGTTTGATCAACACTTACGAAGAATGTATAAAAATTAACAAGTGAATAAACATCAAGTATCTGAAAAATATACACCAGGATGCTGCACTACAAAAGTGTACATATGTTCTTCCAAAGTCAACCACGCTAATATTATACTTTCAGCACAACTTTAACCAATTTATACAAACATCCTGCCTTTGCAACATCACTGTCAGTCTTACAGGGAAATGACTTCAACCACACTTCTGCTTTTGAAGACTTTTTTACCTTCTTCTGATGCATGCATATGAAAGCTGTCTAAATCAAGCACACTACAGACATAAGAACTCCTTCCTTCTGCCGCATTCACTTGATGCAATCCAGGATAAGAGTATGATCCAGTCATCCTATCCAAGATTTGAAACATTCATGGCAAATGAATATTATAAAATCCTCTCACGTGATCAGCGTTGAAAACCAATGTTCTGGAAACTGTTTCTGTCTCCGTCATCAGGCTGACAATGGTTTTTAACTCAGCATTGACACGGCTGTTTATTTGAGAGGGTTTTATTACATCCATTCACCCTGCCTGGATGATCACACCTTTTATCCAGACCGTTGGTAAATGGCTTTCCTTTTAGGACAATGCATACATTAGCAGTTTTCAGTTACGAGGTGCGATCGGAAAGTTTCAAGACTGTGTCAATAGAGGGCGAACCGGATGTAGTACGAGCTCCTGCCGCTAGGGGGTGCGGCCTACATTCATAGTGAATCAGTGTGCCAGCCGGCATCATCGAATTAGCATTTGTTTCTTAGTTACGGGTGTTTTGGTAGTGCATTACACCAACCCTCCTGCGATTTCGGAATGGCGGATTTTCATGAACAAATCAAATTTTGCCAAAGACTTGCCAAAACAGCTACGGAAACCTATGAAATGCTAAAGCAAGCATTTGGGGAGTCCGCAATGGGTCGTGCACAAACTTTTGTGTGGCATTCACGTTTTAAAAATGGCCGAACCTCTGTCGATGATGACGAGCGTTCTGGACGACCATCTTTGAGCACAACGCCCGAAAATGTTACGAAGATTCTGCAGGCCATTCACAAAGATAGACGTCGTACCATCAACGACTTGTGCGACATTGTTGGGATAGGCTATGGGACCTGTCAGCTGATTCTAAAGGAAGAACTCCACATGCGATGCATCGCAGCCAAGTTTGTGCCAAGGCTTCTGTCTGAGGACCAGAAGCAGAATCGACTTCTCGTTTGTCAGGAGCTCAAAGATCTTGCCGGATCGCCCGATTTAGCTCCGTGTGACTTCTTCCTCTTCCCAAAGATGAAAATTCAGCTAAAGGGAAGGAGATTTGAGACGATAGAAGAGATTCAGGCAGAATCGCAGATGGTGCTTGACAGGCTGACAAAGAAAGATTTTCAGGGATGCTTCCAGGCTTGGCAGCGGCGCTGGGATCGTTGTGTTCACTCCCAGAGGAACTACTTCGAGGGTGATGGATGAATTTAATACCTGAGATAAGTGTACGGGTTTTTATAGGCGCAGTCTTGAAACTTTCCGATCGCACCTCGTATGTAGCACAAGTTTACATTGGCTGTTGTTTTCCATTGCCACCAATACTTAGTATAACACACAAACAGGGGCTTGATCAGCAACATTTTGGAAAAAAAGTGTAAGAATACCGCTTCCATTACTTGATAACACACTTTTTAAAACAATACTTATTCTTCATGTGTATCTGGAAGCCACCAGTCACTTATCTTCTTCCAATATACAAATTATTTCTTGCAAAAAAAAAAACCACACACATCCCTTACTTGCCTCGAAACCTTGGGTTCCACAACTTTCTCCAGTGCTAAGGCCCTTATTTGACACATTTTGGTGGATGCTGTGTATCTAAACTGCACAAATTTCACTTGCCCATTCACAAAGCTTTTCTTCTACTTCAGGATAAGCCCTTTGACTACCACTGATTTGCATTATCAGTTCTTCCTTCTTTCCACAATATCTTAAACAACTTTTAATAATGTCATATTTTCTTCTAGCAGCACAATTTACAATTTCCTCTACTTCTCAAATTATTTTCAGCTTTTCACAAATTGTAAAAGATGAAAAACACATTTCTTTAGTATTCATGTTTAGCAGAACATGCATGCAGTACCTTACAAATATGAACGATCTCAGTGTGACGTTTCCTTTGTGTCACTCTGTACTTCCTTATTTTCCTTCGTGTCACCCTGTTCTTAACCTTAGGGTAAGGGCGCTCTGCACGCGTTTTGCTTGGAGGTTCATGGGTAGCGGAATGCATATTGGGTGGCGGGATGCGGGTGACTGTCCGCACTGCACTTCGTGGGCAGCTTGCTATGTGCAGTGCGTGCAAGTAGGAAGGGCATTTAATGAGACCATATTCAGCAAGAAACCTGGATGACAAGAAACCTTTCTTTAATTACCGGTTGTCTAGTGCTCGAAGAAGTGTAGAATGTGCTTTTGGAACAATTTGTACTAAATGGCGAATTTTGCTTAAATGTATTGAGACAGATGAACATAATGCAACTTCAATTGTGAAAGCTATATGTATTCTTCATAATTTTGTTCTGGAACATGAGGGACCTGACTCAAGTTACTTAAAAGTTACTAACAGTGTGGGATCTGTGCCATGGCAAAATGATTATTCTTTGCCGGAATATATTCTGCAACACCACAATACAATATAAATGTAACTAATTCGGAACGTATGGAAATTTTATGCAAACGAACTCGATAACATATATGCTATTTAATAAAATTTCAACTAAACATCCTTTCCTATTTCTTCAGCAACTTCTTCCCACTCTCTCCTCAACAGAGCAGTATGTTCATGTAAATCATGATTTGGATCCCACCGTGGCCTTCTACGGAACACAGCGCTGATCAAAAGTCTTTCATTGTCATAGTTACACTCAAGATAAGTTACACAAGGCTACACACTGCTGATTGTGATTGTATCCTGCTAGGTAGTGAACGATTTTAACCGACAGGTTCATTCTGCTAGCGGGGAGGGTAGCGGTTAGCTTCGAGGTAGGTGGGTCAGTGCGGCCGCCTACATAAGGTTTCTGTTGTTGGTTACAATCGCGTTCCCGCCAAGCGGCTTGCTACCCTCCAACCTCCAAGTGAAACGCGTGCAGTGCAGCCGTACCCTTACTCTTTTCCCGTCAGTGTGCCCTGGTCTCTTCCAGCTTTGCTGTACAGGCAACTCTCAGTTTACGAACGAGTTCCGTTCCAAGACGTTGTTCGTTATACGATGTTGTTCGTTATATGTATCTTGCATTCTTGAGCTTTTACGATACATATCATGTTCATAACTAGAACGTTCGTAAACTGAGAGTTGCCTGTATTATAAGGGAACTGGGGTGGATGAGTTTCTGCTCGGTGATTGGACATGTAACGTCTCCTCCATTTTCAGACCAAAACTACTTCAGGGGGTGGGCTCTCTCCTAATTTCGAAAGGGGCAGAGAACTGACACAGGTTTCTGGGGGGCTTTGCAATCCATCATCTCATCGCTGTGTTACTTGTTTGTATCTATATATATCCAGTATATAATTTTGTTAACAAATAATATCTATGATGTCATTTTGCTAATAAATAATAACAAAAAGAGGGTTGTGGGCCAGTGTGTTTCATCTGAGATTAATACTACAACTGTGTATGCCTTAGCACACTGATATGCAACATGAGAATCACACTTGAAATGAGTAGTGTTGCCAAACTCAATCATGAATAAGTTGTGCCCCATCTCCCCAACTTTTTTATTGTACGTTCTTCAGACAGAAGCAAGCAGAGCATCTTAGAAAATATGGTAATCTGTACTGGTAAATGAAGGAAATAATAAATCCAAATAAGTGTCCAATTAATTAACTTATTGATTAAATAATAAGCTTTTATACCAAATAGCTCACTCCATAGTCCAAGATGTTCCTACCACAGCTTTCTTACTCATCTAATCAATAAATTACTTGCTATTAAGAAACCTAACAGAGCATCTCTGTGTTCATAAAAAGTCTGCCTTTGGATCATATTTTGAGTCAATTCAATCATGTTCACATCACTGCAACTTATTTCTTTGAGATTCTTTTCAATATTATCCTCTCAAACTATACTCACATTTCCCAATGGTGAGTTCTTATCAATGTTTAAAGCCAAAACATTGTATTCATTTATTGTCTTCATGAATACTATGTTTTCTAATGTTCTACCTTAACAATACTCGGTGAACGTACTGTCACCTCATTATGTAATTTTCTCCATTCTCCCATTATTTTGTCTACTTTAAAAATAAAATAACTCCTTCATGAAAATTTAAGGATCTTCTGTTGTATAACTTGGTGGAACCTCTATTCTAACAGAACAAATTTTAGCTACTAGTTATACAACTTGTCACTATCTTACTGCATGGCATACCTCTATCTTTTCAAGACTGCCATCACTGGGACTTCGCTCCATAGAAGTGGTTGCCATGAGCCTGAAACGAGATCGGAGCCCCTCAAGTTCTGTCTTATAGCTGTGAGTCAGTTGATCAGAGAGATCTTTGAGTGCTGTCTGCTTGTTGGCCTCTGCTCTTTCCAGCTGCCCCTGCAAACCACTGCACTGTTCCCTCATCTCTGACAGCTTAAGCTCTAAATTCTGTACTGCTTCTTGCCGGACATGCACTTCCTCCTCCAACCGCTCCTCCATCCTTGCTTGCAAGGATGCCAATTCTTCTTCCTTCATTACATTGGTCTAGAAACACAAAATAAAATCTCTCACCAGTGAACCAGTACGACAAACTGAATGAAAAATAGAAGTATATTAAGAGTTCAAACATCATAAAATCACCCGAAGACCTGAGATTCATAAATGTTTCCATCTCAGATCAGAAAAACTGAAGGGCAGTTTCCTTGAACCAGTGTTCATAAGCCATGAGAAGAAGTGATTTAAATATCTGTTATGTATTATGTTTTAATATAATGGATTTCCTTGACTTTTTAAACATTTTAAAATTTCTGAAATTGGGAAGCACCTTACATTTGATGGTGTTTAATAATCGATATACCATCTTTCTCCCTAAAACCCTATTACTGAATCAAGGGCGCATATTACAATCAATTGCATCTTAGTTTTGGTATAATCTACTGTACTTTTCTGTAAGTTTTCATGACTGGAGTTCAATGTATAACTTTGACTTAAGAATTGATGTGACTCTCACCCAAAAGCTGCTACTATGCTACATGCGGCAAAAATAAACAGCAAAATTAGTAAGTTAAAAATCATTGTATATTTGACACTGAATGTAGTATAAATCCATGGTAATTAATTTATTGACAAAAACGTATCAGTCAAATCATTAGTTTTACAGAACACTTTTGAGTTTTTATCATCTAAAATTCAGACTTTGATTAAACTACTCACAGGTGTATAAAAAGGTAACTACATCTGTCTGTTAAATCTGTGTGCCTAAGTGTAAGCAGGCAACTCTGAAGAATGTATAATGAGGAACTGTAATTTATAAAGGTCACAAACTATTGGTAAGGTATAGAAATTAAGATATGTAATTATAGATTTGACACATAGCTTATATTGGACAAAAAAAATGCATACAGAATTTTAGCAGAAAAGCATTTGCAAGAGTGGCACTTGGAATAATGAGGTGAAGGAAGAATAACATCAAACTGGATTTAAGAGAAACTGTGATGCTTGAAGATGAACAGAACTGGCTCAGGATTATGCCCAATGGCAGGCTTTGGTAACAGTAGCATCAAACCTTCTGGCTGTAATACCAGAGAGATAATTACTTAACAAAGATATTAATTACAAAATGTTTACATATCAAACCTGCTTCAGTATTCGAATCTCCTCATCATTTGTCTCAACTGCAGTTCTGACATCTTTCCTGAGAGAATCCATCTCCAGCTCATGGTCTACAGTGAGGCGCTGTAATTGTTCCTGCCGAAGCACTTTCTCAGATGCCACGGCAGCTTCATATTGCTGTCCCAGTGCTGCCAAGAGATGAACCTGCAGTCTGCCAAATTCAACCTGCTCCTGCTGGACATGAGCCCGCAAGCCAGCCAAATCAGCCCGCAGTCTACTGACCATGTCACATGTGACATATGCACAGGCACTGAGCTGCTCACGCAACCGTTCCACTTCGCTGCGGGTGTTGCCCAAATTCTCCTGAAAACCACCCACACCAATATTTGATAACTGAGATCTCAGGTTCTATTGGCAGTAAGTATGAAGATGACTGCTGAGATGTTGCACCATGGAGTCCCATAGAAATTTACTGACATTTCAGAGATGCTTACTGGCTCTATCGTTAGGGCAAAATGCCCTGGTGATTGAGGCAACAAGCTCCCCTGAAATGTCAGTCAATTTCTGCGAGACTACATAGCACAACATCCAAGAATATGCATTGCTGCTCCTAAGGTGCACTAACCAGTAAAGAAAATCTTCACAGTTCATAAAATATATATATATAAAAAAACATTTTCACTGCACTGGCTGATTACGATATGGAATGTTTGGCTTTGACAGTTCTATTACCAAAAAAGTAAGAGTGAGAGGAACAGAAGAAAATCATGTAAAACATAATAAGTATCTCTTAAATATGGCATGTCATAAAAGACAAATAATTTTTTACACCCTGAAATAAATCTGTGAAATAGGCATAATTAATTTCTTTGTAGTCTGTGTGGGCAAAACACTTCCATTATTACATAAAAAATTTCTTTCACTCCATTCCTTACAAAGACAATTCCAATTAATGGTACAGAGACTGTGCCTTTTTTTATCATTATGAGGAACAAGATTTTGTTCATAAATAATGATGATCACAAATCCATAATTCAAGCTGTCTTAAAGCCTCTCCTATTTTAATGCCAACCTTACCATGATCTGTGCACTCTACAACAATGAGGCTCTGGTGATAAAGATATGATAGTATAAACATAACTCTGGTATGCAAGAAATACCACTATCAAAATTTACTTATATTAACTTATTTTTAAGACTGAGTTCCATTTATTTAATTTGTTAAGTCTCAAATAACAAATGCAACAAAGTCAACTTTAAACCAACTAATCACATAGTAATTTCTTCTCAGTATTTTGCTTAGAGCTGTTAAAATGCAAATACTGATAGTACTTGCACAAAAAAATTCATTATCAGCTATAAAACTAGTAAAGAAATATGCAAATGTGTGTAGTCCACTTACAACCAATTTCCCAACACAGTAACTTCACAACAAAAATACATCACATCTGACCACAAATATTCTCCATGATCTGCTACAGAAACTGTAAAATCAATTAAAAACTGTGTTAAAAATGGTCTTCATCTAATACAGAAAACATGAAAAACATTACAATGGGTCATCAGGTGGATAAGAGGTGGGGTTGGGAAGAACTGGGGACAGTGACTGATCAAGGCCCAAAGCTAGCAAACAGAAACTATGAATCACTATGCACAGCCAGAACCAAATCCCATTTAGAGACAAAGAAACACTGAGAAAATAATAAGATTTCAAAGCAGAAATACAATGAAGACAGAAGACATTTCCTTTTCATGTTAACTTTAGGCTGGAATACTTACCGCTCTATGTGGGTCAATTTATACGACCTGTATTCAATAAACTATATCATAAAGGTGAATAAGAATGGACTCGCCTCAACACCTACAACCAACATAACCACTTGATGGATGCACAAACATGAACCCCAGCCACTCAGATTAGGATTTACCATTGATAAAATTTACATTTAGAGGACATACAGTTACAAGTCACTATCAGTTCTAGCCTTATTACTCATGGTATGCAAATACCATATATATGTACATTAACAAGATAACAATCTAGAAAAAGGTGCATTAAAAGCACTTTAACCCCCCTGATTAATATTCATCTACATTACATGAACCTGAAACAGAGTTCAATAAAAATGCACATATGTGAATGTTCTACAACTCTTCCTGCTGGGCTTTTAAATTCAGTCCTCACTTTAAATGCGAGGGTTTAAATCTCAGGGATGGAATTTTCAACTGTCTAAAGAAAATATATATTGCAAATTTCAGGAACTTTACATTGCCTTTAGTAGAGTCTGAGCAAAATTCATAATGCAAACTCCACAAAGAGCACAAAAAAATCTTGTTTCCCCTTTTGATGTTCTTTTCCAGACACACACTGCAACATCTTGTCAGGACCGCATCACATTTGGTGATGAAAAATTTAATGAGTCCGTGGTTTCTCATTTTTCTGCCAAGTCAACATTCACCTCTGCTGGCAGAAAACAAGTTTGTGCTGTTTCATTTTCACACCTAGTCAACATTCTAAGACATCAGCGGGGGAAAAAATGCACCACAATCAGGTGGTTTAATGTTTCATTGACATCAGAAATGTTTTCTTTGGCCTCCTGTTAAGTATGTTATGAAAGAGACTACCGCAGAAGATAAAAAAGAACACTTTCTTCAGTTAATCATTAATCATATCACTACATAATAAGAAGGATACCGATCATCAGAGCATATATATATATATATATATATATATATATATATATATGCATTAAAATTAATTAATGAAGCTCCTTGTTGGTAGCACTAGAAATCTTGAAAGAAATTGGAATCCAGAGCTTCAGCACAAACTGAGGCTTCTTACAGAAGTTTTTAAATAAAATTGTGTTAGACCTTACAAAGATAGAAATCAATGGAGTGAAATAGATGCAGCTAGGTCAGGATAGAGTCTGGTGACAGAATTTTGTGAACACAGTGAAGAAACATAAAGAAAGTGAACTGTTCTTTGAAAATCTGAGTATACAACTGACTTTTCACATTTCCTGCACCATAGAGTGAGTGAATGTTAGACAGCAAAACATATAGCACAATGGCCTCCTGATGCAGACAAAGAAAAACCACTAGTATAAGTCTGGGTTACTGATGAGGAAGAAATCAAAGATTTAGGCTTCTGACGATGGTGTGACAATGTATACATTTTTTTTTAACTTTATCAGCCATTATGCATGCTTGTGTATACTTCTAGAGTGGGACTAGTTACATTAACAAAATTTATCAGTTTTTAGTTTCTAGTATTAGTTTCATTCAATGAATAAGCTTTTCTTAAAAACCTGAGGCTTGTATTTTATTTGATGGGGGCTTGTGTTATTCAGACACATATCAAGTGTTCTCAACGCAAAGCCTATGTGCCATATGAGGCCTACCATGCAATTGTATGGGTCATGTACATTTTTTACAATACTGTCTCTCTCTGTATAATGAAAAATACTTATATATCAGAAAACATGCTTTGTTAATGCTATCAATATTTGGCAATACCTTTTACCATGAGAAACTCTAGACTCAGAGTTTAAAGAAGAACATCAAATAAAGAACTAGGATGTGTCTTACTGTTGAAAATTTGGAGGGATGGATATGAATCATGACAGATATTAAGCCTAATATTGAAAGAGCAGCATAAAAATCTCACTAATTTAAAAAAAAAATACTGAGTAATATGCAAGTAGCATTTTTAATAAAGTTCTAAAAAGTCAGTAAGAAAGAATGAATGTGGCCGTAGGTATGGAAATGGTTGAGGACTCCTACAGTACTTGGTGAGATTTCAGATTCTCACAGTGGCAAGTATGATGACTTATCTTCTGAGATATTGCGTCCCGTAGTCTTACAGAAACTGATGGACATTTCAGAGGTGCTCACTACATCCATCATGAGGGCAGTAATGATGGCAGACAGTGAGCACCTTTGAAATGTCAGTCAGTTTCTATTAAACTACACAGTTCAACATCCCAGACAGCAGTGTCATCTTCTTCAACAGTACATGATCTGCTTTAAAAGTATCACGACTGGGATCTTTTTCCTTCTACTTCGTGGCCAAAAGCTTTCCTTGAGTAATAAGGCTTTCCACAACCATTCTCCTTCAATTGTCACATATCTCCTGTAACTAAGTCTAGAATCTGACAGCTATTGTTAAAGTCTGTACCAGTCTAAAGTTAGCCTGAAAACATCAATGTGTGCCTAATCACAATGTTCAAAATCACCAAAAGTAGTTCAGCAAGTTGCTAAAAGAAAAGACTGCTGGCTTGGTTGCAAGTGAGCGATCAGGGCCTGGTGTTCTGTACCTGAAGAAGAGTAACAAGAGTGTTCATGTCTTCCAGCTGGCGGGTCAGTTCTGGCGCTGCCTGATGGTGGGATCTTGCACTGTTACTCTCCGTGTAGCTTGACGGCATTGACTCATCAATGTAAAAGTCAGCAGTGGTAAATTCAGAATGGGACTGCAGCAGCAGAGATGGCTGTTGGTGAGGAAGCAGCGGGGACGAGGAAGGGGGAGAGGAAGAGTCAGCCCTGCTGCCACAGACACCAACCTCCAGCGTGGTGAGAACACATGGTGCCCTGTCCTGCTCCTGCACCTGCTCCGTCACCTGGCCTGAGATGCATACGCTGCTTGTCGATGGTTTGGAGTCAAAAACCAACTCTACTGGGCTCTGACCCACCTTCTCAAACTCCTCTGTGTCAGTTTCAGATTCAAAGCCCCTGCAACAGAAAAAAGTGAAATGAAAGAGAAGTTCTATTCCCAGTGACAGTCCTCGGAAAGTTCTGGTCTATTTAGATAAGCAAATAAACTCTGCTGACCATATGGAAAGAGCCTAAAGTGAATGCTACAATAAAATGCACTTTGGTAGAGAGTGGAGATCCCGTACACTATAAAACACTCTCCGATACAGAGAAATTGTTCTCCTAGCTACAATAAAGCTCTGAAAAGTGAAGTAAGTTTTGTTTGAAGATGGCTGTCTTTTGGGATGCACAGGGCGGGTCACAGGTGGCGGATAGTGAATGACCCTCAGATATGAGGGTTAGCTGTGAATAAGGGGAGACCCAAATAAGCAGTCCCGGACCAAGGCAGCAAGACTGGAGAGCGTGGGAGCGTAGCTGGTGGCAGGGATACGCCCATAAAATACCACATGAGCTCAGTGAAGGTCCTGTGACCTGGCGAGTAAGCACCGCCAGTAAGTAACTGCTGCCCCCACTGCCTTGTGGGTAGGGGAGGGATCCCCAAAGGCTAAGGGAAGGAAAACCCTGACAGAAAATGAAGGGGTAGAAGGGGCTCCATAGGTGTAGAGAAACCAATCCTTCTAAGGGAAAGAACCCTGAAAAAACTTCCGGTCCTCCAGAAAGATGGGGGTTGGACATTGGGCTAACAACCCAATTCTGGAAAAAGCTGACATTCAGACACTGTTGAGATGAGGCCTCGGAAACATGACCCCCTTTGGTAGACGACATGGAAAACGGAAAAAGGACATGATTTTGGCTACATGGAACATCAGAAGCTTACGAAAACCGGGCACTTTGGCAAGGCTCAAGGAAGAACTAGGTAAATATAAAGTTGATATTGCTGCAGTGCAAGAGATGAGGTGGAAACGAAGTGGCATCATGGACTCTGGCGAGTATACAGTTTGCTACAGTGGGCAGGAAACAAGAGCAGAGTTTGGAACTGGTTTCTTGGTACACAGAAGTATTAAAAACAGAATCATTGACTTCATACCAGTAAATGAGAGAATGTGTACATTAAGAATCAGAGGAAGATTTTTGAACTCAACCTTAATCTGCGTTCATGCTCCCACAGAAGACAAGCAGGAAGAGCAAAAGAATTATTTCTATGTAAAACTAAATAACATCCATATGAAGGCCCCAAAAAGTGACATAAAATTAGTTATCGGTGACTTCAACGCTCAAGTAGGGAAAGACCATGCAATGACCCCAAACGTAGGAAAGTATACCCTACATGAGGAAACCAATGATAATGGTTGGAGGATGATAGACTTTGCAACCACTAGAAATATGACCGTCAGTAGCAGCCTCTTCCCTCATAAGAGAATACATTTAGAAACATGGATCTCACCAGATGCACAATCTCACAACCAAATAGACCATGTGCTGATACATGCCCAACATGCCTCTGATGTCTTGGATGAAAGGACATATAGAGGAGCGGACTGCGATAGCGATCATAATATGGTGAAAGTGAGGATGAGACAACGGATCTCCAGTGCCAGTTGTACAAAAGGACATAGCAGTAAAAAATTTGACACTGATAAACTAAAAGACAGCCTTATAGCAAGGGAATATAAAATAGAATTGGAATCCACCTTGGAGATAGCAGTGGAAACAGAGGAGGAATATGGGGTTAAAAGGAGGTGGAACAAGATAAAGAATGCAGTACAAGTAGTAGCTGAAAACACGCTGGGAATATACAAACAAAAGAAAAGGAATAACTGGTATGATGACAATTGTCGAATAGCCCGGGAAAAGAGAAAAGAAGCACGTAAAAAGATGTTACAAAGAAGTACAAGATCAAATGTACAGGCATACAAGGAAGCAAGGAAACAGGCAAAGAACTTATGCAGAAGGAAGAAACGTCAATATGAAGAGGAACGACTAGAAGAAGCACAAAACAGGTTCAGAAGAGGCAAGGTACGAAAGTTTTATGAAAGTGTAAGACAGATGAGAGGCGGCTTCCAACCATGAACATCTATGTGCAGAAACAAGGATGGAGAATTGGTAGGGGATGAAGTGAGTGTCCTTAATATTTGGAAGGAGTACTTTGAGAAGCTGCTTAACCCAGGAGAAGGAGCACCAACGCAAGAAGAAGGAAAAATATGCTGTGGACCAGAAAGGGAAATCACTCCACCTTCTTTACAAGTAACTGCAACAATAAGAGCGTTGAAATTAAATCATTCTCCTGGGGAAGAGTCTATCTCAGCCGAGTTGATTAAATATGGTGCTAGAACGCTGTGGAAGCACATACAATCTTTATGTGAATTGGAGTGGAAGACGGAGACCATGCCTGAAGAATGGCATACAGCAATTATCTGCCCAATACACAAAAAAGGCAACAAGTTAGAATGCAAGAATTACCGAGGGATCTCACTCCTCAATGTCACCTATAAAATATTTGCAGCAGTATTATCGAAGCGCCTGGAGCTTTATGTTGAAGATTGTTTAGGAGACTACCAGTGTGGTTTTAGGAAAAACCGATCAACAATTGGCCAGATTCACTGCCTTAGAAGACATGCGAACGAAACATCGAAGTGCATCAACTATATATCGACTTCAAACAGGCCTACGATAGCATAGATAGAAATCAACTAATAGAAATAATGAGAGAATCTGGATTTCCAGTTAGTAAGATTGGTGAAAATGACCCTGACAAATACTTGCAATAAGGTGAAAATACAAGATAGGGTCTCTAACAGCTTTGAAACAGTGGCGGGCTTACAACAGCTATTTAACATTTGTCTAGAAAGGTCATTAGAGCAATCAAAACAAACCCTGGAGGACACATCTTTAATAGAATCTGTCAGATACTCGCATACACAGATGATTTGGTGGCGCTGGGAAGAAGCATGAAGTACCTCACAGAACCAATGGAAGAGATAATTACTGCAGCCAAGAAAGTAGGCCTAGAGATTAACAACACCAAAAGCAAGCACATGCTGAACAAGACGAGCGGAGCCAATGAGCCTGGGGTTGTAGAGATTGCTGGGAGGGAATTTGAAGGGGTGGAGTCTTTCAAATATCTAGGCTCCTTGATCACAAGCTGTAATGACATCCTCACAGAAATAAAAGCAAGAATTACTGCGGGTAACAAATACTACTACGCTCTAGGCCAAGTTCTCAGGAAAAGGTATATCCACCAAAACCTTAAACTGCGGTTGTACACTACTATAATACGACCTATAGTATTGTGTGGATCTGAATGCTGGACCTTAACATCTCTAGCTGAAAGAATGCTTATGTCCTGGGAAAGGAAAATTTTAAGGCAGATTTTTGGTCCAAATATGTGACAATGGCCTATGGAGAATTAGAAAGAGTATCGAGCTGGAGAGGCTGTTCAAAAGCTCAGATATTGTAGCTGTAATAAAGGCAAGGAGGATAGAATGGCTTGGACATATACTCCAAATGAGTGATGATACAGGATGTAAGATGATCATCAATAGTAAACCTCCTGGCAAATTAAAAGGAAGACCGAAACTCTGGTGGATCGAAGATGTGGAGTCTGATCTTAAACAGATGGGTGTAAGAGGCTGGAGAAGAAAAAAACAAAATAGGGAAGACTGGGCAGCGATCTCAAGAGAAGCCAAGGCTATACTGAAAGGGCCGTAGCGCTAGAGAAGAAGTCTTTTGGGATGTTGTATTGTATACTTTGGTAGATACTGACCAACATTTAAGAGGAGCCTACTGCTTTTTAAATCAAGAAGAACAAAATGAATGGGACAAAAGGCACACACAGTGAAACAGGATATGCATACAATATTGATTGAAAACCTCAAGAAAGAAAGCACTTGGGGCAGTATGCACAGAAAAAGAGTAATATTAAAAAAAGATGTGAGGATGTAAACTGAGCTAAATTCCCTCAGAGCTGGCTCTAATGGTGTCCTTATATAAACATAGAGATGAATCTTCAGGTTCTGTAAGGTGACAAAGATGTCTCCAGTGCTTAATTAAGCACTCTTCCATGCAGATATATGGGGAAATGCGAGACAGTTCCATGTCTTATTAACCTAGCACTAGATGATGTAGACAAGCATCCAACTTCATGCCCTGGCTGTTTTATCAGGTTCTGTCAAAGATGAAAATTTCTTGACCATTTGAATAACTATCCATTTTCCAACAAAGACCCTGATTCATGTAGTCAGTCCTTCAGCTCCATAGTTTTAAGCACAAGACAACGTTCAATTTGTTCAATTTGAACGTACAAACTTGCAACTTTCCAGTTATGTGCATTACATATAGAAGAGACAAACCTGTCATGATCTCTAGGGGGAGCATTGCCCTGTAAAGAAATGGGACTGGGACTCTGACCGAGACCAGGGGCATCAGGATCAGCTGGCTGCAGCAGTGTTGGATCCAGGTGGCTCGCTAGACCTGCATTTGTCACCACTCTCACCTGTAACACAAACCACTTAGCAAGATGACTGCTATACAATCTGAAAGGGATACAGAAAAGACTATTAACTGTTTATTTTTAGGCACAACAAAGTTGCAAAAATGTACCATGCATGTCTGTCCACAGGTAACAACTCAAGAACCAATGAACACATTTTCTTAAAATTATGGTGGGCAATTCTACTAGAATCTGTAAATATATTCCAATTTAGGTTAAATCGGACAAAAGTAAAAGACAATTTGCATGAAGATCCACATGTGCTCCTGCACACATCTTGAGCATGACTTATTTAAACTTCCTTTCCTTAGCACTAAGTTAAAGTGCTAAGTTCATAAAACAAATATATACAGAGTGAGTCAAAAGTAAAGAATAATTAAACACACATTTTATTTCCAATACATGTTTTCTTTTTGCAATCTTATGGTTTTTTCTGGGTAGATTAACAAAAAAAGATTTTTATACTGCCATCTCAGAAAGTGAAAATCATTAGACTGGCTTTAATTAAATTTATATTGACAAAGTCCTAGCTCATCCACACCGCATATTGTATGCAGAGCATTAGAAGTAAAAGTTGACATTCATGAAATGAAAATACAGAGGCAAAAACAAAGAAAAGACACCAGAATTGTTGATGTATGCATATTTCCTAACTCATGATACAGCAACATCAAAAAAAAAAATAGGTAAAATAAATAAGACAAAGTACAGAAATTCTTTATGGTGATCACTAAATAACAATAAATTATTTTTGGTGGTGATGATGATCACGAATAGTACCCTATTATTGCAGATTTCCATACAGAAGTCAGTGGTCATGGATGCTACTACTGCTCACTAAAAACTCTCAGAAGAATTGTATGTTTTAAGAAGACATGGCTGTCAAAGTAAGAAAAGAGTTATGATGAAGCAACTAAGTCCATATCTTAACATGGCAAGAACAGAGTCATGCAATGTTAAACACTGTTATAAACAGGCACAAAACACACCTGTCTCTAGACTTAAGCACAAAATCAGTCTCACCAGTCTGTCCTCCAGGGCTGCAGTTTCCTCCCTATCCTCTGTCTTCAGAGTTCCTGTCACAGACTTGATAAGGAAGAACTGGGTGATTGTTTCCAGATCAGGACCAGACACTGAGAATGTCAGTTCTGGAAGCTGTGCATGCAGCCAGTCTATGTCTTCTATTGTAATCTGAAAGTAAGTAGCAGCCATATTACAATATGACAGACATAGCAGAACTCAGGACAGGTTAACAACAAAAGAGCCTGAGTCATACCTGGGGTAGATCTAAGTCAAAAGGTACAGGTGCTTGTGTGGCGAATGAAGGAGGCAGGTCCTCCATGCCTGGGAAAAGATTTCTCATAAAGTGACCTTCAAACTGGCTCTGGAATTCCCTGCGCCTAGCCACCTCCTCGTTGTGAACAGCCAGCAATTGACATGCCAGGTCACTAGCCCACTAAATAACAAAAGAAATGTTTGCTTTGATGAGATGTCATGTCCTGTCACAAAAATAATATTTTATATACAAGCAGTTTTTATAGTTTCTTTCAAAATGGACACTTGAGATTTGAAGTATTACAATGTTTGTTTCACCATCAACAATATTACTTTAAAAACTGCACTATGTAGCTGGCTTTATTTCATTAATTGTTTTAAAAGGAGCAATTTATTACAAACTTTGCGTTGTTTATCAGTCTTCTGAGTTAAAACACCACACATTCTTCCAAATTGGTACTACCTTAAGTCTACATGGTGCTACCACCCATATAACCAATATTGACATCTTCACCACCATGAAAACCTCAAATCAAGCTTTGTATTGTTTTCTGAATAAACATATCAAAACAAGTTAAGATTTTATACGACATTAAAAATTAAAATTCATTAATTAGTGTCACAACAGTGATCTTTTACTCTGCATTTGGACTCAGGAGAAGCAAACCTACCTTCTTTAAACACAAACATTAATCATACAATTGCATATTTCAATAAAATGGTGAATTATTGAAGCTTGTCCTATCAGATCTTAAATCTGACAGTCTTTCAGAAAGGAGTTTATATCAGTAACAGTATACTTAATGACTTAATACAGAATATGTAAACACATCTACTTGGTAACATACATCAAAATGTTAGAAAATGTTTCTGTGGCCATAATGTTTAAACATCATTATCTACATACATTACAAAAATACAGCATGTACCACCAAATTTTCCTTGGAGAAGTTAAGACCTTTGCTTCTGCTACCATGTCAACTTTAGCACTGGCATCATAACAGGTATTGCATATAATAATTCTACAATTTGCATCCTACACTTTTATTAGAAAGTTTCAGGTAACAGTGGAGAAATATAATGCTAATGGTAACAAAACCAATTCACACAGCAGTGATAGCAGCAGTGAAATAAACCAGTAATTGTAAATATGTTATCAGCAATTACAAATTTTTCAAGCTGTTGCAATTTTGTCAGCAATCATACATGCATGTGCAGATTTCTACAGCTGCACAAACCACATCACTTTTACATTTTACTTTTCAATCTTCAGTAATATTTTCATCCACATAATATTTGGATAAATACACTACTTTGGTTCCGGAAGTGTCTTGTACATTATGAAGTGCACAAGTTGAACAGTTGATCATGTGACACTATCCAATATGCATCATGAGATTTAACACCACATACGTCATCTACAAATGAATTTATAGAGACCATTTTAAAGCACAGGTTATAAATAATGAATGTGTAAGTAATTCAACTGACCACAAGAAAAGCCTGAGAGAAGGTCCGTCGCCGTACAACTTCTCCGACAGCATTGATGTACATCTGTGCAGATATGTGAATCTGCTGGATAATGACAAAATGTCGATGCATGCGCTTTAGCTTCTCATGGTACATCATGAGCCGGTTGCCTACATCACTAATCATATTCTCCACACACATGACCCATCTGAGACGCACGTGCAAGTTACGACACAGCTCCTCCTTGGCTCGGGTACAACGAGCTCGAATATCCAGCAAGTGTTCATGGTTTTTTAACATCACCAGCAGTTGACGTCGATGGGATGCACAGAGGTCCGGCAAGATAGAGGCATCACCCAGAACATTCGCCCAAGTCTGGTTTGACAGAAATGACTACAAAGCAGAACCACATTATTACTATGACACTTAAGTCTGGTTTCATACAAACACAGATCAAACAGTACACAATATTTTCCATGCAACACAACTAGAGTTTTAGAGCTCTTCTTTCAAAATGTAATTTAGAAAACATCTTTTTTCAGACAATATTTTTAGTTCTGTGTGTGCATACCTTCTAACAGATTGAAATATTATGATTTACAAATCAGTATAAGTACATCATTTCCAGATCTAAGTTTATGAATTCACAACACAAAATCTTCACCAGAAAGCAGAAACAATTTACAAATTATAATTTGAATTGCAATCTAATAATTATTAGATTGCAATTCAGCCTGGATTCAGTAAATATGGGTGGAATAACATGCAACTATATAGAGAAAGTCCAAAGGAGCCATGTAACTAACTAATCTCTGACAGCAAATGAAAAGTGAACCCACATTTTTCAGTTCAGTAACAACACTTTCATTCCCGTGCCATAGCCGTGCGGTCTGAGGCATCATGCTTCGGACCGGCGATACAGAATGAGCGCTGGTTCGAGTCTCAGGGAGAAGAAATTTCTCATGAGCTTTCGACCAGTGTATGGGACCGGTGCCAACCCAGCATCGTGAGGAAATTGGGAAGCTACAATGAGTAGCGTAATCCGATCAGGAAAGCTAACAATGGCTGGGGGTTCGTCATGCTGACCACACATCACTTTATATCTGGTTGGATGATCGTTCACCTCTGCTTAGGCATGTGAACGTGAGGCCAACAGTCAAGCTAGTCGGCTATGGCTCTCTAGAGCTGTTACACCACGGATTTAAACAACACTTTCAATTAGGATTAAAGTTATAACAAAGTCTATATCATCGCATATTTTAATCTCCACTTTTATCCATTTGTAACTAACAAAAAAGCACTGGCTTCTTTTGAAAAGGGAAATGTCTGATCATAAGGAAAGTCTGTACTCCAATATGGAGCCACCATAATTACATAATTTGACAGTATTTAAAATAAAGAAAAAATAATCTTATTTGTGAAAAAAAGTAACGTTATGTAATAAGAAATACTGCAATTCCTAAAATGCTTAAAAACTGCACAGATAGACATAGCCAAAGCGAACAAGCACAGATCAAATATGCAACCAAATCAGCATGGTCTGTCACAGCCTTCTGCATCTGATACACTATGTCTTCTTTGTTTTCCAGTGTTTCAAACAATGTATAAAAGCATGGTAAAAGCCGAGAATCAACTGCCTTAGTTGTCACAGGACAATATAAAGTTAAATATCTGGATCTATGAAAGAGTGTTGGTCAGTGGGTACTGATTTATAGATTGGATGTCTCAAAAGTGATCACTTTAATAAAAGTTCTTTAATGGATCACAAAAACAAGAGTTTTGTAAGTAGAAACAATCTGAGAGAAATTGGTAAAATTTAGAGTAGAGGCATACCTCGTTTTATTGCGCTTCGCAGATATTGCGTTGTTTACAAATTGAAGGTTTGTGGCAACCCTGCGTCGAGCAAGTCTATCGGCGCCATTTTTCCAACAGCATGTGCTCACTTCGTCTCTCTGCGTCACATTTTTTAGCAATAAAGTATTTTTTATTTAAGTGATGTATATTGTTTCTTTTACACATAATGCTATTGCACACTTAATAGACTACAGTATTGTGTAAACGTAACTTTTATATGCACTGGGAAACCAAAAAATTCATGTGACTCACTTTATTGCGGTGGTCTGAAACCAAACCCGCAATATCTCCAAGGTATGCCTGTATAATGATATGGACATATTCCAAAAAAGTGAAAACAGCATTCCTGCAATAGCATACAAAGTGATGATGTCAATGAGGGACATTAAATTGAGAAGCTACACAAAATATATTAAATAAAGAATAAACACATCAAGAAGGTTATGTAGTAAGATGAGCAACCATCATGGAAATGTCAATGGACAATGGTGATGGAAAAGTGTTGGCATAACTGGTGTAACCAACAGTCCAGTGTCAAGTATCAGATAACAGATCAGGATATATTACTGCATAGACAACCACTAAGATTATGCAGCACCTCGAACTCTTTTTTATTTCTGTGTTCTAGTACAAAATGGGAGTTCAGTGGGACCGTACATCAATTATTTATAGATTTCAAAAAAGCCTATGATTCTGTGAAGAGAAAAGTGCTATATAATATTCTTATTGAATTTGGTATACCAAAGAAGCTAGTGAGTTTAATAAAAATGTGCTTGAATGAAACCTGTAGCAAAATTTGAGTAGGTAAATATGTATCTGAGACATTCTTCATCAAGAACGGTCTAAAACAAGGAGATGCTTTGTCTCCCTTGCTCTTTAACTTTGCGCTAGAATATGCCATCAGGAAAGTCCAAGATAGGCAGGAGGGTTTGCAGTTGAATGGGACACATCAGCTACTGGCACATGCTCATGATGTTAATTTATTGGGTTACGATATAAATACAATAAAGAGGAATGCACAAGTTTTACTAAAGGCTAGTAGACAGGTGGGATAAGAAGTAAATTCAGGAAAAAACTAAGTGCGTGTTAGTATCTCGTCAGCAGCAGACAGGCGGGCAGAATTATCTTAGGGTGGCTAATTAATCCTTTGAAAGTATTACAAAGTTCAAATATTTGGGAACAACAATAACAAATCAAAATGATACTCATGAGGAAGTTAGGAGGAGACTAAATTCTGGAAATGCTTGCTACTTCTCAGTTCAAAATATTTTGTCTTCCTGTCTGATTTCTAAGAACCTGAAAATTAAAGTATACAAAACAATAATTTTGCCTGTTGTTTTGTATGGGTGCAAAACATGGTCTCTCACTCAGAGGGAGGAACACAGTTTGCAGGTGTTTGAGAATAGGGTGTTGAGGAGGATATTTGGGCCTAGGAGAGAAGATGATGGGGCATGGAGAAAACTGCGTAATGATGAGCTTAAAAATCTGTACTCCTCCCCCAGTATTGTCAGGGTGATTAAGGCAAGAAGAATGAGATAGGCGGGGCATGTAGCGCACATGGATGGGACAAGAGGTGTGCACCGAGTATTGGTTGGGAAGCCTGAGGGGGAGAGAGTGCTGGGGAGACCTAGACGTTGATGGGAGGATAATGTCAGGAGGGACCTATGGGAGATAGGAGTTGAAGGAGGCTGCATTTTGGTGGCCCAGGACAGGGTCCGGTGGAGGGCTTTGGTTAATTTGATGATGAACCTTCGGGTTCGGTAAGCCATTTAGTTAGTTAATTAGTTAATTAGTTAGTTAGTTAGCTAGTTAGTTAGTTCTAATATTCTAATCCAAATTAACTTTTCAAAACCTCTTTCTGCAAAAATACTGACACATAAATAGTTTGTTTCAAAGCAACTCCTATCAAGTGAATATGAAGATCATGACTGACAAATGTTCTTGAGAACAAACAAGTGTGCATGATATAATGGCAGACATCCAGATCAGAATAAATACTGCAGCACAATTAAACACATAGGCTGCCTTGACAATGGACTTGGCAAAACAAAACGTGGTGTCAAGTCCACCATGCTGTTGGACTTAAAGATAACGTGTACCTGAGTCAGATCATTCTGTTCCTGCACAATCTTCTTGGTTTCAACCATGAGCTGCTCCAGTCCACACAGCCGTTCTTCCAAGCCCTTGATCTCCTTCATCTCTATCCGAAATGCATGACTCAGAGTATGCTTCACCTCTGTCTTCAGAGACTCAATTGCCTGGTCATCAAACTATGCAGACAATAAACAGCTCTTTTAAACTAAACCTGAATGGCTTTGATGATGATGTGGCAATGGCATGTTGTCATAAACATTATTAATACTTTTTAGACTGCCTGTATCTGTCAACATGTAGCAAGGGAGGAAGTTTCCTACTCAAACTGACTGATAGATAGAGCTAGTTTTGATTCTTGGGTGTACAGAATGAGTCCACCTGAACAGGAAACTTCTTCTCTGCTATCTGATAACACAGAGCCAGTTTACAAAACATAAAATTAAAAAAAACTTATGTTGGACAACGTCCAAAAATTAGTAATCATGTTTATCATAACTCTCTTAAACTTTACCAAATACACATCATTTACCGAAGGATACATGCAGTATCAGAAAATTGATGAAATTCATTATCTTCAAGCACATTTCCTAACTTCTAATTATGTGCATTGTAGCACTAAGATTTATCAAATACCAATATTAGAAGGGCACCATTTAATCTTTAGATTGTACTGGAGTGTCAAGTTGTGACATTATTAAATACTAATTATTACTGATGGCTTCACACAACAGACTGGTCATAAATACATGTACAGCACACTTATGTATTTATATATGTCTTGTCTTAATCTATCATAACATGTTTAGAGCTAATTGTCCATCTTCAGACTCAATGACTAGCAATTACTTGGTTATGTCTTCAAATGCTATGATAACACGTGTAATAACATATTACAGCATGAGTAATATGCGTAATTATGCCAAAATTTATTCTGTGTTGAAGACATGAAAATAATGAAGAAAATTCAAATTGGTAGCACTATTTGAACAAAGAATGAAAAGATTTTCTTATATTTACTTGTACTTACATGGATAAGCCTGTTTAAGAAACCAGAAATTTTATCTCATACTTGTGTTTCATATTTTTTTGGCTTAATCTTATATCCTATAGTCAGTCTGACTAACTTTCAAATCCATGGAATGTATACATGTATGTATTACTTTCATAGCTGATTAGAATGTTCTTTAAAGTGAAAGTCCTGCCAACAATTTGCTATAGTACCACCAACATTAACATTCGGCCCATATTACCTGCACATACATGTGTGAAAATGAACACATCGTCTTCTATGGACTTTGCTTGACTGATGTAATGTGAAGAATTCCAGCCAACATCTACATACATGCACTATACTACAGGCTAATTTCAAGCACCATGAGTGGAATAGCCTGCTCATTTATCACAGAATAATTTAACATATTTTGTATGTTATTCAAAATTATGAATAATGTTGAATAAAAACTATGCCAACTTCTGGTGCTGCTCTTTTGACATCAAACTTTGTACTGAACACTAAGCACTTCATTTCACTGTCATAACTGGGATAACTCACACAACACAAAGCACAATAGTAGAATACTTTTAAACTCCCATGCATTAGCCAATCAACACGAAACAATGCAATTAACAAATGTTGCTCTGAAGTCACAATGGATATTAGTCAACAACTGACCCAAACATCATTTAAACATGTGTGTTATAGGAAGAGATCTACGTTCCTCCATCCATGACATGGTATCATGATCTAGAACAATTACACTGCCCCCGTTACACTTTGCTCTTGTCAGGATGCCAAACAGGATAAAGATATATAAATATTACTCCCATTATGTTATTTGTAATCAAGTTACCAGCATCATGTCAAAGAGCAGGATGACCAACTGGCAACAGGCAACACGAAAAGCATCTGAGAGAAACAGTGTACCTGAGTTGCAAAAATCAACAACTGAATTCTGTTCCATGACTAAGCGCATTATCTGAAATTTGGAGGGGTACACTGTCACAGATTTTCAACCACTCAGGAAGAGGCACAAAGGTGGTACCTTTATGAACTGCCAAATATAAAAAGCTTCAGAATCAAAATTGCAAATACAGTTGGTGTGAAAAAATTTGCAACTAATTACAAGTTGCTAGTCATGAAGATGCCAGAAAGAAACCCTCATTTTGTGACATTTTCCTTACATTCACAAATTAATGGCGCAAATGGTTTTTCTTCCTGTCGCTCATTCTCTGAACAGGCTTTACTCATTCTGTTACAGTTCTACTGTAGTTAAAAATGTATAGCGCTGCAATCCAGTCCAATGTGTATTACAAAAGACTGGAAAAATTTGTAATCTTAACTCTCAGCCATCTGCAATACCTGTCACAAACCAATCCTGGTGAAGAACACTATCATGACCATAAAATAAAATCCACTTTCTATTTCAGCACGGAAATCTTTTGCTGGGCACATTGTTGTGATTCAAGTCAAAAATAAAGTTCTACTTGGTTTAGATAAAGAGTGATAGCTCAGATCATTTATACTCTAAAAAATGTCAATGTCTTCTGAAGTAATTTAATGGACAGGTGACCAAATGTAAGCAAGCATGATGCAAATGCTTTACTAATGTGCAAAATTTACCAAATACACCTGCAATTGTGACACATATGGCAAAAAATTTACAAACAGAATTACCAGGATTCATATCACAAATTTTGATTGGTAACACCAAGTTCTGTAATGAAATTACATACCGTTCTCATGTCTTTTACACATGACTGAACAACTTGGTATACGTTGCTCTGGTTGTTGGCACAGACCCACTGCATGAGATTCATCTGCCCATCATTTTGCTGCACCTGAAGACTACAGCCAGCCTCTCGTCCCATAACATCCAACTGCTGGACACCTTCCCTGACACTTCTAAACACCTCCCCTTGCTCCTGCAATGGTGATGTTCTTATAGAATCTGACACCAGTCCCATGGCTAATCCAGTAGCCTCATCCTCTGCAGTTGCCAGGAGTGCAGGGATCACTGGGATCTTCATCAGCAAGTCTATATCATCTTGCAAACTGCAATAAATGCATGGAACTTTAGTTTTTCTTCAGTTCTAAAATACATTATAATTTTATGGCCCAAATAACATAATATAAAATTGAGATTTCATATTCCTACAGTGGTGAGAATGAAAATGGCTGCCTTCTGGGTTGCTGCACAATGTAGTCTGGTAGAAGATTACTGATGTTTAAGACGTGCTTGCTGCTTCCATCATCAAGGGAATAAATGAGTCCTGATGATGGAGGCAGTAAGCTCCTCTAAAATGTCAGTAAACCTCTACCATAATGCACAGAACAACAACCCAGAAGACAGCCACCTTCTTCATACGAAATGTTAACAGTTCATTCTTATTAGCAACAGCATAAGTAAAGTTGTCTGTGTGTAGGGGTTTGCCTAATGATGAGAGCTATTTTTATAAATGGGGCCCCACCAAGCTGTTACCATTCCCTTTTCCTACAATCACAGAACCAGAAACCTCCTCCAAAATGTCATACATCCATTTTGCCCCACATCATGGACAATGTACAAAGACAATCTTAAAAACAAACCACAAATAAGTTTTCCATTCATCACTCAATTTCAGCTTCAATTAACATATAAAGGACATATTCACATTTTTTAACTTTGTAAGCATTTGAATTAATTTAAAACAGTTTAACAAATAATTTTATCATTATTTCTTGACACTGGAGGGTGAAAATACCATTCCCAGTGTAATGACATAATGACAGGGAATTAAACCTGATGATGGCCACACTGGACAAAAACATGCTGTTCTAGCAAATGAACAGTGAAATGAATGATGAACAAGAAAAACCCAAGAATGGAATATAATCTGGAAACACATTTTACAATGAAAAGACCTATGACAACACAGAACTGTTTTATGGAATATGCTAATAAGAAGAGGAAGTTCTTGAAACATATAACTATAGAAATTCAGAGTTTATCAAACAATAAAAATGTTAGTACCTTCAAACAGAAACGGTACACAGAAAAGTGTTACAAACAAGGGTATATGATAAGAATATAGTCTATCACCAGGGCTTTCTAATATATGTATGAATGACATTTTGAGGACATGGAAAATGAAAACTGATTATGGAATAAGAATTATAAAGAATATATTTTAATCCTATTTATTCAAATGCTCAGGTGATCATATAAAACAATAAAAATTATCTTCTGAGATATATTAATGAATTGCATAATTAGCAAATTTTAAAACATTTAAGAAGAAAACTAAGGTTATGACATGCCAGAAAATATCCTGTCTAAACAAACATTATACTAGAAAATACAATTATAGAAGTTTCACATTCAAACTACTTGTGTGTGATGTGTCACATGCATATGATAAAGACATAAATAATAAAATACATAAAAATCAATATATGACATTACTGGAAGGGCTCTCCAACAAAAAGCAATAAGACAAAATTAAGAATTTACAAGGTTTTAGCAGTATCCACATTATTATATGGTAGTGAAATCTGTCGTCTAAGAGAGGCAAAATCAGTATATAAGCTGCTGAGAAGATGCTTCTAAGAAACATTAACAGCTCTACTCATTTGCATAGGATGGGAAATGACATAAGTAGAGATATATGGGCATATCTGCGATCAAGAATAAATCTGAATCACATATAAAAACTGAGTACAACATACTCAGAGAATACCAGAACAGGCCATTAGAAAAATTCTTAATCATCATCTACAACCAAACATTGCAGCCAATAACATTACTGCTTCATGATGAAAGATTCTCGGGTTACAAGCCACATCAGGTGACTGAACAGTGAGTAAATCATTTTGAAACATTGGCAGAAGATATGGTTTACTCACCATTCAGCCACCTAATGCAGCTTGTAACCTGGGAATCTTTCATCAACTTCAGTTGCCGTGAAAGCTTCATTTTATACATTACTGCTTCATATTTGGGAGGTCCCAGATTCAAATCTTAGTCCAGAGACCAGATATCCTGACTGGCATTTTTCAAGGATTTTCCTCAGTCCTCCCAGGTAAATTCTAAGGCAGTACCTTCACTTAGGCCACAACTGCTTCCATCCATATCTCTTCTAAATCATTATTTATTAATCAATCCATCATCTGACACCAGTCAGAGGTACTAACAGCATAACTCAATTAAACACAAATCATCCATAAGGAAGAAGACACTGCTCATCCCCAAAAACAGTGAAGTTGGAACAGGCTCTTAGCCTAACCTTGAGTGGCAGAAGACTAATCCCAAGGAAAACTAAAGTTTGGCAGCAAATGAAACTGCTGAAATTATTGGCATTTTGAGCTCTTTGCAAAGATGGGAAAAAACACACAATTCTGCCATCTCAGATTGATGATAAGACCAAAAACACAAGTTTCTATTGGCTTTGGGCTAACTTGAAGTCTGTAACATATCTCAGCACCAAACATTATTCTACTACATGGTGCAAAACTGTTACCATGACATCAAAAGACTTACTAAATGTCAGACAGGCCATGGAGGCCTGAAATTAGCCTACAGGTGATCAATAACATGCATTGTAACAGTTGCTAGAATCCTTAATTATACCATTTTTTAAATGTTATCCCTTCCTTATACACAAATGCAGAATATATATTAAGGTGTGGCAATGAATGCTCATCACTTTTATATTAAACTTGTGACTTACTTATCCAACAGCTGCACATACTCTGCCTTCATCTCCAGATAATGGCTGAAGCTCTGTTCAAACTGTTCTGCTCGATTTCTGAAAGACTGGGTGGTGTCTTCCATGTTGGCCAAAACTGCTGCCCATCCTACATTATAAAACATTCGGATGTTTATACTTCATAAAAACTGTTCTAAAACCTATCACAAGAGCATGTGACTTACCAGCTATGTGGTTCATATATTATTAACAACATTAAATAAACTTACGAGACTCTGAAGCTGCAAAAACTAACTGTTGGTAGTAATATGCAAACTGTTCAAAATTTTGAGTCAAGTTTAAAAAAAACTCGGCTCAACTAGAATGAATGAAAATGTTCGAAAAATCGAGTTCCGACGCATTTTCTTCGCAATCAATAAAGCAACCACCAACTTTCAGCTCATAGTGTTATCAATAGTGCATAATGAGCATCAATCCCTTACTCTACACATATTTTGATTGAATATATGCGTGTGCGCGGGAGGCGGGACCACCAATAAGGCGGGACTGTTCTGTCTTCGGTGTATCAGCTCATAAAATGCAGTGCGCATCACCGACGGAAGCCAATTTCAGCCGATCTCATGTTTATGGTTTGCCATCTTTAAAATCAAACTCTTTAAGCAAAACAAAAACATATGTTGTCAAAAACAATGAAACACTTTGTATAAATAACACTCCAAACAAGCCTCAAAACTAAACAGGACTACTTATCGCTGCTAACAAGCACTAAAAGTGAGGCATTGCTTGAATTCCACTTATTAGTGAAACACATGTTATATTTTTTTTTTACTGGTTCAGGGTTCATGTAAATGTTCCCTCCTTAAACGTTTTGTGAAGTGCGGGTGCCATTGTTATTAAGGAAGTTGAGAACTGTTACGTCTGTCACTAGCAATTATTATTAGTTCCTTTGCAGTGTAACAAGCTTAGTAATCTGTGAACAACTTCTTTCAATAATATTGTTACCCCATTAATTAATAAAATCAGAAATGTTTAAATATTCAGGGACTGAAAAAACTCAAAAAGGTTCACTTGTGTGGAATTTTTTTACCAACATATCAGCGATGCACAGTGCAAACTTTTGCTCAAAATACCTACTGGAAGCACAACAACATCGACTCAACATTTGGCCAAACATCCGCATCAGACTAGAGAATACTGGAAGCAAAAAGAAATGAATAGCCAGTAGAAGGGAACAACTAAAACTTCTAGACAGTGGCTTTGTGAAAGCAGTGAAAATGAATCCTTCTGAGCTTCGAGCAAAAGCAATTACCTTGGCTACTGGTCAAATGATAGTATTGGATTATCAGCTGTATTCAGTGGTGGAAGAGTCCAAGAGTTGCTGCATACAATGGAACCTAGATATCAAGTACCTTCAAGAACTGTATTCTTAGAAGTGTTATACATGAAATGCATTCCATCTGCAAGTCAGAAATCAAACAAAATTTTCCAAAGACTTAAATTCTGCTTCATCACTATCACTCACTTGAGATATTTGGACATCCCGAGTAGAAGACAGCTAGCCATATCTCTCTTACTTGTCATTATATGTCTTGTGATTTTGTAATGAAATGATACATTCTAGCTAACTCATACTTTCCTGGACATCACACATGATCTGCAGTGCATGAAGAACTGAAAACTTTTAGAGGAATGGAATTTTAAAGCATACACAATACCAATACACATTGTTACTGATAATGCCAGAACATGGTATCAGCATTGTCTGCAACAGAATGGATTTCTACACTGTCTTGCCCACACAATGTAATTGGCTATAAAAAAATTAAATCCGTGGCGTAACAGCCCTCTGAGAGCCAAAGCTGGCTGCTGGCCTCACATTCACATGTCTAAGCAGCGATGAATGATCATCCAACCAGATATAGGGTGACGTGTGGTCAGCATGACGAACCCCCAGCCATTGCTAGCTTTCCTGACCAGATTACGCTACTCATTGTAGCTCCCCAATTTCCTCACGATGCTGGGTTGGCACTGGTCCCATACACTGGTCGAAAGCTCATGAGAAAATTTCTTTTCCCCCAAGAAACTGGCTATAAATGATGCAAAGAAATTGACATCAGACTTCAGTGAACTGTGACAAGAAGGAAGATCAATTCTTGGACATTATCATCATAGAGTGTAAGCACAAGAAAGATTTGGTCCTAGCAAAAGAAGACGGGAAAACCTGAACGCAGTCTCATTCAGGATGTTGATGCTCAATAGAACACAGAGTATCACGTGTTTGGTAGACTTGATGAACAAAGGGACCAGTTTCTGAGTTAGCTGATAGTAGCAAAGTGGAATATTTTATTCAAGCTGAAAGGCAAATGGTAGGTGAAATGGTCAACATTTTACAACCTATCAACCAAGCATGCAAAGAATTAAGCCGAAAATCATATCCAACCCTCTCCGTGATAATTTCTCTAATAATCAGCATACAAACACTGCTGGAGAATTATATAAAAACTAAAGGAAAAGGGAGTGGCTTGGCATTTGCAAAACAATTAACAATAGCTTTCAATAGCTTTTTCCCAATAACAGCGAAATTAAACCAAATACTCTAGCAATGTTTATGGATCCTAGATTTAAAGCTATACTGTTGTCAGAAGATGAGGTCAAGTTGGCAATAAATTTAATTAAGAAATAAATCAATGAATATATTCCAGATCCACAGTAACAAGAGAAAGAAGTACAAGAAAGCTCTGAACCATCCAGCTCACTATGGAGTTATTTTGACAAACTTGCTAAAATGAACAAACCTACTGAAAATAAACAGCATGCCAAGGATCCAATCAGCAAATACTTAAGCATGAAGACCCTTGTGTGTGGTAAAAAGATAATCCTTGCAGTACCAATATCTTCAACCTCTGGCTCAACATTATTTACCCATACCAGCCACAACAGATGCTAGTGAGAGACTTTTCTCTTCTGCAGGAGCCACTGTGACCGTATGTAGAGCAAATCTGAACCCGGAACATGTGGAGCAACTGGTGTTTCTTCACCACAACATGAAGTATAGTACCAGTTTTTAAACACGACACTTATGTAGCTAGTTTCTTTAAATGGATCTCTTACCACTAATCTGAATTCTTAACTGTTCCTAAAAAGTTATGCTAATTATCAAATTGTATACATAAATGTGGTTGTGAAAATAAAAGTGATATGCTGTTACAGAGAAAGGTAAGTTTCTTGTTTTTGAAGATTTGTTCTAATAACTTATGTAGGCCTAGTTGGTACCAGAAATGTACCTGCTATGTAGTGTATATCTAGTGAAATGTATTGTTTGGTGTCTAACAAAATGGGCCTAATAAAAGGTGATTTCTTACTTAAACTTCAACTCAACTTTAAAAAAACTGTTCACACATCACTAATTGTTGGTAACAAAACCTGAAGGTTCAACACACCTGATACAAAAACTCTTCATGTCTAATTCCATTCACACCCTCACAACCCACTTCCCTACTTTTCTAGTTTCCAAAATTATTAAGTTTCACAGGGTTTCTACTCCAAAATTCAGCATGGATGTCTTGTTACACATGTTAGAGGTACATGTTCAGCCCAAAATAACTCACTTGACTACCTTAATAATACTAAGTCTCTAAGGCCCATATTTTTTTTTAAGAAACTGTATTTCATACAATTTCAATTTATGTCCTTCCCTCAACGTATGTCCAAAGTTCAACACTACACAAAACATGTAGTTAAATTATTATTAGCCATGTTCCAAGTCCTCCTTTCCCCTACTATGTCAATCTAGGAATGACACAACTGTTACAATTCTTAAGATGTACCTTGTTGCTGGAGATGCTGATCATGGACCAAATTCTCACAGGCCCGAGTCTGTTCACGAGCATGCTCATAAAATTGCTGTGCCAGCTGGACCCTTGCCACAACAGTTGTGTAAGTATCAGGCATGCTGTGGGTGGCATCTACTTGGTCCTTCAGAGCAACATCTGTAACAAGCAAGACAAACTATAAAGAAACACATCTTGCGAAACATAACACTTTGCAGTAACATGTGAAGGGACACACTGTTGTTTAATAAACATCAGTGAATGAATGATAACATTGTTGTTCATAAATTTCACAAAATTTTTGTGTCTAAAAAATTATATTAATCTCATATAACAAAGCTTTTAAAATTATAATTATTCTATAAGGGTGTACGAGGTGCGATCGGAAAGTTTCCAGACTGCGCCTATAAAAACCCGTACACTTATCTCAGGTATTAAATTCATCCATCACCCTCGAAGTAGTTCCCCTGGGAGTGAACACAACAATCCCAGCGCCGCTGCCAAGCCTGGAAGCATCCCTGGAAATCTTTCTTTGTCAGCCTGTCAAGCACCATCTGCGATTCTGCCTGAATCTCTTCTATCGTCTCAAATCTCCTTCCCTTTTGCTGAATCTTCATCTTTGGGAAGAGGAAGAAGTCACACAGAGCTAAATCTTGCAAATAAGGAGGGTGCGGGATGATGGCCATGGTGTTTGTGGCCAAAAACTGCCAAACTTTGAGGGCGGTGTGCGCTGGCGCGTTGTCATGATGCGTCGCATGTGGAGTTCTTCCTTTAGAATCAGCTGACAGGTCCCATAGCCTATCCCAACAATGTCGCACAAGTCGTTGATGGTACGACGTCGATCTTCGTGAATGGCCTGCTGAATCTTCGTAACATTTTCGGGCGTTGTGCTCGAAGATGGTCGTCCAGAACGCTCGTCATTATCGACAGAGGTTCGGCCATTTTTAAAACGTGAATGCCACACAAACGTTTGTGCACGACCCATTGCGGACTCCCCAAATGCTTGCTTTAGCATTTCATAGGTTTCCGTAGCCGTTTTGGTGAGTCTTTGGCAAATTTTAATTTGTTCATGAAAATCCGCCATTCTGAAATCGCAGGAGGGTCGGTGTAATGCACTACCAAAACGCCCGTAACTAAGAAACAAATGCTAATTCGATGATGCCGGCTGGCACACTGATTCACTATGAATGTAGGCCGCACCCCCTAGCGGCAGAAGCTCGTACTACATCCGGTTCGCCCTCTATTGACACAGTCTTGAAACTTTCCGATCGCACCTCGTATGTGTTCTATAAAGTATGAAGTATTGAGAAAATTTGTGCAAATATAAGGCCCATCACATTTTTTATCTAACAGCAAAATTATATTAATTCTTACTTATCTATTTACGTTATAATTGCATAAGAAAATATTGTAACAAAATATTTTTAAAAGTTCATGTTTTAACCATAGACCTACGTGCAGAATGTTCTATATTTGTTTTATAATTCACACTTTAAATATTAATAGATCATAAACCACACACAGATCAATATAAACCTTAAGTGCCACCTGAATATGACCTACATTAAACCAAAACACCTAGTTGTACTGTGAAAAAGCATAAGACATAAAAATAAAAGCTGTATAGATAGATATTATTTGTATCAGAATTCCGTGTCATCGGACATCAGAAATAAGTGATGTTGGGTCCAGACAGTGACAGAGACTTTCACTGGAGATCAATTTTGGGTTTACTAACTGATTTGATGATCACTACATTACAATATTGGAACTGGAGAGATATCCTGTGCAATAAGAGATGATGATACAAGCTTGTGGGGAATTCATGGTAACTATCAAAGACTCGCCTTTCTCTTGTATCAGAACTGGATTTTGTCAACACTTTTAACAACTCCCTCGAAAGCTGAACATCACATACTATTACAAGTTATAAAACATGAAATAGAATTTCCCTCTGCAGCCTGTTTTACAGTAATGTTTCTGTATCTGTACCAGAACTGAGTGTGTACTGGAGATAAGACGAATTAATGTATACAGTTATGTACTTGGATGTTTTTAAAAATGAATGTGATGCCCAGACCTGAACATATTCAAATGTTATCTCATTCACATTCATGTAGACAGTCACAAAATGACATCATGTTCAGTAATTTGCACAAAGGAAGATTCTAGACTACAAAGAAAAGTAGCTGCAACACGTACATTTACAGGAGACTTGTAACTAGCCACCTATGTGGTGCAGTCATTCTTGTAATGTTAACAGCTAACCTGCTGGTCAAGAAACACACTTTTATGGAACATGAAGGTTCATTATCATGTTCTCAAAAGACTCCCGCCTGAACCTATCATCAGCCAGATGAATCCAGTCCACAGTCTAACCTAACCAAATCTAAACTATATCTCTAAGATCCATTGTAATATTAGCCTTCCACCTATGCACATTTCTGAAATAGTCTCTTCTCTAGAGGTTGTGAATCAAATGTACAAATTCCTCATTTCCTCAGGCATGTGACATGCCCCACCCACTGCAACCCCCTAAATCCCCCTCATCTTATTAAGTTAATAAAAAATACAAATTGTGAAGCTCTTTGTTATATAAATTTCTCCATCTTTATATTGTTTCTCTTTCTTAGATCCAAATATTCCTCTCAGGTGCTGCTTAAGTATGCTAAAGAATCTGTCCAAATCCAATATCTTGTATGACATCAATAATGTTCCTAAAAGATTATAGAGGTAGTTTTAGAAGGGCCAAGAAATACATCAAAAGTTGCAATAGATCACTGATTTACATCTTAAAATAAAATATTACACAATACCTGGAACAAAGTCCATGCTGACAGAAGGTGGAGTCAGGCCTTCTATAGTACTTTTGCTGAATAGGTAGATGGGGTTGGTGTCAGTCCCAGCGGAGTAGCTGCACACACGAGCTGTTGGATCCAAACTCTCCCCACCACTTACTAAGAGCACCTGCTTGTCAGCGGGGATGCCACAGCTTCTCTCAATCACATCACTCAGCTGTTTGACACTGGAATTGCACATTTATTAAAGTAAAATACAGCAGTTTAGATGAATTTATACAGGCACAATAAGAAGCAACACTTCATCAGGTATAAATTCAGTGTCACTGTTTAAATGTACTAGCTTCTAACCCTAACAGATCAGTTATTTCAAAACCTTTAAGCGCAGTGGAACTTACTAGGAAGCCACAGAGGACCACCAATGGACCCTGCGTGTCCTACTTCAGGAAACAACCTGCAGGTGTTCAAATTCCAATTCAAAAAACCAACAGAAACTACAATGTAAGTAAAGGTAAAGTTTGTCCCACTATACGCCATGTAGGCGTTTGGGGTGAGTGGAGGCATAGCTCCTCTCTTCCTTGACCTCGGCACTATATGGGGTGAGTGGTCAGCATCACGCCCCGGCCGGCTTTACCCCCGGGAAAGAACCCCGGTACCCATTGTAGAGGAGGCTGGGTGGACCCCAGAACCGGTCTGGACGCAGAGGCTAGAGGAAAAATCCTCTGGCCCCGTCGGGGATCGAACCCCGGCCGTCCAGCCCGCAGCTAGTCACTAAACTGACTGAGCTATCCCGGCTCATAACAGAAACTACAATGTTCATAGAATAAATCAAATGCAAGAATAAACTGATTACATATTTCATTTGTTTTATAAAAAAATATTACACAGTAAAATTCTTGTGCTAAAAGACTCTAATATTTTTAATGCATTAAAGAAGTCACACAAAACCAAGTTTTACATTTTTGGCCATAATTTTTATGATCTTTTCAAAATATTGCTTATGTTAGCTTTGCTTGCTTTGAAACAGCCAGTAAAATATTATTATCCAAATGCATGTATAAGTCTGGTCTAATGTTTGATGAACTTCAGCTTGCAGAGGTATGACAACCCAAACAATTACATTATTTGAGCTTAAGACCATAATGAAATTGTTTCTCTGGAAGAATACAGCAGACACTCCTTGTTTATGGGTCTGCACAACAAGGTCTTGCATATTCATGGATAAACTACTGTGGTGATATTTTTTGCATCACAGTATAGGTCCCTTGCTTTTTGCCAGTTACTCTTTCACAGAGTAATGCTTAACAGCCTGCATTTGCCTGCCTATCTCAGTAGCTACACAGACATTATGCCACACCAGGTGTACTTCAACTGTACCTTTTACAATTTTTAAAACTGGTTGTTACCTGTACATTTGATCACACTGACAATTTCACTATGTTCTATGGTATTAGGCACAGCAAACTTAATTACTTATTCCATGTTATTTGGTGCTCCTTCAACAGCTGAAACATATTCAAATCCTGGAATACAAGACAAAACTCACCACTCCAAGGCCAGGTTCATTTCATAAATCATCATCTTGCCTGTGTCCACATGGAATATGTACAACATTCTGCCCACTCTTGCTTCACTCCCAAAGGAGGACCTGCTATGAGCTAGGATCCTGCTTGTTGTACTTCATATGCAGTGTTCACCTCTGTCTGCAGTGTGAAGGGGTGTGCCTGTAACAGCCACATTCATTACTAAAAAAATAAATTGCAACTGTGTGCGTTATTTCCGTCCATCTCAAGCCAAGAGCAGAAAGGTGTATTCCAATGGAGTACATGTCTTACACACACATTCTTTGCTATTTTGTATACCTCATTGACCTTGAGGCTCATTTATGCAGATACAAAGCTACTGTTGCATTCCACTACATTTTTCAAACTTTGTATTTTCTATAAATACAGCATATGAACACATGTCTTAAATAAGACTTCTAGGGTGTAAAGAGATCAATATTTGATGACATAGGATAATTATTTTATAATATACCACTTTTTAGAAATTTAGTGAAGTTCAATTTGAGCTTCATCTAAAGCAGGGGTTATCATTGCCAATGGCATCACAAAATTAAGTAAGCCTAACAACCCTTAGCATAGACCACCAATACCAAATTTCATAAAAATCTGTCAAGTAGTTTTGTAGATAAAACAGGCAAACATACATGCAACCCCACATTTTTTCTATCCGTTTCAAAAACGTTTGCCTTGTAGACAGCTGTCTTCTTGGTTGTTAGAGCATGTATTCTGAAAGTTTATAGACATTTCAGAGAAGCTTGCTGACTCCACATCAAGGCACTCATTGCCCTAATGATGGGCAACACAATAGCCTGACAAGAGTTAACATTCTGAAACAGCAAACATGCTACATTGCACTGACCAGGCCATGCCAAGCACACCCATCTACTGCTCTAGGGGGCTCAGCTAGCAAGTAATTTGGTTCAAGCAGTATGTACACATGAGAAGAATATAACTAAATCTGAGACTGACTTCAAAAATATTTCTTTAATTGGGCAAAACCACATTCAGCATACTCAAAAACAGTGTTAAGGGGATGTAGTCTGCAGTATCATCAGATAATATGCCCATAGCTTTGTAAGTTATTTACAAATACCATATTGACTTTAAGATTATTAATAAGTAATGATTATACAGTAAATCAGATAAAACTGGAGACAAACAACTGTCAAGTATTCCAAAGTAACTTATTCTGGCATTTATGCAAAGGATAGACATGCATTTCTGCTGAGTTAACTTGCTCACCATTATTGAATGTTTGCATTGCTTGTTTACTTAATATTTGTTACCACCAGCAGTGATCACTATCACAACTAGGAACTCTAAAACATTTTACATCAAGCATAATTATTGTTGACACTACAACCCAGAAGACAACAATCATATTTTACTGTTGCCTTCTATCACAATATGTGATCAGTCTGGCCGTGTCTGCTCTGCTGATCAGAAGTCAAAGCGCATTTGGGTTTTGTGATGTGAGAACATTATACTCTTGATGATTAGATTTGTTTAGTGAAGTTTATTGCCCAGAACCCAATATCAATACAAGCTTCATTTTAACTTTCATTCTAAACTGTACTTTTGAAAACAACTCCCCCCCCCCCCCCCCCCCCATACATTTGTATTACAATCTGCTAACAAATTTTCAAGTTGTAATTGGGAACTGATTAAATCTATGATCTAGTTTATCATAAATGAACAACTGTCTGCTAGTGCAGTACTACCCATATCCCATCTGACCTAGATGTCCAGTAATTGTAATTTATACTTCTTGTGCTACTGTTTTCAGTAAACATTTCCTATGGACTCGTCATTCCAAATTCCAAAAGTCATATTCATTTTCCATTGTTTATATTACTCCAAAGAATCTGTTCACATCCAAGGCCCAGTTGAATATTTCATAACATCCAAAAATGAATGATAATAGCCACTTAATCATTCCAGCATTTCACAGCTCCATATAATTTAAAGCCAGAAATTATTATTTTCTACACATTTACAGCCAACATTTTTGGAGCTAAGTTTATGGAAATACAGACAGCATTACAAATCTAATTACCTGGTAATTAGAACAGCTGATGCAACTTTTTACACAAACTGTAAAATGCCAAAATTATTACAGAACACACTTATTCTTGTCTCACTTAACAATGCTGTTTCAACTACAGAGACGTTAAATGAGAAGGAAATAAAATCTTCATTGGTTAGTACGTGAAAAACCTGGCCTGGCCTATTTGAAGATAACTACCCTGGCATTTGCCTGGAGTAACTGAGAAAGAACCAGAGAAAACTCCAGTCAAGATTGCCAGTAACCTGGTCAAGATTCAAACTGGGTACCTTAAACATACAAAATTACAATTTTACAGCTATTCCAACCTACTTGGTGTTAACTCATTAATGAGGAATGACTGCAATGTAAACAAACATTTCTTCCAGGATCCACTGTATTCTTGCCCTAAGCCACGACATTTAACAATGACCACAACTGCTTTCATTTTTTGTAAATATATTAATAATATCACAAAAATCTGTTTACTATTAAAGTCTTTATACTAACAGCTATTAAAATCATTCAAACTTCTGCAATATTTGATACTTTGTATCATTACTGTCCAACTAGTCAAAAGCATAGGTTATTCTATTTCAGAGTTTGGAAAACTTCCAATTGGGTCAAACTAATTTTGCTAGATACTGGAACTTCCGTAAACAGTCTGATACCATGCTCTTTAACCCTTTCAGTATTACTGAAGAAGAAATGTTAGTAGCCATGTTAGTAAATATTAACACTGTATAAATTTGAACATAAATATAATATGTGCTTCTTTTCCATGATACAGAAATCACCATCAATGGGAGTTTCTACCTTTCCAAAATATCTTCCTGATTTCAAGGAATAAACATAAAAGTTTAGTGGAAATCAGAACATCTGTTCTCAAGCTAAAAGCAAACATAGACACAAACATAACCACATTTTCAGATTCATATTTAAGATTATTCTCCCACATGTGTTTAGGTTAACTAGTAGTGTCTTCCTTTGAGATTTTCCAAACAAAATTTGTTGTTTCTCATCTCTCCATATACATGTCCTGCCAACCTCACCCTACAACTCCCTGTTTAATCATTCTAACATGATGCAAAGTATAAAAATTAGGTTTTCTTAATAATACATCAATGCCTCAATGGTTTTATGTAATTACACAATTAAAACAAAAAAGTGGAACAGTTTTCATGATATCAGTTCCCAACTTCCCCTTGTGAACAAAGACAGAAACATGTAGATGATGACAGGTCAGCTTCTCATTTAATCAACAGTAATAATAGTAGTTTATTTTACACAGATTACACAAATTTTTCAGAATGTTACAATGAAAATTACTAGTCTCAAAAATTTCAAGCTGCCATGTTAGTTAGAAGGAACAGATTTAAAAAGGTGCCAAGATGACCTCAGACAAGGTCTTCATTAAGTTCCTTAAAACAACTAAGTGGTTAAGAGCTATTACAGGGAACAGACAGCGTCCACCAGCCTTTTAAGCAGTTTTCCAAATATGTCTAATTGATGGAAAAAAGTCAACTTGACATGAAAATTGTGCAATTTGGAATGTGCACATAAAATATGCATATGCATATGCAAAACAGCAGTATCTAATGATTTTACTATTTGCTATGTAACAAAACCAAATGTTCCAGCCAAGGGATTTATACATCACATTCAGGTTCAAATACTGGTCTGGTGACCCTCTATGTATATAATCGATGTTTGACATTTCTAAGACCAAAACACAACATTAACCAGCTGATCTTTGTAATGGAAAAATGTTGCATTTCTTTGAACTATACTACCAACTCTGAAATATTATTTAGCCATACTTCAGTTTAACAGGAAGTGTTCAACACACATGAAAAATTTGGGATTCATCTTACTTGTACATATACACCACCTATAAGTACTGATGGCATTCTCTTCTATTTTCTGTGGTCATTCCTTGGACTTCTTTGATGCCATGTTTGTTTACTTACTTGTCATGCCTGCATTTGTGATCTATTTAATGATGTCAATAGCCTGGACTATACAGGATTAGATGATAAATAAACAATGAATTAGAAGTAGTCATGGCCTAACTTAAGGTACTATTCAAGCATTTTCCTGGAAGGACTAAGGAATTCCACAAAAAGTCACTTCAATGTGAGATCTAAACCCAGAACCTCCCAAATAGAAATCACGAATGCTAACGACTCAACCAAGACACTCAGTAAGACAAGTACACAAGAACTTTTTCAGAAACTTTCCAACTGTAGCTTGTAGCACAAAGTTACCTACTCTGGATGCATACTCACATCAGTAAATTATATTACACTTGTTCATGTGAGGCTGAAGTATCATAGTTAAGCACATTACAAAACATGATATAAAGCTAATATGCAGAAACAATGAAAAATACAGGACAAATAATGGATGGGGTAATTTAAGAAGTCCTGATGACAGTTTGATTACATCTTAGTACTCCATGCACAAAATTTTTAGACAATGTTAATTCCACATATCATTTAATTATTTATTTCAAAATTAAACTGCAATCACTTCACCCACAATAATATTATGAGTAACATCCACAAATTAAAACAAATTTTGTTCCAAACTATAAGTGCAGAACTAATATGTGGTATTTTCTGGCTAGCACCCGAAATTCCTAACATAAAATTATCAATATCAGTAAATTACCAAACAAATTCTGTAGGATCTCATAAATTCAAAATGGTCCAGCCTAACAACACAATCCCACAAAACACCAGGTTAGGTTATATCGTTTTCACATCATACAGTTAAAAGCAATTTCATTGTATTTCCACGCTTACATTCGTTTTCTACGTCTCATCAAAGCAATCTGTGAGTTCTCATGTCACTTTCAAGCACTCCTTCGGACAATAACGAGTAAAACAAATTCGTGCATTCTAATAAACAATGTCATTTCTGTTCCTATTCTCAGTGTCATGTGAAGGGAAAAGAGTAGAATGAAGGAACTATATTCCCTGATATTATACTTACGTGCTGCATGTTCACGCTGTATGTTCCACTTACCGTTCAAAGCACAAAACAAATAACATTTCTCGTTATGACTCAATCTTGCGTTAGCAACAAAGAAATCAAAGTCCCTGACGATTTCTTTAAATATTTAATAAAACTAACATTGTAACTAATCTATTGGACATAAAAGTCACATATAGCAAATATCATAAAATTTCAAATATAGGGCCACCTATCCTGAATAATACTACCAAAACTTTACCTATGACATTTATTGCTCAGTTTGGCCCCACGATAAAACAAAACAAGACACTGTCGAACAAAGAACAAGGCTGTAACTTTCTGCATATCACGGCAGTAATCATTTGAACAAAATATTATAGTTTTCAGTTTTCATGTATTCACTTATGGCTGTAAAAATAAAATGAAACATTGGTAAATCGACGTTAACATACCCTTTCCCAATGTTTTTAGCAGACGTCCTTCCATTTTACAAGCTGCCATTAGTGGCATAACCACAGCTGTTTACCGCTCGGAATGACGGGAACTCTTAGAATCATACGAATATATTACACTACGGTAAACCAACGGATCAGAACTTTTAGATTTATAGTTCAGAGTAAGAATATAGTTTGACTGTGTAATAAATATAAAATAATTCATTCTAAATATATATTCCTCTCGATGTAGACCCTCTGCTCAGTTTTTCTTAAATATTCAACAACTAGAGAAACATATTAAACGCATTTATGAAGTGCAGTGTCTTCATATTAAGTCAAACCGGAAACAGCTGAAGGCCTTCACTCCCGCGAATCCTGTGATCATATCCCAAATTTGTGAGCATTGACACAAGGTCATCATAGTTCGACACGTGACAAGAATGGTGTAAATAAGGAGTAATTCTGATGCACAGCTGATGTTTGCTGTGTAGGACAGCAGTGCTCCCCGCAAGAAAGTACTTCAACTATGCCAGTTTATGATCATCTTACTGCGCCTGTGCAACAAGCTACCACCCCACCAAATCTTTACGTTTTTTGTTCATTTAAGCGTATGTAACATTTTTAATATTGCATCAAATTCTATAATTTTATTATGTTAACACAATCACGAATTAGTGATTACATGACTAGTCACAATTTGAAAATCTTATACATAATGACAGAATAAAGTATTCCTCCACGTTCTGCATTCTCAGCAAAAACAGGCTTACCACTATATAAGAGTACTGCGTACGATGTCACCACCTATAAAGCAACAAATCATTCGGGTTATGACCAAGAATAGCACTGCTGTATCGCAAAAAAACAGATGCAGGGTTTTGCAGTATAACTGCTGAAAAAGTTGGAGAATTTGAAAGACTGTTGCGCTAAAAAGGACATTTCCCAAAATTGTGTCCATTAGAACAAAATACAATAGTGATATAATTACATTTTAAAATGCGCTATACAAAAACTTGATTATAAAGGCGCGCACTGACATGCCAAAGGTGTTTATCACATCAGGTAGGTTGCTGGTTCCTACTCCAAGAAACCCAACAGTTAAAAAATCAGCCTAACCACGCCCAGATATGTCCGGAAGAAAATGTGTACTGATATTCAAACGGGTAGAGCAACCTAACGAATACTCTCCCGGGCAGGTGTAGACGAATACACCAAAGCCAACCAGACACCGAATCTGACTACGACGTCGAAATCATCTTGAAAACTGAATTCAATATTGACACGTGAGACTTAAAGGCAAATGTGTCCCTGTGCTTAATTAAGCTCCACCCCATTCCTGAACACAACGCCATTAAGATGTATGGATGGCGAGGTGAAGTATGGTTGCGCACATTTGTTAGCTTGACGCTAGATAGGGTGGATGGTTAGTTTAACGTCCCGGACACTTTATCTCTGGCAAAGCAGCCCTCCGCACCGGTTAGATATTACCTTTGCTGAGACATGCGCGTGAGGGAGGGTAAGGACGCTGTATGCTAACGGTAGTGGGGCACGTAGGGGAACAGCTTTCTCTGTATGTATGTGTAAAAATGGGCCAATGTTATTGAAATGGAATTCAACGCACGAAGTAAACTCGGTCATAGCTCGCTTATAACTGAGCTCCTCTTATACCCCACCCACTGTTCGAGATGAAGATACACTGCACATCTCTCAGCAAACGTGTAATACGAGGTTTGTTGGGCCTCAGAGCTGTGCTGGACACAAATAAAAATCCCTGCCCTTGTCAGGGATCACATCGCAGTCTAGTTAAGCAGTTCTTAGCGCGCGTGCATAAGTCCTCTTTTTCGGTACGCCAAGACTACATGTTATACGAAATCAGGGGAGACGCTGGTAAACCTGGAGAGAGGGGTACTCAGAGTATACAGAGAGGAAAGGGGCTGTGGGGAACGACAGCAAAATCAAAGCCAAGGCACAGTAAAAGCGGAAGTTTTTCCTTTGCGACTCCTATACACCATAACATGGAAGAGTTATGTAAGATTTGAGGTTTTCACAGCGGTGAGTATGATGATTTCTGTCTTCATGGAAGAGTTAGTAATTCACCATCAGAAAAACTCGAACAAATTCTGAGCAGCCAGTAAATATCCACATGCAACACACACTAATAAAACACATGCATTGCAGCGATGGTAGTGTGATAATCTCAGCATGACAGTCTAAACGCGTAGAAAATGCTAATTAAATGCTTCGTGCGCAGGAAATAACAGCAACATTGCGTCACAGATAACACGTGAAGGACATTTTTGCCGAACATAAAATGCGAAATATCAATCTCAGGCATATCTCTGTAGACAAGAAAGTGACTTTCGGTTTTGCGACGCTTTTATAAAATATTTTTGCCATAATATGCTGTTTATACAAGCAGATATTTTCAATTCTTGTTCTTTTAGCCCACCTATTGAACCATAAACGAAATAATTAAATCAAAGCAGAACCGTTATGGAAATATAAAGTATAGCAGATACTGAAGATAACCAAAAAAATGTTGTCTCAAGAGACAGACTATAAATGGTACGTCCCGAATGCACATCGAGGGTTCTAAAACTATATTATTATGCTCGGTACAATCAGGGCAAAAAATATCTGGTACCTATAAAGCACTGGGCGGTCTGAACTTATCAGGCAACACAGAAACACCTTCCCCATGCCAGAAATCAAACTTTGGTCCTTTAGTCTTGTAAAGTTATATGGAAGGTAGATGAATATGACTGTACTCTCGATTGATGCACCGCGTAGTTTGGTTTGCCCTGACTGCATGATGCAATAACCCAGCAGTCATTATCATACTCGCCGCCGTGAGAACTTGATATCTCACCTTCTTAAACGTTGTTTAGTTCGTCGTTGGTACCTTGAAATGAGCTACGACCTCTTCTTCCTGTCCTTATCCTCTGCGGTACACTCCACTTTTTCTGAGAATATATCCCTGTGAAAAAGGGGAGAGCATTATCTTATTCCTCAACATCAAAATTCCGCCTTAATATATCCCCCCATGTTAACACCAAATTTCACGACATGCCGCCCTCCGGAGGCAAATAAAAATTTCAAGTTCTGATTGAATGCAGTATGCTCCCTGATCAACTTCGACCTTCATTTACCAGGACGAACGGACACGGTCTGGAAACCTTTATTGTCATAAATTTACGTCTGTTCCAGACCCACCTTCAACTTAGCATCACTCACTGCTCCACACTTTATCTTCTGTATTCTCACTCATTTATTCATTCTGCTTCAAAAAGTTAACCCACTTAATGCGTGGTCAATATTCTTCTGTGGCTATCAGCTGTGTAATTAGGGCGTTATACCCAGCGTTTCGGAGATTGTCTCTATCTATATCATAAGGTTAATCCCCCGAGAAAACTTCACTGCATTCAGTAGCCATGAAAGCTTCAAATATTATCGAATCTCTGGACTTAGTACAGCGATATTAAATAAATTAACCATTACTTATAAACCTATCTAAAACATCAACAAATCTACCGATGCACTGATTTTACTATCCATCAAAGCGAGCAACCAAATAATTAGTATCACCGACATCATTATTTCAGAATATTTGATGACAGTGTATGAGACTCTGGGTTTTCTCTTGTGATCTTCCGGTAAGGGACTGCGTGTGGTTACTGAAGGAGGTTACCAAAGTTTCGAAGAAAAGTATGGCCTCCATCTACAGATCCACACTGAAGGTCACAGAATGTCCTTCCGCACTCAAATAATTGGTTACACTTGTATGTAAAACCTGTGAATCTACAGTGTTCAAAATATTATCAGTTTCTTAGCTGCATATAATATTTCAGGTGAAAATTCAATTAATACTAACCATAATAAATAAACCACAAGTTGCTTTCAGCTTCATATCTTACCTGGACACCAAGAACTGCTGAAATGCTTCCGTCCTCGAAGGGACAGGCTGCCCTATTAGTAATCTCTACCTGAAGACGAGAAATAAATGGGTTGCCCGCTCTTTGCTTGGAAATTCTTGCAACGAAAGGGACAAATAACGGACCGAACTTTTGGCTACAAAGCCTAGTTTACACGGAGACACCAGATTTCGCAGTTTCATAAACTTAGGTTTCGAGAAACTAAACAAACACATGGTGGCATTAGTGTACGTAGCAGTTTCCAGACATTTGTAAAATTTAATCACGAGTGTGACTTTAAGAATGGATTTTCAAGTTGTGGCAGTCGCAAGTGATGGATGTCATCATTTTGTGCCTGAAAACTGAACATAATAGGAAGAAACATATTGGGACCCGGGAATAAACAAAGAGAAAGTCGCATTGGAGCGTGGAACCTTGTTGAAAGGAACTGTTTCAGGAGACTCCAAAATATACTTTCATTAGTTTTTAATTCGTCGATACTAAATCCATGAATATTTATTTTACTGTAAATTGTTGCTAGTGCAGCAAAGCGTTTTGTTGTGGTTTTAAAGTTCTTGTCGTAGTCACACAACTACTGTTGCTGGCGTAAATATTCAGAAATCCAACAATTTCTTCATTTCCCCGCTTCATAACAACAGCTTTCATGGCTTCAAAGAGAACAAAATAATTATAACACATTGACCACTTGGCCTTAACCTCAAAATAACATTAACCTATGGGTTTCGTGTTACAAAAGCTGGAAGCAACGGAAAGTGAGTAGTTCCGTTATGCAGTCAGACAGGGGCAGAATGCAGTAGTCGGTGGCAAACATCCTGTTACAATACGCGCCCTGTATCCGATGAACTACGTAGGAAACATTTTCACTTGGCGTTACTGCCGGGTATATAAACTGCTGTACATCAACTGTAGTACAAAAGATGTAATACAAGTGTAACAGAAAAATCAATTTTTTCGGCGTGGAAGCTGGGAAAAGTACATTTCAGAACAAATGTGAATTACGGGATTCGAACTCTGAAGTTGCATCCCTGCAGCATATAAAGAAACAATATGGTCCATACATTTTATCTCCCCAGATAGGAGAGGGGATGTAGCCCTAAGGGATACACTACTCATTACGCCGATATTCTGAAAATAATATATTCGGTCATACTATAAAACTAGAAATTCTAGCTTTGTAGGGACATAGAACATGGGGCCGTATACTGAACAAAGTATTGTGTGGTCAAGATACTTCTCATCACCGATTAAAATCATTTTACAATGTCTCTTTTCAGATCTAAAGAGAATTATACAGTTGCAGCCTACATCCATTGTCTTGACAAAACATTTTTAAAAAATATCAGTATTAATTAATATGATTTTAACGAGTACTTTTATTACTACTTATATTTAGTAACATTCTTTGGGAGGAAGGGCTGCAAAATAACGCAGAGAACATTGCGAACGACGTCTGTAATCTGACGAGGGCGCATTACAATATAGATTATTGAATTTCTGGACTTTATCCTTCGCTTACTATTTTAAAAACACAATGTTACGAAAACAGGGACTATTTTCGTCCTTATGTTCAGGGAAGAGGGGCACCTACTCATTTGGGTTCTGGTAAATGATACCAGTGACTGAGGTTAGCTCTATACAAGACAGGTCTAAATATCTGGTCGAAGAATATAAAGAAGAATTACAATATTATATTACAAATGTCCTATATTTTCATTTAATTCTTCACAGTCAAGAACTTATCAGAAGCTCCTAAACCGCGTTTCCATGCCTACTCTTTACATTTGTGCATCTTAATTCAGTTTAAAATATACACAATTCCTTTAGATTAGACATCTACATCCTCTTAATTTGCCAGAGCTGGACACGGCTGCTCAAAACAAAATAACAACTGTAGTTAGTCACTTATACAAATTTAATTTCTACATAATTACATTTATATAAACTTATAACCAAGTAACCAAAGTGTCTCTTTCATCATCCAAGCAAGGTTCATATACAGCCAAAGACACAAATTCAAACACAACAAACTATCGTAACTGAAAGAAAGCTTTTTTCTTAACGAAACACAAAATTTAAGTGTCTAATATTATTTGCGACGGACTATATTACTGAATATTATCATTTTTGTGTCCTTGACTGTACTGTAACATTACCCACATTTCTCATCAAAGAAACATACACACAAAAGCGGTTCATGCACGTAATAAAATCATGTTGTTTTGGGTTAAGTGGTACACAACGACGTTTCGCCTTTTTACAGATTCGTAATAACTTTTAAACGCTAGAATGCTAAACAGGAATGCCAAAAGCAAAGGTAAAGAGGTCTGGACAGACTGTGTGGTCCTACACAACATTTCGGACTCTAATTATACTTTCGTCTTCATGTGATGTTCGACTACATAACCCTACCCCCGCTGCGTTCTTAGTATAAAAATATTTCAGATAACAACGCAAAGTTCTAATTACCACGGACATCTTCAACTGCAAAAATATTACCGTTTTTCTCATATCTCGTCAAGCATCAAATATATGAATAGTAGTGATTTTAAACCAGGTATCTCGGACATATCAAGGAAAGGGCTAATAACCCGAATGTAATTTTGATTCATTGTACCAAGGGTTTACGTGACGGCCAAAATACCTTTTTAACGTGTTTCAATCGATACTCACTACATTGAATGAAATAAATTTCTCACATCGACGAGTTTTTCGTAAGATGCCGTTTTTAGATACAATAACCTCACTCTTTTATTTTTTAAAAAATTATGACGATGCTGTGAAGCTATTGTACCTGCATTGTTTTTGAACTTACCGTAAATATTTTACCCACAGTCTCCCAAGTTTTCCACAGATAATTAAACAATTTTATAGTAATATCTTTCTATCCAAACACATTCAATTTCCTTAAATTTATCACATGGGCCTGTTAGCAATAAGAACACCTAGTTGTTGCAAGTTCTGAAACAGGCATGAAATGTTATCCTGTTTCTGTTTTAACGTGTGATATAATTAGGCTTATACCTTTTTCGAGAAACCCCTTTATTGACGGAACATTAGTGGCATAAAGTTCAATTGACATTTCCAATGCAATGTGTACATATCATTATGGTATCAAATAAAATACGTCGGCTGCAATGTTATTCCAGACAAATCTCCAGTTACAGGACATAGTGACGTAAAGTCCTTGGTTACTTCAAAAGCTATTTATCCTAAACAATTTAATTTCGCAAATACACAGATGCTACGTGGTAGAGTAGATTTGTTCTTATATACTAGAGGCGCTGAAGGAATTACATATTTTTAATAATTGTAATATGTGGGCAGTATTGAGAAAATAAAAGAAAAAAGTGATATTGTGCTTACTTTATAATATGAAATGTCTCAACATTTGAGTGAAAATTTTAAGAAATACTATTTTTACATTCCAATTCAATTAACCTACCAACGTTAGATTTCGAATGGAACCTAACATCTGAGCCTAAAAATTTGCAATACAATTAGGACGAACCATCGAGTATTTCTGAGGTTAAATCTACTTATTTGACTCAAAAAAGTTGCGACAAGGACACAAATCTCTGTCATAAGGCCTCATATGTTCATTCCCACGGTTTCAGGAACAAAGGTCTTATACACACTTTATTGTGGGTACAAAATTAACATCTCATGTGTTTATCAGACTTCTGTATGTTAACATCCCATTTTCAGTTCAAAATGATTTATTTTTAGAGAAGGTACTGTATTCTAAACGCTACTGAAAGACATTTCGCTGAACAGCAAAGTTCTAGAATTACATCATTGTAATCCCAGTCCTGAAATTCTTACAAGTACTATACTTCAAGCTTCAGAACTTCTGAATGTTTCTTAAAAATATGAAAATTTTCATTGACAAAAACCAACTTAATTACCATAATTGTGATCTATCAGTTTATTGAAAGAACACTTCCGGCGCAGACAAATGATAAAGTACCGGAATCTCACTTAACATACTGATACCACTATTGAAATGTCTTTTGGTTTTATTGTGACTGATCAAACTGCATCAGCAGAATGAACAAAATATTCTTTTAAACAAATTTATATATTATGGCTGTGGAATTTTGCTGGGGAGTAAATAAAATGTTTGAATAACATCATAATTAACCTTTCTTTCAAATGTAACTGAAACATATTACAGTCGTCACTCACGGGGAATAAAATATAACAAAGAGTGTACTTAAATTCTTATTGAAAAATGAAGATTTGCAACTTTCTGATTTCCTAATCTGTATTCATAACACGCACTAAAATGTTTTTCATGAAAACAGCGCTCAACGACTTGAGTAATGCAACAAAACAGAGCTTATGTTTCTCCTGAAGCCTCTAACACGTTTGAATATGTAATTTATCCTCGGTATAACCAAATATGTCAAAAGAATAAATTGCATTACAGATCATATTTAACTGTTTGTCTCGGTATAATTCACGGACAACGCTAAAGAATTATTATAACATTCTATCAATCAGACATCCACAAGTCTTACTGAATTATATATCAAAAGTTAACATTTTATACCTTATTTAAATATGTGTAAAGAGATTGAAAATACGTCTTGGGCATATGTGAAATATCCCCCAATTATGATGTCTGTAAGTCTTAACAGCATCAATTCCTTCAAAAGGATTCATTCACAGCCCATGATCACCCTGGAAACTTACAGATGAAATCAGCCCCAACCACAAGATATTCTTACGATAAAGAAGTGTGATAATGTCAATTATCACATCCTCTTAACGTTGGGATGGGGATAACGTTGGTACTTACAATTACAATAACTCTAATAATTACTACATTAATAATAATAGCAGAGGTATCAATTAAGTAATGACAGTAATAATAACACAGACACGCAACTGATGATTCACGGCTAGGAGTCAAATTATTTTAATTGTTTGGCATCTAGTTAACTACCAGACATAATCCTTTTGCCACAACCGTATACTCTGCTTGACAAATACTGGCATCAGTGGCATGATTTTAAATTTTAATCTCAGCATATGAAACAGCTGAACAGAAATATAAGGCCTTTCTCAAAATCACAATGACCGAGTTCAGGACACCAAAATTGAGAGACTCTACAGTCAAATTATCAAATGCTGGTGTTAGAAATAATCGATTTAACATTTCCCTGAATCTCTGCTTGTAAATCATAGTGACATCCGCTTGATAATGTGGGTAATGTTACCAAAGCCGGACTTATTGTACTAAAAGTAATGTCATGCAGACGCATAGTGGCAGTTAGGGAAAAATAACAAATCCCATAAACAAGTTCAAGTTCAATATTATTGTCCCAGAAGTTCACATTAAAAAGAGGGAAAGAGCATTTTATCGAACAAATATATATCTCTCGTTCACAGAGCACTGTAGATTCAATCACTCGGAACAAACGTACGCTCTAGTAAAACTTTGCAGTCAGACAGGACTGGAAAAAAGGCAGAACCTCCGATTTTCTCTTTGCCTAACTTAAGACTTTGGGCAGCAAAACAGTCCGACAAATAATGCGACTTGGGCCTATGTAGGAGTGACTACAACTCTTATTCAGTGGGATCAGGTTTACTTTCAAGCGTCTGTTCTTGCTTAAATAAAAAAATTGAACATTAACATCAACAAATCTTATTCAGTACTGAAGACATTGTACAGCACTCTGCACTCTAAAACACAAGGCGTAGATGTAATAATCATACTTTCGTGCTCTGAAGAGGGAATAGAAATTATAAGTGGAAGCAGCCCTTGAACTGGGTGAAACACAAAAATTATATCCACTGAAAAGGAAAATCAACTAAACTAGGGATCGCAGAAATTTCATGAGAAAGGAACATGGCAATTGCAAACAGGATAATAGTAGAGATGAAACTAATGAAAATGTTTCCTGTCAGGAACTCAGCAACAGTCCTACCAACCTAACCTAAACCTGCAACTTCATATATTACAATTATATCCTGCAAGAGTAATTTGGCAAGATAAGAAACAATTTAATTACACAAATTTATTTCGTCTGTTCTGTGCAGGTAACAAAAACGAAGCAAGCATAATAAACAACTGATTCAAAAACAAGGACTTGATAACAATAATTTACATACTAAGCAATACACAATGAGTAAATAATAGACTATATGTCTAGAAAACATTTTGTTTTGATTTAGCAAGTAGAAAAAGATGGAGTTTTTCATTATAATTTTTCTGAAAATAGGATCACCCTATCTACAGTCTAAATTTTCAGTTATTAATGACTTGATAAACAATTTAAGAAAAAGGCACGCAATACTTCTGTCTCCAATATAGACAAAATAATAACAATAGACGATCGCTGAAACAGAGAATCGTTTGATATGCTTTATACAGTTCAATATCTCAAAAATCTAACTCATGAAGAAGTTAGCCTACGTCTTACGTAGGCCTACAAGTTGCCACCCCAAGTGGAACAATATTATTTACAAGTAGTATCATTTAAAAAGTCTAAACAAACTACATAGTAATTACCCCACGCACTCCACAGGTTTTTATAAAAAAATAATAAAAACATGTGATCAATCCTAAGATGTAGGGCGAGAGAGAATGAACTTTCCCAATCAGTTCTGAATCTTCCTTAATCTATGCCAAGTAAAAAAGGCTTTAAGACAACACAGATCCTCATATTACATCGTCTCACAGGAGATTTGCCATTTCGTTTGATCCCTTCGATTCATTCCCTGGCAAGCGGGCAGTTCGCCAAATAAGGGGCGACACTTTTTCACTGAGAGTTATATAGAAAATTGGTACATAATTACATTATACATAACTCTATAATATATCACGAGACTGTGTTCGGTTTATTTGCTTCATGCTTCGTTTCGAGAAGAAGAAGAAGAAGAAGAAGAATGACAAAAACGAAACGATTGATGTGAAAATATGCGCCGCGCGGCAGTCGACGCCAGTGTGATACTTATCTTTAATATGTCTCCAAATCATCAGGTGATTTTGCTAGTTCGGTAGAGTGGTTGTGGGAAAGGAGGGAGGGATCCTCACTTTCACTAGCCCTAACCAGCAGAGTCCATAGCAAATAATAACAGCCGTTACTATGTGAGAAGCTTGAAGAACATGATGGCCAGGGAGATGTTGATAAAGAGTACAAGCATCACCAGCTGCTGTCTCGAGAACCAGTCCTGCAAACACGAGAAAAACAGCTAGAGTCAGCATTCGCCATGTTAGAACGAGATATCTCGATAAGAAATAACACAAATTTCAGCTGAATTTAATAATATGAAATAAAACACTCGTCCAGCGCGGTGGATACGCTCCTCGAAAGCGGCGCGTTCTGTAAATCCGCGTTCGACGAACTTATTACAACATGTAAATAAACAAAAAATATAAAATTTACTGTAATGATATTTATTTATGAACAAACTACGTAATATAATCAAGTGTCGTCGGAGAGTTATGCATTAAAGTAAAAAATCAGCGGAAAGTTAGACCAACTGTTGCCGCGCTCATACCACCGCGCAACTTAATCTGGAGTCTTTATTTTCTCATCTAGTGTCATGACCTTACAATGTTTATTTGCTTCATTATCACATTTGCGCTTATGTCTTCTGGGGTGTAGCGCCGTGTAGTCTGGTAAAAGTTTACCAACGTTTCAGAGGCCCTTGCTACTTCCATCATCGTCTTACTTAACAGCCTTTTATATCATCGAATGACAGTGTCATTATAGATGATGACTTGGGACAGACTGTGAGGCAAGTTGTCGTGAATTATCGTGACGTATGGGGTAGCACTCTTTTGTTTTCTTCTGCCAAAAATAGTTTTTCCGTTAGACCCAAGGGCCAAGAAGAACCTCCTGCCATTACTCTGGAAAACTAATAACCGGTTATCCTTAACAATATTTATTCATAAATGACAAATTGAGGAAGCATATGCTGGAAAAAATTAAATTCATTGTGAACACATTACTTACACTCACATATTATTTGAATTTTTTTTCATTCAACAGCTTGAATCTGACACACTTTTACTTCGAAAAAAATACATTACACTGTAGAGTTTTAAAGTCAGTAGCAAGTGGTACCTTTACGTAAAGCAGCAGACGAGATAAGAATCGCAGTTTTTTCATAATGATAGAGGAAAGGAAGTGTTTGAGCTTGCAGTAACTGGTCACAAATTAGGAAATAATTTCGCGGGCTATGTTAGTAGTTGACTCTCCTCAATACTTCTTCGTTGGTCACTCGATCCGTCCACCTGATCTTCTCTATTCTTCTCCAACACCACATTTCAAAACTCTCCAGGTATTTCTGTTCCTTCTTCCTGAGTGTCCAAGTCTCTGCTCCATACAGCGCGACACTCTATACGTAACACTTCACTAGAGTCAACGAGCAAAGAAGCATTCTGCAGGCGATTACACGAAGGAAAGCTAACTGGCTGGGACATATTATGAGAAGGAATGGATTAATGAGTGATATCATCGAAGGCCAGGTTGAAGGAAAGCGAGGACTGGGAAGAAGACTGATACAGCTAACCGACGACCTTAAACAAGGAAAGAAGATGACGTTCCAGGAATTAAAGCGAGAAGCCGAGAATAGGGATAACTGGAGAGCTCTTTTTGGGCAGAGCAATGGACCTGTCGTAAGACAGAACACTTAATAATAATAATGTTAGTAGTGATCTTGGGCCCTAAGTGGCCCGTGGGCCGCCAGATTCAGCACGCTGGTGTGAATATTACCACAACCAGGATATGTACGAATGGCTTTATCCAGACAACAGAGAGTCGCACTTAAACACAGCTTGACGACAAATCGCCCAGTCGATATAAGACTTGTGGGCTGGCATCTTATGAAGACGGATTCGAAGATGGCTGTCTTCTAGGACGCTGCGCCGTGTAATTTGGTATAAAAAAATAATACTACTGTGGGAGGAGTCCCTGTATCTTAAAGAAACCTTAAATTCCGACCGTTACGATCGATTAATTCTGATCATTCTTCAGCGAATTAACAAAAGACAAAACATAGTCTCCGTATATCTCAAGGCTGCAGCCCGACTGCGTCCCGCGTGGAAATTGTAGGAATGAGGTTATGAGATAGTTTAAACGTATAAAGTCGCATGCTTCACAAGCATTATTCCTCCTCTCTATTCAAATAATTAAACCTAACCTAACATGAACTTAACTGACTTGTGGGGGTAACAGAAGGCCAAGCCCCAAACGGAGCAAATCCGAACAAGGAAATAAAGCAAGCATATTCAACCAGGGACCCAATTCGATCACGGATATTAAAAAATTAATGACCGCGGGGAACTAATCGGAAATCCCCGACCAAAAGACAGCGCATAAGTGAACAATTAACTTATTCTTCAAAACTGAAAGACAGTGCTCTGAGATAAAGTGTTAATATTTCAAGACATTTGTCGAAAAATACTTTCAGTGGTAAGAGGTCTGCTTATAAGCAGGTCAGCATTTCGTAAATCTGCTTTTAAACGATGTAAGTTGAATTGCATAATTATACCCATTTTTCTACTTGCACAAAACGTCGGGAAAGCAGAATCTAGGCTTCAGGACTTCAATGGGCCACCTTGCATAAAAATCCCGGTTAGGAAAGGAAGCAGAACAATCCTATGTCATTCTGGTTCCGAAAGAACAGGACATGTTAAAAAAGAAAGCAATTTATAATTGCATCCAAAGCCAAATATACATGCCATAAAATAAGCTACTGTTGATATTTGGTATTAGTGGTCATAAATTCGTGAAATGAACTACACAGATAAATAATTTAACAAACTGATTCGCTGGATATTACAAATATATCCCTGTGTCGGCGTGAACACCACACACACACGCACACAAACATTATTTTTTCTTCTGAATTAAAAAACTTACAGATTTTCTGTTTTCAAAACAATAAAGTCGGGGCCTTCAGTTACATTTCTTAGCCGCTGGGTAGGTGGTTCAGTGCGAGCAACGTAGATGCGTTAGGATGTAAATTTTTATGTACGCAGTAAATAATTTTTAAAAATGCGGAGAAATGCAGTAGAATAATAAAGTGGCATGCTAGATGTATTATAAATACAGGGTTACATTAACAAAGAATTGAATAACAACGTGGTCAAAATATTACAGCAGGTTGAACGGAGAAAGAAGTCTCGCGAAACATTCAACTGAACTGAAACGGTCTGTACTCCGCTGTTGGCGACGCGACCCCGCTCGACTTTGTCGTAACCTTGAAACATCCAATGTCACTACATCTCTGTTAGTTAAAAGTAGTTCTCGCTGGATTTTGTAAGCAAAGATAGGATTTTTCAGCCCATTGCTGTAGGATACTTGGCATATTTTAATGAACACTTGAATAGCGACGAAGAAAAATCAAAAAAGACATTTACGAAAATTGTTAAGATTCATAGTTCACGTAATTATTATCCACATATCCAATTATTACCAAATAATAATTACTTGAACTAGGACACCCAAAACGTTCGTAAACGTCTAATTTTACCTTTATTTATTGCTCCACAATTTCTACTCTTCGCTAAATATTATTAGGATAAATCAATGCGGACAAGATGGAAGGGGCATGTAGCAAGCATGAGGGAATGAGAAATTTTTACAAACTTTAGGTCACTGAGCCTGAGAGGACAGACTACACCACGGTACCGGAGTAGATGGGAATAATATTAAAATGGATGTTACGGAAATTGGGTTGTAGAGTGTGGATTAGATTTTATCTGGCTCTAGACAAGGACAACCGTAGGGTTCCTGTAAACACAGTAACGGACCTTCGGGTTCTATAAAAAAAATGGGGTATTTCTTGACTGCACAAGCTGTGTGTATTTTTATTGGCCTAAACACACCAAGATTCAGTCCCCAGTGTTAGGAAATTCCGTGACAGGTTGCATTACCAACTTCTGAAGGCGACTCCTGTCTGACCTGGGTACCGTACCTTGACGTGAGGACTGATGAGGTACAGCAGTGGGTTGGCCCTCAACCTCTCTGCCTCCTCCGCCTGCCGCCGCACCTCCTCGCGTCGCGCCGAGCTCAGAACTGAGACCTCTTCCCGGGACATGGGGTCCGTCGCCTTGGGCAGTCCCTGAAAGTCGGGCAGACTCTTCTTACGCTGCAGTGGCGTCGGGGCCGGCACGCTCTGCAACACCCGCACCCAGTTAATGCGCAGGTCTTCACAGGGAGAACAGCTGCCCAGAAGTTCATTAATACAGATTGTCCATTTTAACACGCATCCCAAACTTCACAATCCCCGTATCCTGTGTGTGCGACATGGAATTGGTCACCCGACAGGTATACTGGACGCAAAATATCTTCGATCCCATGGTATCACAGGAAGAGGGCAAGGTGTATTGTAAAGGACAACGAAGCTCAGAGATATTTTGTGCTTCGTATGTCCAACAAAAAAGGACTTCAGTGTTGGTGTAACCGTGACCTGGACAACGACTAACGTTCAGTTCAGTGTCCTGTTTTGATCAGGCAAAATGGGTGTTACGTCTGAGCAAAGGAATTTTCGTCCATGAGCATTATTTTGCTAACAAATCGTTTGTATTGTGCCCGCAAGCCTGCACGAAGCTTCTCGAAACGAGACAGTGCCAATTAGAACAACGTGTTGAACCAAAGATGGAGTCGTAGGTCTCCGATCCCTGGCGATGAAACGCTGCAGTCCCTCTCGAAGTCACCGAGGACACGGTCGTAACAGAACACGTCACGTATTACGGATTCGGGTAGCGTTTTAAAATGGTCATTCTGTACATTTTCGAATCGTGTCAGATGGGTATTTGGGCCGTCCGTGCTCTGTCCAGATAAAATGATTTAGAATTTTCAGGGTCATGTCGAAACCTTTACTTACTTTTGTTGACTAATAACTTTCTGTTCGTGGGTGTGTGCTTGCAGGGTAAGAACATGACAGCATTTCCATATCAAGAATTAGCTGTGGTCGAATTGCTTCTAGATTAAGAAGAGGATATACCTAAGTTCTCAACGTTTTAAGACCTTGGACCACACACACACAAGCCGTAAGGATCTAATTGAGGACAGTTTATTACAGCTTCATAGTAATTTATTCAAGACACTACCAACTTACAATCGCAAACAAGTTCACACAGGCATGTTACTCCATTCTCCTTAACGATTGTGATGATTTATTATTTATGTAAACTATTTACTCAAATATTTAGCTTCGGCTGGTACTATTTGTCGTTCATACAGGATGATACAGTACTACAAATATGTACGCGGATCGGTATAAAACATGTTGACGGGCAGCGAAATGATAACCTCTAGGATAGACGCAAATGTCTTAATGAAACATTGAAAGCAATAAAAGATGAAGTGTGAAAAGGCTTTACTTAAATAGATGCAAATGATAAGACTAAATGTTAATATTGTCTCTTTAGAATATCTCAGCATTCATTTAACGTTCACCATAAAACAAACCGTGGAATAAGTATATCACGATTCGTATTGTATACAAACAACCACAGGTCACAATACGTCAGCAGTAAGCACAACATGGCGGTTATTCGCACATAACAGGGTGGTTCGTATCCCTGTCATGTGTAAAATATCATTCTCGACTACAGATGACTCTCGTTATACGCGCTTTCCGTATCCGCGTTTTCATATTTCGACGGTTTTCATTTCAGTAAGGAGTGCAACAATTCAGGGAAATTTACTCGACTCCAGAACAGGGCTAGACCACAAGAGGCAATAAATATCCACGTTCATTAGTTTATGTTTGTACAGTTGATATATTCGTGCCAGTTTTGTTAAAAGACACGCGTGGACGGCAATTTGAGACAAAGCACAGAGTCTAAAGCTGAACGAAATAAATAGCAAAACGTGTAGTCTACCAGCTTTGAAATTCTGCACTTGACAGTTTAAATTTGTTAGCGCAGATGTTGAGTATCACGAGAACAGTTATGTAAAGCGAAAGATACTCTAAAAAAAAGTACAGAACATGAACAGACTTCATTTTGCAACCACTATGACATCTGGGTTACGGAAATACGTCAGTGAAAGATTCACACCAAGCGACATGGAGGAAGAATCGGTTCTTGCAAATGACAAAATAGTTTATAGCAGCCTAACTAACCAGCCAGCCAGTCAGTCATGGCCCGTCTTTGACTGATGAAGCTAAACACAGCAGATTCCCAATAATCCGACCTAAACGGGACCGAAGGACAGTCGGATAATACGGAAGACAAAAATGTGAACAACTGGAAGATGGCAGTCTTCTAGGTTGTAGCGCCGCGTGATCTGGTAGAAGTTTACTAACCTTGTTATCTCCATCATCAGGGCAACTCATCGTAATGAATTCTACAACACTACACAGCGCTACAACCCAGAAGACAGCATCTTCGTACTCACCGCCCTGAAAACCTCAAATCCCAGTAAATATCTACTCAATTTACGATATTAAATTATGAATGACATACAATAAGGCATAAATGAAAAATATAATGTAAATCTGTAAAAGAAAAAGTTAATTTTCTTTAAGAAATTAGTAATGGGCGTTTGTTTCTGAGCCTCCTTCCTTTTCTTTGACGCAAGGTCACGCCAGGGCCGTAACAAGTAGTACGTCTGTAGAAACCCAGTACATAAATGTGGAAGGTGCGTGGTGGGCGAGTGTGATTCATTCCGCTACATGCTGAGTTGATTGTTCATAAAATGGAGCGTTCCGACACGGCACATCAGAAAAAACTGAAATGTCGGATAATATGTATTTTGCTGTAATCAGAAGATCGTGAACAACGTTAAACGATTCTGCAAACCCAATTTAAATTTAAGGAACGTGTGTGCGAGGTTTAACAAAAGACACGAACAATAGCGCTCACATCCTTTGTTATCTACACCAGTGGTATTCAACCTTTTTTGTTCGCGTACCCCCAGATATAATTTCTCTTAAACTTTGTACCCCCAAAGTTGTTGGTGTATAATTCAAGTTATACATAGTATATAATCTACATCTAAAATAAATTAAATAAATTACATTACCGATTATTCAGTGTTTATCATAAACACATTTTTTTTAAATTTCACGTACCACCTAAGATGTCTTCGCGTACCCCCGGGGGTACGCGTACCCCAGGTTGAATACCATTGATCTACACTACGTTTTTCGCCCGAACGAGTCGTAAAGGTTCTGAAGAAGATTCTGCAATGTAGGATTTGAGGTTTTCACAGCGGTGAGTCTGAAGATTGCAGTCTTCTGATTCTGCAATGCTTCAGAAACCCCTCCCCCCCACCAAAAAAAGACGATATGAGTGCCTTAGGCCATGCGGTCACTGAAACTGGCAAAGCGTTTATTACTACAAGTCACGCTTTTACGTTGCAAATTAAACTTTAAACTTGTGCAGACAATGTCATCTTCCACATACAGTTTTCAGTTGGGTTACTTTCTCTGGTTTGGCATGCCACAGCTTATTTATTGAGTTAATAAGAATTAAAGAACCAACTTCTGTACAAGTTAATCTATCAGAAGCAGTTCATGCGCAACGCCAAGTACTGATTTTATAAAAAAAACCCTGCTAAAATCATGCTTATTAGTAATACGGAAGTCATCTGAAAGAGATTCATAAGAAACTCGTTCGACTTTGATTGTGTTGCCGTACTAGTTACAATGTATTATGTGCCCTATACGAATTCAGGCATGAAAACAAATCGAAACACATGTTCGATAAAACTACCAATAACGAACCTGCGTGTATTAACTAACTAACTAACTAACTAGATGGCTTACGGAACCCGAAAGTTTATCAAAGAATTAACCAAAGCCCTCCACCGGCCCCTGTCCTGTGCCAACAAAATCCAGTCTCCTTCAACTCCTATCTCCCATAGATCCCGCCTGACATTGTCCTCCCATCTACGTCTAGGTCTCCCCAGTGGGCTCTTCCCCTCAGGCTTCCCAACCAATACCCGGTGCGCACCTCTTGTCCCATCCATGCGCGCTACATGCCCAGCCCATCTCATTCTTCTCGACTTAATCAACCTGACAATACTGGGGGAGGAGTACAGATTTTTAAGCTCATCATTATGCAGTTTTCTCCATACCCCATCCTCTTCATGAGCCGGGATAGCTCAGTCAGTATAGTGACTAGCTACGGGCTGGACGACCGGGGTTCGATCCCCGACGGGCGCAGAGGATTTTTCCTTTAGCCTCTGCTTCCAGACCGGCTCTGGGGCCCACCCAGCCTCCTCTACAATGGGTACCGGGGTCCTTTCCCGGGGGTAAAGCCGGCCGGGGCGTGATGCTGACCACTCACCCCCATCTAGTGCCGGGGTCAAGGAAGGGAGGAGCTATACCTCCTCTCACCCCAAACGCCTACATGGCGTATAGTGGGACAAACTTTACTTTACTTTACTTTACTTTACTTATCTTCTGAGTTGTAATGCCTTGTAGTCAGGTAGAAATTTCTACCAGACTACTCACTGCCGCGAGAACCTCAAATCCTATTACACCCTGGAATCTGCCTTGAGATCTAACCACTGCGCAGTGACTACCACACAATCTACAAACACGGTTCGTGCGTCAGTAATAGCTTAGAGATATGTAACAGGTAACAGAACATTCCAGCTGCCCTCGTTTGCAATTTTGATTTCGTCCTATGCATTTCATTTCAGCGGCTGTGATTTTGATTTCGTATTTTACTTTAATATTCCATTATCAAGGCTCTAAAGTAACGGAAAATTTCTTATGACAAGTTACTAGCTTGTCAATGCGTAGTGTGGTTAAAAGGCTGCTGTCTTAAAGCATCCAGACAACACACATTTCATCGCATGCCGACAAAATGACTTCGCCAGAGATTTTGTTTGTGAGGAGAAAACGTATCACGTTAGATGACGTTAGCATGTGGACTGTAGAGGCTGTAACCCTTAACCATCAAATCAAAATTCGTACAACTTCTACTATAGATTCCCAGATCTATCTGCATTCAATATGTAGTTAGCTTAAGCCCTTCAAGTGGAAAATGTTTAACAATGAAACATAACAACAACCAAGTACAGCTAGCGGTAATATCGACGGGCAGACTGGGCGGGGCTCCAATCGCGCCACACCTCTTTCGTTCGCTTGGCTCAGAGCCTGACTGTTCCCTGCTGTACGTCTACGGGATGTCTGATATAACACGCTGTTACGTTCCCATACTATTTCTATTAACTTGCTGCATTCTTGTTTTAATTTTTCTGCCTTTATCATTGCTTCTTTTGCTTTGCAAGAATATTCTCTACTTTACCAACTAACTACAAGGATTATGGAACCTCAAGGTTCACCACCGAATTAACCAAAGCCCTCCACCGGTCCCTGTCCTGGGCCAACAAAATCCAGTCTCTTTCAACTGCTATTTCCCATAGATCCCGCCTGACATTATCCTCCCATCTACGTCTAGGTCTCCCCAGCGGTCTCTTCCCCTCAGGCTTCCCGAGTATTGGTCGGGAAGCCTGAGGGAAGAGACCGCTGGGGAGACCTCGGCTTTGTTAACTTTTTCGTAACAATTCAGTTTTTTTACCGTGAAAGGTTTTTAGATTCACGCCCAACCCACAATCTGGAGGATCACCCCTCGTCGGCTGTCCGCTATTTCTTGTTCAATATATTCGCAGCTAACCTCCATAACTGGAGGCTGTTCCTCCATCCGCAACCTGAGGACGCGTAATGCCGTGGTGACAGGGAACCACCGAACATGGAAATTCTCTACTTTCTCTTTGTAATTATTTAACAACTTTATTTCTCCCTTTTTCCATATCTGCTTCGCATGAGTATTATTACCTGAAATAATACTCATGTAATGTTTCAATTATTTCATTAAGTTTTCTTTTTATTGATTATTTGTGTGCGCATAGTATTTTATGAATTAGAATTTTCGTTCACATTTTTCAAAATATCGTAATCATCATTGTCAGTATTATTAATTTATTCTATGATCCTCACTTCTGGTTTCTAATTATTTGATTATTTATTGCTTTATCTATTATATCTTAAGTACTTTTTATCTACAATATTTTTTGACAAACTAGATTTAACAATTGTCATTATCTCTGATAAAACTGTAAAACAAATCTGTAGAAATGACATAAAATAGTTTTAGCTCTGGATATTATTTACCTCTAAAATACCATATGCAAACGGATCCATAACAAATTAAAATAGTTTTAAATGTTTAAAACATACAAATTATGATAAATTTTCCTAAAAATTATAAGCATTAAATGAAACAAAAAATTAACAACTAACTAATGAAATCTGTGCAACCTACAAACAAAAGTTGATTTTTGTAAGAAATATAAAATATGTAGAGGGACATTAAACAAGACTCTAAAGAGTATTGAGATAGGCTATCATTCATATAACCAAATTCCAGCCGTACATGATTTAACTATTTACGCTCAGAATCAAATGCAAAGCTAATTGGTTCCGACGATCGAGTACGGTTCTTAGCGACTAGTGATATCTTTCGTGGGTAGCGTATACTTCATTCAAGCAACTATCCTATTTCAGTTGCCAGTACCAGTTAACCGAAGGGTCAAGAATGATCTTGGAAACTTTTTTGCGTGTTTCTCTGCTTAGAAGTGCTTCCAGCCATGTCGCAGACTTATAGCAGCATACAGAGCGTGGAACGGGCTTTTGAGATGTCCTAACGATAAATTTGTTGCGTATTAAAAGTGTCGGTAAAGACCAGTCCTTCACCAATCACAGGTCTCCTTGCAATTCTTTAGACACGTGGTGCTCGATCGAACAGGTTATCTATGGAGAGAAATCAGCTACCCCGAATGAGGTTTTCCGTGTTTTCCTCAGTTGTAGGGTACAGTTCAAAAGAGACATAGCCTGCCTTCTCCAGTCCTGGAGGCCTTCAACTATCCCCGGCTCCCAAGTCGTAGAGGCCATCAGCCAAAGCGATCCCAATCCTTCTAGGTTCAACTTCCAGACATCTATGCAAGCGAAGTTCCTTTCGTAAAACACAAGTTGGATGTTGGATTACATCATACGAGTAGCAACAGCCACTAGTTTGAATAATTCACAGTTTCCAACTGAATGCAATGACAGAAAAGGAATTTAAGTTTGGTAAAAGTCATTGTTACTAAATATATAAATATACTGATATTCAACTGTTTTAAAAGTAAAGTAAAGTTTGTCCCACTATACGCCATGTAGGCGTTTGGGGTGAGCGGAGGTATAGCTCCTCTCTTCCTTGACCTCGGCACTAGATGGGGGTGAGTGGTCAGCATCACGCCCCGGCCGGCTTTACCCCCGGGAAAGTACCCCGGTACCCATTGTAGAGGAGGCTGGGTGGGCCCCAGAGCCGGTCTGGACGCAGAGGCTAGAGGAAAAATCCTCTGCCCCCGTCGGGGATCGAACCCCGGTCGTCCAGCCCGTAGCTAGTCACTATACTGACTGAGCTATCCCGGCTCATATTCAACTGTTTTACATCTTTTTAATCAAACTTAAATTAAACTACCATGTACCGTGGAACGCAGATCACCGTTAGAATACAAATACAATTATCATTGGTATGGTGCAACTGTTATGAACCGGGGTAACTCAGTGTACGGACTGGACGACCAAGGTGTAAGATTTTTCTTCTAGCCTTTGGGTCCAAACAGTCTCCAGGGTCCACTAACCTCTCATCCGATAGGGACTGTAGGTTCAGACGAAGTTCAAATAAAGGTGATTTTCTATTCGAAAGCATTCGCTTCTCTTACTTGAAAAAACAAAGGTAAGCTAATTATGCGATAGACTTCAAGTTCCAAACAACAACCAAACTCATGCCAATGGTAGAGATTAATCTTGTGTTAATAAAACTTCTAACTTTTTAAAACGCGATTGTACTTAATTTCAACTAAGTGTTGAGAAAAGCAAATTCAGGTTTGTGTTATTTCCCCCCGTATCGTTAATGACAGCACTAGCGGCTATTGTCAACAAAATAATCTTGAACCACTTTGTTTATCTTGGCAGCGACTTTCTACCAGCGAGGCTAGCTTCCCACACTCACATGTTCAATATTTATTCATAATCCATTTATTATCTACGAGCAGCATTTATTTCAAAATCAATGTATTCATTAACTACTGCTATAGCAGTCGTCGCCAAACTGCATGCTTCAAAGTCACAGCAACGTTGCAACACGAACAGAAGAGTGAATACAGTTCAGAACTCGCATTGAAGCAAAGCTACCAGTGCTGTTCTGTTAACTTAAATTAACCTTTGGCGGGGGGGGGGTGTTCCTTCCGTCGCCTTGAGGCATCCAGTTTGGTGATAGTTTATTCTACCTCAAGTTCCATCTTCTCGTATTATTAATATTATTATTTCACTATTAATATCATTGTAACTTCGTATTAATCAGTAACTATATTCATTCGACCGCTGTGACGGCGTGGTGTAAGTACCTCTAATTGGTGTTACTTTCTAATTATAAATTATCTGGAAATTTTTACTTTATTTTTGAACCGAAACCGAAATGCACGTCCATTCCTTGCACACTGTTGGTAGAGTACAGCGACTTTAAAACGCCTACATATATTGGGACTATACTGTTTCATGGAACAATCAAACAATCCACAACATACTGCAATAATTCTAGAGACGTAACCCTCCGCATCTAACACTAATTAAATTCAATTCAGACCTCGAAGGAAACACGTCGCATTTATGTTACCACACCAGTGAGATAATTTTGTAGCCATAACCCCGTTAGTGTTAGCAGGAAAACAGCTCCGCGTGCTAGTTGGTTTAAACACAAAAGCCGACGGACATGTGGCACTGGCTGTAACCACCCCGATCACCGTCACCTCTATGGGAGGCGTGTTGATCCAACTCTCACTCGCCCGGCGCGCCATGAGGGCCGGACTGAATAACAGGTCTTCCTCTTCCTCGTCTTCATTGTACCACATCTTGGCCCTCGGAGGCCCTCACAACACTCGGAATGCTCTACCAAACTGAACCCTGCACAGCTGTGATACTTTTAGCCTTGCTGCCCCCCCCCCCCCCCCCCCCCCCCCCCGACGCGTAGGCCGTCTCCGAGGAGTTGCCAAGATGTTTCGCTCGTTTCTTGTCTGCTTCTCCTCATTCTCCCGGGCCGAGCTGAATCATATACACACTTCAAGGACCGCTTTCACAAGTAGATGGCTCCACAAAGTGGCGAGCAATTGCTTTGATTCAAAAACACACTTGAGCACTGTCGGAATCAAACTAGGAATGCGGAATACTACCAACGCACATCACTGGGCTAGTTAGCTAAGCGAAAACGCTTCTGGACCTTTTTTTAAAGGTACCTGATTATAACTTCGGATGGGGCAAGTGATATTCTGAACGTTTTTTATTTCTTCCTCAGTCCATTAATTCAAACATCGCAATAGTTCCCTCACACATGTCAGCAGAGCCTATCTGGTTCATAATACTTTTTTAAAAAAAATATATGAGACGTTAAACAGACTCTGCTGTTGCTATATATAATTTACGACCAACAAAAACGTAACTCCTACAGGTTAGTGCAATTGTAACCCTTTCATCTGTAATAGGTGTTAATCGTAGTCGTGTTACTAGCTGCACTGGCTGAGAATTTTCGTGGTATTCCTAGTCTCTACAGAAGAATGAAGGAATAACACTTTCAGACAAGATAGCCTCCTTCTAAATTCTTACTCATAATTTTTCTCACTCATTCGACACTGTACAAATTCTCAAGTTGAAGCAACACTGTTAAATAGGGTTACAGGATTCAACACATCGCAGTGTGGGTCATGTCTATAATGTAAGGCTACAGAGAAGTAACACGAAGTCTTGCATTGACATTACCGTGGGCATTAAGTCCACCGAAGTTACGTAGGGGCCTGAACGAAAAAGTTTTAATATAAACATTTAAGGTGGCCAAAACTGTCAGGCTAACTCCGATGTGCCTATGGTTAATTCACTTGCGCGGTACAAAACATTAGAAAAAATGTAAGATAGATTCACAAATACTAATATAAAAGAGACAATGGGCAAATAAACTGTGAAATTTTCAGTTTCTATGATCGTTTGAGATCTCTGAACTGAATCTTTAAAAATAAACCTACATGTGTAATATAACAGATTGTAACACGTCCCACAAACAAAAGATTATAAATTGAATTATATTTGTCCAGCTACACGCCGAGGAGGCGCTTGGAGGGAGAGGTATTACAACTCCAACTCATTCTTAATTTCGGCATTAGATGGGGTAAGTAGTCAGCGGCACGGTCCTGCCGCGCTTTACCCCCACCGGGGAACGAACCCGGTACCAATAGAATATTATGCTTAGTTGGGCCCCAGAGTTCAACCGGAAGCAGAGGCTAGAAGAAAACCCTTTGTCCCTGCCGGGGATCACATCCCGATGTGTAGTCAGAAATTACACTGGCTGCGCTACCCCAGCTATCCAGTGAAATATTATAATCACACAAACATTCGACAGAAAGATGCCGATTAAGACATACGCTAAAAACTTTACTGCATCACGTGAAATAAACAGCCAACAGACGCCTAAGTTTGTGACGGCAGATTTGATGTCGCCGGATTACAGAATTAAGCTAAAATAATCAGTGCCAAGTCATTCATCACTGAAAAAGAAGAAGGAATCAAATCACTGTTAAGCGACCAGCGGCGGATTCAATTTCTCAATGTGGCCCACGGGACAACATGCCCCCTGACAGAAATAAAATTAATAATCTATCATATTGCAGACTCGACGGATAATCTGCAATACGTTGATACTACTCTGTGAGCGCCTTTGGCATTAGCCTACTCCATTTGCAGATATAGGAACACTGGAAAAATGTACTCTTTGGAGCTTAACAAGATTCAATTTCCGATACTGAATGGCATTTTAGCAAATTCAGACTTTAGACTCAAGATACGTTGGCGTAGGCGTACACTATCAAGTTAGGAATTAACATACTGATATTCTAATTTTATTTTTGATTGGGAAAGGAATATTGTGTCGGCAGCTGATAAATTCTTCAAGGACGTCTTGGATCTACAATATACTGGCGACAGACCTCGAATCCAGAACCCAAAGGGAATAAATAACAGTGACATCGAGTCAGGAAAATAAACTCATAAATGGATCTAACGCTGAACGGGTTCATACTATCAGAACAGATCCCCTTAAGATTCACTCGTATATTAGACCCTTTAGCTCCTGTCTTCTCGTGGTATCCCAGGTCCTTCCTTGCAACAACGCAACATAAAGTTTTACCCACACATACCACGCCCAGTCCATCTCTACCTTATTAATTGCCCCAAGATGATGTAAGAATTCAAACAGACAGATTTTGCCTGGACTGCTCAATACTGCTCACAGATGGAGTTTGGATTATTCTAATGAAAAACGTACTAAATTCTGATGCAAAGAAGATTCAAAATTCTTTGGAAGAGGCATTGCTCTGTTACAAACATCTATATGGAATTTAAAGTGGAAAACGCGAAAAAATAATTATATATGAAACGAGATTCGAAACTGTTGTCCCAGAGTTTGGGCTGTTCAAAACTGCTCAACATTTAACTACACTAACGCTAGTAGCAGGATATAGTAGGGGCGAAAAAATATGGATCTGACTAGAGCCACGCTGACAATTATTCCACGCGGCCAGTGACCATGTAACTGAAATAACCGCAATGCGACTAGAACAACTCTCGCAACATAACATTCATAATGTCGTCTTTCAACCATACTCACACACAACAGTTTTAATTAAGACTACAACCGAGTAAATGAAATACCAAACATGTTTTGGAATCATTCATGTTATACACAGGGGTCTATCAAACATCAATTAAAACTCAGTTTTATGTATTCTGTATACGAAACACATAAAATGTGGGGGGTTATTTCTGCCTAACTGCAAGTTTCATCGTTCAAGCCAATTAACAAATATGTGTGAAATTTTGTATTAAGTCTATGCTAAAACCTCGTGCAGGAATTTTGAGTACGCATCGCTAAACTAAAACTGTTGCAAATAATACAGGATATTATAATCAAGTTTATCAAAATAAAATGAGTCGGCCCTACAACTAGAAATATATGCTTTTGAAGTTCCATAATTTACAATTCATATATGTCCGCTCTACTTTAAAGAAACAATTAAACAAACTTTGTGTTATGCTAGATGTAGTGAAGATTACGAGACAAAAATTTTAATTGTGGGCATTCCAAAATTGTAGTAGTGAGTGAGAAGTGTGAGTCAGTCAGTAACACAGAATTTCTGATTATACTCAAGAAAAAATACGTTTCTGTAACCGTAACATTCGTGTCGGACAATTAATGTATTACATCATAAACGAGTTTGATCAGTGGTAGAAATATAAAGACGGAACCTAAAAAATGTATCTGTTCACTGGGAAAAATACAAACTACTTCAACAAACGAATCACACTGCTGGGATACATAAAGTAGATAAAACTAGTCATCCGATTAGGTTCTGCTAACGTAATGAGTGAAAACAAAAAATTAGTAAAAAGATTAGTTAGAATTATTAGAAAAATGATGTCTACTAAGTTACTCTGTCAACAGACAAGGCTATAAACACACATTTCCATGTAATGTCCGTTGAACAAGTTGTAACACAATTGAAGACGCTTTACTAGAACCTAGCGCCCAGATACAGACGCGGCAAAGGGCAAAACTAACACTTGATCAAGAGCCAAGCTAGTTTTTACATATGAGACAGCGTTAGTCAATTACAAGGCACTGCATTTAGCGTCGAGACCTATTGATTATGACTGATTTGCTCTTGGTGAGTCAGGGAGGACAAGATACTGAGCTTGGCGAAGTCACAAGAGTTGTGCAAAGACCGGGGACAGTTGGTACAGGTTGCTCAAAATAAAACTTAACGAAAAAGTTTCACACATACATCTTTCATGCCTATATCCTACATCAATAATGTAATTTAATGCTATTTATCGACGATATTTCAGCTGCAGACTATACGCAGTCTATACATGGTGGAATATTAAAATACAATAGGAAATTATGGAAAGGAATAAAACACGTAATAGAACTAGTTGTGTCGAACATCAGATCAAATATAGCGTCGCTTTGCAATTTAAAAAAAAATTTTTTCCATATCTAAGACTTCAGGTCTGACCTAGAAGAAAATAGATTCAAGCAAACCACGGAAATGCCTATATCAGAAATGAATATTTTTAGCTACAAATGTTAAAAACACTGGGCATTTATCGTAACTATTTAGTATTTAGCGACAGAACTTATGTAGTAAATATATCGAGAGAAAAATATCAATAAATATGTACAGTAAAATGTGAAGGAAGCTGTTATGGAGCAGTAAAAGTGAAAATAATCGAATTCATCTGTAATGACTGAAAAACCTGAAAAAGGAAAGTCTGCTTACCCGTGACTGTGGTCATGACCGGTATTCGAACACTGTATCACCTAATGCAAACGGTACACTAATATCTATTAAGTATTAAATAATTACACAAAGTGTTTACGATAAACCGTAATACAACTGTCACTTACTTACTTTGATACTGGGAACGACCCGTTCTTCAAGGGCCTGAGCACTGCGAGTCCCAACTTTTTTGTGGGCTTTGATCTATAGACATTTGGTAAGACTCCTTGGATGAGGGATCGGCCCGTCGAAAGGCCTCTACCTGTACACAGTACAGCACAACACAAAAAAACGCGGACAAACATCCATGGCTTGAGTGGGATTCGAACCCACGGTCCCAGTGACCAAAGGACACAAGGCCCACGTAATATAACTGTCACAGGGTAACATTTTCATCAGCACCTCTTATCAAAAAATGAGTTGATTTTGTTGTTTTTATAGAATGATACTCGACTCGTATCGGGAAATATTGTAGCTCTTGGCAGTTGGTCGAGAAGTTCCAGCAGGAAGCCGGGAAGTGACAGTTGCGTTTCGGTTTATTAGTGAACGCTATGGACAAAAGGTAAGCGACTGAAGTAAATGGGTTTCCACAACTGTCATCACAACGTAGGAAAATGACATCCAGGGTGAAAACGGGTTTTCCAAAATGCACTAATTTTATACATCGCAGGCAAAGAAACAACAAAGATCCTGAGTCATTTAAGTGACTACCCAGCCATGTCCTGAGTTTGTGCTGAACGTACAGGACGTACGTTTCTCTCGCGTAAATGGGCACGGAGCGTTTGTGGAATAAATACTGAAGATCACAGAGACGGAAAAATAAAATAACCCAAATAAAACCTACAGGGGTGCAATTTTACTTCTTCCATCACAAATCCTACATTCTTGGAATCAAACCCAGGTTTCCGCGGTCAGCAGATGTCTTTTGAGCACCTGACCAAGAGCCTCTCTTATAGTCAAGGACATCACAGAATATAATTTGCAAATATATGTACATAAAATGCGCCATATTCTTTGGGAAACTGGTATCATGGAAGCGGTAAGGTTACGCAAGCATCAGTCTCGACATACGGCATTGTTCGTTATCGGTTCCCATGACCGTGGGAGTTTGGCCGTGGTAAGGCACGCACGCACTCTGGTTATGTAACGGACGGAGTCCAGTAATCGTACAACGAATCATACGCCAACGTTATATCACAACCCACATTTTATTATGTTGTTTCGAAAAGTACTAAGCGGCGACTTGCTTGCAGATTGCTACAGTACTTTAAACAGATAGAAGAATTACTTTTGCCAGATACTGAATGTAACTGGGATTCACGGCGTTAGGTAACGATGGTAACAAATAAAAATTGCATTCAAGAAAATTATTAAGAGCAGATTAAATACAGGTATTCCTGTTAGCATGCAATTGAGAATCGTCTGCCTATCTCAAAATGAAACGATTAAAATATAGAAAACTGCAATGCTACCCGTTGTTTTGTATAGTTGTAAAACTTGTTCTCTCTCGTTAAGGAAAGAACACAGACCGAGGGTGTCAGAACGCGGTTCTGGAGAGTTTGTTTTGACCGAAGAGGGACGCAGTAACTCACAGAGGGGTGAAGAGCTTCGTAATTTATACTCTTCGGCAAGTATTAATAGGATATTCGAACTGAGGAGGAAAAGATGGACGGAGTATATAGTGCTCATGGAAAGGTAATAAATGCACAAACAATTCTGGCTGAAAACAGAATGAAAGGGATCAGTCATTTAACATTAAGACGGATCTTAGGGAAACAGGATAGGAGGATGTGGATTACATTCATCTGGCACATGATACGTACCAGTTAAGTGTCCTTCTGAACACAGTAATGAAGCCTTGGACTACATGAAATGTGGGGAATAAGCAGCTAAGCTTACTATTTGTAGAGGAATTACCGGAAGGCCAAAGAATATTAAATAACTGAGAGGTTTGTAATGTGCAGTCTTCACCAGATATTATTATGGACAATAAATAAAAGAGAATTAGAAGGGTGAGACGCGTGGAAGGAACGGGAGGGAACAGAAATGTAAATGTAAATATATATATGTCGTTCCACTCTGAAACCCTGAAGAAAATCAACATCTAGGGGGACATAGTCAAAAAGGGTCTAAGGAAAATGGGATCTGATAACGTGCACTGCTTCATCTAGCCGAGGAAGGCGACTAGTAGCGGGATCTTTAAACACTGTAATTAACTTTACGGTTCCACAAAATACGGAAATTCCCTGGCTGGTTGGATTAGTTCAGATGGTCTGTTTTCCTTGGTTAAAGAAAAATTAAGTTTCTAATTTCTGTGAGGTGCCATCTTATCGCTCGCGAGCTGTAATCAATTGTCCAAGTTGACCCGAAAAATCGGTAATGATGGGCGTCACATAGGTCTACTGCAAGAATGCCGCTACAAGATAATAAGGGAAATCTGGCGTTGCAGAAAAGCACTTGAGCTTAAGTAAAACATTAACTTAACCCGAAACTTCACCGCGTCAGAGACAGCCACGCCACTCATTTGATTCAATTACCTGTTTCTCAGAGCTCTATACCAGCTTTTCCTAATTAACTCAATACTGGGAATGACTTTGCGTTGAGTTTTCTGACAATTTTAAAAGAATTTCTCTTAAATTTCATCTTAAAAACCGACCACTAACACTTGAGACATTTCATCCAGTAACTGACCCAGCAGCCGATGTGGGTCATGTACATTCAAAATTTATCCACACATTCAAGTTCCACGTATATACACTGTTATCAATAAACAAACCACCTAAAAAAACAACGTTAAGTTATGATAACACACGAACAACGGATCACATACATCGTTTCATTTAATATTATAAAACAAATAAACGTAAAGATTACTATCTTCTGGAATGATGTGGCTTGTAGTCATGTAGATTTTTTTGAGTCACCCCAATAACGTAGAGAGCTCCTCTTAAACGTCGGTCGAGATCTACCAGCCTACACAATGCAACATCCCAGAGGACAAACTGGTTACTTTGAATACCTATTAGACGTATCGCGGGGACAATCTCAATGTCTGGTTGTGTCTCTCATCAAATCAGTGAAAACAAGCAAACAAATCTACTATACATGACGTCTATGGAGTGGATATCAACACATATAAGTCATCGGCTATGAAATGTGGAATACGTGGTTCAAAAGCAGCCGAAATTACAAAATCCCGGACACAAATGGCAAGCAACAATGAGTCATTGCTGCAATGAAGAACGCCGGTGGTAAAATGGCCGATAGGTGGCCAGCGTCTCGCCGCTGTGTTCGCATTCACTCCACAGACTTCATAAATGAAGTATAGAACTGCACCGACCTTGATCGCCTTGCCTCCACTTCCACCACCACCACCACCACCGCCCCCGCCTCCTCCGACACCCCCGCCGCCGCCAGAATTGATAAACAGGGACTCCGTCCTCTTGGGCTGTCCCAGCGAGGGAATGATGTCCTGCCCCAGTGTCCTGTTGCGCAGAACGACGTCCTCGAATGGTCCTTGCTGAGCGGCAGACGAGTTGGTGGGAATGGTGTAGAGAGACGCGCCCACAATGGCCCCGTTGCCCGCGGATGGGGTATTACCGCGGGCCACAGAGGGGCCACGTACCGTGCGGTCCACAGACATCTCTCTACCACCCGGTGCAACGGGAGGTACAGCTTTGTCCACGGAGGACTGTCGCGACCCCAAGCCACCCAGTCGCGAGGCTGCGCGCTGATATCGGTCCACACTAGAGTCTCGGCTGGGTGGCCGCTTGTAGTGGTCGAAACGATCGTTCATTGACTGTTGGTAGCCGAACGCTGGCATTTCCTCGGGGACTGCTGCGGGCTACACAAAATAAAAATCACGCCTCATTCGTTTATAAATTTACTCAGATCACATTAATATGCAGGCAGCATGTCCTGCGTTTCTTAAAATGCAAACTAAAAATTTTTAAAACCAAAGAAGAGCTGTGAAATTGTGTCAAAGATAATATTTTTTACATTCCGAGTAATTTTTACTCGATCTGTTTTAATACTATCCTCTTGTATTCGTCTGTCTCGCAACTGATTTTTTCCTTTCATATTTCCGGATCAAAATACTGAATCGATTTATCATTTCCCTCAAACGTGCTATATGTCCAGTCCATCTCATCCTCCTTGATTTTTCATCCTAACAACATTTTGCGAAGAGTACAAATCATGAAGTTAAACACTTTGGAATTTTCTACAGCCACCTGTTACTTCCTCCATCTTAGGTCCAAATCTCCGCTTAATTCTTAATTTAGGTTTCCCTTTAATTACCTGAAAGACCAAATTTCACAAATATGCCTATATTTGTTTACGTGTTTTACAGAAGACCAAAAAACAAAAATATTCCGAGGAGAATGGTAGCAGGTATTACACGACTTTTTCGTGAATGTACTTTTGATTTTTACGATTGTTCCCAAATATTCTAACACAGTCACATTTTACAAGGATTATCCTGCAGTCTGGTTCCGAGACAGTTGTTTACATATTGCATCGATAGTTGCTTGTTTCCTGGGTGGTCTTTTCAATTTCGGCGTTGGGCGGAGAAGAAGAATGGCAAAATAGAATTTTAATCTTGCAAACCTAAAGGGGCCGGATCACTTGGGAGCACTGGACAAAAACTGAGAGAAATAGGGTATATTGGTTTCATCTAGTTCAGGATGGGGGCCATTGTCTCATCCCCCATGAATGCTGCATGTCTTGTCCATTTAATTTCTATTTAAACGTTCCAGGGTGAAGCCTACAAATCGCGAACCAACTTCGTTATTATGCGTTCTTTGCACGATGTCCGTCTGTCCAGCCAATTCAACTGAAGAACCACTGGACGGATTTAGATAAAATTTCATGTGGAAGTTGTGATATTCTGCACGACCTCAAAATCAAACGTGCGGTGATAACAAAATGACGGATGAGTAAAGTCGTGAGGTGTACGTTCTGGTGGCCAAAGTGGGAACTGTCGAACAATGCAGATTTAAGACCTCTAAATGCACGCTGCAAAAACGCGTGGGGATATTATGCGTATTCCGGCACGGAACACACTTTCCGTGCTTGTTGAAACAAACCTTGATCCTAGAGTTGCGTCTGAGTGAGATGTTGGAGCCCCCTGTGGGGGCTGCAGAGACGCCCAACGACGTGACGTTCGGGTTGTTGACCGAGGAGACCGGCGTGGGGCCCTCTTCATTCTGTGAAGGCAACTGTGGTGACTTAGGGGACCCTGCGGGAACCGCGTTGGGAACTCGGTTCGGTACTTGGTCCACCTTGTTCATGTACGGCTTGCCCGTGTCGGAGTCCGTGGTCACTATACTAGGCATATGCGCAGATTTGACAGACTGCGTGAACTGGGGTTGCTGCTGGTTGGGTTGGTACAACTGCTGGTTTTGTTGATAGCCTGGCTGGTTCTGTTGGTAGGGTTGCTGATTCTGCAAGTGGGACTGCTGGTTATGTTGGTAGGACTGTGGGTTCTGTTGATGGAGCGGTTGGTTTTGTTGGTAGGACTGTTGGTTTTGTTGGTAAGGCTGATGACTCTGCTGGTAAGGCTGTTGGTTTTGTTGGTAGGACTGCTGGTTTTGTTGAACGGGCTGCTGTACTGGTTGTTGCGTTTTCTGCTGCTGCAAGATCGACTGATCGTTGGCTTTTTGAAGAATTGACTTCGCAGGAAGTGCGTCATCCGGTGGAGGCCGGTATTTGATATGTTCTCTGGCACGAAATTTGTCCAACCCTGAATGCATAAGCACGCTACATGAAAATACGCTCCCATATTCTGTACACTAGCAACTGATATTATGGTGAAAGTACTCGAAAATTCAACTCAGTTAACAGAAAAGGCCGCGGCTGAAAAGAATTTTCAGTCAGAGGATGACTGTCTTCTGGGATGTTGCGCCTTATAGTCTTGTAGAATATTAACGACGTTTCAGAGGTGCTTGCTGGAGGCATCCCAGAAGAGAGCCATCTTCATACTCGCCGCCGTGAAGAACCGAATTTACCAATGTTCCAAGCTTCCCTGAAACAGCTACATGTTCAGCCCATCATTGCCTCCGCGACGTCAATAGTGACAATATTTCTCACATGAGGTCGCGTCTCACAAAACAACTGACAAAATGATTTTGTATGTATTTGTGTGCACACGTATGCATGCATGTATGTATACTCTTCAGAGTACCAATTCTTCGCCAACGATTTTCTTAAACACTACTGAAATAATGAGTTACTTACATTTCACAGCACACATCGTTATGAAAATCTTGTTTAATGATTCTGGCTATGTGCAAATTACATTAATTCTTAATATTCATTTTCATATTAAACCCCTTGAAGCCGATGCACGTCTTACTAACATCTGAAAATTCAGTCCTTACAACAAATAAAACACAAAACATAACCATTTAAAAATAAAATTGTACTTACTGCTTACGGAAATAAGCACTGTTAACTCTAAGAATCGTATGAAAACGGTAATTACACTTTGTGGGCAAAACGCAGAATGATTGATTGTAGAAGCTGGCGGTACATACAGTTACCAATAGACTTTAAAGTGTTACTAAATGTCATAAAATCGAGCAACGATAACGAGGCACTTTAACCTCTTAATTAACACGTGGAAATTGCACTGCAAGAGACGAAAACATGACTGATCTTACTTAATCACTAAGAAATAAAAACTCTGACATTACATAATTTGGTGAAAAGATACGTAACAAAAAATGTATTCATTTACGCATTAAAGAACAAACGGTTGCCTCAAGACAAAACATCAGTGGACATAAATGGCTTTATGCAACAAGCCCTATACGGTCTTATAGGAATCTCCATACATAGAGAATGGATGGTAATAGAAACGCAGGAGGATTGTGTGTGGCATGTGAAGCCTACAGGACGAAAACATGCCAAGTAATAACCAAATAAACCAGATCTTGTTCTTTATCAATGACGTCATAATACCATTAACAACAAACGTACTTGAATTTATAATTACTTTGTTGAATTCTTGTACAATCTGCCTCATAGGATATCAATCCAAAAGAAACTCGTTCACTGGCTACGTCACATTTCAGAATTTGTTCGAAATTATATGTATCCATATGACATTATATTTATTTATTTGTGTGATTATCCAAACGTACATTTTAGAACGTTAACACAGTTACAGCTTATTGCAATTTGATAAATTTCATGTATGCAACATATCAAAATCGATTGTATACCGAAAAACATCACGTTACTGAAACGTCATATAAAACATTATAAATTTCGCATTAAACATTTCTCCATTACACCTAATAGAAAATATGTATACAAGAATATATAAAAATTGACATTGTGCTTAAATGAAATACCGTATTTTTTTATTTGATCCAAAACTATAATTTGTTAAAGACTCGCGATATATTAGTTAATAAAAATAAATGTACTTTAAGGTTACTCTTACGCCCAAATATACCGAGAAATGGGCAGTACTACAGTAAAAGATGCCAAACGCGCATACATGAGACAGTCGTTAATGTATCCAAATTTGATAGAAATGTCCTCACATCTTCTGTACCAGTAAACCAGTCGCACGACCAAGGGACTTACCTGGCTGCTGAAAGTCTGGAGCAAATTGTTTGGCTGTGGCCCTCGCAATATCAGAGTCTTCTCGCGCGTGGTCCGCCGCCATGTCTGCCATTTCCGCCTTGCCTCGAGCCGTCGCCGTCCTAAGAACACGACCATAAAAGCCCTGTAATCAACACGAAGCCTTCCTGCTCCACTCCCACCACACAATGAAATAAGAGCTTCTTGGAAAACACACTCTTTCTATGCATAAATATAAAACGTGTGGTCGCACTACGACTTGGTGATCCCTAGAATCAACATTGGCCGACAGTCACGTGTTTGTACGGCACGTTGTCTCCTACTCTGGTTGACAGTGAACCACCTGCCGCTAGACAACATGGGTAGAATTGCTGCCATGTACTCCAAAATCTAGAAGTTTGCGACTGCAGGCTTCGACGTCTGGGGCTAAAATAAAGAGCCGACAATAACTAACTAACTAGATGGCTTACCGAACCCGAAGGTTCATCACCGAATTAACCAAAGCCAGAGACTTGGTTGATTTTTTCGTAACACAGCTTTTTTTTTAAAGGTGAAAGGTTGTTAGCCTTACGCCCAACCCCCCAACATGGAGAACCAGGGTATCACTCTTAGTCTAGCGCATCTCCTTAGACCTGTCCGGCTTGGGTGACCCTACCATGAGCCAAAGCTCCGGCCGGCATAGCCCTAAGGGTCACTTGAGCACTCAAGCCTCCTCACCCGGCAGATTGCCTTCGACAAGGTGGTGATAGGGCTACAATCATTGCCCGAGCTGGCGCTTCCTACATCACATGCAAATGGAATCAGAAATCATTAAATCACGGCGCTGATATAGAATTCTCATTTCTCCAAATTTAATTAAGGTACTGGAAATGATTAACAAAGTCCCATCACAATTTTTATTCGATACGAGTGTCGCTCATAGTGATGTGTTCGGGCAGCTAAGAAGTTTGCATGGTGTAACTGGTTAGAGGTAGTTTAGAATCCTCTGAGCCTTTCTTAAAGAAATTAGACTGAGGCCGCTAGCAAACCCGTTGTCCTCCTCCCCCGCGCCGGTGACTAACCACCTGAACCACTGGACGTCCATAATTTAAGTGTATATTGGTTACATTTATCTTTCTGACAACAAAGGCGACTGGGTGAACAGCTTCGAGCTAGACGTTCGGGGTTCGTTGCCGGGAATGGACAGGAATATTTGTTTTCGGCACCACATCCAGACTCGCTCTAGGGTCCACCCAAACTAACTGATGACTCCATATCTGGAGGTGAAGCGGCTGGAAAGTCACTAATCACTTCCACCTACAACAGCCATTGCCCACGCTCCGCTGTTCGTGTCGCAACATTGTACGATTTGATGGCGTCTACTAAAATGACGAGGAAGCTGAACTAGTCGTTTGCTCACCTCGAGATGGCGATATCAGCCTTCTGAAGAGCGATCTTCGAAGCCCTCTGCGCGGCGTTGACAGCCGCGTCTATCCTCTCACGGAACTTTGCTGACCGGATGAGAAACAAGTGTTTCTTCTTTTGGGACGTGATGAGGACATTGTTCTTGTACTTGCCCTCCTCCTTGGAACCGTCCCTGAACGTGGTAACCCCGTAGCCGTACTTCTTGTTCGCGAACCACTCGCCCTCGTAGCGCAGTCCGTCCGAACGCTCGCTGATGCCGAACCCCGAACGTTTGTCGTTCTTCCACTCGCCCATGTACGTCTCCGTGACGCTCTCGTCCATCTGTTCGTCCTGCAGACACACAGCGTTCAGCATTTCCGTCTTTGTATCTCATTCAACACTAAGCCGTCTCAGTTTGGTCAAATTGCACGTATTTTCCAAATGTATTACGTGTGATTTATACACGAGAACCTCGAACAAATTTAATATTGGTATGGTTCACAGTAAAGGTTGTCGGGGAAAGTAAAATTTGGCCAGTATAGGTCCAACATAAACCACACTATACATGAAGCCAAAGTTAATTTAATGAAATTGCCATAAAGCAGCTCATCATTCGAAACATTAGTACAACTCTTGTTTGAAATATACATCGGTTTGATGAATATCAAACAAACCAGGAAAACAAATAATTGCTGAGTGACAATGCAGATATGCAACGCGATTATTTTCTACAACAGGCTAAGTAAGGTATCAAAAATTGTAAAAAAAACACATTAAGGAAAATATTCAAATATATTAAATATCATATATAATTAAATGTTTTATATATTATAAACGGAGCCCATATTTGATTTGGATAGTAATTTTTTTTTTAAAAAAAATTAGTTTGTCTTTCAACGTTTTGTCATCTGTACTGTTCCTATCACGAATTTCGATAACCAGTAAGATTTTTTAATCGCACTATACTTAAAAATCAAGTGAAGGGACTGTCCAAACGTTTAACAAAATATTTAATGTGACCGATCACACACGAACACTCATAGCCGACTGCAAACTGCTTCGAGCATGGATGACTGTCGGAGTTGCTTTGTGTTACCCTGCTGAAGTAACAGCATCCGATCAGCCGGACTCCCTCGAGAGAAACCAGTCACTGAGATCACATGAGTCAAAGGCTCGAATCGAGTTGTAGCGTCAAAAACGGAAGAAGAAGAAGCAAGACAGGTAAAATAGGCCACGCCATGTCCTTCACGTAAAGCAGCAATCTACTCAGTTCAATTTGAACCAAAATTAAAATAGCATCTCAAAGTACCACACTGAACTAAAATTTAATCTTCTAATTTGAGCCAAATGCTGCTGGGTTAGAGGTAAATTCCCAGTTAAGCACGCAAATTGACAATGACTGTGGAGGTTGTCTATGAAGGAATGATGAAATAATTCCTTGCTTAGAACAATTTTAAATAGACTTATGAGAGAAACTTCGTGCTTTTCCCACTACAAACAACCTCTAGATTGACATTGAATTTAACCCGGGCCCCTGTGGTTAGGAGTCTGTGATATAGCAACGGCGTCTAGGTACCAAGTTTTGTCAGAATACGTCGATCTCACCTCGACGACGAAGCTGGCGTTGGAGTCGGTGTGTACCGAAGCATTGGTCATCCCGGACTGAGAAGACTCCGTGCTGATCCAGGAGGCGTTGGAACTGGTACTCCGAATGCTGGCAGAGTTTCCGCCCCGCTTGTCCAGGTCTCCCGTGCTTCGCTGCTTTCGCATCCTCTGCAACATCCCGTTAAAATCAAAGTGCTCTAACACTGTCTTTTCTTAAATAATTTTGATTCTAGCAAACAAGAACCATCAGCTACTATTTTTAAGACAAGTATATCAAACGAGTGGTAATGGCTTATACCGGTTGCTTGTAAAATACCTGACTGGATTCTCATAACAAAAACAGATTACTTGTTCGAAACCGAATGTTATCCGTTTCGTAAAATCCTCTATTCCATAAGTAGATTACGTCTCGTGAACACAAATATTTTCCTGATAACTTCGTTTCCATACGACTGTAATTTATCTTTTCGTAAGAATAAAATACCATGATCGACTAGATCACAAACATATTTCCATATTATTACAAACCCTGCTTAGGCAATCATAATTTCATTTAGTTAGAATGGCAACACGTACAGACCTGCACATTTCATAAAGCTTCCCTTACATACCATCTTCCTATCCTAACACTTGCATTTTTAAAACGAATCTTACGATTATTATTTAAAAATCTGTACTGCTCCCCCAGTATTGTCAGGGTGATTAAGTCGAGAAGAATGAGATGGGCGGGGCATGTAGCGCGCATGGATGGGACAAGAAGTGTGCACCGAGTATTGGTTGGGAAACCTGAAGGGAAAAGACCGCTGGGGAGACCTAGACGTAGATGGGAGGATAATCTCAGGCGGGATCTATGGGAGATAGGAGTTGAAGGAAACTGGATTTTGTTGGCCCAGGACAGGTTCCGGTGGAGGGATTTGGTTAATTCGATGATGAACCTTCGGGTTCGGTAAGCCATCTAGTTAGTTAGTTAGTCTTACGATTATTTTCAAGCCATTGCTATTTTTAAGGAGTAATGACAGATGGGATTGTACAAGCCAGGATTAGATTCTCAGCAAGGGCGGAGGAACTTTATCTTCACCATGTCAAAGCGGTTATGAGATCCTCAGTGTCCTTTATAGTGGGCAATGAGATGGGCGGAGTAAGGAACTGACAAGTCACACCCCTCTAGCGCCGAAATAAAAAAAAGGCATGGACGGAGATTTGAGAAAAGTTTCCTTCAATTTTAATCACAATCAGTGTTGTGTAAATACTGTAAGCCATTTTAGTCCACAAAGCTGAATGAGATTTGCCTCCGCGTGTCGTGTTTTGTTTCAGGCGTGATTCTTTTGTTAAGGAGCTTCTGTTTTTTGGTTCGGAGAAGCAAAAACTTCACTGTACGCACCGAGAAGATAGACTTGATGTTGGATCCCTTCTCAACGAGGGATCTCCGCCTCGCGGGTGGCTCGTCGCTACGTGCCTTCAGTACAAAGCCGCCCCTGGAGTCGTCCACCCTCCGGTCCCTTTCCGCGGCTGGATCTGCAGCCCCTCCGACAGTGCTGCCACCGCCCGCCTCGGCGCTCCGAAGCGATGTCATAGAAGCACGCACAGCCTTGCTGGGTTTGTAGTGCGATGCCATGCCGAAGGGAGCGCTGGCCCTCACTCCATAGCCGTGTCTCATCCCTCGAAGCCACTGTCCCTGGTATGTACCTGCAAGCAGACACATGAAAATTAAACTACCTTCAAGTACGTTGCTTTGTGATCGGGAGGTCCCTAATTAATTTTTCGGCCCACGAAGCCGATGGGTTTTTATGGCTTGACTGGGTTATTCGAGAGAAATGTTTCGATAAAACAAGCTACGACTCCTTCCAAGTAGGATTAGGTATATGGAGCACTTAACAACCAAAATAAAATGCGATGCATACAAAATGTTCCGGAAACCCATAAGAAAGAGACGTAGGGGTATAATATTAAAATGGATTTTACAAAGGTAAGGTTGACTGACTGAACTATGATGAGGTGTGACGGCGGGCTTTCTTGAACGTGGTAATAGACGTTCGATTTTTATAAAAGCAAGGTTTTATTTATTATTTAGTGTTCTGTCTGACGACAGGTCCATATGAACAGGATCCTTCCATCCTTTTCTCGGACTGGGACCTGTTCATATACGTTCTTGGCAGATGATCCAGAAGTGGTTTGCCATTGCCTTCTTCTGTGTGTGAATGGAGTAATTGTTGGGATGCCACGGAGGAAAACTCCGTGTTGCCTAAACTACTAAGGTAAGGCAAGGTACTAACTTAAAAAGTTACCGCTTATCTCAACTCAAAGGCCCTTCATCATTACACCTTACTTTAAAAGGACGTACTTTACTGTAATTCCAAATGGTTAACGAATAAATCAAAAGAGTTAACGCGCGCCAAATACGAACCTCGAGTGATTCCATCCGTAAACTGACAACAGGAGCCTTGTCAGTCAGTCAGTCAGTCAGTCAGTTAGTTAGTCAGTCAGTCGGTCAGGTTACACCTCGCCCCGAAATAGCTCAGTGGGATGGCCGCCACCACTGCTCCGTGTATTTTGGGCAGCTACGTGAGTCTGTTTGTCTCTCTCCCACACGGTATGCCAGCCCCAGTAACAATGCTCCAGTTCCAGCACACTCGCTGACTAACCAGGTATCTAAATAACTAAATACCTCAATGAATAACTAACGAGGCCTCCCCACGAATAACACTGAATGGCATTTTTCTTGGCAAACAGTCTTCCCGACTAAGGGTACGTTAAGACTGAATCCATGTACATAAACGTTACGTAGCCCACATATGGCAAAATTGCGGTAACATTATCACCGACAAAGCAATTGTATTGGCTGTAATATGAACAAACACATGAACTAAAGCTGAGATGGAAGTAGCAGGGTAACTATTTAAGAGATATAAATTCTCGTATAAAAATGTTGGTCAAACGAGATTTGTGACTTTTTCTAAAACAACGTGGTAGGTTTCTGACCGACTTTCCTTTCTTAGGGATAAAAGCACACAATGTTTTTTTTTCTAACTTTCGAACTAGCTGACCAATGTTAACATCATTTTGTATCAATATTATGACACAAAAATTGATTCCAACATCGTAAATTTTAATCCGTATAATTTGTAATAACAACATGGGGGAACCACGAACTTGTGATTTGGGCGCAACACTAATGCTACTTAACACAGGTAACTGAAATTATTGCATAGTAACATAAGCAGTACGTTTTCTTAATGTCATTACGTGCAGAATGTAGGTTCTACAAATTGTGCTCACATTAGGAGACTTACTAAGGCTGTCACAAAACTTAGAGAGTTTCTCCAAGTAAAAGTATGTACTTTATTAGAGTGGCTCCGTGTACGGTGTCAATCGATATAATTACTGGTGTTTCATAAAGGACGTAAACTACACCATTTAAAAACAAGAAAAGAAAAAATGTAAGCGTGAACAAAAAGTTGGTACAGGGGTTATCAACCTCTTCTAGACCTGGGGCTGCAGTCACAATTTCTAACATACTCGCGGGCCGTTTGTTTAAACGTCACTACAATGTATTAATATGTTACTAAATTAAATCTATTGATGGAAACAGTTTCACATTTTACTCAATAATTTCCTTTAACCAAATGAAACAATTTAATACTGCGTTCTTTCAATATCATGTTTAATTTCGCTTGCTGAAAATTCTCCCTAATATATACGTACAAGCGTCACGGTGTTGCCAAACTTTTGGGAAAAACAGACTGAGAAACATCGCAGAAATGAGGGACAAAGGGAAATAAAGAGTAAAAATGAGGCAACTCCCTGCTCCGCAGACCGGAAGTACTGAAGTGTTGTTTAAGGAACTCAAGAGATTCATCTCCAGAACACAAAATTGCATCTAAATACGAGGTAAAAGCGAAACAGATACATTTGCCCCTGTGACTAAGATACACAGCAAGAATTTACTGAATGTCGAGCCAAGTGGTTAGCACCCGAATTCGGTAGATCCCGGGTTAAAATCACGACCTGGACACCGATTAACGCACGGTTTTTCGTGGTTCCACTCAGCCCCTCCATGCAAATGCCAGGATAGTACTTTGAAGTAGGTCACAACCGCATCCTTCTACAGCCTTTTCCTTTCACTATTCATTATTCATCCTATCATTCGACACTATACAGACTGAGCTAATGACAAAGTCGTTAAATAAACTACAAATAAATCAACAAACAATTTATATAGAAGGCGTGGAGGAAAAATCCACGCAATCTAGAACTTAGCACTACAGATTTATGCTCCTTCTGAACGCACCACTACACTGTTTTCGAAGATGGATGTCTTCTGAATCCTTGCGGCTTGTAGTCTAGCAGAAGTTTACCGATGTTTCAGAGGTGCTTGCTGCCTCCATCACCAGGGCGACAACGCGTTTCAATGGTTCTACAGAGGAACTTAAGTCTAGGGTCCGGTGGAGGGCTTTGGTAATTTCGGTGATGGACCTTCGGGTTCCGTAAGCCATCTAGCTAGTTAAACTACAAGGCGTAACATCACATAAGACAGTCATCTTCATACTCTCCGTCGTGACAACCTGAAATCTCGACTCTTGCACACACTGAACCGTGTGTCCCACCGGAATCGAATTTCTGTCTTACATTCCGCAGCCAGCCTGCTCATACAAATCACGTGATTGGCAAACGGGTTAGAAAATACGAGTTCGTGAGAAAGAATGGATAGTTATAAAACAAAATAAACAGAGGTGGAACGATTATGTGGAGCACTGGAGGAGAAAGATTGGGGGGAAAGAAGAGCGACAGAAAACAATAAACGAGGCAGCACAGACATCTCGGAGGATGACGTTAGTGACAAGTCGATAGGTCGCATGAATAATAAAAAAATCTTAATCAGAACTGACTTTTGGAACGAGACGCAGAGAACAAACCGCGAGTTGGAACTGTCCCAGCCAAACGACCCAGACGAGTGTGATTTGCCCATCGGAAAACCACACAGCGGAAGTAAACTATGTCGAATTCGGGGGGACGAAGATGAGGGCGATATTCAGAGCCAGCGTAAAAATCCCTCGTCCACTTTCACCAGTATAATCTCCAACAAATAAATTCAATAACTAACTGATACCATGGAACAGATTCCATCATGAGAAACTGAAAGTTGCACATCTACTTATTTTATTGTGATAAGAAATATGAGTGGACAAGGGAAGCAAACACAGTTTGCATGGTTAAGGTTTATTAAGAGTGAGAATACTTGAGGGACAATATCCTCTACCTAGGGAGAAAAATAACGCCACAAAAATTCTATTAAAATAGTTTTGAGCAGAAAATGGCTTATTGTTAATGAGTGTGTAGCTCGTAAGAAAATAATAAATGTTCATAATGCAGTAATATTAAGTAGTATTGGAAAAGACTTGCTTAAACTTAGATGTAAATGAAACAATAAATTTAGTAACATATATCTGGAAATAGGGAATGAGGAAGTAGATTTATAGTTATATGAATAAATATTATATAGTAAGATTATAGCGCCACCAGCGCTTAAAGACCAAAAGCAGGTGTGTCCTCATTCAAACCCAAACCTCTTTGTTGCCTTGGCTTTTTAATGATGTATTATAAACTAAATTTGAAAATCAATGTGTACAAAACACCTCGAATTTTAGAAGCATTCTGAGCAGGAAACACACCCGACAAATGTCAACCTGTACCGACCTTACTAAAACTTCCTTTAACCAAATTTTAATTAGCCTAATGGGTTTATGTCGAATTCAACGAGAACGCTGTATAGTACTTTTTACTACGAGATTCACAGTATTTACTTAAGTCTACAAATAGTTAAAGTACTGCCCCACTTTGACCCCCTCCCCAAGTACCTGACGAACGCAGAATATCTGGTCGGTAGTTGATCGCTAGTGTAGGATTACAGTAATTTACAATTTCATCTACGGAACGCAAATAAATATTTAATTCAGGTATTTGTTTGTCAAGGCGTCAGAAAATAAATTCAGAAAATTCATAACAAAAGAAAATTAAATTTATTTTAAATGGGGGAATGTATCACCGCATTTACTCTACATTAATAACTTTAAGTGCTCTTTAAGAAGAGCTTAACTCAGCACAGATTATGTTTGACTAAGACCCTCATATACCCAGCACTAAAGAATTCAAAATTAATATTTTGCTTTTATAAACTGTACATTTATGTAATCGTGCTGCAACATATAAGCTTCTCTTCCTGAATAATTTGTAGTCTTTTCCGTCATTAAATCTCATAAGTACAGGACATTTGCAAAAAAAAATCAACAGTTTCAGGCGTCAATCGCGTAAAACTAAGATATCCCTCAGCAAGAGCTCGTCGTTCGAGAATTAAATTTTGTGTGGTATTTTTATCATCGCTGTCTTGAACAAATAGATTAACCCAATACCTCCCCCTGTTCCTCACATAACCACTCAAGAATCATAACTGCAGCCGTCATCAGGGCGTCATTCATCGCCCTGATGACGGAGGCAGTATGACCTCTGAAACGTTGGTAAACATCGACCAGACTACACAGCAAAACAACTCAGAAGACAGAAATCTTCATACTCATCGCTGTGAAAACCTCAAATCTTACACTGACTAAGAATGTCTATGTCTTATGCGACGTTGCTTTGTCTAACCGTGTCTTATCGTCTCTTGACTAATAGGCGTGCGTCCGGCCTAATGATTTGTTTCAAACTCATTAATATTGTATTTCAGATATTTCCTTTTCTTATCCCTGATATTATATGAGTTTCACGTCTCGCATTGTTTCGGTTGTCTCCATTTATCTAGCTTGAATTCTGCAAACATCACAATTCAACCTGCTCCCCTACGTCTCTCAATTTTGAACATTCTTCTTCAAACAACGATTTCTGATTGTTTAATTCTTAATCACTTAGACCCTTTTTGGTCAAGTCTTAATATTCTCCAAAAATTCTTGCAAGCCTTATAGTTATCACCAATAATCTTTGTTTTCGAAACCTGCAAATCTGTTTGAGATTTTGACTTCATGCTGTTCATTAATTTCCGAATTGTTTAGTTTCTTGAGATAAAATCTTTCACATCAAACGTTTTCTTTACTCGCTTACTGACTGGTAGCCTTTCTCTAACTCCGCAACTATCAAACTGTTATATTACAGTCGTACATCAAGCATAGGCAAATGATTGTCGTCCTCTATCAAGACGTGATCAATCTCATTGTGTGTCTTTCTATCAGAACGAGTCAACGTTTATTTATCAATTTTACTTTGTGCGAACATTATACTCCTGACAATTATATTTTTTTGTGTAACCCCATTACCATTACTAATTTCAAGTAAACTCTTATTCCGAATTTCTAGTTTTAATATGCATTCTAACGAAGTTCGTAATTAGATTACAGAGTTTTTAGACTTTGTCTATCGTCTAGTATTAAAAAGAACATTTCGGAAACTGGACCTGTCTTCGTGAATACATCATGTTTCCACCTCCGCAACCTTTGCGTAAATGGCGCGAATAGCGGCCTAGCAACGAAAATAACCTTAACTCGAGTATGACGGGGGACGTTGGGAGAGTCTAATACGCGGGGGTGGACCAGCTCCTAATTTACCTTTTTACGGATTGCGTTTTAAATGGTATGCACTAAATGAGTGCGTATGTGAAGTACGTATAGGAAAACACAGTAATGTTTAAATGTATGGATTCACACAGAAGACCTAGTATTGTAACAGAAATCAAATCAAATAGTGTTAAGATGTTTGATTGCTGTGTTGTGATTATGAGATTTGAGGTTCTCATGGCGGTCAGGATGAAGACGATGATCTGGATTTTGATTCCATGTAGACTCATAGGGAAACACCAACGTTTCGTTGAAACCTACCGCCTGTATCTTCAGGACTGAAACGTTGACATCTACGTACGCGTCAACAAGGCGTAAACCCCAGAAAAACGTCGTTTAGTTGTTATGGACTTGCAAGAACGTGAGGTGTGTTCCGATGGCATGATTTTCATTCCAAGCCCCATAAAAATCACAACTGTTTTAAATATGTGTAAAAGGTGAAGATAAAAATAATGCAATTACACTGATTCGTTCGACGCTCTTTCATATACGGAGGCAAACCTGTCAAAGGGCATGAGAAATTGTAATGCGTTATTATAAGCTAAGGATTTTGAACGTGGTGGTCGTGACAGTTTGAAAGTACGAAATCACCATTATCTGGCGATACTGAGTAAAGCAACGGAACGTTTCAGTTAGGTTAGCCAGTAAACTGGGCTATGCAATTTAAATACAAGCATGGAGAGTTGCCCCTGCACCAACTTGATATGCAGCGTGCAGTATGCAAACAAACAGCGAGCTGAAGATGACAAGTCTACATACAGTCCACAGACCAGGAGAAAAGCCCTGCTAGGAATTCGATATACGCGCATGCGCAAGATTTCGCGGTGAGTGACGACCGATCCTAAAAGCATTCGTTCCACAACCACTGAATGAACAACAGACGACAGGCTTTCATGTGTTCTAATGGGTACAGCTTTAAGATTACCTCACAGCGGCACAGTGATTTAATCTAGAATATTATCGCAACACCCACAGAACACATTAAAGGTGCACTCACTACACGCTACTCTTAAATGCTCGATGTTTTCAGTCTATGTGTAGTAGCGTAAAACTCTGATGTATCGCACTTCCCACCAATAGCAGCCCTCAGGTAACATTCCCCCCGCACCGCACCAGAAACGACTTCCCCCAGCAGGGTTTTTCTCGTGATCTGTGGACAGTACTCGCCGCCGTGAAAGCCTGAAATCTCACGAAACAGGAAGTTTCTGCACAAAAATGGAAGGATTCGGGGGGTAACGGGAGAGTCAGCCAGATTCCGACTGGCACAAGAGTTTTCTCACGGTTGGAGTTACTCCAGAAGAGATTACATAAATCTCCACTGTAGGCGGGTGTTGGGGGGGGAGCTATCAGAAGGTGCAGCTTAACCCACATTTTTGGTTCAGTTTCTCGAATCTATAATAAACCACACAAAACGGATGTAAATTTCTGTAGAATCTCATATGACTCTCACATTTTAAGAATTTTTAAATACCCCATCAAATACTATTAGCATAAATCGTCAGTAAGAAATCAGGACATATCTCCTAGATGTAAGCAGAATTTCTTCTGCGTTGGATCTTGTGTTTTCACGGCGGTGAGTCTGAAGATGGTTGCCTCCATCATCAGGGCGATGATGATGGAGGCAGGAGGGACCGCTGAAACGTCGGTAAACTTGTACCAGACTACACGGCGCAACAACCCAGGAGACAGCCATCTTCAGAATTTCTTCTGAAGATCAGACATCATCCTGAGGGCATTAACATCGCCGCTTTGTATCCTGAATCCCCTGGCTTGAATATCGCCTTACAGATTGGCAAACCTGATATAAGTAAATTTTTCTCAGTTCTTTCAAGTAAACTCTATGATACTACCTTCGATTCCAGATAGGGAAAGGATTTTTTTCCCTTGACAACCGCGTCCTAAACAGCTATGGGGCCAAAACATTTAAATATCCAATAAGTCGGAGACTCTTTGTGGACACAAAGCGCCCTGGGCACGAAGGTGTCCTCATGGTGTGGTACTTTAAGCATCGGGATAAATTTTATTTTAATGATTTATATAATTCGTTACATAATATTGTGTCACTTGACAGTATTTGGAATAATACGGAGCTCCAGGGTACTTGGTTTGCAACAAGCTAACACAAGTGATGCAGTCCCACTGCTGGTACAATATTTCTGAGGTCCATGCAATGTTGCCAGAACCTCTTAATGTTCCACGTGGCATTTAATGGTTTGGCTATGGCAACAGGCCGACTTGGCATCGCGCCACGGACTCGACTTGGCAAGAATTTCCCGTGTGTACTCTGCTCCTACGGTCCCTAGAAATCAAACTTCCGCAAACTGTCACAGGAGGACCCGACCTAGGGAACCAATTTATGGTCATATTACCAATTTAGGGGCATTTCACATTCACGCAGCTCAACATTTCGAAAAATATTACGATATTTTGACATATCCATCGGCTACTGGGTTGAACTGAAATAAGTCCCTAAAGTAAGTCTTTTTCTATCAAAATACTTCCATGGTAGAGAAAAATTTGTACTATTAAAATAGCTTCAAATGTTTACAGGTGAGAGAATGGTTTCCTTTACCCTTATCCCAGAGAAACAAACAGATCCAGACTATAAAAACCAACGCTTTCAAGCGATATATCACATACATACATGCATGCACGCACGCACAAAGAAACACACACTCACCTTCTTACTTACGTACGCAATGCACACTTGCCTACAGAGGTCAAGGTATCAAACCGGTATCAGGAAAGCAGAGGACATAGATTCGAATATAATATAAACGCGTAATTAAAATTAAAAATATTTTTGGATCATATTGTATCAAATACACAGTGTAAAACTTACTTAATGGCCGTAATAGCTAAATTAATGAAGTTCCCACAGTACCCGAAGCGATGGTTTAGGAACAGCAAGACTTTTGCGGCTGGGAAAAGCGATAGGCTGAGACAGACAAAAAGATAGTACGCGTAAGACGTTTTCCCCTTATAGCAATGCGTATATAACGCCTAAAACATTAAAAATTATCACCATTAAACTGCACTGGTATGATTCTGTACGCCTGTCCTATTGATACATACACTTGCAAACATAACAAACGAATCGTCGGAATTTGCAGTGCTTCGTTAAATTAGACATTTACAAATGTAGCGCACCACTGAAAAAAATATTTATAACTTATTGACAGGAATTTAGTAAACCGAATTACATATTTTAATTTATTCAATATATCACTTCGGATGACCGCCACGGTGGTCTAGCGGTTAGAACGCTGGCCTTGTAATCCTGGGGTCTCGGGTTCGATTCCCGGCGGTGCCCGAATTTATAACTTGTGTTGGGCAAGGCCGTGGTCTAAGCAACACGGAGTTTTCCTCCGGGGGCTTCCCCGGTTTCTCCGTGGCATCCCAACAATTACTCCATTCACACACAGAAGAAGGCAATGGCAAACCAGTTCTGGATCATCTGCCAAGAACGTATATGAACAGGTCCCAGTCCGAGAAAGGGATGGAAGGATCCTGTTCATATGGACCTGTCATCAGACAGAACACTAAATAATAATAATCACTTCGGAATAAATCCATATTAATTTAATTGCACTTAACGTAACATTTACGGCAATCTAAAATAACAATGGAATATTAATTTACTGGGTAAAAGTATAATGACAAACAGAGACGTTCTATTAGAGGCCAGTAATGAAGTTGGTCCACAAGCAAAAATAGAAAAAATAAAGCTATGTTCATGTCTCGTCACTAGACTACAGAACAAAATTATCATATGAAGTCAGCTAACAAATACTTTAAAACTGTGGAAAACTTCAGGCATCTGGGAACGACGTTAACAAATCAAAATTTCATTCACAAGCAAATTAAAAGCCGACTAAATTCGGGGAATGCTTGCTACCACAAAATTCAGAATCGTTTGTCTTCCAATCTACTATCTAAAAACGAAAAAAATAAAATATATAAAATTATAATTTTACCTGTTGTTTTGTATAGGTATGAAACCTGGTCTCTCGTGTTAAAGTAAAAAAAAGGGTTTGAATTTGTTAGTGAATAGTGCACTAAGAAGAATGTTTAAATGTATGAGGGATACAGTAATTGGGGGGGGGGGGAATGCTTCATGAGCAGCTTCATACCTTGTACTCTTCACCCAGTATTATTAAGGCGATCGTATTAATGGAGGGTGAGATGGGCGGGTCATGTAGCGCGCTTGGGGAAGATAAGAAGTACGTACAGGTCTTTGGTTGAAAAACCTGAAGGCAAAGACCACTCGTAAGTCCCAAGCGTAGAGGGTAGGATAATATCAAAATCGACTTTTGGAAAACAGAGTTCAGGTGCCTGGATTAAAGTAGCTTAGGATACGGACCGATGACTGGTCCTTTAAACACGATAATCAACCTTCGGGTTACACAAAGCGTTGGGAATTTTTCACTTGCTAAAAACATTATTAGCTTCTCAATAAATACTTTTCTCCATTGATTTAATTTGTTAGATAGTCAGTTAGTTACTCTGTTAGTTCCGAATAAACTTATTTACTGAAATTCATATTACTGGGATTCTGGGAACGACCCGTTCTTCAAGTGCCTGAGCACTGCGGGTCCCAACTTTTTCGTTGGCTTGATCTATTAGACATTTGGTAGGACTCCTTGGACGAGGGATCGGCCCGTCGCAAGGCCTCTACCTGTACACAGGACAGACATCCATGGCTTGAGTGGGATTCGAACCCACGGTCCCAGCGACCGCGTGGCCACTGCGGACCCAGAAATTCATATTAGAAAGCTAAATTTAATTTTTTCGGCGTGTATGTCTGCAATCTAAGTATATAATGAGATTTGTCAATATTACTGCATTTTACTTATCTTCGCGTGCTTTATTTTCTTGTAGATACTGAGTAAGCCAGAGAGAAATTGAGGCTTGAACGCTGCTTGTACACGACGCAGAAGTGACAACCGCAAAGCTTGCTGGAACATGCAGATATTAATCAGAGAGTTCTCTCTTTCCAGAGACTAAAACGCTCCCATATCTGTGAGGCTACACTGACCCTACGTTTCTTATACGTTATAGCTATTCCCGTATTCTAAGCTACAAACGTCGTTCCGCCTCAAGTGTCGCGTTTAGATAACGCATAACAAATGAGTTGACGTTGTCGCAAGTTTCATGGGAAAACTCTACAACCAAACCGTAAACAGGAACAGAAAGCGATATTTCAGATTGTCACGACAGCTAGTATGAAGACTGTCAGCTGGGTTGCTGAGCTAATCTGGAATATGTTTTACTGACGTTTCAGAGGTGCTTTCTATCTCTATCACCAGAGCGATGCAACTTAAGCAGTCATCGCTGCAGGCGACAGGATTCAACATGATTCAGTCGTGCGGATAATCAACGCGGACATTAGTTTCGAAAATTTTGCACAGCGAATAATAAAGGACCGAAGAGTCGCTCGAACTGCATTGACACTGCACGAATCAAGAATATCGGCTTTATTCTTCATCTAGAAACACTTACAGAACTTAACTCGGACCATTTTCTTATGATCATATCCTCACACGTGAAGACACGGAGCACGTAAGTATGTTAAAGAAAAGAGCAAGAGAACACGACAAGAACAAACGTGGAAGAGAAAGTAAACGAGAAAGACATGACAAATAAGTGCACATGCATATTTTTTTGCATACTCTGTCTGGTAAAATACCAGACGTTATAGGATCCACTACTGGCCCATCCATTATTAACGCCTCCTGAGGTAGTTCCTGCTGACAACTGTGGGCAGTCTGCAGACACTGTCATTGTCCTCTCTCTCTGCAGCCGAACAGTTAGGCCTTTATAGTCTAGTACAGGGGTGGCCAACCCAAATGATCTTTCGGGCCACTTTGGAAATGCATCATAACTCCGCGGGCCACATCAACAATCAACTGTGCGTATCTAGGTATGGTTACTGCGTCACTGAGGGCACTTAAGAGTGAAACATAGAACCTGTTATATTAGATGTTCCAAGATGCACGCGCATCATGAGTTCGCAGAATATAGTTTAATTATTCTGCGAACTCATAACTGTAAACTCATGAATAAAACAGGCAATATCTGTCATATATTCGCAAGAATATTATTTTAAAATCAAAGTTAATTTTTTCTCATAATTTCGACAGATAATTTTTGAATATATGGATGCACAAATAATGTATTTTTTTAATACATTGGTTTTCACTACTTTGGCCATTATAAAATAAATATATTTTGTAAAAGTGTGATGAATCTCGCGGGCCGGAAAAATGTTCAAGGCGGGCCACATGCGGCCCGCGGGTTGGCCACCCCTGGTCTAGTAGTAACTATAGGTCCCATCTGCTGCAACAATTCTTCTTCTTTATTACACCGTCTCCTTTACAGGAGGTTGGCGACATAGTGTGAACAGGATCCTTCCATCCTTTTCTCGGACTGGGATCTGTTCATATATATATATACAGAAGTGGTTTGCCATTGCCTTCTTCTGTGTGTATGGAGTATGGAGTAATTGTTGGGATGCCACGGAGAAACCGGGTAAGCCCCGGAGGAAAACTCCGTGTTGCCTTGCCCAACATAAGTTATAAATTCGGGCACCGCCGGGAATCGAACCCGGGACCCCAGGATTACAAGGCCAGCGTTCTAACCGCCAGACCACCGTGGCGGTCTGCAACAATTACGAAGACTATATTTTTACCTTTGTGTTTTTGCATGACCGTCGCTGTAAAAAGAGGTTATTTATTTAAACAGCGTGTTTTATTTACGGTACAGACTAGATAATTAAATTTTGGCAAGTTTCTGCACATCAAGGGCTCATACAAAGGACACTTTTACGATTTACGGAGATGAGAGAGTTTAGAAATATCGAAAAGCAACAATCCTGGAGCTGTTATCGAAATTCGATTAAAATATTCAGGTTCAAAGGCAACCCATTTCAAAAGCCTTACAATGTGTGTAAGTGCCCCTTCAGAACACAGTCCTCGCACAAACACAAAATTTTGTAAAATCGTCTGTGCATAAGCATTCCTCTCAACGGTAAGCATTCATACTACTAACGAAATTGTAGTTGAGCGTCAGATTTCACAACTACATATTGTAAAGATGATACATTAAGAAGAATAAAATTCTTCTACACATTTCTTCGGCCATCCGAGCTCATATTCGCTCAGCTGATTAACAAATTCCACGTCTTTTATGGGTTCTGTTAGTTTATTCCCGTATTCACAAGAAGCCACGATGACATTTATTCAGACAAAAATCACAAGAATTTCATTTCGAACCTACAAGTTATATCGAAAACCAAAAGAATCAGCAGCTCCACTAACGACCTATTTACGTACATTGTGCAATCACATTTCATGGGATCGAGTCAATGCGCCAAAATTTTCCGCTGTCACAGATGTACGAGGCGCGTCCCAAAAGTAAGTTTCCCACTCGTCCCACAGCTAGCAAACCTTATATTGCGCGAAGCGACTGTGCGTACGTGATAGAGCAATGACGTAGCATGGCGCATGCACTAACGGTACTTCCCGTGTTCTCACAGTAGCATCGTTGCAGCTGTTGAAGATGGAGGTTCTTATTCCAGCTCCCGCCGACTGTTAAGTGCGGTCAGTGATAACGCTAGGCCGCACACGGCTCGACGGACAGCGAGTCTCCTGCAGGAGTTCAGCTGGGAGGTGTTTAATCATTCACCCTACAGCCCGGACCTCGCTCCCAGTGATTTCCATCTTTTCCTACACCTCAAGAAATTCCTGTCCGGTCAGCGTCAGCGTTTAGAGAATGACAGAGAGGCGGAGATGGTTGTCACACAGTGGTTCCAATCCCAGGCGGCAGACTTCTACGACACAGGTATTCAAAAGTTGGTCCCACGGTATGACAAATGTCTCAATTCCGGTGGCGAATATGTTGAAAAATAGCTGGACACTTGCTGTATCTGTTGCAATAAATATTTCCATGAAATTGTGTTTTGTTTCTGTAAACGGCCCCAGGGAAACTTACTTTTGGGACGCGCCTCGTATTTATAAACCTAAAATTGCTGTTTCATATATGGATGTACGCAAATATTCTCATTACTTTTTCAGTCGGAAAAATGTGAAGGTAAGAGACCAATGTGGAGACTTTGGCATTCAAGGGAAGATGATATTAAAATGGAGCTTAAAGGGGTGTAAGGATGTAGATTTCAGTCACATGGCTAAGAACAGGGTCCACTATCGGGCTCTTGTGAAGAGGGTAATAAACATTGGGGAGCCACAGAAGGTGGAGATGTTCTTGGCTAGCTGAGCGACTCTTTATTTCTCAAGAAGGGTTCTGCTCCATTATTCAAGCTACAACTCTTATTCTTAGACGATGACGCAGTAATCTAGTTATATAAACAGACTTTGACCAGCCCCGTAAGTACAAAAGCATTGATTAATTTCAGCATACCCAGAGGCCAAGAGAGCGGAAGAGTATAAACCGTCTATATTATGTATTTTAATTAGCTCTAGTCTATGAACACAATGCAAATCGTAATTTAAATTTCGTTTTATCTTCAAAACCTCCTTCTTTCATAACCGTTTCTCTTGAAAGTGGAATTTTATTACTCAGTTTTATGTACTCCCATTACGACACCCCCAGCACAACCGGATATCAAAATCATTTTCCTGTTTAACCCTTTGACGCCTAAAGATACATATGTATCGCACCTGATTGACAATATACATGTCCGCACTTTTTATGTTTCGTATAATTCTAAATTTAAACAGCTATCACTTCCTCAAACAGCATTAACAAAGTGATCTTCGTAACGGTGAAGTGTTGTACTTTCTTTGAGGTACAGACTGACTTATTAAATAATATCAGAGTGCCCACATTATTACCGATGTACTGAAACTTATCATTAAAGTCTATTCAACTAAGGTTAGGGAAACCTAGGGGTTTCGAATGGCATCTGATAGCTCACGTGCGGCAATTATAGCGTGTTTTGGAAACGTCGCGATGCCCGGTTCCGGTTTTCCACTTACATCCAAGCACATTTAAATAATTCAGCAAATAACAAATTTTGTTTTGTGGCCTTATTTTCATTTTATAGCATCCAGAAGTCTTTATAATAGTTTTATATTCTTCCAAACATCTAACGCCACACAACATTTTAGCAACTGTACTTAATATCCTCAGTAGATTCTCTTATTTTAACCTCAAAAGTTTGTCAAGTTCGTCACGTTGGCATTTCTAAAGTTTCATGCAAACTAGTTAAACATTGTCTGCAATATTGGCATTTATTATGGAATCAAACAACTATTAGACGGAATAACAAAACTAGGTCAGCGAAACCCTAGAAAACATCTCACCTGTCGAGCAAACCTTGCTTCCATCTGTTTAAATATTAGAAAGTCGCAGAGTGCTTATGCTTGCAGCCACTAATTCAGCAGAGAATGCTTCACTGAATGACTCCTTGAGTGGAGTGATGCACGACTACCCCGAGTTTATAAAAACACAGTCACAAAAAGGATTAGAAAGATGCAGTCATATTTTCAAATATATTGTTTGAAATTTTTCATTACTCACTGGCCTTAGAGTTCATTTACTACAGATCAAATATGCTACTGTAAAGCTAATCCAACTGCAGATAGGCCCATCATATTGTAAAGTGTAAAATATTTTACATCATGCATTATTGCCATGACAAGTAAGAGTTGCATTACACCAATACGAAATAAAACTAAATTTTAATGTGCCTTCTAAATATAAAATTCAACATAAATTCTTCCAAACGTTCTTAACTGAAAATATGAACAAACGTGTTTCTACCGCGTGCTTGTGTGTTCATGTCATTCTCTTTGTACGAAGAGCATACTATAATTCAAATGGGTGACGCTGAAAACTTCAAAGGGGGGTTTGTCTTTGGAAGGCATCTCTTTCCATAAAAAAGCATAAAGTGTTCCCTGTGCCTAAACGTTACGCCATGGAGGCTTGTAGGAGTACAGCTTAAACTCCACGTATTCCAACCTCGGTTTTCGTTGGAGCTGATCACTGAGCTTCATGTAACGGAGCAAAAATGTAACTGCAGTAACAAAGACCAACAAAACAACACGGGAAGTATCCTACACGATACAACACCACTGGCTTTAGTATCGATCGTATCTCACTACAGTCGATACTTCGTGGGGTCGATGTCCGAGATATGTGCACATAAAACATTCAAATTTTCGTTGATCACATTTTTTTTCCGTGTGCAGGGCCCAGGAGCCTCAACCACAGCTCCGTTATATTTGGTTCTCGTGTTTGCCATTTATGCGAAATAATTTTGACACTTGTTTGGAAGCGCATACAACGCGGTTTGTTTTTGGAAACTAACATAAATTGCATATGTCTTGAGTATAAAGTGCTCAATAACATATGTTGGACAAAAGAGTGACGAAGTAAGAAAACGATTTATGATATTACATTAAAACGAAGTGTATTATTTATACAGGTCACACTGCAACGATTGAACAAAGTTACATTTGGAGATACTATAGGCGAAGCACGTGACTAGAATGGGGGTATAAGAAATACATACATAATTTTGGCAGCAAAATCTCTTGGAAAATGTTCACATGGAAGACCAATAAGGCGACTGGAACGTAACATTAAAGCGGAATTCAGGTAGACTGATTGTAAAGATGTTAGGTGGACGGAACTAGTTACCAATAGGGTCCAATGTTAGGTTCTTCTGGACATGGCCATGAACCGTCAGGTTTTATAAAATACTACGAAAATCTTGACTAGCTGAGCAACTGTTATCATCTCAAAAAGAACTCTGCTCCACGAAGTTAGTAAGTTAACTGTCACTGACTTTTTAAAGTGCATATGTAATGTCATCAATGTCTTTCAATAAAGTGGGTCAAATTGCTACATTCTAATATAACCTCTTTTCTAACTGTATCATACCCGCAACTTAATTTTCATACAGTTAGTACACTAATTGTCCGCTAACCTCAAATGTCCATAAACTCTCCACTCCTGACCATCCTTTCATCATCTTAAAATGTGTTTTCTTTTCGCTCTCACTGTTTCATCACTCACAATGTTTCACAAGTAGAATTTGAGGTTTTCACTGCGGTGAGTCCGAAGACGGCTTCTGGGTTGTTGCGCCGTGTAGTCTGGCAGAAGATTACCAATGTTTCAGAGGTCCTTGCTGCCTCCATCATCAGGCACTCATCGCCCTGATGATTGATACAATGTTGAGACACACAAGAAGGAGAGGCTCTGTTGTCGTATTTGGTCCAGGTATCTTTGTTAAAAACGCCAAGGTAACGACTGAGGTAACATGTTATAACCAGTAGAGGATGCAGTTGTAAAGATCGGGTTCCTGGAGCAATAGTGTCTCTGACTGTACTATAATGGCCAATAACATCTGCTGCCGCAGTCATTATCAGCCTTTATAACACACTGACCTGGACGAAACACGATTCCCCTTCCCGAGTGACTCAACATTATAGAACATTGTACAACACATCACACATTAATGATAAAAACACAGAACTTTAAAACTATCATGTGTTTGATCGGTATAACTGAGGGTATAGACTTTCTGTGTAGCTGAATTCAACACTATATTTTCAAACTATATTTTAACTTATTTTAACATTCTAGCACACACATATAAAAGGGTTTTATTACGACATCAACCATGTTACACAGTAAATTCCTTTTTTAAAGAATTCCATGTGTTGCAAACACCTTAACGATGACGGGATGAAACATGTAGCTCATAAACATTCAGTAATATCGAGATTTCAGGTTCTCAAGGCTATGAAAACCCCAAATCCTATAGGAATTGAATGAGCCACTAGTTAAGACATTAAAGTGACCAACTGTGGTCTAAACCAGTGGTATTCAACCTTTTTCGTTCGCGTACCCCCAGATATAATCTCTCTTCAACTTTGTACCCCCAAAGTTGTTGGTGTATAATTCAAGTTATACATAGTACATCTAAAATAAATTAAACAAATTACATTACTCATTATTCAGTGTTTATTATACTATAATATTTTTTTTTTAAATTTCACGTACCCCCTAAGATGTCTTCGCGTACCCCCGGGGGTAGACGTACCCCAGGTTGAATACCACTGGTCTAAACGACCGAAGTTCGATTATCAACAAAAGAAATTTTCTACCCCCCCCCTCCCCCCACTACGACCGGAACGGCTCTGTATTTTACTTTTTCCAGTTCAATACTGGCACTGGAAGCTGTTTCAGTGGGGTTAACTCGCCTCTCACTTCGAAGGTCAAAATGCGTGCAATGCCTCTACGTCTCCCATACGTCATCATAAGGCGGTGTCTCGGCAGAGGTAAAACTTAACCTTCTAAATTACAAAGTAAAAAGGTTGCCTACGCTGTGATTGATGACTGGGGAACTTTTCTCCAGCGAATCAGAGACTGCAGAGTCAAATGAAGCATCGGTTTGACACAAGGTCTCTAGTTGAAGTAGTATTATCACATAACACAGAAATAAATCGAGCAGAAACCGGGACCCGAATTCTACCTGGTCTATTTGTTTTTCCAGCCACTTTGTTACTGAAACGTAGGAGTATAAATGGGTTAGGCTTCATTATGGATGAAGTATGTTGCAGCGCCTGGGAACCAGGCAACCAATCACAGCTCCTAATCGGCAGGAAGCTAGTTCACAAGCCACGTCTCAGAATAAAGGTTAATCGTACACGGAAGTAACACATGAATTAAACTGAATATTTCAATAACATTTTACACTTATTTAAAAAATCTATACTCTATACATACTTAACGAAATGAAAAATATTCTAGGCTTCTATAACGTGTACAATCTGATTCCATTTGCAAAGTCCTCACACCTAACTTGAGTAGGTTTGCTTACACTCTCGGTCGTGTTCCCACGTAATTGGCTAATTGCAGTAAACTGAATGAGATGCTTACTATGACACTCAGATAAATTCCGACAACTCAACGAAAGAGAGAGCAATTAACTCAAACTGCGCAGGCGCACGGCTGACCACATTCCTCACAAGTTCCCGGTAGCTACAGTCCATTAGCTTTTCCAGATCAAGTTATATTTGATTTCTATAACACCACTTTATAAATGGAACACGGAAGAAAAGGAAAAAAATTAGGCATTTATAGGCTAAATGACAGGTTAATTAATCGATTCTGAATTTAGAAGCGTGTAGAACAAAGCAACTGTTGTGGACATGTCGTAAATCACTGTCTAAGCTTTCGGACAGATGTATAGAAAATTACGTAAACCTTCTGAAGACGTCCTTGAGACGAGTTTCAAATTCCGCTCTTCCGGAATACGAATCAGGGATATGAACCAACATATTTCTTCCTGTCACTTAATTATGTGTGAACGAGCAACTGCAGTATGACCGTGCGTGAGAAACTGCAGGGTCTTACTTACGTACCTAGTATTTTGCGGGTTGCAATAAAACTATCGACTTTACAAAGGAAACGTTTTTCTAGTTCTTTTATGCAGAGAGAATATTCAATGTCATCGAATGATTTGTTATGCAGTCCCGTACAACGACGGTTATGCACTCCTTGGTAAAAGCAACCACTAGAATTCTTCCTTTCGTTCTTTATTTCATTCTTTTTCCTCCTCCCTGTTTTTCTTCATTTATTTTTTATTCATCCTATGCCTTATTCCATACTTTCATTTCTGAACGTGACTGTACTCCAATACAATATTTTTGCAAAAGCTTCATACGATCAAACCAGAAATTGGCTTTTAGTCGGTTAATGCACAGCAGACATTGCGGTAGCTCTATATTTCCATTGCAAGCGATTGAAAAAAAGACCGGCACAAAGAACTAATAGTCTGTGGGCCTCGATGACAAAAAATCGAAGGCAATGAACAGGAGCCGGGATAGCTCAGTCAGCATAAGGACTGGACGACTGGGGTTCGATCGCCGATGGGGCCAGAGAATTTTTCCTCTAGCACCTGCGTCCAGACCCTTTCTGGGGCCCACCCAGCCTCCCAACTAATGGGTACCGGGGTCCTTTTCCAGGGGTAAAGAGCTGCCGAGGTGTGACGCTGACCACTCACCCCCCCATCTAGTGTCGAAGTCAAGAATGAGTAGGAGCTATACTTCCTCTCCCCCCCCCCCCAAACGACTTCCATGGCGTGGAGCGGGACTGCTTATTTTTTAAAAGGAAGTGTAAGCTACTTGAAAGCATGGGCGTAAACTTGCACTTGCATATAAGCTCAAACATGAATCCGTATTGAAGTTCTGAAGAAGTGCGCCACGAATTCTGGGTTTCGGCAGTATATACGTAGATGGCAGCAGTCAGTGATTCGACGGCCAGCAATCCAGAAGTTTGTTAGGGATTTCCTCAATCATTCGATGCAAATGCAGACATCGATGGTATCATACCAGAAGGGCGTATCAACATATTTGCATTATCGGAAATATGTGGTCTAACAATATAAAAATAGTGGAATGTATGTATGTATGTCACGCCACAAGCACGCAATGCTCATGCCGCTCTACGCAGATATTCAGACAGTTAGTATCGGCGTATGAACACGTTTGTCAAGTCGAAATGAGCCTAAGAATTTAGTATACTGTAACAGACCGTTTTGTTGATACGCCCTTTTGAAATTATACCCTTGACACAGTATCTTAAAATATGCAACGAATGTTCCATTGCGTCTGTCATGTAACGACGTTGACAAAACCTCCTTCAGTTACCACGTAACAACAAAGGGACATGAGATACAAGTCTGTTTCTCCTCCAACTGCTGTCCACCTGATGAGTTGAGCGGATTCCGTATTGGTTGTAGATCACACATTACCTAGTTCGGAACTCGGCCCAATGATTTGTTGAGGTGTTCGTTATTTTTCTCAGCCTCTACAGGCAAGTGCCAGAATAATACCGTGACACAGACCACAATGTTATCTTTCAAAATCCCTACTTGTTCATTATTCGTCAACAACTTCGCATTTCAATCCACGTCATATAAACTACATTACTGAAACAGCATAATTAACAACCTAAGCGTCGGTTAATGTGCCCGGTGATAAGCAGCTTCAACAGTTGATACATCCACGACCTCCCTCAAACCCCAAGTCGCGTGGTCCTCTTTAAGTCCACCCCAGTTGACAGCTGCTATGGGTTACGAGGCGCATCCAATCGATAAACATCCAGTCCGTCCATACCCACGTGCTTGAACGCGGGGGTGGAACCCGTAGTAACCGTGGCAACACTGCACGTGCTACGTCGCGCACATATGGAACGGGAGAACGTCTTGTCGGGGCATTCTTTGAAAAGTAGTCAAAAAGTCAAGACGTTCCCTTCTTTTCGGAACCAAATGTCTCATTACCGTGTTCACAAAACCCTGCTATTGGGGCTCTACCCTAAGTCAACTGAATGCAGCCCACAGCTTCAAAACCTCTTCATATTTATTTTCTAAGTACTATTTTAAAATTGTTGTCCGATCTGCATATAAGTATCGCAAATAGAAGACATAAGAAAAAATAAAGCAAAAGAATGCACTTTAGTTGTTTTAGGTAGAAATGGATGGGACATAAGGCGCGCAAACATAGATTCGATATAAAAGTATATCCTGAAAATGGCTTCAAAATGTTTCAAAAAGGCATTATAAAAACAACAGGCCCATGTCTTATCTAAATACGTTATACACAGTCTACGTAACTAGCTTTCTTTCAGCCATACCAAGATTATGTTTGAATTACAAGGCTGTAGCACTGCAACAAACGCACAGACTGATGTGCCATCTAGCGTATCCTCAGTGCGTCCACAATACGAAAACAGCTGAACTGCTGTGACCCGCATTAATAGAATGGAAGGTCAGCGGACAGAATTGAAGGAAACCCCTTCTAACTACAAGTTCCTGCCGTTGGTCTTTGCATGGGGCCTATAATAAGACGTCGTATATTTCTTGCTTTTTTTTCGGGATATTAAATATGTGAAAAAGATGTCTGTGGAACCACGGTTCCGGAGAATTTGACGTAAATACGTCTATACGGAAAGGAAGTTTATATATTGGCTGTGGTAGCTGAATGTAATGTAATGTAAGGTAGGGTAAGGTAATGTAACGCTTCCTAGGTAACAACAATGCTAAGTAAACAGATGACGTTTCCTAGGTAACAACAATGCCGAGTAAACAGATGACGTTTCCTAGGTAACAAAAATGCTTGAATGCTTAACTTGAATTAGTTACGCTTAAGATGGGTCTGTTGTAGATGAATGTAATGTAAAGTAATGTATTTTAATGTAATGTAACGTTTCCTAGGTAACAACAATGCTAAGTAAACAGATGACGTTTCCTAGGTAACAAAAATGCTTGAATGCTTAACTTGAATTAGTTACGCTTAAGATGGGTCTGTTGTAGATGAATGTAATGTAAAGTAATGTATTTTAATGTATTGTAATGTAACGTTTCCTAGGTAACAACAATGCTAAGTAAAAAGATGACGTTTCCTAGGTAACATAACAATGCATGCAAGCTGACCATTGTTGTCAGTCCATATTTACAAATTGTTGATATTTCCTAGGTACACTTGTTACACTTTTCGTTTCCCTTTTTCGTTACACTTTTTGCCGAATGACCCTTCCTTATAGACATATTTACGTCAAAAAAATAGTGTGATTCAATTTATAACATTTAACGAGGCAAATACCACTTTCGTTCCTCTGAACAGTGTTTTCAAATTTTCGCATAGGTCCTCTATAGCTATTTAATTTCGTAGGCCAACATTAATGGCCTTTCTTAAATTCCTCAAAACCACTTCTGCAGATTTCAGTTTGCCAAAATGACAAAGTCAGCTGACATAATGGAATAGAGAGAAAAAATATTGGGCCAGAGAAATTTATAAAGAGCTGAAAAGGACTAATATTAAGCAAACGAACTGGAATGATGTATTGACTGGAGCAGGGTGTTCCAAACGTTTTGTTCCTTGAAGCCATGAAAAATGTCCCCATTATACCCAAGTGCCAAGAAATCCCACTTGTCAATATTTCTGAAAAAAATATTCAAATATCGTAGACTAATGTTTAACAACGCTTATTCCGAAGTGCCAAACTACTACAATATTTGCTCAAATACACATTTTATTGAAATGAGAAGTGCAAGAATTACTGTTGAGTTATGTATTATTTTAAATTCCCTTCTCTAACAGCGTGTATCTGACAAATATTTACCTGAAAAATTCACACAACACGGTACGTTTTAAAGTCAGTAATCTGCTGCTTTACATGAAGGTACACAACAGGCAACATGACAATCACAATCTTCTTAAATTCTTCAAATAAAATAAAATAAAATAAAATAAACGAGCATGCAGTTCCTAGTAACAAATTAACATATAATTTCGCGGGCCTAGTTACAATTGGTCTCGGGCCGGATGCGATAAGCGGGCTGCCAGTTAAACAATATTAGTCAGGATTACGAGAACTTGAAACTTATGGAATCTGTGCTTTGGTGCCTTCATCATCAGGGCAATAAGCAGCTGAGTATCTCTGATACTTCAGTGAACTTTTATCAGACTACACAGCGCAACAAGAAGACAGCCATCTTCGGACTCGCCGCCACGAAAACCTAAAATCTCACCTACCTTCCTACCTTTTAAAAAACCCACAAAAACCGAAAAGCTTAACTTCAATTTAAAACTGAATTTCGTCTAAAGATAACATTTAATTATTTAGTCCTAACCGCAAAGAAAACACGTCTCCATTACAAAGATAAAATGGTTAATAATGTTTGAAGAAATAGTAGCAGTTTATTTTGAATATCACGCGAAATCAACACGTAACAACACTATGGAGGCCAAATGCAGAGGGCTTTAAAGGGTTAATTGTTTCGAAACAAGTGTAATTAGTTTCTTCTGATGCCTACGATGGCTTCGTCAAAACTGTTTGCATTCAAATGACTGCTTTGTTATTCTATTTATCTTCATTATGTGGAGCTGTTTAGCCACATAATTTGGCAGTCTTCAATCTTAGTGATATTTCAAACATCCAATTTGCTGTGCATTTTCTATTATCTGACATCCAGCTTTAGTAGAGTCCGTCGAAGCGCCAGTACATTATATTAATTGTAACCACGGCAGGCCGACTGCTGAAATTGGATTGTAGACCTCTAAAGGCACGTTACAAAAAACCCATGAATATATTATATGTATTCCGGTACAGAATACACTTTCCGATCGTTTTGTTTCTGAAACATGTCGATTTAAAAAAGGAATTGTTATAATAATGTGTTGTGATTGAAATTTTACATCTACACTCGTCTTTCTTCTGTAACAAAGTACCATAAATACTTAAACAGTGATTCCTACTTATTCGTTGTTTCTTTTTTAAATAATTTCTAGTAATTAAATTTTATTGTCGTGCATTCAAACAAACTTAGTTTCGTGTGGTAGAAATTTCAATTTTACGTTTATTTAAAATGACTGTTTAAAATTTGTGAGCCGTAATTTGTGGCTCATCGTCTATTTCGGTTAGAATAATAAGAATATAAATATTAATTGTCCTCTTAGTGTGACATGAATTATTTGTAACTACACTTTCTCAATTTCTAAAACCTTTTCTATGTAAACAACAAAATACAGATACAGAATGAAATAATCATGGCCAGAGACGCAGACACACGTACATGCAACTTAAGTCTACCAGCCACATAACAGCGAACAGCCTGCGACTCACCACCGTCGGCGTAGGTCTCGGAGCCATAACCGTCCTGCAGTCCGTTAGCCCACGTGCCTTCGTACCGAGCATTCGACGTGGACGACTGCCTCACGCCATAGCGACCTTTGAAGCCCTGCGTCCACTCTCCTCTGTATAGCCACCGGCCTCGCGTCTCCACTCCCAGACCGTGGCGTTTACCATTCTGCCACTGACCCTCGAACGCGCTCCCACTGAAACAAACATGGCTAATTCAATACCAGTTACCTTGTTCCTCGTCGCAGAAATCTGTTATAATTCTGTGTTCTTACAGTCACCGTCCGTTGATGCCAACTTATGGTTGTTGGTCCCATACTTTAGTCTGCAAACACTTCAGAAGATTTCAGGAAACATAATATCGCTGTCAGACAGAAATAACCTGAAAATACTCATTATATATACAGGGTGATTCAAAAGGTTCGGGCCAAACTGAAGGATCGTATAGAGGGACTCAGAGAGAACAACTTTCGAATAGGAATCCATGTCCTCTGAAGTTATCCTGAGTAAGTCGAGGCCATTGAAGGTAGGGAAATCTGGTAACATACCGCTGAAATAATCGTATATATACATATATATATATATATATATATATATATATAAAACTTTTAACACGCAGAAAATTTCAAAATTATTCGTAGAGAGATTTATTGTGCATCGCCATGCCATTTTTAAGATCTTCAAACACAAATTTCCCCTCCTACAGTGGTACCGCTCCAACCTCAGACGTTCTCATAGCCATTATGTTACTATTATTGACGGCAAAACTTACAAATGCGCAGTACTTTCCAAAGGCGAGATGCACAGACACGGCTCCATAAATATTTCTAAGTTGGTTCAAAATTTATTTATTACGTGGGGTAAATTATATGAACTCTATGTTGGAAATTGCCCATTGTCTAAATCATATTTGATATCCGTGTCGTTTCGGAAATAAATTTCTCTCCCGTCTTCAGATGACTGATATTGGTGATACTGATAGTATGTTTTTCCGAATTGTTGGCTCCACCTACAATTCTACAAGGCGCTAAAAGCCAGAAAACATCAAAATCCTGACCGTCGTGAAAACCTCAAATCTCAACTGTTCGTTCGCATTAAGAGGCTACTCCTCGTACCATATGCTGATGTGTAAACGGAGGATAAAGCAAAAGACAAAGGTACCTTTGTAAACACGTGTGTAGGCCTACTGTTCTAATACGTCTGTCCATAAAATTCAAGACCTGTCCTAATACTTAGCAGATATTTATTACCTCTGAGCTCATGTGTTGATCGGTTCTTTTCATTCAGAGAGAAAAATAAGGTCGTGTTGAAATTAAGCGTGCAACCCACACCTTCACAGAGCCACAAAAAGGAAATTACTACAACGCGAACTTGCATCGCATCCGAAATTTAACAGATCACACTTCCAAGCGTTTCTTCTGCGATGAAATGTGTATGTAGATCCTAATACAAATTATTCATATTAAAATGTTGCAGATACAATTTATAGTATTTAATAAGGTGAACACTTTATGATGTTCATTATGTTTATTCCAGACGACGACATCTGGATGCGTTATTCTTTGTTAATGTCTCTAAGGGCAAAATAAATTGCCATTCCATTATGGATGCTGTTGGTATACGTGTGCCGGCGAAGCAAATAGGAGAGCTTTCTACTCTTAGTGTGAGCAGTGCGCTATGACATAGTCCTTCAGCCAGGTGCGTAATCGCTACAAATGACGCATGTAAATCTTTGGACGTATTTAGCATAAACATTGTCTCCTTTGAGGGCACGTTCTCAATAAGGGAAATGATCTAGATAGGTTGTCTTGAAAGATGTTCTAGTTTGGTTATTTATTCCTTGTATTTCTTTAGAGTTTTACAGTTATATTAGTGTTTTTCTAGGTGGATTATTTGCTTTTATTTATATTTCTTCATTTATTTTTCTTTGTGTATAATATTGTTTCTATATCGTGTTTGCCTGTATTTCGCTGTTATATCTAAAAGTGCACAAGTATATGTTTAGTTAATATGTTTGCGTAATTTTTTTCATTATTATTTTATTATTATTGTGTGTATTATCAGTGTTTGTCTGTTACTGGCTTCTTGCTGTTGGCAAACACTTAAAGAAATGAACTGAATTGAATGTTCACATTAGTTTGTTATATTAATTTTAAAATCACTCACTCAACGATATGTACTAACGGGGCAGGCCCCACACAATTACATGGGAAATAAAAAAAATATGGATAAGAAATGAAAAGGCGAGGAAAAGAATCTGAAAGTTAGGAGAAAGACGAGAAGAATAAGATTACCCTTTGGAGCCGAGTGGTGACATTATGTACCGGCTATTTTAACAAACAGTAACTCTACATTTTCTATTTATGGACATCGTAAGATTCTCAGTGTAAACAGAGATTATTTCCTTAAACAGCGTTATCTAGTTGATCTTTGTAATGGTGATGTGTGATGTTTTCTTTACGGTACGGGCTGAATTGTTTAATATTATTTTGACTTTCATGGGTTACAGAGAACGAAGGCAGATTTCTTAGTGTGATCAACCTTTCGATAAACCTTGTAAAGCAGAAAAATTTCAATTCATTTAATTCAATCCTTTATCACAAAGTAAGCACGAGTTAAAAAGGAAAAAGAAGACAATGTCAAAAAAATCAGGGCAATGTGTAACATTCAGCTGATAATTATATCGACACAATAAAAGTTGTAAGTAAGAGGTAAGAAATGAAAAAATAAATATATTTATACTGAATAGGATTAATACAGTACGTTCTTTCATAAAGCTGAATGTAACCATCATTTCCCGGCTGCCGGCCGGAACTGCAGGACTCACCACCAAGCGCTACAAGATTTTCTCAATACGAGCCAAGTATCACTCCATAAAAGCAATATAATCAACTAACTGGTTTTACACAAGTTCGTGCCGGAAACTAGTCACAGCTGCGTCCATCTTATCAGTAAACGCATTGTCTCAAATAAATTGCAAAAAACGATGGTTGTAAAATATGACTGAGAGAGAAAAAATTATTGTATTAAACACACAAACGTTCCAGAAGACATTGCCAGCTGATGGACATTTTTTATTTAAGAGTTGAACATAGAAAAGGCTCTGAGATACCGAATATAGATAATAAGTGACCTGTTCTAAATAAAAAGATCTAGGTATTGCACCCTGGATTGTGGAATGGGCTATTGTAATCACAGACGTTTATCTGAAGCAAAGCAACAAAATAAGCTACATTTTTGTATCGTTATGTAAACGCAATTAAGTTGGTGACCAAATCTACGTTTGCTGCAAACAACACGATTACAAGAAAACACGTGAAACACGTCAAGGCAACCTAGACAAGAGTCCCACATCTGTCGACTAACGAGCTAAATGGAACAAACTGGCTTCACATTTGCTGCTTAATGCATCACGGCGCCTAGAGTGACATGACAAAGTAAAAAGGGGGAGAATAATTCAGTTCTGTAGCAATATGGCTATAGTATATTTAGAATTATTATCAAGAGACATATTCTGTAATTGTATCCAGTGTTACTTTCAACAGCAATTGCTTTTCCTGTCTTCAATTATCCTGCAAACATGACTATTCCGGAAATATAACGAAAGAAATCACTCTTATTCAGATTCGAGTACAGTAAACAAATCATTCAAATCATCTTCGACACTAATGTGAGATGAAAAATGTTCGCTCAGGAAATGAAGGACCGCATATATCGTACGTCCTTCGTGTTGCCCAAAGGCGTTACTTCCATGCTCATTCGGCTTAAAGAAAGGAAACTGTCAGTAGCTTCTAAAACAAATCGGACACTGTTTAGTTGGGTGTCGTGTTGCTTAAAAATTAACACAGAATTTCCTGTTAAGAATATCGGAATGCCAAAAGCAAAGCCAGCATTTCATAACTGGAGCGTAAAAAAATAAATAAAAAAGGGTCCCTATGAGTATTATACTTTATGACCGCATTTTGACTTTGACAAAATTATGTTTTTGTATTATTCAAGGTCTTGTAAGCTGCAACAAGGACATTTGTGCTTATGCAGAACACTTAGTCGTTTATTGTTAGAATAACATAATACAGAAAGTTATAAAGGACTAGACAGGTAGCTACGAGAGACCAAGTAAGAGATGGAAAGACACATATGAGGAAAGTAGGTTGAGATGCTGGACGTGGGCCAGCATTCTGTCCATCGGCGATCTTACGTATTAGCTGTGTTGAATCTTCTGGTTCTATGCCAGTGAGTCGGTAGTTTTGATTTTGATTTTAAGGAAATACTTTCCATCTAATTAATATTAAATTTCTCCTATCCTGACTCCAAACAAAACATTCAATCGACGATGAAAAGTCATAGGGTTAAAATTGTTTAGGAAAATAACGGCAGTTTATTCTTTGAAACAAAGGACACTCACAAATACACTCTGCCCTTTGCCCTTCAATAAAAACTCTGAATGCTGATTCCACCTTACCGTGCAGATATAGGGGAGAAAAGAGCAGAACCGGGTACTTAGTCTTTGGAGGCTTGTGGAAGGGACAATAATAAAGATAAACACATGGAGGAACCTTGTGTTGATTTATAATAATTTATTAGTTTAGTTCTAAGAGTTACAGTTTCTTTTAAATATTAATTTCTTTACAAGAATGTAACTTGCACCATTTTGCCTCGTTCCCGGGGTAAGACGGAGTATGGTTGATATATGTTTGAAAAGTTGCAAGCAATCACAAAGATTATCTAATAATTATAACGTAGGGTATAAAAATGATTTAGTATACAATGTAAATTGTCGAAAATTTATAAATTTGAAATCTACTTAGGCCTAATGCAGACGGCACACATGTGCACCTCTTCATCATCGTTGACTACCAACACCTGCACATGAATTATGGGCCCATTTTAAGCAAGACGAATACCCGATCCACCCTTCAATAAACTGCGAACAGACATCGCTACATAACAGGCACTTGTCATTTGATCCTCTTCTCTGGGTACCCCATTCTGCCCTACCCCATCCTGCCCCGAGTATACTCTTTCAAATTAGGATTTTCCCACCAAAAATGACATCATGAAAATAAATAAAAATATTGTGTTTAAGACTTTCAAGAAAACACTTTGTAACATGCATTATTCAACAAAGTGGATACGAATAATGAATAGGTTTTACCTTCACTGGAAGTTGAGAAAAAATTGTAAAATGTAGAAGTAAAATCCAGCATGGGTGATTATTTCATAAACTGTAATCACAAAATGGCGCTGACTGACATGACATGACCCTGTGTTGCATGCTAATGGTATTTCACCCGGTCCCGATAGATCGCAACGCATTGCAGACGAAATAAAGCCGATACCTTGTTCTGCCCCGTGGCCCCGTTCTGCCCTGGTCACCCCTATACGGTGTAAAAGATACGTAAAATTCAATACCAACAACTGAAAGTCAAAATTACCACATAACAGAAATATTACACGCCCTGTAAATGATACAACGGTCGACAATTCCAAGTCGGAAATAAGACGGATGAGTTTTATAGAGAAACTAAATCGCGATGTATCGATCTCTTTTACCAGCAGAACACAAAGTTTTACTCTAAAGTGCAATAGTTTGTGTACGTTGCCTGCAGGCAGAAGGAGAGGAGGATGTTCTTCCTATGTCAACTTCTATATTGTCACAATGCATGCCACTCCATGACTTCTCCTTAACAATAGCATTATGTGCACTGAGATAGTGAAAGCTGATAAAACAAGCTAAGCCTTCGGCCAGTGCACACGCATGTTTGCACCGAAAATTAACACTGCTTTTGGAGAGAACTGGGCCGACATGTACATTGTGGGACTTGACGTGGGAACCACGAGGAGACTGTTGTGTTCATCGGCAGAACTATGAAGTAACAGAAAAGGAACGCACTAGCACTGTTCATATTATTTTAAAACATTGTTCATTCGAAAAAACACTTAAACTGGCTCAAAAACTACGGAGATTTTAATACACAAGTTTCAGTAATGTTTATGATTTAAATACATAAAAATTTCACATGCTCGCTCTCACTGATAAGTTTTCGCCAACAAACAAAACATTGAATACATTCCGTGTGATCTCTAGTTTATTTCAAATCCTACAAAGAAAATGGATCTTAGCCAAAGTTGGGTGTGCTTCAAAAATCTATCAACACACATCATTTCTGGACACTAAATTCTCTTTAGTGTCGTTTCGATCTTATCTCCACGTTCGCCATGTTAGTATTACAACACAGAAAGTACGGCGGTGACATAAATTCCAATGATATGACGTTAATGACACAGTTGGTCAATTATTAAGTACGGGACAGATACACATAGACACTCCATAATCCTATCTTTCCCTATGAAACAGGGTAACATGCTAAAAATGAATGTCTTTGAATCGAGTTCAAGCTTCGCAGTTGGAATCCAAGTCAGTCAACTAATTAGAATCAGAAACATAAATTACAATAACCTACCCGTCTGATCGTAGCCAAACAAAGTTAAAAAATAGGCCAAGGACCTGACCTATACATTGTCATAAGAAGTGGCCCCCAGTCAAACCTTTTATGATTTATTCGCATACACCTCGGTCCACATCTTGGCAAGAGGCAAGACTACGAAGGATCTCATTTAGAACAATATCAAGGTTCACATTCCACTCCTGTCTTGCAAAACAAAGTTTAATCCTTTTTATACACGACTATTTTTAGTCTTAAATTAACCCTTTCCATGCTATACACGAGATATCGCACTTAGAGACACTGCCCCTTGTGGTGCGTATTTATTTGGTGTTTAAGACAAAGAGAACAGTGTATCCCTAGAATGGTCGAAAACTATTCCGAAATCAAAATGTTCCGAAAGATTTGGAGTAGGTATATTAGGTACATTACAGTAGTCGCCAGCTTCAGCCACGTCACTGCTGTTGGTTCGCGGTCTTCCCTATGACGTGTGTGTATTTACAGCAGTCATCAGGATCGGAGTAATGTTGTGTCCACTGTATACCGAGTTTTGTCCAAATCGGTCCTATAGTTAGACTACTGTTACTTTATAATAGACGGAAGGGCATATATTAACCAGCAGGTGATTTCAGGAAGACGACACACCTAATATTTTTTGTTCATCTATGATTGCTGTCCTGTGTTCTGTCTCACGAGCCATAGCATGATCGTCAGTGACTTCCCAAAATATCACGAGTTATTGATATGTTTTGGTGCCACTACATCCTAACGTGTAGAAGATAAATCCAAATACTTGGAATTTTATGTGTCACGTGTCGACGTTGTATCATCCGCCGAGATTATGCATCGCGAATTAGATTATTATTTTATTATTAATGAATAATAAGTGAAGGGGAAAGAACTCGTTTCAAGCATTATTCGATAAGTTTCCGTGAGGAACTGAATAAAACCATCTAAAACCTTTTAAAAAGGAGAATCTCGACTATATTACACAAAGATTGGCTGGCTCCTGAATACTATCGTGTCTCCTTGCACACACTGTATACTATGGGCCAGAACGTTGCCTTCACGCTATGCGTTGTCTGGCCATAATGAGTCCTATGTTTCCGCGCCAATGTCAGTCGAGCGAAATATAAAATATAACGCATTTACAAAGCCTCCATGTTAAATTGTCTGTGAAATTCTGTGGAACAGATTCAGGAATGGTTCATTCGGCCAAGTTACCATTACAATTGTTTACTTCAGTATTGTTTTAATTCTTGTCAATTATCTCTAAACGCAATGGATAACACTTTTTAATAAGCGAATCTCTCTCTTAATCCTTTGAAGCCAAAGATCGTCTAGGTAACGTTTAAAATATCGGTCCGTACGCAAAGTAAACACAGCACTTCTCCACTACAAAGATAAAGTGGTTAATATTAAGGAAATAATTGGTTACAGTAAGAATCGTTCAAAAGACATAAATACAAACTGCAGAGTTATTGATTGTTGAAGCAGGTGGCACATAAGTGACTACCGCTCTTTGAGATATCAATTTATCAATTCAGGATGTAAAAGTTCATCGTTATCACAATCCCGCCAGTGGATTTTGTTCTGAGTCACTTCAATTTAGTTTACGTATTCACACACCGTTTCTCAAAAATCTGTTCTTGTTAATCACATACCTACCCCTATAGCTATAAGATAGTCGGTTTCGCTGAGGTTTTCATCAAAACTGTATAAATACCTCCGGGAAAGGACCCCGATATCCACTGGACAGGAGGCTGGATGGCCCCCAGAGCCGGAATGGATGATAAGTGATAAGCACAAATGTATTAATTCTTGAACAAATACCGACATATTTCTTGCTGTTTCTTAATACGAAGAATACAACAGTATTCTTCATAACTAAAAATTGCATACGATTTTATAACTTGTTTTGCCTTTAGGGGTTGTACGTAGTGATTTAGTATTTGAGATACGATTTCAGAATTTTCTAGGACGTCCAGGGGAGGAGAACGAAAACCTTCAGTGAGGTTAGTCCATACACTGGGCTAAATTCGAAATCAGGACTTCCCAAAGAATGAACAAGAATGATTGCTCTGCAACGCGACATCTAGACGAAGACAAGCTGACAGTCGCTTGGTCAATTTTGTGGTGGATTCTTAGGTTATTTAACGACACTTTAATGTTCAGATATCTACAGCGTCGGAAGAGAATGGAAAATGATCACAAACTGAGCAGTCAAGTATTTGAAAGGTGGTAATTGGGGCTAGTTTAAGGTCCTAATCCATATTTACACAGAGACAAAAGAGAAACTTCAAATCAACTCAGCAAGAAAGCCAGTAGTGAAACCTAAATTTGAACCGGACACTACTCAAACGCCAGCACACGTTGAAACAAACGCATAGCCTACCATGTGACATAACTCTTCTTCATTCGAATTTGTCCCGCATTTGCAGGGCCTACGTTTTCACCTCTCTTGGAGGTTTATAATTGATCTATTTTTTGGACATTGGTAGAACTCCTTGCCCTATACCATGTGATATAACTAACTTATGTTTATTGGTGACTCTTTAAAGAACTGACGTGTTTCGTCCTCTAGCGGCTTTCATCAATGGTTATCAATATATCACATTACTACACTAGGTATTTAAGCTATCTGGGTTGAGTCACAAACATAAAATAATGGGGAATATGTAACAACGAAATACACTTAGTGAGGCGCAAATAGACTGTGACAATCTGAGGCAATGACAACCCCTGATGACAACCACTAGCGGTCGAAACACTGTCGATCACTTTATGAATTATGATTTAAACATTGTTATATTCGACTGTATATATGTGTTTTCGTTACATGTACAATGCGGCCCCAATATCCATATATAATTGGTTCCTTAAAAGTGGGACAGACACGTAATATTCAATGTTATGTTGAAATGACAATTTCTTCCGGGTAAATCACATAACTGCATAAAACTCGCCTCTTGGTAATTAATCGTGAAATGCAGATTAGTTTAATAATTAATTCAATAGGCTACATACCGAGTGTCCCAAACATATGTATATAAGCATTCAATTAACAAAATAAAGACATTTTAATAAACTATACCACTAAGTGCATCAGCACTGGAACTTAGTGAATTAGTGAATCAAGTGCAGGTTTTCAAAATGACCACCCTTAGTTTCGTACACAGTTGAAAGCCATGAGCAACTAACTGAGTGACAAGAAGCCACTAAAGTTACTGCTATATACATCTTTCTGGGCCATACTGTACATATGTATATAATACAGGTGTTCCAAAAAGATGTATACAGACATTCAATGAATTTGCGTTCCTCGAAACTCAATCGACCCTACACCATTTTGCGTATCTGAATCATGGGAAAAGATATTGCGTCGTCACCTGTTAAGTGTAGAACCGCTAAGTTCCCTTCGTAAAAACAACACATGGAGATCAATAACAAGTTTAATATTCCGTATTATAATGCGCATACATTTTTTTTGGGACATCTGTATATACAGACCTACGTATATATTCCCCTATCGTGGTTCTTAAATGTCAAATAATATCACGAATTACCTTAAAATGACCAGATTGTTCAGATATTAATTTATTTGTATTAGTTTCTACAACCACTGCAGTTAAGCTTGTTTACCTTGATCTAGGTTATAAGCCTAATATATCGGAAAAGTTTAGACATAACAAACCTTCTATAATTACTAACACGAAACGACGTTTATTACGGAAATAGGACGACCCTCAATTGCATGAAGCGAGTTTGTGAGTGAGTATTCGGTTCCAGAAACATTGAACATGTGCCTACTCCCACTTTGCCATTCTGGTTGCTAGGATACACACGGTAGGTACAAAACAACAGAAAGGCAATGCGTGTACTTACTTTCTTGTAAGCTCTCGGAAAATGAATAATGTATATGCCCTTAGGTTAGCACAGCTTAAAAAGCTACATAATCGACCATAAATGACTGAATTCAAATCATGTGGGTCTTGAAATCACACTAATATTGCAGTAACATAACACGAAGGCGCAACGTCAGCAACACCAAAGCCAGCCTCGCATTCTCTCAACCTGTCTACCTATGTTTAGATTATGATCTTCCGTAATAGTCATAAAAGGTTTAGACAAACATGCTGCCTCAAACTTCAGGGTAAATTATACACTGTAATCCCTCAAAATCACAATCTAAATATTCACCATCGCCAAAATCTATCCTCCCAACCACTTCTCGGCATTCCAAGAGACGTCCCGCCAAAATTTCTCTTATCCTAGCCACATGCTCAGCTTATGTAAGGGCCGTTTCACGCCGGCGACCCAGTCGCTGAACGACCAAACGACAGCGCAGACAGAGGCCTCAGCCTCAGTACTTTGGAAGCAGTCAAGCAGTATGGACGTCGAGGAGATCACTATAATGATAAAAATTCGTCAAACAATTCCACAACCTCTTCCCACTGACTTTTTTTCAACTCCCTGTTTGCATAATCGGGACTTGCAAGGTCCGAAATGGCTCTTCGTGACTCTACAGCCGAAATAAATCTTTCAGTATCAAAACGCATGATATACTGATCACTTGATTGACATGAACAAGACGGGAGAAAACAAGAAACAATGGAAATATCACCTCTCTGAGCTCTGGTCGATGACTGAGTCGCCCGCAATGTGACCACGTGATTGCCATCTATGTGTCTCCTGGTCGTTGGTCTCCCGTGCGTCGCTGACTGCTTGTTGGTCGACGGCGGCCATTGGTCGCGGTCGCCCTCGTGTGTAAGCTCGTACTTAGCTTTTCTACCTAGTGGTCGTTCAGCGACTGGTCCCCGGCGACCGGTCGACAGTGTGAAACGGCCCTAAACCTTCAATGCTTAACCACATGAGCAGTAGTTGGTGAACTGTATAGCTCATGACGTTCATACTTTTCAAACTATAATTCTCATAATTTCATTACGAGCCTAGATTTTGTTGTTAATGTTATTTCTGTATATCTCAATTAACAAGAATAATTTTTAAATTGTTCGGGACCTGCAGCTTAAGCAATTTTTCACTAAACCTTCCATTTCCTTTCTATAATTCCGTTGATTTGTTGCTTGTTTGCTAATTTATGTTAACAACTTAACTCATACAGTCGGATGGGAGGAATCTGAAATCGGCCATGGCATATTTCATGTAACTATCCCAGAATTTATTTTGAAAGCACAAACACTCCAGTCAAAAAAAAAAAAAAAATAGCGGAATGCCTCAAGAGAAGCGAGCAACGTAGTTCTGAGAACCCAAGACTTCACCTACACATTTCATGACATATTCTACACTTTCAAACGTCACATCGATTCTTCGACATTCGTTCCGTTTCGCCCGACGTGCCGTGTCGGAACGCTCCATTTTATCATGTTAACTCAGCATGTAGCGGAAGCACACTACCCCACCACGCACCGCTAAAAAATATTTTTGTTTGTGAGATATTTTCATATGATACCGCATTGTATTCTCTTCGCAATTCAATAATATCGTAAACTGAGTCATAAATCGAGCTGATTTTTACCCTCATTATGCTTCCCGTACTATCCGACATTTCAAATTATCCGACCGTCCTTTGGTCCCGTTTAAGTCGGATAATCGGTATTCTATTGTACGAGGTGCGATCGGAAAGTTTCCAGACTGCGCCTATAAAAACCCGTACACTTATCTCAGGTATTAAATTCATCCATCACCCTCGAAGTAGTTCCCCTGGGAGTGAACACAACGATCCCAGCGCCGCTGCCAAGCCTGGAAGCATCCCTGGAAATCTTTCTTTGTCAGCCTGTCAAGCACCATCTGCGATTCTGCCTGAATCTCTTCTATCGTCTCAAATCTCCTTCCCTTTAGCTGAATTTTCATCTTTGGGAAGAGGAAGAAGTCACACGGAGCTAAATCCGGCGATCCGGCAAGATCTTTGAGCTCCTGACAAACGAGAAGTCGATTCTGCTTCTGGTCCTCAGACAGGAGCCTTGGCACAAACTTGGCTGCGATGCGTCGCATGTGGAGTTCTTCCTTTAGAATCAGCTGACAGGTCCCATAGCCTATCCCAACAATGTCGCACAAGTCGTTGATGGTACGACGTCGATCTTCGTAAATGGCCTGCCGAATCTTCGTAACATTTTCGGGCGTTGTGCTCGAAGATGGTCGTCCAGAACGCTCGTCATCATCGACAGAGGTTCGGCCATTTTTAAAACGTGAATGCCACACAAAAGTTTGTGCACGACCCATTGCGGACTCCCCAAATGCTTGCTTTAGCATTTCATAGGTTTCCGTAGCCGTTTTGGCGAGTCTTTGGCAAGAGATTCAGGCAGAATCGCAGATGGTGCTTGACAGGCTGACAAAGAAAGATTTCCAGGGATGCTTCCAGGCTTGGAAGCGTCGCTGGGATCGTTGTGTTCACTCCCAGGGGAACTACTTCGAGGGTGATGGATGAATTTAATACCTGAGATAAGTGTACGGGTTTTTATACGCGCAGTCTGGAAACCTTCCGATCGCACCTCGTACACAGATATTTTCTTATTTTACACCGCTCTTTCAGCCACAAAATTAAATATAAAATAATTGAGAAAAGGAGGTCATGGTGTATTTAATTGCACTACACAGGACTTCCTGCAGAGACTAGGGAGAAATCCACTAATTCTTATATAAAACAGCACTATGTGGATTGGGTGACTTCAGAACCATAGAAATGTAAGCCCCAGACCATTACCCAGGTTGAAATTACATTAACACAAAACTATTCATCGGAATGTCCGACACAGATTTATTCTGTCCTGCATTGGGCTATGGACGGATTTAGTACGTGGTCTGCTAGGTGCCACCAGGACTGTCGTTGCGTGCAGTACCTTTCACAATCGATATTTACTCAGATTTCGATGTCCTGTTCATACGCTGCAAGTTTTCGTCCTCTAGTGGACGAGAATGCAGAAAACAGAAACTGAAGAATTTACATGCCGGATGACAGAGATTCTCAATGCCAGCGAACATTTTTAGTTTCGTGTTATCAAGACTTACAAATTAATTGCGCTCACTAACAGCTACTTATGCCCGCGGTGTCCTCATACCATAATGTTCAATTTGTGATAAAGTTGCGTGTTAAATGTGCACATCCAAATACTTCGGGAGGTACCTAGCTTGAATTTCAACCGGGCTTCAAGTATATGTTGACAAGATTTCCGTCTTCTGGGTTGTTGCGCTGTGTAGTCTGGTCGATGTTAACCAACGTTTCAGAGGTCATACTGCCTCCGTCATCATCGCCCTGATGACGGAGGCAGTATGACCTCTGAAACGTTCGTTAACATCGACCAGACTACACAGCGCAACAACCTAGAAGACAGAAATCTTTATACTCATCGCCCTGATGACGGAGGCAGTATGACCTCTGAAACGTTCGTTAACATCGACCAGACTACACAGCGTAACAACCCAGAAGACAGAAATCTTCATACTCATCGCCCTGATGACGGAGGCAGTATGACCTCTGAAACGTTCGTTAACATCGACCAGACTACACAGCGCAATAACCCAGAAGACAGAAATCTTCATACTCAACCGCTGTGAGAACCTCAAGTCTTACATATGTTGACAAGTTTGTCGCAGTGTTTCTCAGATTCTTAAGACGAACACCAGCATGTTGTCTTCACGTTAACCGCAATAGATTTTCCATCCCATGCGATGCCAAAGCAGTTTTTAAATAAGCTAACAGTAACCATTCAAATTTATATCACCCCACACAATTTGAGCACATCACTGAATAGTAGTTCTTCCCAGTTCTTATTGAAGTTCGTAAAGATGTCATTTCAGAATGTAAAATATTCAGATAAAAAAAACAACTGCCTTAAACAAGGGAAGTCTATGGAGTAATTGGCCTGTCAATATATGACAGCATCACAAACATTTTTGAACATTCGAACAAATGGTTATAAAGTTATGTGGGATACTACCAGTATTACTGCAGAGAAATTCGACAAATGCTTGCATTTCTTATTAGTCTTTATTGCCGAAAAGCTTTTCATAGGTCTGACAATTAGATATATATCACTGAATATCACAGTAAACAATAACCCCAAACTCATTTTCACTTGGTATCGGCACCAGGGCAGATTTTGCGTTTGTTACCTTTGTTCAGATTGTGTCCTTGCCGAAATTAACAATTTTTGTCTATAAGCCATTCTTTCATCATGCTTAGCATCCAAGATACAAAAGCATTCTCACCGGGAGTCGAACCCAGGCAAAACAATTTTGATGATTTTTTATCTTTCTGAGATATCCTTCTGGTCTCAAGAAATAAGCATGTAAAGTTTGGTACAAATCTGTTCGACCGTTCTCGAGCTACAAGTGAACACACACATAATTTCAATTTTATGTATGAGACAGGGTGAAACAAGAGAAGCCTGCCATAAATTTCACCTGGTGGATGGTCTGTTAAACCGGTTAGAGATAAAACTACGTCATTTGCTAAAGGAAAATAAACAGCGGTAACAGAGAAACAAATTATAGTAACCCAAGAAAGAGAAACAGGCAGAGAAGTTCTGGCAACCCACAGCCCGAATCTCTACAGTTGGAAAGATTTCCTCACTCGCAAGAGAACTGAGCTTTTCTGAGATCTGCAATGGCGGCGCGATTCACGCTCTGCTTAAATATAGAGGCAGCCACAGTGAACGAGCGGACAGTCCAGAACAGCAATGGAAATATGCAGTCCACGCGCAACACACATATTTTCCAGCACTACTATTGCGATGTTGCATACGAAATGGCCTTGATGTTTATTTCTTGCACATACATATTAAAATAGTTCTTTCATTCTCTAAAGACGTGTAACAATAATTATTATAATTAATTCATTATAAGTACATTATGTTTCGACATCATCGTCTACTGTTTGGGGTATATTAGATTATACATGAAGTTTCGGGGGTTGACTCTACTCCCGTCTTCAGGTGACTGTTGTCGTTATTATTATTATTCCATTATTCACCACTTCATAGGGTATTTACTTACATGTACCCGAGACCAATCTTGCCCCTAATCCACATAGTGCAGCAGCTATTTCCGAAATACATTTTGTTTTTAATACATGTTGCATGTATTATATTTTATTGTTAGAGATGACTACATATTTTACGACAGCGTCTATCGAATGACGTATGAAGATCCTAAAATGGCAGTTTTCTGCAGTTCCCTGATGTTATGTTCGCCCAGAATGTTGGCCAAATATTTTCTAAGTGATTTGGAAACAGTTCCAGTTGCTCCTATAATTATTGGAATTATTTTTGCTTTCACTTTCCACATTCGCTGTATTTAAATTATTATTATTATTAGCGACTACTATCAGGATCGAACCCGGAAATTTTCGAATGCTAGGTTTGCGGTCTAGTGGTTCGGGTGTAAGCCTAGCGTTTGAAACGGATTCAATCCAAACCTTTGTCAATAACGATGATGAGGATGATAAAAAGTATCAGTATCAAAACAGTCATCTGAAAACGGGAATAAATTTAACTGCCGAAATGTAGTCTACATCAAATATGTCCCAGAGAATGAACGATGTCTAAAACAATGCCTCTATATTTTTTTTAATTTTCTGAAACAAAACTTAGAGGTATTAACAAGTTCTTATGTTCTTTGTAGTGCACATTTTATGACGAACCACATGTGACGTAGGCACTGAACTTGAAAGATTGTAATAACAATTAAATCAACAGTATAACACTTGGTTTACGTTCCCAGAATAAAATTCCGGAGAACGGATATGTCGGCGGATAAACATTCATTACGCGTTCATTTCATCCACTTCGTACAATAAACACAAAAGAAGATTGCTGTCTTCTGGATTGTTGCGCCGTGTAGTCTGATAGATGTCCACCAACGTTTCAGAGGTTATGCTACATCCGCCATCATCGCCCTGATGACGGCGGTAGCATGACCTCTATCAGACTACACGGCGCAAAACCCCAGCAGACAGCAATCTTCAGACTCACCGCTGTGGAAACCTCAAGTCGAACACAAAAGAGTTAATTTTGCAATAAAAAGTGACAAATACGTTATTTCAAATTTATCTCTATACCTACCCTTCATGATCATTTATTACAGATAATTCTACTACCGAATGAACGAAAAAGCGACTAAACATGCATACCTAAAACATTCATGCGCAGTCCCAGATTAGAGTCTATATTAAATCTTCCATTCTGTAGATTACTGAACAACGCTTTATTAGTTCTAAAGTTTATTTTGGCATCGAACGTCATGTAATGAATGTGCTGGGTACGTGAAGCTGTAGCATAGCCAAGAGTGTTCCTTGATGTGTGGGTGTAAATCTTGGTCTCGCCCTAGACCAAGAACAGAAAAATGGAGATGACTGCACGATAAGTACTTTCAGACTGTGTACGCTTCAATGTTACTGGCGGATAAAATCGAGAAAGATGAGACGGCGTACAGGCATGCAACACGTATTGGTAGATGTGAAATTCATGACAAACTTTAGCTGAGTACAGTCAAGGAAGGAGAACACGTTGAATAACTAAACGTGTTTGCAAGGATAATATGGAAACGGTTGTTATAGAAGTCGAATGTGAAAATGTGGAGTGGATTATAACGGCTCAGAACAGGGCTCCATGACTGGCCGTTGTGAACACATCAATAAAATTCGGCTTGCAAAGAGATAAAGACAAAACAGTCACATGACTTCCATCAGGATAACAGGTTCTGTAGATGATACTCGCTATAGAATATAAGCTGTCAGAATCTTCACCACTGAGCTTTCTGCCACGATATAAATCTTTGTATAGCGAGATTAAAATCAATGCTATTTCATTAATATGAGTGACATTTTATTTTCGTTCCCGCTTTTGTATACTTGCGTATGACACGCTCAGTCATGACGCGGAACTCGACCGCGTGAAAGCCTTAGAAATGCAGTTCAACTCTTTTCAGTAAAACAAACCCGTTTCCTAGCCAACTGACGCATTGCGTGGAGTGGACGCTCTGTGTCCGTCAACTGTTTATACGTATTGTAAATTAAATGCGGAATAGAAGTCATGCAATTTTAAAAGAAAGGATACGAACGTAACATAAATTAACTTTATTAGATAAATACTCAGCTATGTAAGTCTCTGTTGGAATAAAAACCAGCTATAACACCCTGCCCTAAGTCACCTGAATGCAGCCCACAACTTTATACCCCAAAAATCCTTTTCAATATTTTCCTTACATTGCATTTCATGTCGGCATGACTTGCTCGTCACTCATATCGAGACTACAGGACGACACTAATTTATTATCAACACAATACTGGGTTATCGGGGTTGAGCCGCATAAAATTTTGAACATTATTCAATGTTTCGACAATGCAGATGCCATCTTCAGGATGAATGTGGTGGTTCGATAAGTTTTGGAGCCTTATATAAGGCATGAAGGATGTGATGGTCCTGATTGGTGAGTTGCCACCTATTGCCGGCCCTACATAAGGTTCCCGAATATGTCCAACTACACATTCACCCTAAAGATAACTGAAAAGTTCTCCGAAAAAATGGGTAGTTTTCAACATTCGACACGACTAATCTCCCAAAGCCGAAGTTCCACATTGAACTGAAGCCATGAAAGCCTAAGGACAAGATGACTGGAATCGTTGAACCTAGAAGGAGACGTGAAAGGAGAAATTACAAAAATTGTTTAACGATAAGCATTAGGGTGGTTAGTCAAGGATGCTGAGACGGTCAAAGAATGTAACATACCAGGAGAAGAAATAAATACATAAGCAAATCTTGGAAAACAGCATGCACAGGTTCCATAACATACCAAATGCACTACGAAGATGATGCTATTTAAATGTATCTCTAAGACTGTTTGTGAAGACGAAAACTAATACAATATTTTAAAAAATCTCGATGTCTGTGAAGGTGGGACTGTGTGTTTGTACCTCAGACCAGGGTCGTCCAGTGGTAGAATCTTATACGTTATTGTAATGAAGTTTAAAGTTTATGGCTTTTATTGAATACCTGAATAACTACACATAAGCCAAGGGAAACATTCATCATGGAGTCGTCAGTGTTCATGTATAAATAGTTTTAATTTTCATTTGATAGATTTTACTTAGGGTCCGCAGTGGCCGCGCGGTCTGAGGCGTTGGCCTTGTGCCGCTTGGTGGCTGGGACCGTGGGTTCGAATCCCACTAAAGCCATGGATGTTTGTCCGCGATTTTCTGTGTTATGCTGTCCTGTGTACAGGTAGAGGCCTTGCGACGGGCCGAACCCTCGTCCAAGGAGTCCTACCAAATATTCATAGATCAAGCCAACGAAAAGTTGGGACCCGTAGTGCTCAAGCACTTGAAGAACGGGTCGTTCCCAGTATCCCAGATTTTACTTTCATTCAGTGTTGTTAACAAAATCATATACTGACTGTAAATACGTAAACTGTAATGGATTAGCTAGAAAAGGGGACAAACCTTCTGATTATATAGAAGCATATTTCTTGACCACGTAAGAAAACCTGTATTATGCAGTGGGTCTGCAGTGAGTAGTATCTAAAACGTACAGGAACATGCGCATATGATCCGCGCCTTGCGCCTGCGGCAACTTCTCAGCCATCTCTGTAAAGCGTGTTATCGAATTGCAGATTCGAAGGGACAAACGTTCCAAAACAACATAATTTCATTTAGAGGTGTTGATTTTTACTCATTTGGTTATAGCAACACACGTTTTGAAACCTGCTACTAAATAATCCTATCTATTAGACCCCGTCTGGAGACAATTCGATCCCAGAAATGAGACCGCAACAAACTGTGCAAGTATATTTGTATTTCAGTAATAACTTTTAAACCACACACACTATTGTTATTTCGCCGGATGGTTATGTGAACTGTTGTGGCAGTCTGTTGTGAAGAAGGCAACGAACTTTCGCGTTCCACAACAGCAAATAATCTCTTGATCGGCTAATAACTACCAATTTTACATGAAATGCCCTGTACTATGGAGTCCATTACTGCTGTAGTTTATTAAACTTACATTATACTGAAAAATGTTCCAAATGAAAGTTGGTCTTAAGAATATTTAATTATATGACAAGTACAACACTTATTAGAATGTCGGTAAGATAAAGCTGAATTTAATGTGAAATAACGTTGTACATATCTGACTACATCAATCTCGAAGATGGCTGTCTTCTGGGTTGCTGCACCGTGTTGTCTGGTGGATGTTTACCGACGTTTCAGAGGTCCTTGCTGCCTCGATCTCTCTTTCAGACTCCCGCTCTGATGATGGAGGCAGCAAGGACATCTAAGTGTCGGTCAAGTCCTATATCAATTTCTATTGCAACGAGATCAGTTAAAACAAGCCGATAGACAGATACAAGACTAATGCACGCTACCACGTATGTTGTTGAAGTTTTAGTGAAATTCTGAGCCTGAAAGTAAAAGGTTCAGGATTAACGAACTGCCACGAAAACTTTGAGACTTCCAGGTCGTATCTAACATCAATCTGGCAGTAGAGATGGGTATTCATGGAGAACGCGGATATCGACAGAACAGTCAAAGAAAAACGTAATTATGTTTTGCACGTGTTCCAATTCCTCTAACCATTTCAAGTCAAATGGTAACTGCATCTCCCATCTCCCATCTCCTTCAACAACACACAACTCTTCGCTTTGTATTTGTGGGTTTCATATGATTCTCATTATAAACAGCGATCATTTCCTCAGAGATCAATAACTAGATGATCATTGTAATGGTGAAAAATTGTGCTATCTTTGCGGGACAGCCTGAATTCTTAAAATTATTTACATGAGCTTCGGTTTCAAATAGTTTTTAATCGCCGTCGAGCGCGGAAAGCCTGTTTCCTCGCAGGTACGGCTGAGAGCCCGTCCGGCTATCTTTGTGCAGTACGATACAGCTGGCGATTTCAGGAACGACAAGTTTCGGAATACACGATTAAATGAATATCGGGCTACAAACGTTGCAGTATTTATCACACACACACACACAGAGAAAAAAAAGTTCTTAATATTCACAAATGTTACACAAAACTGATATTTGAAGATTTGGCGGCAACGAAGATGTCGATTATGGTCTTCCGGGTTATAATGCCACGCATAAGTGTAGTTTAGTTTCTTAGACGTGGCCTCTGAATGCGCCGTAGATTTGGACGAGTCCCATAACATAGGTAAGGATTTAAAATGGCGTGCGACTTACTTTAACTGCAACTTAACTATTTAACTAGCCCACTGCATCTAGAATTTCATCTCCCACTACTCTTCCCCTCACTTCGCCTAACGCGCTGCTCAGTAACCACGTCTAAAAAATTTGACTGTAGGAGAAGTGAGAATTTACATCAGCAGAAACATCGTATTACAAAAAGTAGTCAAACGAAGGTTATGATGGACTCGACCACCGAGCTGTTTAGTTAAAGTGACGTACCCAAACTCTCTATCATGAATCGATACCCTCTACTTAGTAACCAGTCCCCTCAGAAATCCACAAACCTCACGATACTAAGTACAGAACAGGTTCAAGGTGACAGCAACTTTTTATCAGATTAAACAAATAGTCATAACAGTTGGAAGAGAATGCTGAGCTGATAAAGCTGTTGGATGTATTTGCACTAGTAAGTATGACAGTTGAAGGGTTTGATGCAGAAAAGATCTAGCTCCAAAAAGTGCAAACATGTTTGTTATTTGTCTACAGGCTCCAGCATTATGAATTTTAGGTGTTCTTTGTGTTCTATCACATGCAAAGAGCATCCTATGGGTACGTCCTATCCGTCTGTCGCACCGATTAGCCAGTCGATGTGCCATTAGTGGCTAAATGTATTATCTGCGCTGCCATCTGTCAATAGCAATACAAACTACTTCATATCACATCCACTGTAGTTGCGTAAAGCAGTGTATTCAACCTTTATTGTTCGCTTACCCCCAGATATAATTTCTCTTCAACTTTGTACCCCCAAAGTTGTTGGTGTATAATTCAAGTTATAAATATTATATAAACTACATCTAAAATAAATTAAATACATTACATCCAAAATAATGTATTCAATAATATGTTTTAAATGAGAAAAATGAGAATCAAGCTATTAAACAACAAATATATTATTGCCTTTCATATAAAAATTAATAAAGGAACAAAGGTATTTTAGCAAACCAAAATTATATATTTAAACATTTTATCAATTATTAATTGATGTGGTTCAGACCTGTTAATGAGATGATTGAGCTTGTTTCTGGCACGCCAGCCCCTCAAATCGGGGACGAATCTCCGTGAGTGCGAGGATCAGAGATGGTTCTGGGTTCAAGCGGTTCCTGCGTTTCATTTTGATTGATGTCAGAAGCCTTGCTCACACAAATACGTTTATGAGAGTGGCAGGAGGTGTGAAATGGCAGCGTCACTAAGCTCCTTGAACTCTTTGCGAGCAGCAATCCAAAAGTCGCAGATTGACATATTTTCGAATTTTATTTTCAGTGAACCGTCAACGGACATTTCCAGCAGGTTTTCTTTTGATTTTAAGGGACGGTCAGAGGAATTTATGGCGGTGGTATAAAAAGGGTTTATAATCCAATCTTGGGAATTGTCTTCTCTCTCAATGTCTGGAAAGTATTTCAAAAATTGTACCCTGAGATTTTCCAAGTGGCATTTGATTACTTCCAAAACGCCATCAGTAACGCTAACTTCATTTTGTTCAGTAAGTTCAAAAACAGTTGGGAAAACTGCAACATTCCCATTATTAACACAATTAATCCATAACAGAAGTTTCTTATAAAACCCTTTCACCTTCTCACGCGCTTTAAAAATAATGTTGTCAAAGCCTTGGAGTTGAAGATTGAGATCATCAAATTTGTTGAAAATATCTGCCAAATAAGTTAATTGACAAAACCAGCCTTCATCTTCAAAATAAGTAACCAAATCAGATTTCAATTTTGAGAGGAAACACTTCAGTTCAAAAAGGCTAGTCAACATGCGTCCTCGTGACAGCCATCGCACTTTGGTGTGCAACAAGAGTTGAGTGTGTGTGGATCCCATCTACCCGCACATTTTCTTGAAAAGACGGGAGTTCAATGCACGAGACTTGATTAAATTGACCACTTTCACAAAAATGTTCAGTGTTTCGTGTAAATCAGGAGTAATTTTTTCCCGACCAAGCTTTGTCTGTGTATGATGCAGTGTTGCCAGCTGATTCTAGGATTAATTTCGCGAATACGCGCAACAAGACCGCTTTCTGGCCTGTCATTGAAGCAGCCCCATCAGTCGATACACTGACACACCATTCCCACTGCAAATCTAATTCCAACCTTAAGAAATTGTCAAGGATATTAAAAATGTCTTCTCCCTTTGTATGTTCTGGTAATTGTTTACATCCGAGAATTTCATCAACAATAAATAGCTCCTTTCCTAACAACAAAATACCGAATATATACAAGCATCTCGGCTTCATCAATTTGAATTGCAAATCTTTTGACAATTTTAATGTTCTCTGTAATTTGCTCAACAACATCTTGTGTCATGTCATGAATTCTGCGACCTACAGTTGTGTCAGAACTTGGAATCGTTTTTATTGCATTTGCAGATTTTTTGTCTGGCATTTTATCTGCTATAATTAAAGCACCAGGCAGAATGAGAGACTCCACTGCGGTATATGATGATTTATTTTTTGCAGCTAGCAATGCTAATTCAACGATGTCTCTAATGCCACCTTTGATGATTGTGTAAAATTATGTATTACATTTGAAGTTTTACGTACATTTTCTGCTTTGCGTTTGAAAAATTCAGTTAGCTTGTCCTTAAACTCACTGTGATTCGTCACTAAGTGCCGGTGAAGTAGAGATGGTTTCATAGAGTTGTTCGATAGAATTTGGGTGCAAATCACAGAGTGGAAGAGGTGGATCACACAGATTTGAAATAAACCCTTATTTAATGTAGGATTCATTGTAATTCCTGCATTTCACTTTGTCCGCTTTCACATTTTTGGGGGATTTTAGGCTTACTTGCTCACACTAACATCACAGGTTGTAACAGAAACTGTCGCACTTTTCAGTGTTTGTGACTCAACACTATCGCCATTTTCACCTTTTTCATCGATTTCACGCTTCCTTTTTATGGGTTTATCCATGTTGCAATACGGAAAATGAAAATAATGATTACTGCCGTGGTTTCAAGAAGGAACTCAGTGAATGATGACTAATGTGCACTTATAATTGATCCGTGTTTTAACAAGAAGTAAACGAACAGAACCTGCATTTCACAAAAATGATCACACAACACAGGAAGACGTTAGGATGGAACAGCAAAGTCAAGTAAAATTAAATTAACTTAGTAAATTATTAAACACTCATCATTATTCACAGAGCCGGTAACGTACCACATGTATGTATGCTCATATCGCGACTCGACACGTCACTGAGCTTGTAGACATTAACGCCCGACTTAAACTGATCACAGAATCAGATCTGACACGACTTGTTGGAGCTGCGACACTAAACTGAAGAGTATTTTTCAATAATGAAATTGAAAGAGCAAGGCCTGGCAAAATATTTTGCTGTTGTTACGAAAAAGTCATTCGGTATTTCCGAGTCATAAAACCAGCAACCACTTCCCACGTTTCTTTTGCCGGCAGTGGAAATTGTCAAAGAACAAGGTAAAACGAAGGAGTGCATCTGTTTGTTTATTGCCCCATCAATATATTGAAGTAGGTTAATTGCATGGTTAAAAGAAGTGAAAAATAATTCTAGGGAAAACGTTAATCCCGCCAAATACCGTTGAGTCAGGTTCCAAAGGACTATGTGTAATAAAATGAAACCAGCCGCCCAGATAAGAATCGCATAAAGGAGAGAGAGAGAGAGGGAGAGAGAGAGAGAGAGAGAAAATGGCGCTTTCAAATCGAATGTCTTTACGTCCGGTTCTCCTGTGGCTAACCCTAAATCTGGCCCTGATTATTCAGTGCCCATCATAAAATATTTTTTTTAATTTCACGTACCCCCTAAGATGTCTTCGCGTACCCCCGGGGGTACGCGTACCTCAGGTTGAACACCACTGGCGTAAAGAACTAGAATCTTTTGTGTATTCTGCAGAGTACAGTTATGCACTCTTTTTTGTATAAAACGCATGAAGTTTATTCAAGCAATTTTGGTTCGCATTAATCAAATAGAAACCACGGTTCACATAAAGCTCAATTCGAAATTTAACAAAATAAAATCTCGTCGTAAAGAAACTGCTCATAAGATACACATTTGCTTCATATATATAAATTATATTTGAAATTATTTCCGGTATGACGAATATTTAACGAAATATAAGGAAACATAATTTCAGACTCCATGTAGTATGAATGATTCAGAATCGCAGTGTGTCTCAACTGGGGGGTCGAGGGTTCTGCCGGTGAGAAGCTACACTTAAGCTGGTACGAAAATTGTATTTAGCTTTGGTGATTTCAGGTTCTCAATGGCATAAAGATAACTGTCTTATGTGACGTTGCGTCGTGTAGTCTGGTAGATACTGGCAGATGCTTCACCGGAACTCACTGCTTTAATCATCAGGGCTATGCTCCCCAGAAGACAGCCTTCATTATGATTTGCTTTTAATAAGTTTAAACTTCCATAGCTAGAAGTATCGCTATCTTGTAGCTACAAAGCCGTTGCGTTTAACTCGTTACTGAAAAATAGTTTGCCTGAAACATTAATATATGCTTCGTCTTTGCATTTCCCGGAGTTTAATGACTTGAGTTACAAGTGATGAAAATGACGAAGAATTTAAGGGTCGCTGCACCTCTCCGAAATGGTAAACTAAAACCTTATTAAAAGTCCCAGAATTCTGAAAACTTGGAAACCCGTTGGCGCCGAATAACACATGGCGACGGCCGGTCACTGTTACTCGCTTTCGTGGAATGATTTTAATTAGACCTACATATTTCATAACCGGAGTTCTGAGCACCTTACTCAGATTTCTGAAGAGTTATTCGGAAACAAAGAAACGCAATATTTCACTCTTCTGGGTTCCCCACAGAAAGCTTCGTAAAAACAAACTACACAGTGTAGTTCATGTTCGATATTAAGAACTGAATGCGGATCTACGATCCTTCAACATACAGCAACCTTAAATGACAAAACACCAAGAATTTAAAACCCATATTCACCGGCCAACACAATAAACCGAGAAAAAACGTGAGGCAGAATCATGTTTTTAAATATCCTGTAGAATCATCACAAAGAAACAAGCAGAAAAAGACGTAGATGAGAAATGAAATAAACAGCGCGTAGATTCATATTTGGGGATTCCCGTAAAATAAATCATCCAGCAGATGGCAGGACATGTGCCAGTTCAACGTCGCAGTCATCTTGAATTAAAAGAAGAGGAGAGGCAGAGAGTGTGGATGCTCCGAACATGTTCCCATACAGGGACCGAATGTTGTACGCACTGAACACATTTTCGTGCCGCGTTCAATGTACGATCTGTTGAACACATACAGACCTAGAATTGACAATGCCCGTCCGTCGGTCTGTCCGCATCTCTAAAACAGTTGGGCGGATTTTTATTACATTTGATACGAAGATTATGATTTTGAAGGCCACCTAAAACTCGTGTTCAAACTTATCACGTGGATCAAAACTAGCGACACGTAATATGATCTTCAAACAACAGGTGGTAAAATATATTCAAAAAATGTAAAACTTCTAATTAAGCAACATTGTGTAGAATGTAAAACAACGTGGAGGCTGCATGAAATAATCTTTACTTAGTTTTCTGTTTGGTAGTAATTACTAACAAGCTACTGAAACTGTGTATTCCAAATATAGTACCGATATAGATTATAAAAGTTCTATATTACATGTTGTTTATAAAATAAAAAGTTTGGCGTCCCAAAAAAAGATACATACACGTAGATCGGAACATGAAACACGTATGTATACATCTTTTTGGAACACTGTGTATAAACTTCTTCCTTTAATATTCAGAAATTCCGCTGACGCCCATAGATTGTTATATATGGGTTTCATACGATTCTGAATGTAAACAACTGTTATTTCCCTAAACAGCTTTAACAAGCTGATTTTTATAACGGAGACGTGATTTGCCCTTACAATCTGAAGTTTACGATAACAGTGGATTCACTGTAGGAGCACCATGTCGGGCAAGACCCACTGTTACCAAACTTTAGAGAATCATCTGCACTGATCTGAAGAAAGAGCTCCAGTCAGAATATATTAGAATTCTGTGATCAAACTAGCGAAAGATGAGAATCATATGAATGTTTCTCTGCAAGATCTACCCCACTGGTATAGTGGTTACCGTAGTAGTGTGGCATTTAAAAGTTCCCGGGTTTGATTCTGGTAATTGGCCGTACACGAAAGTAGAGATACGAGGTGCGATCGAAAGGTTTCCAGACTGCGAGTATAAAAACCCGTACACTTATCTCAGGTATTAAATTCATCCATCACCCTCGAAGTAGTTCCCCTGGGAGTGAACACAACGATCCCAGCGCCGCTGCCAAGCCTGGAAGCATCCCTGGAAATCTTTCTTTGTCAGCCTGTCAAGCACCATCTGCGATTCTGCCTGAATCTCTTCTATCGTCTCACATCTCCTTCCCTTTAGCTGAATTTTCATCTTTGGGAAGAGGAAGAAGTCACACGGAGCTTAGAAAGGAAGTTGGGGTCGGTTCTTGCAAGATCTTTGAGCTCCTGACAAACGAGAAGTCGATTCTGCTTCTGGTCCTCAGACAGGATGCGTCGCATGTGGAGTTCTTCCTTTAGAATCAGCTGACAGGTCCCATAGCCTATCCCAACAACGTCGCACAAGTCGTTGATGGTACGATGTCGATCTTCGTGAATGACCTGCCAAATCTTCGTAACATTTTCGGGCGTTGTGCTCGAAGATGGTCGTCCAGAACGCTCGTCATCATCGACAGAGGTTCGGCCATTTTTTAAAACGTGAATGCCACACAAAAGTTTGTGCACGACCCATTGCGGACTCCCCAAATGCTTGCTTTAGCATTTCATAGGTTTCTGTAGCCGTTTTGGCGAGTCTTTGGCAAAATTTGATTTGTTCATGAAAATCCGCCATTCCGAAATCGCAGGAGGGTCGGTGTAATGCACTACCAAAACGCCCGTAACTAAGAAACAAATGCTAATTCGATGATGCCGGCTGGCACACTGATTCACTATGAATGTAGGCCGCACCCCCTAGCGACAGAAGCTCGTACTACATCCGGTTCGCCCTCTATTGACACAGTCTGTAAACTTTCCGATCGCACCTCGTAACCCTTGAAACGTTGTGTATCAAACATACCTCAGAAAGTGGACTATGTATGTCCAACACAGCGTTGCTTAGTGTTGTACTATATTGTAAATAAAAACTGGGTGTTTAATTATTTAGATAAATCGGAGAGGTCTTCAGCCAAAGACATCCTAACCCTTCTGGGTTCAAATCCAGACATCCATCTTTTCGTAAAGAACAACTTGTTTTACGAGACCATCCTCCTACCAACTACAATAGCCCCTAGTCTGAACATCCCATTAGCGTAAGCACACTCAAGTTACAAAGTTTAAAACGCACTAATTTCCAATTCCAGCTATGCGGTTCGTAAGTAAAACTCCGCCCTTAATAAGCGTTTTAGTTTCTTGGGATGATATCCCGAAAACGGTTCCCGAAACTCTGATTTCAGAAGTCCACCTGTCCAAGCGGATTTCATTGAGTCATCTCTTTTATAAATATGTTACTCTACTTTACTCAATAACACACATTTGCTTGAAGAATACTCAACCAGTTATTTACTTCTTAAGGGAATCTTTAAATTCCATACATCATTTAAAGTACACAACGGACATTTTAATTTCATTCTGTCATCTCTTTCTAATTCTGTCCGTCTCCCTCTGTACTTCTTAACAGTACAGTAGTACACTGTTGTACATTCTTCGGTGCAGCGATTATTCTGCAGCTAAACTGGCACGTGGGGGGGTGGGGGGTGGGTCGGACCTCTAAGTAAACACAGGTGAATATGATGCATGGGTATGGTGGCTCCTACTGAACTTTAAACTGTCAAAAATATCAACTAAGTGGGAGGAAATCGAAAAAAAATATGTCTGGATGAAAGTGACTGGATTCCAGAAGAAAACTGATAAGAAGACTAGAAGAAAGAGAGAAGGGTAAACAAATATGGGGGGGGGAGAGAGAGGATACGATGAGGTGGGAAAAAAGACAAAAGCGTTGCTGCGCGGCTCCAGTCGATATGAGCTAAGCGATAATCGTGCTAAGTCAATACTCCATTTTATGTATTTATGTATTCCGTTACGTAACATATTCCATGAAGTCACATCAGTTACCCTTTTTTTTATTTTCACGTATAATAATAAACAAGGCTGAGAATAGGATTCGTTGGCGGCTGTTGCAATTGGTGGAGCTAGAACACATTGTTGTCGACAAAAATATCGACCTGAAGATTGTATCAGTGACCTATATTTTTTAGACTGAGAAATGTTTTTCTTCAGAACATTTAAAAACCTGATATGATATTTTAATGCGTTGCTGCTTATGTGTGCCTGAGAGTTCATGGATAACTAGGACGATGAGTTCAAAATTACTATCTCGACTTCATTGTCCAATCCTGTGACAGTCGAGATGCTTCCCTTATTAGATATATGTTATTTGTAACTCTGTCACTTAAGTCTTGACGGCCTATTCCTGGCTGAAACAGGGTCTTTTTCTTTTCGGCACCCCATCATGGGCATCTCTGCGGGTCACCCGAACACTTGTTCAGTATTTCAATATGTAACTCAGATGCTTTCCACAAGGATAAAATAGCCAGAGCATGAAGCTGACCACATACGTCCAAAAGCAGCAAATGGTTAAAATGAGTAGGGCTTCGCGCTAATGTAGAGTTCAATGTTCTTTGCGCAAATTGTATGAAATGAACAAATAATGGAAACTCTTACCCATCAGCATGTTTATTATTCGAAACTACTGAAAATATTTCAATAAAATAAGTTTGTTTGGAAGTTGTATGTCCAATATAACCCACATTTGGAATGTATCTTAAAACAGTACCACCTTAATTAAAAACGGCCGCTCAACAAAAAGTAGCACCGAAAATTACTTATCTTAAAGAGATCCAAAAATTATTTATCTCAATGAAATCTCCAACGTTTATTCAAACCACATTACTGTGCTGTAGGGGAGAAGGTGGCTAGTTGTAACACGGGCAGGTTGTTATATTTTAGTTTTAAAATCACTCACTTGCAGCAGCATCTCCCTTGTGCGCAGTTTTACCCAAGGTATGGTACCTGTAGCTTGTGTATAACGTGAGCTAGGTTAATTTAACTGTTTTTAACAGTAAAAAGTAAAAAATTTCTTCTGACTTTGAACTCACTTCCACGACCGTGTGATAAAGGTAAGTTCTTTAAGATTGTCTTAACTAAAGCTCTTTATATTCAGAGCAATGCGTGTACTTCGTTCTTCACTTCAGTTTAATATTGAAACTGCTTTGACCTTTAAATCAAAATGGCGTACTGTGGGGCCAGTTGTTACACTGGACAATCAACAACTTGTTACAGTGTATCAGCTTGACCCGTACCTTTTGCAATAAACTTGCGTTGGCAAATGACTACATTTTATTTTTTATCAGGAAAGATGGTACGAAAGTACAAAAGGAAGACTAATAGAGGTAACACAAGTTTGAAAACTTTTAAGTTAGCAGCTGATGAAGTCTCTTCTGGAAGAATCTCATATGTTTGAAGTTAATTACTGTAATTAATTGTTAATTGGTATAGTGTCTGTAAGTATATATATATATTTCCGGTTTAACAATGTTTATACATTTTTCCGGTGCCCAAGGTTACATTTGATATTTCACATTTTACGTTCTAATATTTTTTTTTTCCATTCTTGTCTGTCTGCCCACAAATTCTCTTCAATGTGTCTCTCCCTCATTGATGATTGAATTCCCTGTATGCAGGTGTTTGGAGGACGTCCTCTTTTCCTTCTTCCAGGCGGTACCCATTCCATGATCTTCTTCGGTAATCTCTCTTCTGTCATCCTTTTTGTATGTCCATACCATTCTAATTGCTTTTGTTGGATAAAATCAAGAATTGAATTTTGAACATTCATTCTATCTCTAATAGTTTCTTTCCTTACTTTTTCCCGTCTCGACATCCTTGTAGAACGTCTCCAAAAGTCCATCTCAGCTGCCAGTAATTTTTTAAGTAACTGTGATTGCATAGTCCAAACTTCTAAGCCATATGTCATGATACTTCTAACTATTGTTTTAAATATTTTGGTTTTGGTATCCGTTGTTTTCTGTTATTTTTTATCTAATTTCCTTGTCTTGTTTCCCATCATTTGTAATGTTCACCCCTAGATATTTAAATTATTCAACCTGTGTTATTGTTCCCATTCCTTCTTCCAGGACCAAATCTTCATTTATTCCTCCTATTGTCATATATTTTGTTTTATTCAAATTGGCATTTAGTCCCCATATTTTATATTCCTCTATCAATTTTCTAGTCATATATTCTACATCATCATAATCTTCAGCTAGAATCAACTGATCATTAGCAAATTGTAATGAATATACTGTATTATAATTTATTGTAATTCCCATATTCTTACATTTTTCCTTCCAAATCTCTAAAGTTTTTCTGTGTAAATTTTAAATAATGTGGGTAAAATACAGCATCCCTGGCGTAACCCATTGATATTGTCTGTAATTAATTACTTAACAAAGGTCTGAATTGTTCCTTCTGTTTACTAATACAATGTGTTTTAACAATTTTCCCCTTCACTGTAACAACTAGCACCATAACAGGGCACGTTGTTACATACCGCCTTCTCTTAAATAAGCTAGTTTTGTGATGAAACAAAAATTAATAGGCCTTTGAAAAAAATGTTATTAATATATCCGAATAGTAATAGTACATGAAGCCATAAATGCTAACTTTGTAAATTTTATGAATAAATGTACAAAAAATCGTAATTGAAAATTGTAAGAACTAGCCCCCTTCGCCCCTATATATTTAACAGAATACAAGGAGGAATATCTTCAGGGTAAGTGAATTGTGATATCAATATTGTGATTAACTTTAAAACAGTGGTGTTAAGTTTGCATATCCGCTTATCAAGACCAAAGAGCGTGTAAAATCACAAAAGACGCATTTGGTAACGACATGAATGCCACTAAAATTCACTTCTCCATTCGTTACGATTGGTTTAATCCACTTTACTTCCTGTTAAGACGACTGTGTTTTGGAATGTTGCGCCGTGTAGTCTGATAACCCGCACAGCGCAGCATCTCTGAGGACGGTCATCTACAGACTCGCAGCCCTAAGAACCTAAAGTCTCGCCAACTTACTGTTAAATTTTCCCTAAAGTGACATTTGTATTACTAATTACCACTACGCTGTAGTTCCGTTTCCACTTTAAGACACTGAAGATCAAATAGAACTGGCGTATTCTCTTCCATCAGTTGAACAGAGAACTCCGAAAATTAAAATAAGTTGCAGAATGGAAACGAATCTTTTGATAGTCTGTTTGTCTCTGGGCTTTAAAAAAGACACGCATATTTAAGGTTATATCCTGTTGGACTATCCTGCCTTCAAGTTAATGTTTGTGTTGCGTCATATCTTAACATGGCATTGGTGATATGAATTAAACAAATCACCAGCACACGATATGCACCAAAACAAGTTCCATAAATTATAAATAAATAATTTAGTTATTATTATTTGCCCATATTGAACGGTTTAATCATACTTCACACATGGCGCTTAAACCCATTGCAGTTACACGCCATTTATAAAACAGTAAGATTTTATGGTTGATAATGATAATAACTGTGTTCTGTAAGTAGAAATTTTATTTTTTTTAGTCATCCAATGGAATTTCATGATTGCGTAAGAAATATAATTTGTCGAGTTACGTATATCGCCACTGTAAAATAATCTTCTTTTAACAAAAGTGAGGACTTTATCTGCAAAGTAACATTTCAAAATGGTTCCTGCCTCCACAGATACATAACGAATATGTGTTACAAAGTTCGAAATGGTAATTATAGGCGAGATTTTACTATTTACTCTGAGATAAGAACAAAGCATAAATTTCGAATTATGTTAAAAGAGTAGTCGTTGCCACTGCGGTATATAGTTATAGAGTCTGAAGGCGCTTAAAACATGTTTACACTGCAAATCCAACCATCATATACTTCGAGACTATGTTGACTCAAAGGGATATACTGCTTAGAGAAAACAAGTCAAGTTAAATAAAAGTTGTTTTAATAATTGGAGCTCGGAGTACCTGGCATGCCTGAGCAGTGTGTCAGACTGTATGTACGTCAGAGTGTATTATTTTGGTCTCTCCTCCCGCGCCCCGCAAACATCTAACCTACTGTTCCTCCTTGGCTTTACAAAACGAAAAATAACAGACATTCCTTTTGTCCGGCACACGATCGCTTCAATGACGGACCACCGTTTGCGGCCGCATGGCTCATTTTGACCTATTTCCAAGTTTAATTTTCTGGTTTGAGTCTTGTGACATGGTGTGATAATGAAGAACATATGTACACGATTTACAATACATAAGGCAACACACCGAAATCAAACCTTAAACACCGAAGGTTAAAAAATGTATGTAAACATTCATTAAAATTTTGTTTTTCTTCTGATTCTAAACTAATTTCTAAAACGCTCTAACACAATTTATAATTAAGTATACAAATTGAAATATAAAACACATTCTCCTATTTATGCCACTAATTGGAGTTTTCCCCATTTGTATTTACGTAACCTCTCCCCAGGGGTATACATATAGCCCCACCCCGTTCGGGAGTGAAACCTCAGAGACTTTTTAACTTTCAAATTTCGGCCACCTGCTTAATCTTTTATCTTGTTACATTGTTACATAAAAGTACTGTATATACCAAAGATTTACCTGACAGTAACCCAGTCTCCTTCAGCTTTATTATAATAAACACAAAAACATCTGTGGCAGCTCTGCCAGGCTTACTAAATATATTACAGAATATTTCTTTCACGTTAATAGTTAGAAATGTCTATATTGCGAAACTTTAATCTAAAATAGGTCACATTTAACGTTGCCATTAGTTTAATATTATTGCAACACTCATGATATAAATTGAAGCATATGAAGCAAAATTGGCGTGATAACTTCAGTAAAAGTAGAATTTTGGACTTTGGCCATCGTCAATAAAATTACAGAGTTTCGGAAGCTCGATTTTCGTCTGTCTTCAGGCAAAAAGGAAGCTTGAGCTAAACTCCGACCTGGACGCCAGGTCAGCCAACAGCTAGGGTTTCTGCCCTTCCTTTTTTGCCTGAATACAGACGAAGATCCGACTTCCGACACTTCGTAATTTTATTAAAATATAGACGACGGACAAAGACCAAAATTCCACATTTACAGATTATAAAGTACAATCGTAAGAAACCCTTAGCGTTCGTCAGTAATAAGTTCTCCCAAGATCTTGTTAACAAAATTGTTGCGAATTTGATGTCGATGAAATAGAGCAAGACAAATACATATTTCCGGAGTCCATACGCAACACACTGTCCTGTATTATTTTCATCGAAAGAACAAGAAAAATTACCCTTGAAATCGTTGACGCTCTTTTAGACTATATCAGAAACTAATGCAACGCTGCAAAATGAATCTTAAAAACTTACACAAGCCGAAGCTGCCGGTTATGTCAAAGTTATTCGTGGACAGACGTCGATTCGTATGTTCCAGAAGGCATCGCGTTCATAACGTGGCGTGGTTCCGGCCTGTCAAGCCGCTCACCAGATGTCTCGCCGAAAAAGCGTTTATTTTATCCCTTGTTTCCTTTCATTTTCTTCTAATTTTGACATTGCAAATCTTCTGATGTTGCTTAGTTTTCGTAAAGACCACCTCTAAAGAAGTTTGGAAAATTACACACGGATATTTCTATCATTATGAGAATCCAAGTTCTCACGGTGGCGAGTATGAAGATGGCTGTCTTTTGGGATACTGCGCCGTGTAGTCTAGTAGAAGTTAACCACCATTTCAGAGGAGCTTTCAGCCTCCATTATCTGGGCGCCCTGATGTTGGAGACAGGAAGCAGACTACACGGTGCAAAATCCCTGAAGACACTCATCATGAACAGTATCTTTGTGTAAAACGCACGAGAATACAAAAGTCAAATGACCCTCGACCTACAATTGTATTTCTTGCTACCTGATGTTTCATTGCATTCTGGTAAGGTTTCTTCATCAAGTGTAGTTGGCTTCCAATGTCTATGGCAACCAACGCCATCATCCGTACTTTAAAGTATCGTCATACTTTGCTGGTTGTTTCAGCCACGATTAGAATAAAAGATGAAGTCTCTTCGGCATTTTAACGACTTCTTTTATCTACAGATCCATGCAGATGCAGTTTATAGTGTTGGTACTTGAACACTATAACACTAAGTCACGAAGAAGTTGACGTAAAGTACGTGGCTATTTTATACAACTATATATAGTATTCCGGATAAAAGAAACAACCCACAGAGTATCTCGGTTGGAAATGTTATGTCTTTCAGTCGCCATAAAAACGTACGGTAACAGTCTTTCCATTTACTTGGGCCGTAGTTTGATTGAAGGGAAATAGTTTTAAGTTCCTCTTACTGCTTTTCTGACCTAATGAAAATATAATTTTTACATCAATGAGTTTAATATTAATTAATGAAGACCAACGCGTTCGATACGTATACAACATCAAGAACATATTTCTAATTTTCAAGTTAACCCGCTGCAGATCTCCCACAACTTCATAATACAGTCGTACCATTGCACAAAAGCTAAATGTCATGCGGACAAACAATTGCATACTTTAAGAGACGATATATTTGAAGAAGAGAACGCTAAACTCGAAAAAAGTTTAAAATTAATATAAGTCTCCTCGAAATGCATCGTACGAGAATATCCCACTTATACACTCTTTAAGAACACTGACCCAACAAATGTTTCTATTACAAAATGTTATCTCAATGTCTCAGAGGGGCAAACTTCAGAAACGACTGCCATCGAACTACAATCGCAGAACCTAGATCTGCAAAACGCTGGTCTGTATCTTCTCATCACATTCGACGCTAAAACACAAAGAGTTGATACAGCGACGTCATAAGCCAAGTTTTGGCACCGTTGTGAAGCAGCCTCGCGATAAGCCAACAGCCGCACATCCTGGTAGCGGTCTGTCTGCCCGACGGCTGGCTGACGAATCTCAAGTTCCGAAATAGCCGATGAGACGGAAGGAAATTACCCATTCACAAACTTAAGGGATGGAATGCGCCCCCCCCCCCTTCATATTCTCCAGATGAATTACGATGACGCGGCCAGAAGCAGCCAATGAGCCAGACTCTTACCTTATCGCACTCATCACCCATGAAGCTAATGGAAGGAGTCATGACATTTGCCTGTTTTGCCATATTCCCCACGCAACATGTTAGTGTTGTAATAAACTAGTCAGGAGGAGCATGTACTGATAGTGATTTGCTTGAGTGCATGTTCCTGGAATAGGACGGACGTTGCTAGAGCCTGATACGCTTTGAACACTTAACTACTTTTATAAGTAAATGTATCTTACAAAGTTCGATGAAGTCTCCTCGAACAATCAGCCGCGTCAGGTCTCGTTACCATTTGACGTGGCCGGAGAAGCCCTGATTGAATTTAATCGCCTGGAAAGCGTTTCGATTTTAGGGCAACTTTTTCGTCCACTTCCTCGTGCGACGACATACGACATTGTTATTTTTTGTCGACATACCCCATGCGAGTTTTGAGGAATTTACATAAATTTAGAATTGAGGGGCCACAGAACTTCAAAGCAAGGCTTCTCGTGCGTGCCATAGAAACGGTAAAAGTAGGTCACAATCTCTTCCTTCCACGTTTTATCCAATGTTCTATTAATTTATTTATTTATTTTACAATAATCCCCCAGTTGGACCCTATTTTATTTCATCTCGGTGATAAATCGTCAATTAAATCAAGTAAAACATGAGAAGAATAACTAAACAAGTCTGGATATTTTCCATGAAGATTCGTTTTATGTTGTATCCAGGTCGTAAAATAATTTTACGTGACTGGCCAGTAAGATCTCAAGAATAAACAATGACTTCACCTCTCGCTGTCACATAATGATCGTGTTCCAGTGATGATGTTCGATTAGCCTATGTCAAACAAATAAACTTAGAATCAACTGACAAAGGGATGTTTGCAACTAAAAATTCCAACGTAGGCCCACAGGATGGCAAGAGATTCCTGGCTTTGACAAAACTCGAAGGCTAAAATAGTGTTGATAAGTGGATTCTATCCTGTCAATAGCATCTAATCCACACCTTCAAACGCTACCATTTCCATGATAATTTTTAATATTATCGCACCAGCAAAGTTTACATCTAGTTAGTGTTATCGAACTCGGAAGTCTTCCTCTCTTCTCATTCCCATCCCATACTTTGCATGCTACATGTCCCACCTCACTTGCATTAGCTAAAAGTCTATCTTTAAAGCATGGATGTTTATGTAAGACTTGAGGTTCTCACAGCGGTGAGTATGAAGATTTCCGTCTTCTGGGTTGTTGCGCTGTGTAGTCTGGTCGATGTTAACCAACGTTTCAGAGGTCATACTGCCTCCGTCATCGCCCTGATGACGGAGGCAGTATGACCTCTGAAACGTTGGTTAACATCGACCAGACTACACAGCGCAACAACCCAGAAGACGGAAATCCGCATGGATGTTTGTCTGCGTCTTTCTGTGTTGTTCTGTCCTGTGTACAGCGACGGGCTGATCACTCGTCCAAGGAGTCCTACCGAATGTCTAAATAGATCAAGTAACCTCCAAAGAAGCGGTCAAGACCCACACTACTGTAGAGCCAGACAAACACTGTGAAAAGAACGAGTAAGAAGCTTTTGGTGCATTATCGCTTTTCGACACTCCTTCCAATTCATCATTCAGCTCACATAAGCAAAACTGGCAGTGCTCTAGAATATTCGAGGCATTTATTAAACTATTCTGACTGACAGGACCTTGACATGTTCAGATAAGTTAGGTTTTAAATCTTCAGGCTGATGTGAAAAGTTTGTCGGATTAACTTCGTATGTTAAAGTAAAAGTTTTATGCAAATTGGGATACGTCGTCTCGAGTTTGGTGGATTCTGTCAGGCGGTCATTTCTGTTCACTTGGGGTAACGAAGCGAGAGTCGTTCGTGACACCGACACAAGTTTCATAACTATACAGTAACTCCATAGAGTTCAGCAAACGGATAAACATTGCAGCTCGTTAAGGTGTGGGGGTTAGACTTTTTAAGAGAATTTAACAGGATAATGGAGAAAAATAAATAATTCCCAAATTCACATTTTAAACTTTCTGATATCGGGGTGCGTCTTACAATTTATGGCGCCTAAGAATCTATGTTGAAAATTTATATTGTATGACAAAAGCGCAAAGAAATGTTCATAACACTAGTCATGAGACAGTAAACACGAAGATAAAAAAAGATTCCGAAAGTATTATTGCAAAGAAGTTTTATATTTGGATAATGGCAATTCCTAATCTAACACACGGTTTTCTTCTTCTGAAAACCTATTACAAAATCAAGGGTGCTTCTTACAGTCGATAGCGAGTTAAAATCAAGGAAATGTGATACTTGTATCCATTCTACTGGTTTAAACTCATTCATCTTAATGAGTGATAGGTTTTATTGAACCCATTGCTCAGTCTGATAACATACGTAATGAAAAACAGTATAACCCATCCTTGCCCAATGCAAATATATTATTAAAAATCAATATTCAACCTACGTTTGGTGAGACTTCAAGTTCTCATGGCGGTGAGAATAAAGATGTCGGTCTTCTGGGTTGTAGCACCGTGTAGTCTGGTAGACGTTTAGCTTCATTCAGTCTCTGCTGCCTCCATCATCAGGGCGATGAGTGATGAGTCAAACTCATAGCCCTGATTATGGCGGCAGCCATGACCTCTGAAACGTTGATAAACTTCTACCAGACGACACGGCGCTAAAACCCAAAAAAACAGCCATCTTTATAAGGATATGTACTCAATATTCCAATCGCTTTTTACGTTAGGTATTTTACACAATACGTATCATTACGAAAACGAGCATGGCATGATATTACATCTAAACGGCCGTAAACACTGGATATGTGACACTGTAGGCAAGTCTATACATTCATGTTTAACGGGATCAAACTCGTCTATCGCACGTACCGCAGGCCTCATGATACCGACGTACGGCGCGTACACACGTTTCGGATGGAGAAGGCCAACAGATACAGAGGGGAGCTTCGACAGCAGACAGCCAACATGGCTTTGCGCAGCCCAGAAGACAGTCATCATACTTAAACTTGTCGCCATGAAAACCCGAGATCTCACAAACGTTAATTTAACAAACAAGCAAGTCTTGACATAACAATAGTTGATGAAAATGGTTTGCAGATAACAGAAAAGGTCCGATATTTGCATTAGCTCGGCTGATAGGTTGTCTGAGAGTGCCATGTTCTTTCAGTATCTCATATTTAGAGCTAACTGATAAGGACTGCGTTATTTCACAATTTATTTAGTGGCCTTGCGCTGGGTGATTCTAGATTTTTCAACTGATAATTGCATTCTTGTTGAATGAAAATAGTGCGTAAGGTTAACACATGAATCAACTGGGTGAGAGACGCAGGTCCACCCTGTGTCGCTGTTAATGACATGATCATCAGTTTCCTCAGACTTTACCGCCAACATTCACTTTTACAAACGACGGTCTGGAGACAGGACCATGGCTGTATAATTGCTACGCATAATGTGGAGGAAATGCCACAGTTAATGTTTACATCACGTTTAGACTCTTGTTTCATATACTATTTGCATTAAAAATAAGTGCATTAAACGAGCTGTTGGAAAGATTCAGTGTGATGATTCAGAGTGTCTTCATGTTTAATCTTCGAAATTAGTGACTGGATGCTGATAATATTTATTATGTCTACTCTAATAAAATCAGGCAAGAGAATTTAATTTTCGTTCTTATCGTAGCATATAAAGCTTATTTCTCAATGTTATAGTTCATACTAAAAGTTTCTACTTTCTCAGAAACAAATCATCCTAATAATCTGTACTTATAAAATGTGCACAGGTCAAAAAGACATTAAAACATATGCTTCGATGTAATGAGTATCAACGAAATAGGCCTATAATGAAAATAATTTAATTCGTTAGGTTGACAGTCCGCCTACATAATTATTGATTAAAGTTTAAATTGTTTATTAAGAATTCGCTATTTGTTTTGACCTTAATTGTTCATCTTCAGGTGGTTCTCTTAAGTGTTCAAAATTAATAGACATAACTGCTAATTTGTATGCATATTTCACTATAGCCGTCACAGTGGCCGTTTGGTCATTGGGACCGTGGGTTCGAATCCCACTCGAAGCATGATTGTTTGTCCGCGTCTTTCTGTGTTGTGCTGTCCTGTGTACAGCCGATCACTCGTCCAAGGAGTCCTACCAACTGTCTAATAAATCAAAGCCAACGAAAGCTGGGACCCGGAGATGATCGAGGCACTGAAGAACGGGTCGCCTAAGTATCCTAAGTAAGTAACTTCACCATCTAATGGGCCATGTCTTAAGCAGCTTACCCACTTTAGTAGAGTGAGCTAAGAAGGTGCGGTTACCGGTGGAAACTGTAGCTGAATTTGACTCACTGCAATACGATGTCTGTTCTGTTCGTTAGATAACACTGCACGGGCAAGAAACGAATATGATTCTGCTTTTAGTGAACGAAAGTGTTGGGTATCTAAAACATAACCAAGAGATTATGTATTTATACGGACAATCACAGTTTTGAACTATTTATTAATTAGTTCTGGTAAAACGCTTGAAAAATCAACTCATTTGTGTAAGTTATCTATGTAGAAATTTAGCTCTATTTTCCTGTAACCACGACATATAATGCAATGCTTTGTTCACTAGTCGTTATTATAATTATGGGCCTGATTTTACTCATGTACGTATGTGGTCATGCACTGTGAAATTACTTACTATATAGCACAAGTGGTCATGCACTCAACACAATATCCTGATCGCAGTAAGAGGTAATGTAACAATTGGGATATTACAGAACGAATTTTTAGAATTCGTACAGTTCTTCAGTACTGAAAGTGCAATAATAATATTTATTATCCTGCTGCTCTGTCTCATAGATGTTAAAAAATTAAAGTTATTAGAAGTCTCATGTTATGAAGGTACATAAGCTCCCGCACATTTATATACATTTATTCAAACGTTAATATTATTATTAAAATAGAACATATACAAATAAATTTGTAAATGTGTTTTACAGAAGACTCCCGATTATCTGGGTTGGTTGGGAAATATATTTTCCCGGATAATCCACAAAAAACGAAAGAAAAACACGCAAATGGAACAAATACGTAAGTTTATTTACAGACACGCACTACTTAAATTTTTAAAAATTTACTAATAGCAATAAGTATTTTATATAAAATTTAATACAGTATATACAAACTATGTTTTTAAAATAGAATTCTAACAGATAGTAATAAGATTCTAGAACTTCAGGATTTAATAACTGATTTATGATAATACGTTCAATAATATACCGTTGTTTCATTAATTCCTTCTTTAGACGATATAATTTTTACAACACATTTTCTAATTTCATTTTTAATTTTTATTCAAACCAAACAGACCTCGATTAACCCTCAATCCAGATAATCTGCCCCCGGGATAATCGGAAGCCTAATTTATTATCATTTCCTTCAGTTTGATATGTAAAGTAAATATGATTTAATTCTAATTTGTTCATATTTTTAAAAACTTTATTCCACACTACGACATCTCAATGTTTTATTTCTTCTTAGTGTTTTATATTTCAAAATAAATTACCCTTCCATCATGGATACTGTTGGTATTCATGTGCCTACAAGGCACGTAAGAAAATTTTCTGCTTTTAGGGCGAGCAGTGCATTAAGACGTAGCCTTCAGCTAAATGCGTCATTGCTACAAATGACATGAAGATTTTTGGGCATTTGAAGCAAAACCAGTCCTTTGAGGGCACTTCCTCGATACGCGAGTTTACACTAATTACATATTTTGTTTTAACTTATTTTGCTTAATATGTATATTTATTAGCATCTGCCTGTCGTAGGCTTCTTGGTGTTAAATTAAACCATTGCTATGATTATCCTCAGTATCATCTCATTCGTTATTAACTCAGAATTTCTAGTGAATGAACCTATCACCACTGTAAGCCCTTTGGACGAATCAAATTCGAAAGAAACGCGCTTCTCAGGAAGATGACGGATAAGCTGAAGAGAAGTAGGCAAGCAGAGATTGGGCCGGACCAGGGCAGTCTATAATTTTAGCATCGCACTCTGTAGGGGCAAGCTACAGCCTATTTCAAGTATCAGTCCGCCCGGGAGGGGAGGGAGGACTGATACAACGACTAAAGAAAGACGAAAATACAAAAGAAATAAGAAGGGGAAAAGAGGAATGAAACGAAAAAAGAAAAGAAACAAAGAAAAATAAGATAAGTTGCGAAAAAGAACTATGTACCTGCAGTTCCTTGATTAAATGTGAATTTTGAAGATGAATTTTCCGTTGGAGCATGGTGTCCAGGTGGCCTACTTCAAACAGTAGGCGCCGAGGCTCCAGTTTATCATAATTCAAAATTTAGATGTTTGTTTCGAGCATGCTGTGATAATGCAGTGCTAGCAGTACCGAGGCCCCACCTAGTTCGTCTTGTTCTAAATTTAATGTATGCAATGTACGCGATGTTGCCAGCTCGCCCGACTCTAAGTTCTTCAGTTCACGCTCAGAGCTGAAGTCTATTTTACCCCACTTCACGAATTCAAATGCCGCTTCTAATACCAATGAGTATAACCTATGCAGATGTCAACCAAGCGTCTTCCTGGGCGCGTCCACTTGGATTGAGGATGTTTGAGTATAAAGTGCTTAAGACCAAAGTTGAACCAAATAAATTAAAATGCTTGGAGACAATTATACCTACAAGAAGCCTTACTCTGCTTGAGAACAATTACATCACGAAAGACAAATGTAATTTTCTCATCATTCAATGAGATTCTTTCAAACATAGCAGTGAAACAGTGACAAAATAATGAGAAAATTATCATGAATCACGGAGCAGTAAGCTCACAACTTCGAAAGGAGACAGTTGCAGCCTATTTAAAGAAATATACAAGAATTTTCCTGGAGAGACTAAAGAAAATCACAGTAAATGTTATTCGGAATAGCTATTAATCCGTGCGATTTCACGGCAGCGAGATAACATACTTCTGAGATATTGCGCCGTGTAATCTCGTACAAGTTGGCCGACGTTTCAGAGGTGCGTACTGCCACCATCAACAGGGCACTAAGTACGGCAACACCCACCTCTGAAATGTCGGTCAATTTCAATGAGACTACACGACGCAATATCCCAGAAGGTTGTTATCTTCAGCCAGTAATCCGTCCAAAATACAAAAACTGTGCCTTCAGAACAGAGCGTACGTGCTTCTTCATCGTGTTTCGCAAAATGCGAGGAGGCCGATACTACCCTGACACTTTCCAGGCAAAGAGGAACCGAGAAATGCAAACACGAATTTTGTTCGTAAACTTCAGAAGGAAAATACAATGTGGGAGACCTTGGTGTAGGGACAAGCTTCTGTAGACGATGAACCGTGAAAAATAAGTTATATATCGAAACACGCATCAGGAAGCTAGAAAAACTATACGATGGTAGAAAAAATTTCCGTCGTTTCTGCTAATTATCACCCTAACGTCTTCACTCTTAATTCACTTTTTTCCTTACCAGAAGGACGAGCGGGCATTGCCTGGGGACCTTCTAACTAGATGCTCTTTCAGCTCTCCACCCCCTGAAATCTAAGTGTCTCTCACTTCTCCTCCACCAATTTTCTCTTTGCAAATTCTACTCTTCTGTCACCCTTCTTATCCCTCTCGCTCGGAGAAGCGGGGACCAGAAACATCAGGGAGTCTTGTGCAACATTGCAAACTGAACAAAAGACTAATCTTTGTCAAAGCAATGTCAATGTCAACCATTGGGTTCCATTAAAATCGAGGCATCTTTTGATCACTCAGATAACTACAGTCAGTGATAAAGGTCTTAAACCAAACGAATTCCTTTGCGGCCAAGACAGCCCCACAGACGCATGTATTCAAACGATTTGTAATACTCCTAGATTAATAAATTACTGAACGAAGAAAGGCATTTGAATGCTGATTCAGAAATAACGACAAAATAACAGAGATGAATACAAAATATGTAAATAAAACATGAAATCTTATATTCATAACCAGGATAAGATTTGAGGTTCTGACAGCGGTTGTAACGCCATGATGATTAGTAAATACTAATGCTTCGGATGAACGCACTGCCTCAATCTGTTTCTCCACAGGGCGTTAAGCCCAGAAGACCGCCAATGATGACATAAATGTTTGAGGCATTTCTCCTTGTAGAGAATAAGTCGAGATGAGAATTTCACTACTTATCTACAACTGTAGCGTCCCTACAATAGACGTGTCCCCTGGCTGGAATCCGGGTGCAGTACCAAAAGATGAAAACAGTTAATAGAGCGATGAACAATAAATGCTTTGTGAGATTTCAGGTTCTCATGACGGAAAAAATGATGACTACCTTCGAGTTGTTGCACCGTGTAGTCTGGTACAAGTTTACAGATGTTTTACGGATACTTGCTGACTCAATCATCAGGGCTCATCGTCCTGATAATGCAGGCAGCAATTAACCCCTGAATCGTCGGTAATCTTCTACCAGGCTACAAGGCGCAACAACCTAAAGATGCCCATCTTTAAATAATAATTTGTGTAGAGCAACATCTAAAACGTTACACAGAAAAGTTTTCGATTGTGAACTTGTAGGCTATGAGGCAGTGTAGTCTCATAGGTGGTTAACAACAACTTTGAGAGTGGAACTTCTACTTCCAGCAAGACTTTCAGGCGGCAAAATCCACACAGTCCGGAATTTCATCGCCGTTAAAATTTCAAATCTTGCTAGCAAACATTTGCGTAATACGAGAGATATCAGTGAAATTCATATGAAGTAGCCTAATTCAATCTGTTATCACCACTTCAGATATAATGTGAAATAAACTCTCCATGAGGCTGATAATATCAATAGGCTGAAGACCGAAGTTTATCTGAAGTGGCCCTTGATCAGAAAGATATTGTGTTTCCAAGGATGCACAACCTCCTGTAGACCTACATTTCAACTCCTAAAATTATGATTTGTCATACTTTTATAACATTTTAATTAACGTGTAGAAGTCGATGGTAATCTACCGGTATCCTCCGTGTGGACTTCAGAGGAACGCCCAGTCTTCATTTTTAACACTAAGATGGAAGCAAAATGTTCCTCCGAAACGTTGGTATCTACCTATAAGTCCAGGTGGCGTTACTACTCAGAGGACATCTTCACCGCCGTGAGGACGTTACATCTCAAAACATGTAAAATTTCCATGTAACATTCTAAGATATTTACTAGAGTGATCATACTGGCTATAATGTATAATGCGCTTGAACATTCTTTGGCATTAAGTAAGAAAACCAAGAAAGTCTCGTGTTCGAATGCCACAAGACATAGATTATGCGTTATTTATATTGTATTGCGTTGCCCTGTGAGATCCTTGCGATAGGTCATTGCCGTCTACTGAGTCATAAAACATCTGGGATCGAGCATTTCACAGTTAATTCAGAAATCGGAACAAGAAACATGATGACAGGAAAAGAAATTTGGCACGACTCCTAGACCGAGAAACCAGTAAACTGCAAGGCCTCTTTGGTGGTAGAAAAGAATACTCTGGTATTTATGAATAATAACCGGCGATTACACATTTCATTATAACGCTGTTTCGGAACTTTACATGGTCGTCGTTTATTAATCATAATTATTGGTTAATCATTATTATCATAACACCTCCTCTACACGTGACACATTAGATTACTTTGTCAAGCAAAAGACCGAAAGATTACTGTGGCATCTGTACAATTTTGTGTCCATCTACATCTTAATTGACCTGTATTCTTCTGGTTCTTGTGGCTTCTTTATAGTCTATCTTGTTTTCTTTGATTTCCCTATGTTTCTCAAACACAAGGCTTTGTACTGAAAGAGATAACTGCTTCAAAATTCCACACTTTATCTCTAACTTTAAGTTATTTTGTGATATAATGCATATTATTTATCTCATTCCATTATCCAAACAACAGATTAAAATCACATTTCACTAACCTCAAATCTGCATCTGTCCCTCCCCCCCAAATCTATTCAATACAGATAACATGTTACAGTTTTCACAGTTAAAAATTTAATCCCTTTATATATTCATTATCTATATAGATTATTATATCATATTAATTAAGTCACTTTATTTGAGGTTAATGTCTTCTATGTCCACTAAATAATCCCCACCTTTTAAAAATCTTAAACCTATTCACTTCGTTATCCCTTTATAAGGCTAAACCGTAAAGTTCATTATATCCTGAAACCGGTCGTCTGTACACAAGGTCATCGTGTCCTGAAACTGATCGTCTGTATTCAAGGTCATCGTGTCCTGAAACCGGTCGTCTGTATACAAGGCCATCGTGTCCTGAAACTGATCGTCTGTATTCAAGGTCAATACGTCTTGAAACAGAATTCACACCCTTTACTTCATTCTCAGAATGGACAATATGTATGATAATAAATTATTAGTAGTGTCCCCCGGTATTTAACTACACACTATGACATGCATACATATGGTGGAGTTTAGAATATCTCCGCACTAAACGGAGGTGAGTGGTTAGCTTCACGCCACGACCGTTTCACTCCCGATGGTGGAGGCTGTGTGGGCACTACAGTCGGTATGGACATTGTGACGAAGATAAAAATCCTACCCTTGCCCAGAATCGAACCCCGGTCGTCTAGCCTAGTCATTATACTTATACCCCATATAGTCGTTCTACCTATTGATTCGATTAAATTCTTATGAATTAATAATCTATGGGCTACTCCAGTCCAGAGCTATTTATTTTTTAGAGTTTTGTTACTAAATGCTATGTCAATTATTTAGTTTACCTACAGGCCTATCTTATGATAAGTAAAATATTTTATTCTGCGATAATTCAGGAGCCATTAAATTAGTGGTCAATTGCGGCTTATGTGCTGTTCGCACGACGTGCAATAAAATAAACATGTAATTTAGAGGAATCGTTCTGTCTCTGTCACACCAGTCGATAAAACTGGTCAATGGATTAAAATGAAATTTGGTGTTGAAAAGCACATTAACTTGTTCGGGTAAATCAATTTTGATTCATATCGGTCCAATATAACCTACTTCATATAAAGCTCTAATGAATTGAACTTCTCAAGGCGGGCAACTCGTCATACAAAACATCGACACATTACACAAAACATGAATTTTACATCCATTATTACCAACGTTCTTGTAACGTAGGCCTATATGGCTGCCTAAGTACAGAGAACATATATCCTACATTTCTTAGTCCTATAACTGATGTTTGGCTTTAACAACATATTATTAATTGCATTAATCAAGGTGCTAACCCGAACAATGTTACATACCACAAGTAAAAATGGCCCTTGGAATTATTTGTTTCGTATCTACATTCCATACAATTACTTCCTTCCACAATTCGTTTCTTACATTTTATTTCCTTCATTCCTCTCCCCCCCCCCCCCCAACCTTTTCAACTTTGAACAACAATGATAAATGTTAGCAGTACTATGTAATTTAAATGTATTAGTCACCCAAATTAACATTTCTAAAAGTTGCATAATAGTAGCATCACTTGTAGAATAAAACATTTTTTCATCCATCGCCATTACTTAGAACTTTCATGCTTCTGTTGACTGCAAACAAACGTGCATCAACGCAGGCAACACCACCAATATCAAAGCCCGCCACTGGACAAAGCCCTGAGCCAGATTCTTCCACCTCCCATACTTACAATGTATTTCCTTAAACTGCATCCAAGTAAAATTCTTTGATATCACTGCAGTTATCGTAATATGTAACCGGTAAAAATAAAAAAAAAATCCCAATATGTATCTAATGTGTTAAAATGCGTTTCATAAGAAATCGCGTGAAAATTCCAAGCTGTTCCGAGTGTTGAAACATTATACACAGTTTAAGAATGCAACACGCAACGCATAATTGTTCCTGATAAGATATGTTTGCGTGTCTCAAGAAAAAAATTCTAAAATATTTTGAGTCTTCAAAATACAAACAGCTGCAGTGGAGAAATGCTCTACCCATTCCTATTCTGGTACAAAACTGAGTTGTCAGCTTCATGTTCCGGCCAGATTACCCCAGAACCAGGAGGATAAAAGGCTAGGTAAGTTCGAGAGTCATTATAAATCCAACAGCGAAGAAAAAATCGCTTCATGTATCGGGAATCGAATCCCGATAATCCAGTCTATACCTAATCATTATGCTAACTCAGTTAATAACTTATATTCTTCTTGTTAGTCCGTTGAACATGCAGTGAGTGAGTACCACTTCAAAAGCAACCCAACAAAAATTTCGTACTACGACAGAAAAACTAAATCAGAAGTAGGTCTACCCCCGAGAATTACTCTTCCAATCGTACTCTTGACCCTAGAGTCAAGGTCATCCTTGTAGCTAGGCCGCTACTCATCACATCAGTTGTGCAGAAGCTGTACAGGTGCGAAAATACTACATTTACGAGCGAAACGAACATTACTTGGCGTTAAAATCATTTGCTGCTTTTGGTAAAAGCATTTTCTTTCCATTCACAGAAGATTGGCAAGCGATCAGCAGTGTCTAGAGAGAAAATTGTGAGACTGTTGTTTTTGTGACACAATTAACGCGAAATGGTATCAGAATCTTTTGACCCAATCCATTTATCTTTTTAAGGGAAATGAAAGTGATTGCTGGTTTCATCATGATGAGCCGAAGGCCAACTCTGCAAACACAACTAATGCTTTACTGCAAGATTTATTTTTCTAAATGCATTGTTAGTCGAGCCTTTTGACTGCCGCGATCTCCAGACCTCACCCAGCCAGAATTCTTAACGGAAAAATTTACAGAAAAATGGTCTTCTTTCATTCACCCAAGAAACTTGAGAGAAACGAAACAATACTAAATAGACTTCAGCCAAGACACCTAGAAACACTCATTAAAGTAGTACAAACACACTAAAATGATGGATGCTTGCCTTCGAGAAGATGGAGGATATTTTCAGCATGTGCTGACAAATAAAAAGTAAAAGTCTTTTTGCTTCGATGTCACCAGAGCTTACGAATTCTGTTTCAGTGACGGTTGTTTTAAATTAAACACTATGGAGTGTCACATGATATTGAAAGGTACTATGTCTTTAAACATTTATAATGAGAGTAAAGGTAATATGTTAGGGCGTTTATTACCAGTTCTAACTAGTTTCCTGGAGAAGTGCCCATACGTTAAGCATTCACACTGCTAGTCAATACTTAAGATTGATTATAATAATTCTGTGAAGGCTTTGCCCAGATTAACTACATTTATGATTTCGTTACGAATGTTTATATTTAAAAAAACACTAAAAAATTGGAGTTTCGAATGTTGCCAAGACGAAACTTTGTTCTACTTAATGTTTTCTCGTCATGCCAGATGACAATGCAATACAGATGTAACGACAAAGACAGGAAATGTCTGTAGTGGGAAAAATCATCTCCTGAAAGAAACGAAATTTTAAGTTAACTTAAACCTCTGCATAAGTTTTACACACATTTCTTATAATTCAGACTTAGAAGTTAAAATGTACAGTTGCAGCCTCTGAGAAGATTCAGAAGAATGAAATGTCATCTCAGCTGCCCGGTTCCTCTCGATAATTTTCGGAATACAAGGAAAGTGTTTAACACGATTCAGCTCAAGCATCTGAATTTTCAAATGTAGATCAGTATCAGACATTCCCATACCCACACTAATATAATCAAAAAAGTTGATCAATGGCACTCATGTTCAGAGAGATATTTGAAGATCACTGATTTTATCCAAGTACTGACATAACAGCCTAATTAGGCTGGATGGTGTGGTAAGCATTTAAAACTTGCACCACTGAACAATGAAAAACGTTTCAAAGCCGGAGATGGTATGGCCAAGAGTACATTAATGATCTTTCTTCATTTTGCTAGGCAACCGCAGCGTCTCTGGCGCTGTATGGAATCTGAAACTGTGTAACTTGACTCCTTAAAATATCTCTCTCAGTTCAAACTGATCAACAGTCATGTAATTTACATTTGGATCCCACTGTCTTACTTTCCTGCGTGTAACCATAGCATCGGCTGGAAGATCGTTTTCAACATTGAAATTAATCAAAAACCACCTCAGGACCACAATGTTACGAACAATGTTAGCATCATAGATGGCTGTCTTCTGGCATGTTGTGCCGGCCGTGTGGTGTGGTAGAAATTGGCCGACGTTTCCATCCGCGCTGATTATGGAGTCAGCAAACACCTCTGAAACGTCTGTCAGTTTCTACCACACTACACGGCGCAACACCACAGATAGCTGTCTATCCAACTTCATACTCGTAGCCGTAAGAACCTGAAATCTCACCAAACTAGGGCTCGCTCGTCTTAATTTCAATTGAAAGTGGGGAAAATGAGATTCTGACTCCGCAAAATATGCTATGACTTTGTTTACCTTAAGACGCGAAAATGTCAGCTAAAATAAACAGTTTACGTCCATGAAGAACCGATCATTTCAGCTTATACCCTTGTTTACATTTCACATCTGTCTATTTTTAACGCGCCCTACTAAAGTTCCTATGCTCTTGCTATCCACTTCTGTAATCGCATAGCGCGTGTATAAATAATATTCAATAATTGAGCACTTTTGCACTTTCAAATATTTGTGGCTTTTGTGAAGTAAAATAAGCGAAACAAGTGAATCTGTGGGATGGTAAACCTTTCACCAATCTATTAATTTTACTCGCACCATTATTTCCCGTTTCTTCCTAATTTACTTTAACGCATTATATAGCATCAAAATCCAAAAGGGTTACATGCGAAATCTGAAACAGCGTGGAAGGAAGTGATCTTGACCCGTTTTAAGTTAATATCCTAGAATATTAACAGAGAGATTAAAATAACCTCGTAAAATATTTTGATATAGCCGGTCTCTGGATTCAGATTTGAATTTAGTGGACCCAAAATACGAAGAACGCGTTGCACCATAGCGTCAGATTAGTTGCAATTTCTTTGACCACTTTGTTTCGTAGTCAAGCTGTATTTACATCAAGCTATAAGCAGAAATATGAGAATCCAAACAAGTGCCATAACACTGCAACACGTTACTTTTTCAGTCATGCTCGAGAGACTTCTAACTCCATCTTCTTATTTGTGAATGAACTATTAACCTGGTGTCGAGGGCAAGGGCAACCAACCTCTGTCACAGAGCGCTCCCTAATTGCAGGCAACACTACGTACAGCTACAGCTGTGGAAAAGGAATATAAAGCAAAGAAGCTGAGAACATTACGACCATGACGAAAGTAAAGAGACGATACAAATTACGAAAAACGGGAAGATTCAACATTAGGAGTGACGTTAAAAGGTGTATTTCGTTTATGCGTGAAGTCTGTAGGCCTATGTTATTACATAACACGACGGTCTTCTACATTTAAGGTAGTTTCATGCCACTATAAGAAATAATGTCTAAGAAACTTTTATTAAAGACTATTTTTCTATGAAGAGAATATTTTCGAGATAGATGCCATATGTCAAATGTCATCAAGATAAATCTAAAGATGTCCCTGGTGCACCACGCCGTGAAGACGAATGAGTGAGTGAAGGTATAGCTAGACGCGTTCTTAACCTCGACACTACATGAAGGTAAAAGATTAGTTCACGTCTCGGCCACTCCACCTCTCAGGAAAGAACCCTGGTATACACTAGATAGGAGGATGGGTGGGGCCCAAGGCCAATTTGGGCAGATAAAAATCCTGGTCTACTGAGAATCAAACCCTGGTTTCAAAAGATATATGTAAATGTTTCTTTATGCCCTAAGTGAAGTGGGCCATTGCAATTCAATTAAATCAAAGTAAAAACGAATGTTGGTTGTCGCAGAATTTGATCGGTCATGCAGTTTGAGGGCTATTACTGACGTACAGACGGAACTCAGTAGGAAATACGAGTGAAATTACTCGTGTCTAAGATCATGTCTTGAAGACAAATATATCGAAGCTCGCGATGTAGTGACCAGAATTCTCGACTACGAGGTCTCCAGGTTCTAATCTAGGCACGGAGACAGGCTATTCTAACTTTGCCGGGTTTTCTCAGTCCGTCCAGCCAAATTCCGGGCGCAGTCCGAACGGTGTCATTTACTTCCATATCATTTATACAGCATAATGCAAATCACCCTGTCGTTAAACTCCGTATAACGTACGCAGATACGGAAACGAAGTTTATCGACAAATAAAACTTGGAGGCTTATTGCCTATGGTAGTTGAGACGGTAAGGCTACATGCATTATATGCATTTGTACGAGATATAAGCGATCAGTTTCACATCCCGGCAGTAAAACCCTTAGTGGAAGAAAATACTTTATTCATTGAACAAATCAGGGTTATCCTAGAGCAGCTTAAGACATGAAGTGTTGTCAACTACTAGTTTCTCCAATAATAGAAAGAAAAAATATATAAAGAACAGTGAAAAAATTCCGGTTATTTCCCTAGAATCTGACCCCTGCTAATGGCACCAGTGACGTGAGAGTCTGGAGTCGACGACATTTGCGTTGGCAGGGTGTCTAGCACCTGTCTGGCTAGGTGACGTCATCTCGGAGAAACCCCCCCCAACGTGGTTACGTGGCTGAATGGAGATTCCCCACACAGTACTTACACCACACCGGGTATCTTGGCCTTCCGAATGGTCTGCCTTTCCGGATTTCAACCAAAATTCTGTACGCATTTCTCATCTACCGATGCGCGCTCATCTCATCCTCCTATATTTGATCATCCCAATGATATTTGGTGAAGAGTATGACTTTGGAACTCATTATGCAACTTTCTCGCGTCTCTTCATCCCCGTCAGGTCAAAATACTCTTATAAGCAGCCTGACCTCAAACATTCTCAATCGGTGTTCTTCCTGTAACGTCAGGGACTAGGTTTCACGCCCATACAAAACAAGATTTAAAATTATGATATATGATTTGATGGTCTTGTGCAAGTTTTCTCTTCAAGTTTGAAGATGGCAGACAGAAGACAAAAGGAAAGATTTTGAACTTCATAGAAGCAAGAATTCCAGAAATTTAGACTGTTCTTGATTTTCTCGTGACTTCATATCGGATTTGTTACTATCATTCCAAAAATATTAACCTTTTACACATTTTCAAATAATTTATCAGCTGCTTTTCTTGAGAGGTACAATGACAGTCCTGAAGTCTGAATTCCTCGGCACACATGTTGAGGAATAATTATTTAACAAAAGGTAAATAGTACGGTCGGAAACTTAAAATGTAAACACATCAACATGGAAAGAACCGGCGAAAAAACAAACAAACACGAGTTCGATTCCTGTCATGTACAACAAGTGTTGTAGGATCTCGCATTTCACATCTGTTGCTTCGTTCACGTATTGCAATTCGTTATGACGCGAGATGTTTGGTAGAATCGGATAAATAATGCAACAGTCCCGGTCTGCAGCCGTGCAGACAGACGGACAGGTAGGGCCGACTGCCTGGGGTAGTGAGCTATTTAAAGACCGTGTTTCAACTTAGTGCTGATATTGGCCAACAGCTTAAAGAAGACTAGTATTTCCAATATGCTGGTCGTTTACGAATCAATCCACAGTTTACTACACTTAATAAATCTCATACTTCTGACATAAATGCTGGTCCCGTCAACATCAAATTCTTTTATTTTCAACATTAAAGTAAGTAATGACACTCTTCAACTGCATAACTTTAGCGTCATTGTTTACTAACTTCACTTTAGAATAAACCATCCGGAAAATCCAAGAAAAATGAGGAATTTACAGTAAATTGAACACATCAGCTATTTGTCAGTGCTGAGGACATTAATATATTACGCTAAAGCATGAAAACCATCTAGGATACAAACAATTTACTAAAGTGGTCATATCGTCGCCAGACCTCCGGGCAGAATCGAAAGTTGACGTCTTGCAAATACGATAATGAAAAACTTTGCATGACAATGATAATGAAATCACATTTAAGATAAAGTTGTGAGCAGATTACATTCGATAAAATCAGTTCAGAATCTTTTATCGGCACGTGTATGCTAATATAAATTTATCTGTTACTTCGTGCTAATGTAAAATTTGGTCTCTCTCTGTGTGAGATTTAAGATTTTCGCGGCCAGGAGTAAGATGACGTCTGTCTTTTATAGTGTGTTGTGTACTTTGGTAGATAATGACAGATGTTTCATAGGAGATTACTGCCTCCATCAACAGAGTGATAAACCTCTCCTCTCGAATGTTGGTCAATATCTACCTGAGTACAAAAAAGACACACTTCAATGAGATGAAAGGTTCTGGCAGAGGCCTGCATTACAATTTCTTCCTTCTAGGTTGCTGCGCTGTGTGGTCTGGTAGAAGTGTACCAATGCTTGAGAGGTCCTTGCTGCTGCCATAATCAGGGTTACCATGATGGCGGTAGTAAGCACCTATCACGCGCAGGTAAACTTCAACCAGACTACACGGCGCAACAACCCAGAAGACTACCACCTCACTTTCCAGATTGGCAGTGTTTTGGAACAAAGGTTTGAGGAGGAATAGTATAATAAAACCAGCTGTTGTAACGAAGGATTGCATACAACTGTGGAATGATAACCCTCAAAATATGTACCCACTATTCACCTAACATTGTTAAGCTGATTAGATTACGGTTGATATGCTCAGGATACTGGATACTGGGATAGACCCGTTCTTCAAGTGCCTGAGCACTGCAGGTCCCAACTTTTCGTTGGTTTTGATCTATAGACATTCGGTAAGACTCCTTGGACGAGGGATCGGCCCGTCGCAAGGCCTCTACCTATACAAATGACAGCACAACACAGAAAGACGCGGACAAACATCCATGGCTTGAGTGGGATTCGAACCCACGGTCCCAGCGACCAAGCGGTACAAGGCCAACGCCTCAGACCGCGCGGCCACTGCGGACCCCGATATGCTCAGGACGTGGGGAAAATGAGAACTGCATTCAAAACATCTCGGTCTTGGTACAAACCCAGTTGTCGTCTACCTGTCTACTTCAATTCCACAAACTCTGTTTACTCCTTTGGGTATGTTCTGACCGAATATCTGTGTTTACTGGAACTGCAACAACAAGACCCTGTTAACAGCAGTCGAAGAACCATCTTAACCATAATCAGATCAGTTTATTCCAAATTACATCTACACAATTAATTTTAAAGTTTAATATTATTATTATGTTCCCTTCTCCAATTCGGTCTTCTTTCTTCCCATTCGACCACTATGTTCAACGTCACGACATCCTTGTTCTCACTACCCTAGCAATAATACGTGAGCGGTATAAATAATTTCTCTCAGGTACTCTTTTTCATGAACCTATTAAATTTCTCCATTAGAATAAAGTACCAAGTTTCATAACAACTGGTATGATGAAGCGTCATCACTACCAAAACAAGCGAGCCCCAAAGCCAGCCCAATTCGCTTCACATCCTCATAAGCTATTTGCTTCAAATCTACTTCATCTTGCCAACTTTCTTTTACGGTTTAAACAAGAGTCTATAGCCCTAATAGGCACGTACTTTTTAGAACCCCACACACTGATTTAAATATTTAGTACCGCTAGTTAAACATCACAAAGTTGTGATAAGCATTTGTGCTTTGTATTCTGAATATTTTGTTTCGAATCTCGCCTGAACAACCGATCATCCTAACATAATTTTCTAGGTCTTCAGTCATTCTAAGTATCTCAAAATATGTTGCAATCATTTCCTTCCAAGTCCATCCGAGATTATTATTTATCATAACTTCTTTGTAAATCTGTCACTGACGCTAATTAACCTCTGCAGTTGATATATCGCTGTCAAACAAAGAAAACACTAACAGTAGGCCCTACGACTAAATCTCCCTTTTGAGGTTGCAAGTGAACGTTCACGCTCATGCAAAAACAATCAGTTTCTCTCTCGTTCTACGTCATATTAATGCGGATAACACCGATGAAACCGTTCAGAACACGGGAAAATAGGGATTCACACAAAACGCGGTAACTTAGCAACCGAGCACACGCCTTGTTACTAGCAGGAAGCCAAACTTTTGCATACTTCGCCATTCGATCTGCCATTGCTTCCTTTTAAGAGTAAGAGCCGAGTGAGATAGCCCAACGTGTAACAGGAAGGGTCTCACTGGATGTTTCAAAATAAACTTCCCAGTAAGTTTACTGCTCTTTTAGGATTTGAGGTATTCGCAGCAGTGAGTCCGAAGATGGCTGTCTGCTGGGTTGCAGCGCAGACTGGGCTACCAGACTACACGGCGCTACAGCCCAGAGGACGGCCAGCCATCTTTCTACTGCACTTCGTTTCCAGAATATCAAGGCCAATATTTAAATGTAAACATCTTCACTTGGGAGGATGACTATTCGGTCATTTGCCGAACAGCACAGAAGATATCGTAGGTGTGATAAATGATGAAACAATAGAAGCGTATTTCAAGGTATTATCTATAATAACACTGCAGGACCAAAAAACTAAGATTCATCGGGAAACGTCCCGGTTCGAGGCCCGGATTTCGAACACGAGGACTCGTGGTTTTAATTGTCTGCCTAGGTCTTTAACAAGTAAACCCGAACCTCAGGACTGTGCCCGGAATAAGTCACCTCTACTTCCTTACTTCCTCCTGATGACTGCGCATAATCCTTGGCTCTTCCACACAAACTATAATAAATAGAGTTAACAGATTTGTCAAGTAGCATGCACAGCTCATGAAGGTGTATGGATATGTAAGGAGACAACGAACGGAAGAACAGACGGGCAATGTAATACCACAAACTGTTCACTTTACACTCAGAAGGAGGCTAGAGCTCACCCAATAACAACGCCATATTAAAATAGCTAAGAGCCTCGATACCCGTGTAATCAAATTATGCTGCCATTGTGCAGAGTTATCCCAATCGCTCAACTAGTCAAAGTAATTACCCGCCTTTTATGGAACGCAATGGTTCATTGCCATGTTCACAACAGCCGGCAACTGAACCCAACTTCAAGCAAAGTCATTCCAGTCGACATCCGCACATCCCAGTTCTTTCAAATCCATTTTAATATTATCTTACAGTGCACGCTTAGGCCTCCCAAGTGGTCTCTTCCTTTCATGTCTTCCGACTATGTTTCTCAAGCTTTCTCTTCTTCTCTCAGAATACATGCGTGCTACATTCCCCGCCCATCTCACTCTCCTTGATCTGATCACCGTAACATAACATTTAGTGACACGCGCAAATTAGAAAATATGAAACTCGTTACATAGTTCTCTTCAACCTCCTCTTGTTTTCTGTCTCCTTGGCTCACTTGTTTACCTCAGAACCGTTCTCAAAATTAAACCTATGTTTTTATCTGTGTACTACATACTGATTCTCACTCTCACAAAGAATAATAAGTTTACAGGCGACCAAAGATCAGAATCTAAATCTGTTACAAGCGGAAATTACCAGTCCTCTGTGCCGAATTTTCTGCAACTAAACACAGTGAAAAGTCGCCATTTTAAATTATATAATACGAAAACTGATTCAGTTAGTGCAGGAACGACAACTAAATCGACAGGAACGACAATTAAATCGATATGTGATATCGATGGCGTGGAAAACCGTCGTGATAATATTCAGGACAGTATCTACAGGCCTGCTCAACCTATTACAATTAAAAATCGCGAACTAAATATGAGGTTAGCAGTGTCTTGCGTTACACTTGCAGATAAATTGTCACTGGTTATAAATAAATACAAAAACAAATAAATACAAACAACAAATAGCAACATCTCCATTAGCCTCGCTAGGAGTTGGATGTTCTTCAGAGAACGAACGTGTAAAAATAGACAATGACCTCGTTCGACTTTCCCAGAGACCGGCAGCTCGGCTGCTCTGGCTTTCCTCAGTCCCTCCACTTGGTACAATATTCAACAAGATGGTAACTGCTTCCTGTCCGATCCTTACCTGCTTTTGTACTGGAATGTGTGCTATTGAAAATTTTGTGAAATGAACTATGAGACATTATTTAGAATATTGTTCCAAATTCCCATCAAGCTTAACAGTGCCAAAGACAAATCTGGGCGTATCTCTATTTATACTCCGCTTATTTAAAAACGTTTCACCAACTTCATGAGTTATGTAGCATCCTAAAACATGATGACACTGAATGGACAATTGAGTAGAATGTGGAAGCTATATGGGACTACGAAGTTGGAGTTAGAACCAACACAAGCAAAGAGAGTGGTTGAAGATGGTTTACGTAGAACCAATCAGTACTTCCACGCTCATAGCACATGTTCTTCCAGCTTCTATGTCTGTTCAACGTTTACGCTAATAAAATATTGCACAATAATCGCACATATTGCTGTTAAATGATTTATGAAACAAACATAAACCAAATTTTGGAACCAAAAGTATTAAACGTTCCTCACAATATGACGAACATTCTTTAATAAGTTGTCTCTAAATTGCTAAATTTTCAAAGGTGATGGAAATTCGTAGCAAATGTACAAAAAACCAGATCAGAAACCTCCGAAAGGAGGCCCCTATGCTCCACGTAGGACAGAACAGTGAAGAAGAAGAATGAATTGATAATTGCTAAATTCATTCAGCATAGACGGCAAAGTTAATAATAGAAATGTTGTAGTGCTTAGTACTCCTCCTTCATATTCAGGAACCACCTATCCTGCCAGCAATTTCGTAGTTTTACTCATTCGCGTAATGTAAGTGTTACTGGTCTCGACAGCCTCCTTCCCAGTCCACAAACCATTCGTATCATCCTACAACCTAAGGCGATGACAAAGCGTCCTTGTGTAAGGATAAAAACATCCCATAGGTTTGTCCAGATTTGTTCGGTGGGAAATTTGTCTCCACGAACACTGGCGGTGCGCAGTGTCACTTGTCAACAGGTGACCGACCACACTCCTGCTACAGGTCGCCTGCGGAGGTCAACACGAACGCGGACGACAGAAACATTTCGCACTTCCCACATCTACACAATAACCAAGTCTTGTTCTTTGATCGTTTATTGTTAGGGGATTTACGAATATGCGTGTTCTTCTAGACGCCAAAACATAATGGCGATGGCATGCTTTAGTCAACCTCCAAATTGCCTACGTTGGGCGACTTTTCGGACATGCATTTCTTTGAATTGCCGAAATACGTCTACTGTTTATTTAAAACCTTCAACAGACTCTGTATTATTCTTGGCTGACGAGAGTTCAACGAACATCAAATTAAGAACGGGTTTCAAGAACGCTGATGTTGAAGCCCGAATACTCTCATACCTGAAGTACGAGCAATATTTATTTCCAAACAGTTCCTATAAACAAATTCCAAAATAATCGGGAACTGTCGCTCAACAAAATGAGCCATCAGACTAACACCCACATCAACTGCACACTTCATTTCATAGTTCACTTACTCTCTTATCGCCCTATGTACATTCATTGCATACACAAATTTATTCTTGCAAAGTTTATCAGCAAACTCTGCAGGTAACACGCAGCGTGGAAGCCTATTAATCATTTTCCCTGTATTTAATAAATTTATATGTAGTAAAATATTTTAAACAAACGTTATAAATCTTAATGAGGCATGCGCCAACCTTTTACATGATAAACAGGTTTCAAAAATATAGCTACATACACATTTCGATTTACATTTCACTGAAGGGCAGATTTTACTCGAATACGCTTAGTATAAACCACGTTTAATCAAATGAACTGACAATCGAGAGGGCAGACAAAACTTCAAGAATGTTATTCAAATCAAAAGTAAACGGCTCAAGGCACGGGCGAAATATAATGTATTGAACTAAAATGTTTACATATTTGGGCCAGAGTCTGAATAACAAAACTGAAAAACTAACACCAGGTTACGACAGCGATTTGAAATGGTATTAAAGTTAACTACAAGTTCAAAACACGAAGAGACTCGGGTATCACTGATTCACTAGAGGACTTAAAATTCACTTAGTTTGTAACTAACACAACTGTGGCTTCTCTATCAAATACCATCTCCACCTAAATTTTCGCAGTCTTCTAAGTGTAACGGTTGTAGCGTCGTTACAGCCTCTTTATTTAAAAAAGGGATGTACTGCTGGGAAGCTTTATGTGGCGTATCCAATTTCGTAAAGCACAGGAGACGTGACAACAATGACAGGCAACAAGTAATGGAACGAAAGTCCCCGCTAGACAAGAGACGGCTGGTCTAAATTCAGCCCCGCCGAGCAGTGCTTGGATTGTAAATTTAAAGAACGTGCAACGCACGGACTGGACTAGCCCACCGTAGCTGAGACGGAGGGGAGTTCTCGGGCTGCACATTGGGGCAAACTTATTCGTACATTTGTACGTCTGCGAACAGCTGTGTATAAAGAGAATCTTGTTACCACAAAATGGGTCAAAGAAGGGTCCAGAAGCAGGCCAATTAAACGAAGTAATTTGTTAAAGGTCCTGGAGGGACAGAGAAGGGACATGACGGACAACGCTGAGAGAAACCATACGTTCGTGTCTATAGCAGAGATTATGACTGCCTTAATCGAAACTACATGACTGACTGTGTGTACCGAAACGAAAATGGTGAAATGAAGGTTTGGAGTCGTAGCTCATTTAAAAGAAATTTGACTATTCTCTGTGTATTCGCTTGGTGGGAGTGAGCAAAACCGTGAAAAATACTGCTCGAGAATCGAAACGGATATTTCTCGAACATGAATAAAATATTTAGCGCTACCAACATGTTAAACGGATGCAATTCAAGGTACTCCTGCTAGGTTTTCTGGGATACCTGAATACAACCACGAATAATCCCACCAAAGCCAGTCGGTGCTGTAGTCCAGATATGAGATGTGTTCCTCTTCAGAGTGATACTCACCGTGGCTGTGCTGGATGAACGAGGGAAAAGCAGATTTAAACGTGTTAAAAATTGGGACTGACAGTATGTAGCAACATACTAGGAGACGGTCCCTACCTTGGCCAAGTATAGACGCCAGACACTTCAAATCCGTAATGCCAAGAGCCCGAGTAGGCCCCCTGCCCTTTGGGCCCCGTACACACACCATGGCCGTGCGCTTTGCCATCCTCCCAACCTCCGCAGTAAGTGCCCCCGTCATCGAAGTCAAAGCGACCGCCGTTCACCAGGGTCTTTGTGGTGGTAGCAGTGCCAGTAGCCCCGGTGGACGCGGGCGATGGGTTGGGACTCGAAGCACTGTTCACTTGGTTCTCTTGCTGCATTTTATATACCAGAAGATTTTAATTTATACTAAAAAATCTTTTTAAAAAATAACAATTTGAAAAATTAAAACTTGTATAGATCACCGTTTTAAACACGTATGCCTGCCCATATTCGTGGCGGTGACGAATACCACTTTCTCACATGTCACACAAACACGTAAACATCAGCTCGCCATCGGTCGTTTCGCACACTCCGACGCTCCCGGCGGGAGTCACGATTCCAACAGAAACGATACCCCTCCGCATCACGGTTCAACTCGTCCCCCTTTAATAGCCTCGTCCACAGGAACCAATGACAAACTCCTACCTGCGCTAGATTGCAAGAATCGCTGAGACGGCGCTGTCGAGCAACACGTAATAGTTCGTTCGATGTTGTCAAGAGGGCAGCACCAAATTGTTGCAGAGTTTACCGCACGGCGCTACATCACATGCCGCATTATTTTGACGCAGTAGCGCATTATTCACTAGTTAAATGCAACGCCACGAAGCCGAGGACAAGAATCAACAAAGTCCAAAACAATGCACCGTAAGTTAAGCGGGTGCTGAAATCGCGATCATGTCCCCACGTTATGGTTATGACATGAACTAGACCCAAATGATGCAAAGAAACCAATTATCGCCTACAACTCCTGGGAAACGATTGCTACTTGAGCGAACAGGATAAATTCTGTGAAGACAACGCTGAGAGGAAGCAAGAAATGTAACACAATCGCTTTGCACGAGACAAGCTTTCTGTTGACGTAATGCATTTTACAACTACGAAGGACTAAAAAACGACGTCCGAAGGATTACAAGAGGAAGACAATTTTAAACTCTATCGAATGCCAATTAACTACTCCTTACCAGACTATCTTCCCTCTAATCTCTTTCAATGTTCAATAAAAACAAGGTATATTATGAGTAACAAATAATATGAACTTTCATGAATCACCAAATACACGGAAGAGTACCTTGGATTCCGTGAACAAAAACAACATGGCCACGTTGCGAACTTTTGAAGTGGGGACAACTCTAGTCAACACAGTACAGGCTCGTATGACATTTTGAAGAAGAAGAAGAAGATCTTCTTCTTCTTCTTCAAGCACTGAGACTAGCCTATTGCGACTGCATTTTGGTTTATATATTTAATTTTAAGCCCTACTAAATGTTGCAAGTTAATAGAAATTATAAGAAAATAAAACTATAATTAAAATCAACTTTTAGACATGAAAAATAATGACTACTCGAAATATCTAGGTGAAATGATGGAGTTAAATCTCGGCCATCATATTCTTGAAATTTGGCATACAAAAAATATAATTACACTGTTATAATTGGAAGTGAAAGTTGTATGAGAAGTATTGAAACCTATCCGGCCAAGTTCTTGGGACCCCTAAATGCCTCAGGCCACAGACGTGCACTTTTTAAAATAACGCCATATAAATATTTAGATACGCGACCTGGAGATTTCTGCAGACTCAACGCGTTATAATGTGAAATCAATGTAACTGATTCTCGCAATTAATCAGCGAGCAGATAAAATTCTTACGTAGTCGTGACGTGGGAGCAATAACAAAAAGCATCATTAGGCATGACTCGACGAGTCACAAGACGTCACAACCGTACCACAATATTTTACGTCTTGATAGTAAGATGATTTGTTAATAATTTGATTGCAAAATTTTTGTCATTTTTCACTGCATTGATACAGCGTCATTAAATTAAATATAACTAGATCTCGATCATGCACAGGCCGGCATAACAAATGATAATTTCTTCTTAATTTTAGGTGTAGTATAGAGTAGAAGTTCCTTACGGGTAGATCTGTCTTTCCGTGATCGGCTGAACTCTCAGCGAGTGGAACTTGGTCAAATGTAAAAATACAAGAATTAAACAATCTCATTCAGGTATAAACCTACAAATGACAATTTCTGATCGTTTCGGCGAATGAGGACTGCATGATATAATACATTGTTTTTTTGGTTTATTTAACTATGCTTTACCAAATGTATATGTTATAAAGCCTCAAGATGTAAAATATCGAAGTTCGACTTCTGGGTTGGACTTACAGGCAGATACATTTCGGATAAACATACTATCTTCATCTTCAGGGCTAAAGATAGGACAATATGTGTCTCCAAAACGTCCACATGACGTTACAAGCCAGAAGACCAACGATGACATCTTTACCACAGATGGAACCTACGTACAACGTAATTGTAGAATGACTGTAAAACTTGCAAGAACTGGTCGCGGCCTACAACTTCCATTCGATAAGGCACTCAGCATTACATTTGATGTTACTTATGAACGGAGACAGGACAATGGTAAGGTGTGTTTAAAGGCAGAAGGCGTCACAGGTTCTTAGAAGAAGGAAAAAAGAAAGCCATCTGGCCACAAAATAATTTTCACGTTTTAAATAAAGTGACAAACAAAATTTCACAACAGCCCAACATTTCAAGCCGCTAAACTTTTTTATCTCTGCACTATGTGGAGAAGAGTGGAGTGGTTGCTTTTATCCAAAGAAGAAGCCCAGAACGCTCGGTGGGGCATACTGGTGACACAAATCCCTGCCTTAAACTGATTCTAAATTCTAACTGAAGTACCCCAACTAATATTTAATACATCCGGTATTTTATTAAAACAACTACGTCGTACGACAGATACATAATCATACGTTTCAGTGTTTCATATCTATTTTGTTGATGTCACCACCAAAATACGCGTAATTTATAATCACACATTGTTACAAAATAGATGTCTGGAACAATTTTAACAAAAACAAATTAAGAAAGAAAGAAACAAATGTACGAAGAAAGATCTGTAATTTCATGCGTAGTATTACACTACAATACGTAGAGCAACGGAAAAAATCTGAACGCGAGGAAACGTGACCTCTATGAATGAAATTCAGCGCGTTCTAGCTACATCTAACTGCGTAATGATGACGCATGTCTATGCATTTCTTTACTAACAGATTACAATGAGATGATCGCTCTACAGTACTTAAGATTTAATAGCAAAATGTATATGCTATACAATGAATTTGGCAGTGAGCGTGCCCCAGAGCCTGTCCGAACATAGCCATGAAAACCTCTGCCATTCTGGCAGTCCAGTACTTAGCCAAAATTAGCTGGAGAACACGAAAACATTAAACTATTTCATGGTCCTGAAAGATTGAGAAAAACAGTTGTTACATAGCTGGTGTTGAACAATTGTCCTTACTTCCATCTCTGACGGTGATATCTATAATGTGATTATTATCGTCTGCATGGGTCCACAGTCTAAGGCCATTTCAGTCCAGCTAGCTGTCTATTGAGTTACAGCGTCGTGTAGTCTGGTAGTTTACCGACGTTTCGGAGATACTTGCTACTTCCATTATCAAACCCAAGATGATGGAGGCAGCAAGGACCTCTGAATTGTTGGCAAACATCTACCAGACTACACAGCGCTTCAACTCGGAAGACGGCCATCTTCTGGTTTCTTATCTGTTCTTTATCAGTGCAGAATTGTCAGTGTGCAGTATTTTTATAGTGCAATATTCCTTGGAGCTTCCTATTAACCGATGGAAACAGCAATGACATGGCGCGGACTGATTGCTCGTATAATGCGAAGTGGTACATCTGTATTGTCACATATGTTGGCTGATGACGGCTAAAGGAAGATGGCGTTTTGAAGGGGGGATATTCTTTGAAATGACACAGGGAATGGCTATTCCGAGGATTCCGCCAACACATGTATCCATGTTCGTGTTCTTTTTGCGAGGTTATAAACGTGAAATTGCTACATGTTCAAAAACCGCCCAGTTTTTTTTTTCCAAGAATGTTTATCACATCTTCAATTTTTCCACAGGAATAGCCAGGTTATAATAGGTGCTACGAACATTGTAATTTAATTTTATTCTTGCCGATGTAATATTCACGCCGAAACATGTGCAAACCTATATTTAATATGTGAAAAAAGCTGCCTGAGAATAAATACACACAGAGACTGTGTTTATATACGAGTACCTTCGTCAACTTTACCAACACGAAGTCGTTAACGCCGGATTTGCATTTGCTCTCTCTAATTTTTTTGGGTTATCTATGTACGTTCTGCTTACATGCGTTTATGCGCATAAAATATCGTACACAAATCAGGCACGTGTAATATTCGAGTTCATTTTCTGTACCCCGAACTTTAATGTCGCATATCGTCAGACTCTTGTCTCCATTTCAGCATCGCGCCCTTCAGCGTGACTTGACATTTCTCGGCGATGCCAGTCTGTGTCATCTGGCACTTCCAGGCTGAGAAAGGGACATGAAGGCGAAAAGAGAACAGAGCATTCGAAATGTACGTGTTGCATACTAAGTCCAGGAAGACAGTTCACTTGAGGTATGTCGTGGTTTTCTTCGATTTTTCCAGAAAACAGCACGGACATCACCTTATAACATGTCTTCTCAGTTCATAACACATAATCACGCAAACACATTCACCGTCAAATAATGTCTACAGCAAGTACAGCGTCGTTGAATAATAACTATTTCTTACGTTATGCAATGACGCTGTACAGAGAACACAGCACCAAATAAATTGGGAACCTAACCCGACCGAAATTATAACCGGGTACATCCTGAAAGTAAGTCTGAAATGATACCGATACACCAGAAACAAACCAAAATTGAAGGTACGACAGAGTGCTGAGAGGACAAGGCCTACTCGGACCGAAAAGGAATAAACTACTTAAAGTTGGAGAATATTACAAAAACGATCAAACAAAACGCGGCTTTATACTACGCCACTAATAGCGGTCCCGCGTTCGATTCTAATTTTTGGCAGTCAGTCTAGCACATTCTCGAAAAAGGAACGAGATTAGCACTAACGATGCCAATAGAGACGAGAATTTTAGTGTCGATATAAGTTACTACATTGGGAATCAGTCTTGCACAATTTCAGAAGAAGAAGAAGAAGAAGTCACTTATGTGTAGCGAAAGTTCTGTGAATACGTACACACAGTTCATGTGGTTGACATGAAAATGAACTCAGCTCCTCTTGCTGTATAATTTCCTTCTACTTCTCCGTTCATCCTTGTTGTCCCTATCTTTATCTCTCCTTTCCTTTCCTCAGTCTCTACTTTTCCCCGTTCTTCATCGTTTTATGTCCTGAGCCACACAACTGTCCGTTCAGTGTCTCAAAGGGTAACAACACAAAGTTTCTTTTTGCAAAAAATTGAAAATTGTTTTACATGGTGATTTAAATCTTAAACAGTTACAAGCTTAACGACCTAATATAAAACAGCTGGCTGTAACTCAAAGCGTTCGAAACCATAATCAGTATCAGACATGTGACTGCAGTATGTACAATCGTGACCTCTAGCGGGTCAAAGACACTTTGTTCACACTTCTCATCGCCAACGAAACATGCATATGGGACATTTCATTCAATAAACTATGTTTGTACACTACAACCATTTCCACAAAAACCTTTCAAAAACTTGCTAGTCATTCCTTAAAGCTCTGTCTGAAGAATAAACGTGTGACCACAGAAAACGATGCGTCGGACCTATTTTGAGAGCACAGATTTCACTTACAACCCTGACTCTGTAAACGGTTACCTATTTACTAAGTTTATCACCTTTAGTTTTGATATCGATAACCGTTACCGCTTTAGTGTGTATCCAGAAAATTTTTGGTGAGGCCGTGCCACAGCTCAGGGACTTAGTCGAGTTTCTCACAGCTGAGACCCGAGTTTGCGCCCAGGCCAATCAAAATGAACCTGTGGCAGGTTTTTACCTTCGTTGTTATTCCCCCGCTGCTCCATATTCTTTTATACATCATCTGGTGGATGGGCAATGGGCCAGTTAGTGGTCGCAGTTCCATAAAGACAGTCTAAACCCATCACAACAATAAAAAGCAATATTACAATTACTTTTTATTTATTTGACTAATCTGTATCAACTCGGTGTTAAACGTATCTCCACGACATGGTGCGTTCGCAGCTCGTGGGGAGAGGAGACTGTCTCCAGATATGGAGAGTAGCTAAGAATATCGTGAATATGAAGTTACGGACAACCGAAAAGAGGTGATGCTTCAGTTTTCTGGTTGGACGGGGGGACTCACAAATCGCCACCATAAAAGACCAGCAACCAACAAAATGTTACTCTGAACCGCGGAAGTTTTGCTTCTCAAGAATAAATTTGCTCCATTGAGTTTGTTCGAGTGGAAGAAGTGGTCTTTGTACATTCCCCCAGGATTCTGCTAGATGTACCAGAGCTGATCTGTAGTTATTGTTTTGATTGCCAGCAGTGGTCAAGAATTCTGGACCTCGTCACTACTTGCAGGTGCTTACACTCTGGCCGCTTTAGTCCCGGGAAGAGTTCCCGGTTACGTCTGGATAACAGGCTGTGCAGGCCCCTAAGCAGTCTGAGGATCGCGGTGGTAAATTCTTGCTCCTGCCAGGAATTAAACCGCAGATTCTCAAAATTAATGCCAGGGATGACAAACTATTGGCACACATGCCAAGTTTGACAGCGACTGAGAATAAGGCTGGCACCATTTATTAAACGTTATCTGCAAGTCTAAAATGAATTCACTCTGTCACCACAGTCCGTAGATGCAGTGGCTAAATTTACAAAACAAATCTAGACCAAATTTATCGAGATTAAAAAACAAATGTAAATACCGGAGCATGTTAAAAACACAGAAAATGGTACAAGTGCTACAAAAAATCTCACGTTAAACGCCTGAAAACCTTACCAATTATATTTAATCGGCGCTGGAACTGTTGTCATTGTTTCGTTCAACACACTCAACAATACGACATATCAAATTTTACCTAGACCTGACGTCTTGGAGATTAAATGAGTGTCTGCTGTGTTTCTCTTAGAACAACCAAGTACAAACCAAGAACTGAAGAGTTAAGTAAAGACATACAATAGCTAATTCCGTTAGTATAGTCTACTACCAGAACTACATAATCGAGACCGTCTAGCACTACTTCACATTGACAAGTCAGTTTTGGTAAATAATTGGTATCAGGCAGCAAAAACATTGGGCATTCGTGCTTTAGGTACTTCACTGGCTGGTTCTTAAACAACTTAATGAAAAAAATGGATCGATTAACAGTGATAGCTTTACTAAAAATAGCAAATCTTTTAGTGTTATATAATAACAGAGCCTGAATTTTGTGTTTTCCTTTTGTACATGGCAATATGACGACGCAGTTAATCCCGAGACACCCACACATCTTATCATCCGTCACTCTCGCACTTTCTAGCCAAGAGGCAAATCTGATGAAACCGAATAAAAGTTTTAAAAAAACGTCTCGGTTCATCACGTGACAGCAGCCTGATAAATCGGCTCGAGCCTGTAAATTCGTGTTGAAACCGTGACTTCTGGGTACACAAGGGCGGAAAGGTGCTCTCCAGATGCATTCTTCACAGCGTTTTCGTATCTGGTTAGTGCTGACCGTTATCTATTGCTGATGTAAATGTACTATTCTGAAGCTAATTATACGAAGCATACGTCAATTTATTGAGATAAATAAATTTATTTTTCATGCAATTAAATTCACAAATTCAGCGGAGTATTCCTTGAGAAGCTCGCGGTCGACGGCTTTCTTCTGGGTTGTTGCGCCGTGTAGTCTGTCTGAAGTTTACCGACGTTTCAGAGAATCTTGCCCTGAAGATGGAGGCAGAAAGGACCTCTGAAATGACCGTAAACGTCTACCATACTATACGGCGCTACAACCCAGAAGAAAGCCATCTTCGGGGTCACCGTCTCAGTTAAGAAATCCCTCGAATTTATAGCAACCGACATATCTCGCTATATCTCAATTAAAACGCCTCATAACCCGACTGTAAAGGCGGAAATTGTTACTTTCCTCAGCGCATATTTTTTTCCTATTCATGAAAATTTCCAGAAAAATAAAGGACTGTGCTTCAGAACATATCTGATACAACAAAATGACGCACGGACCAGTGAGCTTATCGACAAGGAAAGTTACAAACAAAAACAAAAGCAACTACTTTCTACGTAGCAGACATACCGCAAAACCAATCGAACAATTGCCATAAGATAAACAATAGCGTAAACTTGTTGCTTGCCTGCTTGCTAATATGCTAAATGATGCGAACTTTACGAGAGGCAGAAAATCTATAGCTCACATAGGAAACAAAAAATGCACATTATATTTTGGTTGGAAAAGCTGAAACGAAGGGAAATGCATATGTTATAAGATCAAATTAAAATTGATCTCAGATAAATACGTTATAAAATTTGAGTTCGTTTCAAGAGACTCAAAGTATAATTTAGTGGCGGGATTTTTTAATATGGTGATAAACTTACGGTTTCCATAAAATCTGAGAATCTCTTGTCCTGGAAAAGTAACTTGTACCACGGAGCAAGAGAGGAAGTAGGTGAGTTTGTTACTAAAGTTGTCGGTCAGATATTTTACTGTACTTGGTGAGATAGTCGTTCTGTTATTTAATCCTGTATTAGTTGCCTGCTCAGCCAGTTTATGCTCTCCTTTCCAAACCGGTACATACGTTATTAAAATGTTGCCTCTTCTACCTGCCGTATTATAACTGATCCGATGCTTAGTCTCTCATATTTGACAACTGGACGTTGAGAAGAATATTTGGACTTAATAGAGTGAAAGTGAAAGGATAATGTACAAAATTGCGCAATGAGAAGCTTCATAATCTGCACGGCTTATCATATATTATTAAGGTATGCAAATTAAGGAAGATGTTATACGCAGGGCACGTAGAACGCATAACAGACATTAGAGCAACATTTTAGTAAAAAAATCTGAAGGAAAGTGACCACTTTGAAGACTAAGGCGTAGATGAGAGAAATTATTCAGATGGATCTTAAAGAAATAATATGTGAGGATGTGGACTGGATTCATCAGACTGAAGGCACACTCACGATAGACAATAATTGTATCCCTGTGGCATTAATATCAGAATAAAGAGGAGACTGCCGAGCGCATTTAGCTCTGTCCGGATTGCTGTTTATTCAGAACCCGCTAGACGTCTCCCCCTGCCCATTAAAAAGCTACTTAAACAATTTGAACTGTTTTAACTGCTGCTTTTGAGCAGCGTCTTTACGTGTTTTCCAGTACGAAAAACGTGAATTCAAAATACAGATACATAAAAACTTACTTGTACATCTGGAGACTGTCTGCTGCCCGAATTTAAACTTACGACTGAATAAATGTAATACAATGTGTCACAGAAGGTTAAATTAAGAAATTATAATAATATTTTATTTCACGTTGTGAATTGCCTGAGGCATGTTTGATAAAAACTTTCTGCATGTTAGATAAGGGAATATGATCAATGCAGATAACATGGCCAAGACATAGACATACTTGCACATATTGATACAAATCAGAACTGTTAGGTCAAGAACATTGGCCACAATGTGTTTAGTAAGACTGTCGCCAACTGCGAGGCACTGCGTGTTGTCAGAAGGCATTTAAGTATCAGTATAACAATGTAAACAAGTGTCATTAATTTTCATAAACAACAAATTTATTAATTTGCTTAGAACTTAGCTGAAAGGGAAGTTTCTGTACTTTTATATGGTATAACTGGATTCCGTGTTGGGCGTCCTTTTTGCAGAAATAAACAGGAATATACCACGTAAGAAACTAAACTGATTCATTGTCAAAGATCAATCAAATAAATTCAAAGAATTACTAATTTGATTAGATATTATGGACAAGCCTGAACGCATTTACAATCGCTGACGAAGAAGGATGCAGATTACGTCTCAACAAAAACCCAGGGTACTAGGCCAAAAGGGTTCACATTGGTTCCACGAGCTTGGGGGGAGAACATTCTGCAGTATGCTTCATGCTTCGTATGTTATATATATTGCTTTTATATTTAAGGGAGATTTCTGTTAACCATATTATGAGCTCAAAACAGGTGATATGGCCAAAAGCATGCCTTCCAGAGAAAAAAAATCTTTTTTGGCGCCCATAATAAAAGACAAAAGTCACAAAACTTTTAACGTAGCTAAGTAATCCTATAGTGGTTGTTTACAACGTGTTTGTTTAAAAAAATTAGCATAGTAAAAAGAATAAAGAAGCTTAGTATGGACGTTCAAGTACCTTACACCGTAGACAATGGACAATGTAAATACAAATTAATGGTTCTTATATTGTAATAAATCAACCATCGTCACAAAAAAAGACTCAAAAATAGTAATGTTTAGTGAAGTTAGGACATGTAATGTGTGTACTTAACAGAACAGCATATTATAATGTACTGACTCGAAAACGCATAAATCAATACGTATAATGTTTTTTAAAACGTGGGGAAATTTCGTTCAGTTTTTCCCCCATACAACCGGATCTTGAAAACACGATTCATACTATGTTTCTTTTTTCCTTTTCTGATAAATGGCGATAAGGAAGATAACGAGCAAAATGGAACAAGGTCGTGTGCTATTTGACCTGACGTGTTCCGTCCTCATGAATCGTCTAAGTGTTCTCACCAGGTGATCGAGGAAACTTCTGACATATTGACTGTGTTAAGAGTTACGAGTGGAAAATACAAGTGGCAAGCTTACGAAGTTCTGTTACATGGTAACGAATAACAAGACATATAGCAGGGAACTTACAAGATTGTAAGGGCACATTCTAATTTTTATCACAAACATATAAAAAGAATTAAATGGGGCTTGTATCGTTTCTTTCTATTTTTCGATCAGACTATCGATTCTATTAAAATCTCCTTAATCATTAATTGGTTCGAGCCCATGAACTTCGAAAGTATTTAGGCATATTAACTTTTCTTTTCCAAATGAAATGCTCACAAAAATTCCATATAAAAGAAATGTTATAACTTCTAACAACGTTCAATATTTTATACACAACGGTACTGTTCAAATACAGCTGTAGGCATGCTTCCTACATTATAATATTACATTATATTGTACTATATCAGTTCCCATTAATAACATTAGTTTAAGATTATTCTGCTGTTCTAATTGACATTTACAGCGTTGATCTGTAAGGAATGTGCGTAAATTAATTAGGAAAAGTATGCGTAACGTAACCATCTGTCCAAAGCAACAATGGTAACAAGGTTATGGGGATTCCCCATCCAGTCATCTGCGAGACTTCTCGCAAAGCGTCCGTTACTGTTGTCACATTTTAATTAAAACTGGCCGGTAAACAAATTTTAGTAAGAATTCCCAGTATAGAACTTCAAAAAATCTGTTTGGTTTTTCTCAGTTGTCACATGCGAAAAAAGAGACATGGTAAAGTTAACAGGAACATTTTTGTAACTATTTCTTTCAAACCACCTAGAAAGAGACATGGAAAATAAATAATATTTTTGAGAAACATAATTAGAAAGACGATGGCCATAGCCAAGGATACAAAACAGGCGGCCGTGGCTTATTTCAGACGTATCGGGGGCATTCGCTTGGAAACACTGACAAAAACCACAAAATGACTTGGTCACTATAACCGGCAACCAGAAAAGAATCAGATAACGTTAACATTCACACAAAATTCAAGATACCCCCTCAGGAGGTGCACTCTTTGAAGCCGAACCTCTCTAAATAATATTTAAGAATTCAATCCATATCGAATATAAAACTAAACACTTCACAATTACAAATATCAGCTTGTTAATATTTATTAAGCAAACAATTCCTGCTTACAGTCAGAATTCATGTTAAACTCATTTTTTTCAAAATAAAGATTTGTTAAAGCAGATGACACATATAGTTACAATTGGGAATTAATTGAACATATGAAGGCCAACCGAGTTTCCGCGCCACAGAGTTAGTGATCTCCGACATCTACTTTGTCAGCAATTAAAGTTAAGGCACCATAATGACCCACGCCTAATGCACTTCTATAAACGACCGATTAACAATGTTCAAAACCCAAATAGTTTCTTCAATTGACAGGCGTAAATACGCGTTACATCATTAAAATACACTTATAAACCCAGTTTACTTTGCAACAGTTACTATCCAGAAGACAGCCATCTTCTGTGCATTTGCTGTTGTACAGTGACAAAATATTCCCACTTTTTTACCGACACGCGATGGAGCGCGCTCAATTCAGTGTCCATTCATCTTTTCTTTTGTTTTTTACAAATTGGTTTTCCTGATATCGATCATTTGCATTCACTTCCTTTACGAACGTGTTATTACATTGTGTTAAAAAAGTCAGTCTTTGGAAGCACGAAAATATCAAGGAAGTTCCTACGAAACAACCAGTCTCTTGAATTTAAATCTCCTAACACATGTTCGGTTCGTTGTCATACACGTAATCATTTACAATAACTAAAAATAACTGTCAGAGATTTTTAGCTGTTGGGTTGAGGCGATTTATTTACCATAAGTCCTGATCACTTTTAATTACTAATTCGTCTTTTTCGTTAATTATTTGTAAACACCGTCGACAGGGTTCTAATCTGCTTTTCTACCTTAATAAACAGCTGGTTTATGAGATCACCATACTGGCTCTGTGTGTGTCCTTTTAACCTTTCAACCATTTTTAGCAAAGTTATGGCATTGGAGGCTATCCAAATCTTGTATTTTTAATTCCTTATTATCAAGAAAGCTTAAAGTACATATAGCAGAGCCCTTCATCCCGGTACCGAGCCGTAATGAAGTTTAAATTGCCCTTGTAAAATTAAAACGTTACAAATCTCCAGGCATCGACTCAATTCCAGAGGAATTAATTCATGCACGTGGTAGGAAACTGCACTCAGAGATACATAAACTTATAGTCTCGATTTGGAACCAGGGAGCACTACCAGAATAGTGGAAAGAATCAATTGTTGTCCCTATCCATAAAACAGGGGACAGAACTCAGTGCAGTAACTTCCTAGGTATCTCTCTTTTGTCAACGTCATACAAAATTTTATTGAATATTCTTCTTTCGCGGTTACCGCCATTTATGAATGAAACCGTCGGGGACAATCAATGCGTATTTCGCCGTAATAGGTCTACCATGGACCAGATCTTTTGCATTCGACTAATATTAAAGAAAAAATGGGAGTATACACGAACTATCTGTGGGCTTTAGGATGGCACATGATTCAGTTATAAGAGAGGTACTGTATGGTGTAGCAGCAGTAAACTACATAATATACCACTCAGATCCTTTAGTTCTTATGGTTAAAAACGAGTTAGCAATTTAACCAGTACACAAACACACGTAGAAAGCTTGGCTTTTTGCCTGAAGAACAAACTTGTATAACTCAGCATGTACTAAGTCATGGGAAGACTGGTGGTGATAAGAATTGGTGATAAGCTATTTCCATCGAGTTAAAAAATCTGACGTCAAAGTAACAACAGTGGGGAGGGGTCAGTAACTAAATTATCTTCATAAAGGTTCTTAATGTTTTCCCAGTGATACTTTGTGGTTCCCTGTCAGATTACGATCATGGGTTCAACTCTGATTACAACGAACAACATGATACATGTTATTCTTTGCCCAGAAGATTAATTGTAATTTAGAAAGCCCGCTATTGGATCCTATTCTTAGCCATTACTATCCATTTGACGTCTTTACAATCTGTTTCTCAACCATCTATTTTGACATTATCTCTCCATCCCTCCCCCACTTAAGTCCAAATATTCAAGTGGTCTCGTACCTTGAGTATTTCAAACAAAAATTGTTCAAGCATTAAATGTTAAACGTATAAGCATAATGCCTTTTCGCAAAAATGGTAAATACAATTTTAGTTTACCTCGGCACTGATGTTGGCAGCACTGTAAAATATGGTTGTACAAACTAAACAGACTATTAACCTTCCCTTACTTGCGCCTAACAAGAGTTCTCGGCTGCCTTCGACTAGTAAAATGAGGTTAAGAAGATCGATCTGCGTATCTGGGATAACCAAGAAATTAACTAACACTGACGAAACTGTGTCTTAAAGCAGCGTCATTTACATAAAGATGCGATAGAAAGAAACTAAAGAACCTATCAAAGACCATACAGGAAATACCACTGAGCATGTAAAGACTTTCTTCAATACAATGGACGCAAAATAACCCCGCGCTTTGTTGACCGTTAAGAATACACACACGTGGGAAAGAACGCGGACCGACAACACAGTAAATTAGTTCTTCCTTGTACTATCGGATGTGAAATTATTTTATTTAGATCGTACAAATATCGCGTTAGAATAAGGCTTGCGCCTGCATTGCTAAATTTTTTTCCTTCCTTTGGTCCACAAAATATATCGAACTGAATACGTGGTGTATCAAAAGGCCATCAGACACTCTTTGACTTCTTGTTCCCCCTTGCCCCTTCCATCTTCCCTTCCCCTCATAGTTTGATGTAGCTCTTGCTTGGAGTTATTTTGCATTACCAACACAATAAAAATATCTTATTAGAGCAATTTTTAGTAAATGGCGCATTAAAAAGTGTCCAAGGCCAGATGTAACGTGTGTGGAATGTTAGCCCTTGCCCAAACTCCCAAGCTGGGTAATCACCAATTGTCGGCTGTCAGCAACTGTTTATTCACTATATTTGCAGCTACCCTCCATACTATAGAAACAATGAAAAACTTCATAATTTATACTGTTCATCAGGCATTATTAATATCAAATCAAATGACATGTATATAACGCACGCGTAAAAGTACTGGTCGTAAAACTGAATGGAAAAGACCACATGGAAAACCTCGGCATAGATTGGAGATAATATTAAAATGGATTTGATGTAAATGAGGTGGGTGTGTACCGGACTCATGGTGCTCAGGATACGGACCGGTGGTAAGATCCTATAAACACAGCACTGAATCTTCGGATTCCATAAAGGACGAAGAATGTTTTGGCCAGCTAAGTGTTTGTTAGCTTCTCAGCAAGAACTCTGCTCCATGGAGTTAGTCCAAATTTATTCTGGGATAAAGTGAATCACTCCAAAACGATACCGTAATCCAAAAGTTACTATATGAAGACCATTATCCGACTCTCTATCGCCGATCATTAACAGTTCGTTGTATTTAACGACTCTGTATCGCTCACAAATGTTATTTAACATGGAATGAGACGAGGGAATCATTATGTGTAATGGTTATATATAGAAAAATAGAAGAGGAAGTGGTCGTGATAATTATTGATATTGAAATTGATTATCACCTGATTGTAGCACACTGGTGGTCGGCTGTTTTGAGCACGGTAATGAATCTTCTGGTTTCTTATAGTGTAAGGAATATCTTGACCACCTGATTGCCTATCAGCTTCTCGAGAACCCTGCTCCCCTCCCTGTTCAATAATCCGACTATAGATTCAAGTGAAATTAAACACCTGACCTGGTCTTCGAAGTCAGAACCTCACCCACTTGCTCGTCAGGTTCAAGGTTGAGGACTTTCCCCGTTGCAGACAGAAAATCCTCCGTGTCACATGACTGCATTTACCAATGGGAAGGCAGTATAGATGGTCACTACCAATGGGATCAGTCGTGTAAATACTGTCCCTGGTGTCGTCAGACGGGCAGTTACATCAGCTCGCACTATTTAACTGGTGGTCGGGCGGCCTGCCCCTATCACTTCTCACGAATACGGAAAATATCATACGCTGCAACGCACCCACGTGGAGGTACACAGGTAAGCGCTGCCAAATTGACTGGAAAATTTTACTGTTTGTAATCAAGGCACATAATCTTTTATTCTGCATCTACAACTTCTGCTTGAAAAGTTTTACCTTCGCGTAAAAGGATCTATGTAGTTTTATAAAGTCCTGTAATTGTGTACTGTGCCCGAATGTTTTCAATTGTTTCTTGTGGGTATGAAACGTTTCTCTCAGTTTGAGTGACGAACAAATAAAATATCTTGAATACAAAGGTCTCAGAACCTAAGTGGGTTGAATTATGCGAGAAATTTGTAATTGTATACAAAAAAACTTAGTGGTTTATGCAGGCCATTTTGTATTGTCAGGATATTGCAATCTAAGAGACAACGGGCTGGACCTATCAAAACGTAGTTTAATCCAATAATTAACTTTACACCCTACTTCTTAAAAATTCATTTAAGTATTATCCAGCTATCCACGCCTAGTGTAATCGTCACTTCTGGTTTCATCTTCCCTGTGCGTGCTACATACGCTGTCGAGTCATCGCCTTATGTAATTGGCCCAAAAGTAAAGAATCTACATCGTAATTTTAAAACTCGATTATTACGAACGATCGTATATCGAGATCAACAATTGTGCAGTTGTCGTCCTTCAGTAAACATGCAGTAAATAAGTCATGTGTTGCGTCATACTCGGTGATACTGTAATAAAATAAGTGTCTGTGGAGACACTGAAATTTAACACTACATTACTTATATAATTTCATGTCATTTTATGAGTTCTTTAGTCGAAGTGCATAGCGAGAACGCATTATGGGCTGATCGTGTCTATCCGTCCGTCCGTCTGTCCAGTCGATTCTACTCGAGAGCTACTGGACGGATTTTGCTGAAATTTGATGTGGAGGTTTTGTTATTCTGCACGACCTCAAAAGCGAACTTTTAAATGAACAAGGCGGATTTACTGCCCCTAAATGCACGTTGCAAAAACCGCACGAGGATATTGTGTGTTCAGGAACAGGATACACACTCCAAGCTTGTTACATGCACGGATATGGCAAAACTGATTGCTTTCTTTGCTTATAACGTGCCGATTATCAGTGCGGCAACGCATTTGACTTGATATAAAGTGTAGTTTGTTCGAATAACATCGGGCACCGGCTTTTATGGTCTACTTTCATAAAGCACATCTATTACTGAGAAGTTAACAGGCGCTAAACTCAAGAAATTCATCTCTTTTTATGAAACCCTAAGGTTTACTACACAGTTCTGTTCGTCCCAACCCTTACTAAAGAATCATTCCAAGACCGAGGTCGTGTGTAATATTTCGTAAAATGACAACCCGGAAGCTGGAAGATCTCGTCCTTACCGGCTGTCCGTTGTTGTTCATTCAGAATTCTGCATACCAGGGCTCCTCATCAGAGGACATGTCGTATGGTGACAAGAGATAAACTTAACACAGTACCCTGACCCAGGACCTAGGCCGCCAAACAAACTGAACTCCTGTTTTATATTCGATAGTTACCGGGTTCAAATCTCGTCCTGGAGACAGGCTATTCTAATCGAAGCTGTTCGTAGTTTTCCCAAGACCATTCAGTAAAATGGTGGGATTATAACTCACATGAAGTCATAACAGATTCCTTACATATCCTTTCCAATTCTCATCATCCTGTGCTGCATAATCAGAAATGCCGATAGCGTTAGAAAGCCAAAAAATAAATAAGCCCCCCCCCCCCCCCCCCCCCACAAAATACTTATCAGTCGATGACCACCACGTTCGAAATTTCACCGATCCCGCTTCGTGGTTCTCTTCACATTATCATTCTTTGCTATACGAAGTCTTTGCAGTAGAAACAAGGCTGAAGTGACTTACAGATGTCGTGAAACGGAATTGAACTTATGTCATATCACTGCTTTCCATTACCCATACGTATGTTTTTATGTATTATCCATAAAAGAATTGAATGGCGTAATTAACTTTTCATACAGCAGTGGTAACTAATGTACCTAGTTCGGTGTATTCTTCTCCTCTATAAAGCGTTTCGTTGTCTCTCAGAACCAGACTGAACTCGGCAAGGTAGGAAATGCATATTTCATTGGGCGTTCTCAGACCTGAGTCTTGGCCTTTCGAACATTGCCATCATGGAGGTGTCCACATTTTTCTGCGTTGTGTTGTCTTGTGTCAGTAGTGGCCTTGCCCCCGTCCAAATATCGAAAAATGGCGCAAAGTGGGCTCGAGCGCCTATGTAGTAGTAGTAGTTGTGGTAGCAGCAGTAACAGAAGTAAAAACGGTGGTGATATGCAAATTTACAAGAATCCCAATTCATTGTTTCTTCTTTAGTGGAAGAAACTTGAAACTGCCGTCTTGCTGCATCGGCAACTTCTCGGACACATTAGTGCGACGGGCAGCCTAACCAATAAACTGCAGGCAAGCGCGAAGTAGGGGCAAGCGGGTTTCTTGCCGCAGCGGTAAAAAAAATCGCACAAACGGTGAAATAAATATCAATGTTTCCGTTTTCTTCTCAGTTGGAGCTGGATTTTGTAGAGTCAGTTCGCCTGTGCTCTAGGATGATAAGTCGAGGCATTGATTTTGTTGAGACGGTCGCTGTGTGCGCTTTGCTGCTAAGTGCAAGGGCAAAGAGTAAAAAGAAATTTCTGGTACATCCAATTGCAAGTCAAAGATTGTTGAAAGGCCAGTTTACAAGTTATATGAAGACCTGAGTATGTATCCAAAGAAATTCTTCAGATACTTTCTATTTTGTCAAGTTGGTTCCAGTTCGGCAGTACAGCTTCACAGACTTCTATCCACTGTTTGTCTTTACAGTTTTTGTCACTTTACTCCGATATGGCCTCAATGTACAGTGCCGGCCTTTTCTCGTCTTCAGTTATCAGTCTTTTCACTATCAAAAACTTTGCTGTCAAGATCCATGACGTGTACAATCGCCACCAACGTCGAGCAAACAATGACCGTCGTGCGACTGTTTTCCGCTCGTGCGCGCACGCAGGTTGGGTTCTTCGAGTTCCATTGTCAGTGCCAGCTGCTGTGCGCCACCACATCGAAAATGAAGCATGTTGCTTTCGAAAAACCGCAGCGGTAAAACAACCGCACGTGCGCTCGCTTCGTGTTAAAACAGTGTGAGGGAATGCCACACAATTGAGGGTGCGTCTGAAAATAGGGTGTTGAGAGGAATATTTAGACATAGGAGTGATGAAGTCACAAGAGGTTAGAGACAAATGTAAGAGTTCCACAATTTGTATTCTTTACCAGATGTTATTAAGACGAGAAAGAGATCGGTGGACCCTGTAGGGCATATGATGTAAGTAAGAAATACTTATGCAATTATGAGTGAAAATCTTGACGCAGGGAGGACTAGGGTGTACGAGGTGCGATCGGAAAGTTTCAAGACTGTGTCAATATAGGGCGAACCGGATGTAGTACGAGCTTCTGCCGCTAGGGGTTGCGGCCTACATTCATAGTGAATCAGTGTGCCAGCCGGCATCATCGAATTAGCATTTGTTTCTTAGTTACGGGCGTTTTGGTAGTGCATTACACCGACCCTCCTGCGATTTCGGAATGGCGTGTGCATCAAATTTTGCCAAAGACTCGCCAAAACGGCTACGGAAACCTATGAAATGCTAAAGCAAGCATTTGGGGGTCCGCAATGGGTCGTGCACAAACTTTTGTGTGGCATTCACGTTTTAAAAATGGCCGAACCTCTGTCGATGATGACGAGTGTTCTGGACTACCATCTTCGAGCACAACGCCCGAAAATGTTACGAAGATTCGGTAGGCCACTCACGAAGATCGACGTCGTACCATCAACGACTTGTGCGACATTGTTGCGTGAAGATGTGAGACGGAAGCGGCCGGCAAAGTGGCGCAACCACAACTGGCTGCTGCATCAAGACAACGCGCCAGCGCACACCGCCCTCAAAGTTTGGCAGTTTTTGGCCTCAAACACCATGGCCGTCATCCCGCACCCTCCTTAGCTCCGTGTGACTTCTTCCTCTTCCCAAAGATGAAAATTCAGCTAAAGGGAAGGAGATTTGAGACGATAGAAGAGATTCAGGCAGAATCGCACATGGTGCTTGACAGGCTGACAAAGAAAGATTTCCAGGGATGCTTCCAGGCTTGGCAGCGGCGCTGGGATCGTTGTGTCCACTCCCAGGGGAACTACTTCGAGGGTGATGGATGAATTTAATACCTGAGATAAGTGTACGGGTTTTATAGGCGCAGTCTAGAAACTTTCCGATCGCACCTCGTATAAGGGAGGATAATTTTTAAATAGAACTTCATAATACAGAGCAGCAGGAAGGTGTAGACTGGAATGATATGGCTCAGGGTAGGGACCGGTGGTGGGCTTATGCTAATGCAGTAATAAACCTTCGGGTTTTAGGAGAGGCAGGTAGTTCTTACTATCTAAGCAGCTATCATCTTCTCAAGAAGGACTCCATTCCACAGAATTTGTTATACGGGTTCTTGTGTGTAAAAGTAAAGCTGCCCAACTATACGCCATGTAGGCGCTTCGGGGGAAAGAAGGTATAGCTCCTACTCATTCTTGACCTCGGCCCTAGATGGGGGTGAGTGGTCAGCATCACGCCCCGACCGCGCTTTACCCCGGGATAGGACCCCGGTACCTATTCGATAGGAGGCTGGGTGGGCCCCAGAACCGGTGTGGACGCAGAGGCTAGAGGAAAAATCCTCTGCTCCAGTTGGGTACGAACCCCGGTCGATAAGTCCGTAGCCAGTCACTATACGGATTCTTGTATGTATGAAATGGAATCCACGTAACGAAATACAGCCAAGAAATTTCCGTTCTCATGCACACGAGTCATTTACCATGATGGTTAACAAATAGAAAGGCTATTATATTAAGGAATATGTGGTAGGGTTAGCGGCAGAATTTCTGCGTAAGTAAGTAATAAGTAGTACTATTCGTAAGTAGTCTTACCCATTGTTACTTCACATGCAGTGACAAGTTGCTGACCAAATCTGTCTAGTTGGAAACAACGCTAGCAGCGAGGCCGCCTAAGCGGAAACACTGTTGGCTGTCCCTTCATAAGTAAATATCAGTATGTCCTTGTCAGTGTACTTCTGGGGTTTCCCTTTTCCGAAAGCATGGCCGCTTACCCTGCGACAAAGCTTATTAGCTACCTATAGACAGCAGCACTGAGGCTTCATTGTAACAAGATACGACCTACATCAAACAGAAAAATAAAGTAGAGTCCCGATTATCTTATCTAAACGGGACAGTAAAACGGTCGGATAATGAAAAATGTTGGATAATACGGAAGACTAATGAAAAAGACGAGGGTAAATATCAGCTGAATTTATAACATTATTAAATTGCGAGAAAAATACAATAAGGCACCAAATAAAAAAAACTCACAAATAAAAATAGCATTTGACACAAGACGAAAGAGTTTAGTTTTTAAGAGATTGCAAATAGATCGAACTTCATTCCGGCTGGAATAAAATAAAGTCTGGCTTAAGTGGTGTACGGGTGACATATTCGTAGACAAACTTCGAGTTTGGGCTAATGTTCCTCGGGCCGGTAGAAATTATAAAATTTCGTTCCGCGCAGAAGTCTAATTTATACATCTAACTCTAAATTGTTATAAAAGATAAATGAAGGGGCATGCGAAAACAGAGAGGGACAAATGCGGACAACACTCAAGAAGTTAACCGATAAACCGAAGAGACGTCTTTCACTGTATCCTCAGTCACTCAGAACATTTTAAACTAATTAACTTTATGTAAATTTAATTTTGACAGTACATGACTTTCATTCATAGTTTTAACCCATTCAAGATGACTAAAATAAATAAATCCGTGGCGTAACAGGCCTCTGAGAGCCAAAGCCGACTAGCTTTCATGACCGGATTACGCTACATGAATGGAAAGGATAATTTACCTTGTAATGGCTCAGAAACTTCTGTTCTACCGTTCAAGTAAAAATCCTAATGTAGCCCTTTCTCTGTCATACAAGATATGTCTCTTACACAAAGACAGGTTTCAGGCCACAGTCTCATTCCAGTATTTTTGAATAAATGAAACCACCCATTTGTGGTTTTTCAGCAACGCGTCTACGTTACAGTGAAAGCAGAGTAACAGAAGGATTCTATAATAAAAACCAACATATCGATAACATCATGCCAGGACGGCGTATTAATACGTAGGGTTTGAGGTTCTCGCAGCAGTTAGTACGAAGATGATTGTATTCTGGTTTACAACGCCGTGTAGTCTGGTAGAAGTTTACCAACGTTTCAAAGATCCCTCGCCCTGATGATGGAGGCAGCAAGAACTTCTGAACCGTTGGCCAATTTCTATCAGACTGCACGGCGCTACAACCCAGAAGACAGACATCTTAGCCTGTTGACATATTTGCATAATCGGAGTCACTTGGTCTGACAACACAAAATATTGGAAGGTTTGTCTTGCCAGAAGGGCCTAATGCTGATGCAGCTCTGCACAGAGATACAGACAGTTACATTTTGGTGTATGAACGCTAATAATGCATATTTGTCAAATAAAGTAAGCGTAATAATTAGTCTCCTGTAAATAAGAGGTTTTGTTGATACGCCCTTCTGTCACGATGCCATCGATATAAAAGGTTAAATCCCAAAGCTCGTTAGCCTGCGTGTAAATACGATACATTAACCTTGTAAGGTCGAGATTCGCTTAAATTTTATTTAATAATTCAGTCCATACCACAAAGAGAGAACAACACTTCACACTTAGAAGGATCACTATTGGAGGATTTAATCCCGGGTTACACTAGAAACATATGAATATGAAATGCAGATTTAATGATTGTTTAAGCAGGTGGAACGTATCGTGTCCACAAGGCTTTAATGGCCATAACTTGTTCCTTGGAAACGGAAACGGTTGTTTCAGAGCTGGAGGCTCGACTAGTCCACAGGGGCTCGAGCTGATATCAGAAGGGCATAAATCACGTGAACACTTATCGAACATGCCCTGACCTTGAGATCTTGTTGACATGAACCGACGATGCCGGTCTGTAAATCTTATTTATCGAGTTACTCTGCTGGCTCGCACCATAAAACACGCGTACATATAAATTACAGAAAGTCTGTAAATAAAACTAACATCCTTCAGTGAAAATTTCAAAAAACAAAATCGAACACTCATGAAACTTCTGGATTCGGTTACAACTCAGCTCTGTAAATCCATTTACCGTTCTGGTTAACAATGCACAAATTTTTACTTTGTGTAATTAACCGGCATAATATTTTATTCTGTTTCCAATCAGTAATGTTCAATGTTTTAAAATAAATACTGGAATTCATTATGAAGCCTTCCTTATATGCATGCTTCATCTATCGTCAACAAGTAACATATTTTTAGGCTCGCATCCAATGACTAATCACAGCTCCCAAAGTAATTTTATGACGACCCGAACGTCTCTCAGCCGTCAAAGTGCGTCACTGAATAAATCAATTACATATTTTGTAGAACTTCTTGACTAGCCTCTCACGAATGCTACACAAATTAACACTTTACAAGAATCCACGCCAGGAGCATAAGGCAATGACCATTCTGACGCTCTATTTCCCAACATCTAACGAATTACGTGTTCTTTTATACAACAACTTGGCAGCTTAACATTTATGCCTCCTTACGAAAATAGTCACGTAATGTAGTCTGTTGGAACTGATGACTGCGTCTTTTCAGAACATATTGCTTAATATTAACCAGATGTATCATATGAAGATATTCACTATCAGTCTGTCGTTCTAACCATGCCATCACTTCATTAATATTCTGTAGCACTTTGCTCAATTCTGGTATCAATGCTTCACAGGAATCATCACCATAGTTTTATGAGTCACTGGCTCCAAGTTCGTCAGTTGTTTTCCCATTTTTCACAGACACTGCGATATCCTCTTCACTAAGATGCTGTGCAACCAGAATTTCCTCATCTACCTCAATCCATTTTTTCACAAAGTCTAGTCTTCTTCCTTTGTAAACCGATGTCGTTTTCAATGGAATCTACAAACGAACGCGATTTTCTTTCTGGAATCCCATACTCGCGGGATAAACTAGCTTTAGATTCGCCAATTTTAACTCTTCCGATAATTTTTAAATTTTCCACGATTGTACAATTTTTTCTTTTGGTCGTCATCACCGTAACTGCTTTTTCTTAGTCTATTTAACGAATATTTTTACTGTAGCACTACTCACTTCCCAATAAACGGTTAGTAAACCTAAAATGTGGTGCAAGTAGTTTTTGGAACTTCCCTCTCCAACCATCAGTATTCGAGCAGGTAAAAGAATTAGCATCAGAGCAATGAAACTCTTCCTGTCTCAACCAAAAGTAGTGCTCACTAAATTTTGCTGTTTGAATAAAATAACATCAAGGTTAGAGAAACCAGAAACATACCTATTTATAGCTCACTATGGACTTTACCCACTGTACCCCCACACTACAGCAAGGAATGTTGCAATGCAGTCTTATAATTAACCAAAACATTTAATAGAAATTTGTACGACGTAAAAAATACGTAATCGTATTGGGGTAGAACTCGATCCAGCGTTTATGGCCGCTGACCTTGTAAGGAAAGCCCAGTATGCGGACCACTCAATGACGGAAGGAAGGAGTTTTCGTCAGTCAGTACAGTCTGTGTCAGTGCAGCAGTGTGGAAGCCTGATAATTGTTGTCTTGTGACTGTGCTATGTTAACAACATGCCACCTGTTCGTTGCAAGCTCCTTTCTGGTCACTGATTACGCCTCGTATCACAACACTCAGACAGACAAACCACCGAGGTCTTAATCAAAGAAGGACGCAATGAAAGCCTCGCTATTGGAAATAAACATCCCATTTTGTAACAACGTGTTGAAAGCTCAACTGTACGATTTAATCAAATTAAATAAGTCAAAGCACAAATATTATTTCATTGATCAGAGTTTGGCAGACATAGAACGTACTGTGCTGAGATTTCCGCCGTACCATCCCGATTTAAACCCCGTTGAACTTATTTGGGCGGGTGTAAAACAATTGGTTGCAAGCACGAACACAACATTTAAAATTAAGGTCGTCGAGCATCTGTGTCGCCAGAAATTGGACAAGAGGAATGAGATAATGAATGTCAGCATGTGGAGAAACTAGAAGAAATTTATTATGAGCAAGAAGGCATAATCGAAGACGCTATTGAACATATTATAATTGAAGATAATGGAGTGGACAGCACCAGCGGCAGTGATGAATCGAGTGATATGTCAGGAGTGAAAGAATTGGAAGAGTTGTGAAGAAGATAAAATTATCTAATATTCTCTGCAGTGTTAATTTTCTAGTAATGTGTAGTGTAGCGAAATCGACTTTCCTATGTTACATATCGTGGTGATATTTTATTTGGAGTGTGCTGTACGCGACCTGCTGCCATCCCTTCCAGCAAACTTCTGGTAAGTGACTCGCTCCGGGTTCCAATTCACAAAGTTCAGCGGCCAAAAACGCTGGAACCTAGTATACATGATCATAGCCGCGGTATAACGAGGCACGGTATATCGAGGTTCCACTGTACTAGTAAATCTGTTTTGTTCCGTTCCACAAAATGTGTGTTATCTTTTCACTCTGTATTCGAAATGAGAAGCGAACCTCCAAAACACAAGACAGAAGACATTATCTCGGAAGAAAGCTGGTTCCGGCAGTTCAAATTACAGACTGCCACGAAACAAAGAGAGATTGCATTGCCGGGGGACGGGAATAAATTAGAAGAAACTTGTTCTAGAATATCGCCAAATCCGCAGAAATTTAATAGATCAGTTTCGTGTAATTTCAGAGATCGAGTTCCGCATCCGCACACACACCAGCGGGTATTATGATCAGTCCATTAGCAACGGACGATGACACGTCAGCGGCGCTGGCAGTCGTCAAAGCAACCGTTGAACAGAAGGTGAGAAAAGAAGTAGCATAAGCGCACAGTACATTTATGTGTACTGGCTCTGATTCAAAATCGTGTTTGCTTGACAGCTTCTAGCGTAAAAACGATTGTCTTCTGGGTTGTAGCACCGTGTAGTCTGGTAGAACTTTACCAACGTTTCAGGGGTCATTACTGCCTCCATCATCACACCCATGACCATACACCGCTACAACCCAGAAGAGAGGCATCTTCATACTCACCTACAACTTATAATCCAGATTAATTATGTCAATTTTTCTATAACACTAAACTCTTAGGAGCTGAAACAAACGTATTCGTCTGTTGGTAACACCACTGTACCGATATCGCTGAACATCTAATTTACTTGATATGTCTTGGAGAAGATCCTTATTATTTTCATATTCGCTTTTGAGGATGAGAACCTTCTGGTATATTGCGTCGTATGGTCTCGTAGAAGTTAGCCGACGTTTCAGAGAAGCCTACTGCCTCCGCCCTGATGATACGGGCAGTACTCACCTCTGAAATGTCTGTCAGAGAACCTAAAATCTCACTCCACTCACGCCAGTTTTAAATGCTGACGTAACATTCTTGAAGTTTCGATTCGACATTGAAAGAACTTGTTGAAGTTGCCCACTAGTAGCGTTCGTCTGCATTGTTCATTTTAGGCGGAACTGCTGTCTCTGGCTGGAGACGCCCTTTGCCTCACCGTCACGGCGCTGCGACTCAGTGACCCGACGCCTCGCGTTCCACTGCAAAAGGAGGCAGGCAGTAACCCGCCCACCATCTCGTTGGACCAAGTATCATGGCACGACCACTGCTCGGACTGCTGGGTCGTCATCTACGACCGGGTCTACGAAATTACAGACTTCCTCCTAGAGGTCAGTGTCGTTGATGAGTTACCTAATTCTAACCAAAACCTGTCAACATAGCCGAAAACCCGACCGATATCCGAACCGATCACCTTTCTGATACAAGGGAGATGTCAGGTTCCCAAGGCGGTGAGTATGAAGATTACTGTTCTCTAGATTTTTGCGCTGTGTAAACTGACAGAAGTTTACCAACGTTTCAGAGGTACACACTGCCCCAATCACCACTAACTGCCCTGATGATGGAGGCAGCAAGCACCTCAGAAACGCGGTGAACTTCTACCAGACCACATGGTGCAACAACCCAGGAGACAGTAATCGTTCTGATACAAGTTTACCACCATCCTGCCTGGTAAGCAGATACTGCCCTCACATTAAACTGCAGGACTGGTAAATATCGTAAAGAATGCATGATGCCAGATGGTTTCCTGGCCTGGATTTCATCCTAGGACCTTCCGAATCACAAGCAAGGGTTCTAACCACTACGCCGCGAATAGTAATAATTCTTCGACACACTCAACGGTATTGCCGAACAGTACCGGTTGATTACAGCGCGATGATATTTGTCATCTTCTGCCCACAGCACCCAGGAGGCGAGGAGATTTTGTTGGAGTATGCAGGGCGCGACGCCACCCTTGCTTTCCGCGGTATTGGCCACGGGGTGGCACAGTTGCAGGCCCTGGAGCGTTGCTTTCTGGGCGTATTACCCGAGTCAGAACGCATCTACAGCTGCCCGGGCGGGAAGCTATCGGGCTTCAGGCTCTCCTAGCACCAGTGGGACACATACGCCATTGTGGGCCTACAACCGTGTGGTATAGACTGCACTGCCACGTAAACCGCAAAAACACTTGAACTCCGGAAGCGAAAGAAACAGTGGTGGCAATTGCTTCTTGGCGATATTTATCCTTCAAATCATGATAAAATGTATTTTAACTGGCTCCTGTCTATACGGAAACACGCCACATATGCGTCACAGATATCACGTGGTTTTTATTTAGGAATATAATCACTGTTATCCCGTGAATAAAATAAAGCCCATTCCGAGGACAGATTGAAAATATGGGTTCATTAACGTCAAAACAGGTGGTATACGTCTATGTAAATTGTGATTTTTTGCCATTTATTCCACGTAATTTCATTTTTATACTCAACAAACAAAGTCATTGATTCATATAAAAAATCGTCATATTATCAGTTGGCTTCATAGATTGAGCGAACTGAAAATTAATAATATTTTGCAGCTACTGTAAATTTCCATGATGATCAAAATATTTTCCAGTTTGTACAAACTTAATAGAACACAGTGATAACGAAGCTTCGAATTTTTAAGACTAATTAATTCAAATAGAAGCCATTGACGCCCAGCGTGGATGGGATAAGAGACACAAGGAAATAATAGGAAGATTTAGTGTTGCGAAATACTGGCTCATAAAAGATAATTTTATTTTCGCTCAGACGTATTTTAATTGTTTACTAGCACCGCATTACTCAATGAAATTACATAGCGCCGATGATATTTGTGATGCTGAGTGAAATAGTGAAGATATGTGTAAATATTCAGCAGCAATATCTTGTTCGTTAAGTGTAATCGGGCCTTGAAAATGTCGCAATAAACTGGCCGAATGATATAAAAACACACGATAAGAGAAAATGGTGAAGCGGTACATATTTATTAAATAAATTATCAAATGTAAAGTTCATTTTAAAGATCTGATCACAGTATTATAAATTATGTTCTAATTTAATATTGGCTGATTATATATAATTAATAGTTTTAAGCACATCAGATAATATCGATGTTAATGGTAAATAGTGTACGTCACAAATATTGTAAAAGTACAGAATATTCCATTCGAAATGCAACCACAAGTACAGCAGCGTATCTAAGCTTTAGTGATATGAATGTAAAAAGGAAAACGGGTTGCTTTTAAGTTTTACTTGTAAGGAAGAACTCGCAAAACGAGTCTAGAAAGCTGATAACGTCCACACAAATTCGAAGACAAGCATCCACCCTTTTGAATGCATTTCTTGCGACTTAGCTAAATGTTTCTTGGTCAGTTTGGGCAACGGTATGTTCAGTATTCTTTTTCATTTCCTCAGTCATACCTGGTTATTCGAGAAAATTCTGTTTGAGAAATCCCCACAACAAGGAGTCTGGCGGGATACGGTCCGGAGATCGCGGTGGTCAAAGATCACGGCTAACAGTGCGCTCACCAAATAATTCTTGCAGTACAACAGTTTTGTTCTTAGTGTGGGCAGTCGCTGTCATGTTGAAATTAACAATCACTTTAATTTTCTTCCAACAGAGAAATGAATTGAGTCAGAAGAATTTATACCATTCTGCTTTGTCTCCTCATAAAACAACAGTCCCATAATTCTCCTTCGAAACACTGCGTACCACGTGCCAGTCTTCGACGAATGCAGAAGAAATTATTCACGGCAGTAAGTGGTTTTGATTTCAAGTAATGTTCGAGAATGAACACACGTTCTGCTTCTAAATATACCATCATCGCACTTGCACAGTTCTTGAGCAACTGGCGTGAGCAGTGGCCTAGCAATATGGATGACCTTGACTCCAGTGTCACGGGTGAGGATGGGAGAGTCTATTACGGGGGGGGGGGGGACTTTTGTTTACATCGTAGTACGTGATTGTTGTTGGGTTGCGTTTCAAATGGAACATTCTGTACTTCTCGTGTGCGATTCAGAATAAACTCAAACTCGCGGAACCGCAAGTACTTTGTTGCATCCATATAAGTTACGTACTTAATATTTAACAATTCAGAATTTGTAAAATATACAACAGTATTGTATATGTGTTAAACCCTGTGTCATTTTATTTAATGCCTACGTGTATTTATAGATCGAATTTATAAGCTGTTTAACCCGTAGTATATCTCAAAAATATACATGGTCTGTATGTCAATACATAAAAGTTGTATTATTCATGACAAAGTATTCACCTTGTTCACCAGTCGATTTGATTTATTCTTATTTCCTCCAGGAGAATGGCAGAAATTGCCTGGAATAGCCAAATACCACTTTCCCTCATATTTACCCCCTTTCATGAATCGCATTCAATGAACCATACCTAATCCGGGGCAACATAACCTCAGCAGTTAAGTCAAAACAAATTAACAGACAACTTTCACTTTTTTCCCCGTTCTGTGCTGGGTTTCCATCTTTACTCAACATGGTATAATTCTTAAGTTTGGTATGAAACTTTTTTTCAATTTCAACTAAAAACATCACTCAGAACCTTTTGAAATTAATGGTAGGTGGGGTAGGATTTGGAAGGAGACAGCATTTACTCATTTCAAGGAATTATTCCAGCATTCTAAAGAGACTGAGGAGAATCACGAAACTCCTAAAACAGAGATACCAATCTGGTACATTCCTAAGTACAACTTTTGAACGTTATCACTATACCAAGTTCATAAGTTGGCGTCCATTCCGCTAAAATTATGACAGCCTCCCAACAATTCAACCAACAAGCACACAGACTCATGACAGAATTTAAAATTCGTCTGCCGAGGGTGGTTTGCACCACTTCGTGTTTGGAAGGTGCCGGAAACGTATCTCAAACATCGGCTAGTTTGCTGCCTGTTTGATAGCTCTTACCGTCCGCTGGGAGTGGGGTGTGTCTGAACAGCTACGCTGTGCTCCTCACCTGCAACTACATTCAGGGCACTACTGGAGTACAATGCATTTGGAACAGTAACATAGACTACAGCGGGGCCTCTTCCTACCGCATCTTCCACAGCTCATTATTAGAAACATTTTTTTCTGTGGCTCTACAACGCAGTGTGGGTCTTGGAAACCTCTTTTGGAGGTCTCTTAAATCTATTAGACATTTGGTAGGACATCAACCCGTCGCAAGGCCTCTACCTGTACACAGGACAGCACAATACAGAAAGACGCCTCAAGTGGGATTCGAACCCAGTGTCCCAGTGTCGAAGCACACTAGACCCACGCTTGGGTGAAAAATTGGTGTATGCCTTTTGATCCCAACGAAATTCGTGAACTAAAGTATTGTAAACCTACTCATAACCATTTGTAGTTTTCCTGGTGTACTTATTTGTGTTTTATTTAACGATGATATGAATATCTCACACTAAATAACACAGAATTTGGGGGGGAATTAGTGAACAGTTGATTTAAAACGGTGTGGAACGAAGTTTTCGTTACATAAACTAAATACAATCCCAAAACTGTCTCGGATGGACTGAGGAAAATCTAGAAAATCTCAGCAAGGATAGCCGGTCTCTCGACTGAGATCTGAGCTTTTGCCAACAGAAATATTTTTCTCGCAATATTGAATAGTACAGAAAAATGACCTCAATGACCCAAAATAAAGATTATTATTGTAAAAAGCTGTTCTGTCAGGAAGGCGTGCGACCATTCGTTTTAAATTCTGTTCAAACCATTATCTCCCTACATTTTCAATCGCGGGTTAACACACCAGGAAGGAAATTTCCATGTTTCATGGGACTTGGGAAATTGAGAAGGGGTGGGGACGGAGAATCTCATCCTATCTCTGGCTCTACAACCCAGTGTGGGTCTTGGTCGCCGCCTCTTTTTTTAAGGTTACTTGATCTATTTAGACATTTGGTACGACTCCTTAGATGAGTGATCAGCCCGTCGCAAGGGGGGGGGGGGAAATCACCTGAAAATGACTTCCTATAGGTTCAACAAACTGGATGAATACAAAGCAAAATGTAGCGTGTTTAAAAATATGAATTAACATTAAATAAAGAAACATTTATGCCAACAATATGTATCTGCAGGAAGGGTTAAAAAGTTAGTATGACGTAAAATCTCCTTCCCTTCAAGCTAATATCAATAAAGCAGCTCGTAATATAAAATGGCACAAATCGGCTATAATTAGTAAATATTAAGTTAACTGTTCTCAGTTGCCCTATGTTGGCATGCATTGTAACTGCAGTGGACGCAAAATGCGAGCTTGGGCTACGTCACTGAACAGAGGAGGGAAAGGTGGAAAGGATAAAGAGGGGCAAGCGTCTGTCTGCGCAAGTACAGTTTTGCTGGAAACATTTTCCCCTTTTAATTCCGGCACAATCAGTGGCACTTTGACACACTGACTTTTACACTACACTGTATTTTTAACAAAAGGATACAAAACACAATTATGTCGCGTTCTTCCCCTCCCGCCCACTTGTGCATTTGTAACGGTGAACAAAGCTCGGATTTATTTTGCGATCACTGTACTAAACAAGCGAATACATCAAGGCCCCAACACAATCAACATATTAGAGAATCCGCGACATTGGATGACTTCGAATAATGTATTGCTCTGTTGCAAAGATTCACACGATCACCACGGACATGTAGAATTCCAAGCCATAAACCACTGCATCTACATACGTCATACATTGTAGTTCTCCATTCATATTTTGCCTTTATTAAAGCGAGCATAAACACTAGACTGTCGGGAAAAAACAGAGCCAGAAACCAAGACCTTAACGACCTTGGGACAAGGGTCGGGTTGGTTGCGGCCAACCTATCGTACAGATGAGACAAGATAATATTTCGTTGGCCGTGCCCTTACGTAATGCAAAAAGGGAAACCCTCGTCGCACCGAACACTGCCATCTGTCGTCACAAACTACATCTAATCACAGCTGTTTCGTACACCTGTCCTTAACCTCTTCAACAAAATTCACACAAATAGAAACCGATGGACGGGCTGGAGCTGGTAAACTATTCATTTTATCCGATCGGTTCTGTTGTGTTCCAGTGCAAAGAGTACCGGTGATCCACAAGAGTAAGACCTTTAACCGGGCTACCACAGTTGACATGAACGGTCCATCCGTTTCATCCTACTTATTAATTAAGTCAGCAACGTAACATGATGCTCATTATGCAATTTTCCCTATCCTCCCGAAAATAAATATTTTCGGATCTAAATTCTCTCCTCAAAATTTCTCAGACGACCTTTAGTCTATGTTCTTCCTTAGAGTGACAGATGAAATTTTGTTCCCACACAGAATATATAAATTTTGATATGTATTTTTATCTTTAAGATTTTAGATAAATAGGCAAATAAAATATTCTTAATTTAATATTCGTAGCAATAGCAAAATGCCCCAACTTTTATATATTCTTTTTATTCTTCAAAATGGGACCTTGTGCAACACAACACAGACACAAAAAAGTGTGAAACAAGATACCCCTTTCACCAGATATTTCCCGCTGTGGTGTGCAATGAACACTAGCCAGGCAACCTTCAGACCGAAAAGAACTAGTCACCACCACAGACACCGATTAAATTTATACTGTGACAAAGATTTCGCGAACCGCATAGTAAATCGATCAGTTGTCTATTTTTACAAACAGGCCTGCTCTGCGCTGTCAAAAGTAATAGTGACAAAACTGTTTCGGACAACATAAAAATGGATGTTTAATAAATAAAATTTTAAAGACTGGATTTATCTGACTGAAGATAGCGACCACTGGTGGGCTATTGAGAACACGGAAATGACATTTTTGTGTTCAATAAAAGCCGGAAGATTTGACTAGCTGAGTAACTGCTAGCTCCTCAATAAGGACTGCTTGGAGTTCTTGAGTAATTCACGTCTCTGTGCCATACAACTCTCAACAGTCTCTTATCAGCAATAAATCTGTTGTTCTGTATATTGAAATACCTGTAGCGGAGATTGACCTAAAATGACATACTATAGATATAAATAGGTTTAAAGTATTAGCATTAACCTCTGAAACCATAGTTGTACGCTTTTTTTAAGAAATATCAAGTTATCATTTAAGCCCAAGGCCTTTGGTAAAATGGTAATTTTCACTCTTCTCTTGAAGTATGATTACCAATAAAGATTACAAAACGTGTAATTTATAACAATAAACACCATATTAAACACAGAGTATCATCAATCACAGAGTAGCTAAATATAAAACAAAGCAATGTAACACAGTAACAGTAACATATTACAAAAATAAATGAAAAACACACACACACACAATCAAGTTTACAGCATAGCAAAAGTTAACATTTTCATAATACAATTCGAAAGCCATAAATCAAGCATTAGTAAGAAACGATATCGAATGTCACAAGAAATTACTCTGTGCCATTTAGGTCTGTGTACAAAACTGGCATACTTACCTGGTGTATCATTTAACCCACAGTTGGCTGCACTTGTTTTCCACAACATATCATGAAAAGCACAACACTGATGGGCACAATTATTAGTAATTACGGTTTACTTCCCAAGTATTCAACTGATATCTGTTTCAATAATCTGATAAAAAATCGCAGACTGGTAATTCTGATAAAACTGTGACTTTAAAAACGTAAGAGAAACATCATAAAACATACTTCTACGCACAAAGGTTCAAAACCGCGCTCTAGAAATACGCCATCTTTCACTGGAGTTGAGTACCAACATAACCAACCAAATTATGCTAAATTTAAAAACTGACAGTCATTTTACCCATGTTCATTTTACGCCACTCTCCCTCAATGCTGAATTAGGCTCGAGAACAGCAGATTTATAACTGCAATACAAGGATATCTGAACAAATCAGATGCACAATAGTAATAAATATACTAGCACCAGGTATTGGTTGGGAAGCCTGCGGGGAAAAGACCACTGGGTAGACCTAGACGTAGATGGGAGGATAATGTCAGGCGGGATCTATGGGAGATAGGAGTTGAAGGAGACTGGATTTTGTTGGCCCAGGACAGGGGACAGATGGAGGGCTTTGGTTAATTCGGTGATGAACCTTCTGGTTCGGTAAGCCATCTAGTTAGTTAGTTAGTTAGCATACCATGACCTACCAGTACTGTTGGGAATAAACCTTTTGTGTGCTGAAATTGCAAAAAATGTGTTACACATTTAGATCAATGGAAAGTCCAAATGTGCCTCTGATTTTGTACCAAACAAATTAATTTAAACAAAAAATGAGCTGCACTATGTGCACTGAATTACATGTGAAGCAACTAGCATGCTACATATGTTAATCAAATTTGAAGGGTTAATGAATAAAATTATTTAATTACACAACACATCATCATGTTTGGTGTAATTTTGGGTCTAAAATGGAAATAAAATGGTTTTTCCAGCACACTATACAAATATTTTCCCCTCAGCACATTACTACTTTCACAAAATAATATTCTGTAATCTCAGAAGAAATTCAATGAAACCTCCTGCTATAAGCATTCTTCTTCTTTATTACGCCGTCTCCTTTACAGGAGGTTGGCGACATATTATGAACAGGATCCTTCCATCCTTTTCTCGGACTGGGTCCTGTTCATATGTTTTTTAGGCAGGTGATACAGAAGTGGTTTGCCATGCTAAAGCAATAAATTTAAAGTAATGCCAAATTTTCTCAGACATGTTTTAGAAATGATAATGGTCTCAAATTATTTCTCTGTACTACAAGACACAATTCATGCAAATGTCAAGTACCATATTTTTAACCATTTTATAGTCACAATGCAGAACTCTGCACCTGATAAATATGTTTATGTTATGGCTCAACTGGATGTTCAGACAAATTGTAAAAATTACTGCACCTACATTATTATTCACATACTGAAGAGATGCTTCCAGCACTCAGTACATCTGGCATACTGCTCTGTTTTAAATACAAAGTCTTAGGCTATAAATGGCACTCATATTTCAAAGAAACATTATGGTGTGCATCCTTAACTGTTACATTCTTTTCATTTATTTAAATATATTTTTGCTACAGAGGTAAGGACAATTTTAGTTTCAAATTATTTCCCATGACCTATAAAACCATGTCAAGAAACAGATATGATATTAACAGGAAAGGTTAAGGAAACAGTAAATTGTTTTATATCCTGTAAAAATTTGATCTACAAGTGTATGCTGTTTAAGAGACAAACCTTAAAATGAAAGCATTAACAAAGTATAATTTTTATGCTGTTATTCATAGTAAAGATACTATAATACCAATGTCTAACCTAAATATTGCAGTCCAATTTATAAACAGTATAGAAAATGTATAAAAATTATATGGCTCATTATAATAAATATTACATATTCTTTTATGATTTACTACAAAAACTGAAGTTTCTTTTGAGCTTGATGTTAGAAGCCCACAATAATTACATGACATAGAGAAATTAGCTGGTATGATAAAGTATACCATGATTACACCATGAATGAAAAACAAATGCTTTGAAGGTGATGTGCAAAAAATGCTTTAGGGCTTCGGTAGTAAATTTATATGTTCCTGTTTTTAGTATCATGAGGTGTACTCAATGTACATAAATAAGTTTCAGTTTAGGTTAAAAAGGAAACACAACTAAAATTCCCTCTGTGCTTAATTAAACACCACAGCATGAAGGCTTGACACCATATCGATTGTCAAAACTGCAATTTTCTGTTGTGTGAGTGTGAGTTTAGATTGTGTGTATTCATGTTTTTGGGGATTACCATGCAAGCTGAACTTACAAATACTTCACAGCCCACTGTTGTACAAATGCGGCATTGCTACAATTACATATTTTAATTTTATAAAAGAATGTTTGTTTTTGTTTGTTTTCTTAAAAAGAAAGAATTTGGGGGGGGATAATCTGTTTCTTACGAGGATACTTTTTATTTCAAAATCTTAAAGGCAGAGGTCTACAAGATATGTAACAATTTTTTGTAAGGATGCAATTTTTTATTTAAATGTCCAAAATTAAATCTGTCTAGTGAGGCCTAAATGCCTATTTGAATTGCATGTGGTAGAATTAATGATTAAAGAATCTTATAAATATGAGATCAAATTAAATCATAATTGTTTACATACCTCAAAATTCCTGTTACATTTTTGCACACATAACAGCAGAGATGAACTGAACTTCTCAACTATTGTATGACTCTGGCTTTCATGTGTGGCCAACTGCCGCCCCAACAACTCACAAGGGCATGCATCTGTAGGAAAGCCACCTATATATACAGATACCTGCAGGCAGCATCACACCACCCACCCACCAATTCACAAGAGGTCCATCATCATCATCACCCTGACAAACAGAACAGACACCACCTGTGACAAGGCCAGCTGGGCCCCAGAACTACAACATATTAGGTCTGTTCTCTAAGCCAATGACCACTCCATATAGGACGTCAACAGAATATTCAAACCCAGACTAGCCAGAAGTACCAGAAAAAAGCATACACCCAAGGGATCAATGATCACATCTCCAGGCTACTGCAATAACACAATATTCACATAATACAAAAACCTATCAATCAAATGGCTTCCAAATTAAATTCTACTAAAGATATGCAAATCCTCACTACAAATTACATGTTTAAAAGATCCCATGTTCCTGTGGCAATGTAAGAAGGCTGTAGTGTCACCACTCCTCTTACTACAATTCTGTACCTTGCAAGACAAAATAATCTCTTCAACATGTATGTCACATACAAGGTATTTCAACAGAAATAATATATAAATCATTTTAGATGGCAATTATAGAGCTAACTAATTGGTCTTAAACCATCGTGTATGCCGGCACAACCGTCGGTATGTAAGCATTATCCAGAAAAATAAGAGAGCTCCTCCAAACATGTACAACCAGATTACTGTGGACTCCCGTGGCATTGCACACTTGGAAACAGCATAGTTGTTTGGAGTGAACACTGCCTGTAAAAATGAACACTCAAATATAAATTCCACAGCCATTTTAAGTAAGTTCAAAAAATGGGCTTTTCTGTTGACACTGATAAACCTAAAGGATTCATACCAGAATTTTTTTATCAACCGAATAATGCTAACTGCTATGAAAATAATTATTGCTCAAGTCAATATGGGAATTTAATCTGAAAGAATTTAACTGCAAATGTCCAACCTCAGGAAACCTACGTGTGGCACTGCTGCAAACAGATGTGGGTGACTAACATGGACAAAAGAAAAATATGGCAAGAGTTCTGTTAGTCTGAAAATCATATACTAATACAACAAGCATGTGTTGTAAAACTTATGTGGGCAATATAATAATACAGCATACAAGAGGACGATATAATATACACTGCTACTCATCTGCAATTCACAATGACAGGAAACTAAATATCTCTAACTGTACGGTCAGTCATTTTCAGTTATGGTTCTGACCAAGAAACTTTATCCTAAAGAAACTGAAATATTTCTGGAAAGTGACAGTAATGCTTTTCAGAGGATGAAGGACAGGAAATGTTAGCAGATAAAGCAGAACAGCTGTTACCAGCTCAGCAACAAGAAGAAAAAGAACAGGATGAACAGCAACAACAACAACAGTAACAGCAACACCAATCAGAATCAACCTCATAGCGAAATCTGTAATTTCAGGCTGCGAATAACAGCACTCAATTCCTTGTGGAAAGAAAATCAATGCTACACCACACAAACAACACCTGTAGTCCACTGGATATTTTCATATTATTATTTGTAGGAGTTATCAAACAGCTGATGGTGTAGACAAACAGGTACCATCACCAGTACTTCAACAAACTCAACAAATGGCCTTCTCCACTCCCTGATGTCAGTGAATAAAATGATTCTCTCTCTGGCATCAATTGTACAAAACAGGATAATGCATATACAATAGACTGACAGACTACCAAGCAATAATGGCATATCACTTCTAAACATGTGACAGTAAAATAAATTGCCTCTTCAAAGACTTATTTTCAAACATTATATTCCTGAAAAGAAACATGTAAATATTAGTACAGACCCTAAACACCAAATTTCATCAGTCTGTCAAATAGTATCAGAGATAAAACATGATGACAAAATAGTCTTTCTATTACAGAATCATCATATGTACTTTGTACAAAGAATGCTTTGAAAACAGACATACTTGAAACAATGAAAACTGTGTATTCTCTTTATCCTGCACCCTGTAAAAATGAAGGGACATCTTACAATTAGAGTCAGTAGGAATTGGGGTTTTCATGGCAGTTACTCTGAAGATGGCTGTCTTCTGGGTTGTTGCGCAATGTAGTATGGTAGAAGTTTATCGACGTTTCAGACGTCCTTGCTTCTCCATCATCAGAGCAATGAGTAACTCATTGCCCTGTTAATCATTTAAATAGTCTGAAGCAATACTTACTAGCATGAAACTAGGATTGTCCTTATTTCTCCAACTGAATGATGGGAGAGTCCACTCATGAATGTCTTCTCTGTGTGTACGATGACAGCCATGATGTGTGTGACCAGTCACAATAAGACGAGGCTTCAAGATATCCAACAGCTGCAAACCACATCATTGTCACAGTACAATAGAACAAAAGTATGTATAACACAACTTGGCTGACTGATTCATTCTCAGTTATTTAACAGTACTGTTTTAGACACAGAGATTATACAGCATCAAACTGCATAATCTCTGCAGCTGTTACAGTATTGTCACAAGAGGTGACTAGGTAAGGATATGGAAGGAGACAATAATGGTATACCTGAAGGTGTTTATCAGTGTGCTGGTAAGTCTGAAGAAAACAATGAAAACATCTCAATCAGGATAACCAGTATCCCATTCAAAAATTCATACCAGGTACCTCCTGAACACAAATATAGTGACGTATTTTATTCATAGACAGGAACAAACCTGTTCTGAAGATTCTTTCGAGACGCACTCCCACCGCTCACGAAATTTCTGCGTCTTCTCATCCTTGGGTGCTTGGTCAGGTTCGCTGCATTCAGCATCTGACTCCCGGTACATTGGGAAATGCTATAAGGAAAGTTAAAAATATTAGAAACACTACCCTCTACAGTGTTGCTTCCATATGCAAAGCAGTTACCTCATTTGCACCTAAGAAGAATTAAGTGACAATTACAATTTGTACTCCTCCCCCAACTGTCAGGGTGACCAAGTAAAGAAGAATGAGATGTGTGGGGCATGTGGCATGAATTGATGGGGCAAGAGGTGTGCACCGGTTATTGGTCAGGAAGCCTGAGGGAAAGAGACCACTGGGGAGACCTAGACATAGATGGGAGGATGATATCAGGTGGAATCTATGGGAGATAGGAGTTGAAGGCAACTGGATTTTGCTGGACCAGGACAGGGACTGGTGGAGGGCTTTGGTTAGTTCCGTGATGAACCTTCGGGTTCCCTAAGCCATCTAGTTTGTTAGTTAGTTAGCTGTGTGGTCAACTCAAGGTACTATATGTGGAGCAACATTTTAAACCAGAGTTAAAATAAAATAACAAGGGAGGTGGTTAAATTCTAGGGATAGTACCACTTTTCTTTCCTTAATAGTGTAAATTATTAAAGTCTGTTTTCACTGGAAACTTTGTAACACATTTTATTGGTGTCTGATGGTACAGTGACAACTAAACACATATACATACAAAATTCAAACATTAAACTCAGTTTTAAAAGACAATAATACAGACCTGTAGTAAAATGGGGCGACTGTACTGGGTGAGATCCATGCCTCGATCGCATCTGCCCACTCCATTCGTACACTTCAACCTTCCTGCAAAATTAATTACAGTATTATAGAACAGATGTCATTCTGTTGAAAGTTGAACTCCAAAGTACACAAATTTTCAGCACAAATCCTAAGAAAAACACAATTTATAGTTTCAAGAATAAAATGCACAGACAGTCTCCACTTTATGCACTTCTTGAAAGAATGCATACAAACATAGATATTACATGTCAATAAGAATTAGGACTGTGGTCTTCTAGGCTGCAATGCTCCATATTCTTATACCAACTTTTTAAAGGCACCTATACATCTTTAACAGAGAAGACAAATTCCTCCAAAATTCATGTGTCCTGTGCTAACCTCATAGCCTGCAATTATTTCACTTTTATTAGCTACCAACAACTATTATTCACATTTGTCATTTATTCTGACATAAGCATTTCAGTCTTACTGCATCAATTTTAGTGAAACACTGGTGACAAATAAAAATAAAGGCTGCTGAAGACAGTACAAGCAAAAGTCCTCCAAAATCTGGTAACCACAACATCTTAACCCAGAAGATCACAATTTCACAGTTCTTGACTCATCACATCTGAATGTGATTGACATGAATGAGGGCAGCTGGGTTTTGGATGCTTCTGCACATCTACTGTCATTTGCCTTCATGAGCCAATTAGATTCAAACAGCTAGTGCACAAAGTATTCAATGACTTCAAGCATAAAGCAGATACCATTCGTGTGTCTTTGATTGCGTCAGTCACTATAATCCAGTAACATTTAATAGAATACTCTAAAAACTAAAATAAACAACTAGCACAATTATTATGATTCTTGTTGCAAGATTTGAGGCCCTTATCCTTGGAAATAGACACCACTGGAATATAGGCCGAACAGACCCCAGAGCTGTTCTGGGTATGATGAGAGAAGTTCCAAAGCCCCTACACAGAATCTAATTCTGATCACACAATCAACAGCAGCTGTCATTTTTACTGCTAGAAGTACATCTCATACTTTTCTATAATGGAAGGCCACTAACTAACTAACTAACTAGATGGCTTAGCGAACCCAAAGGTTCATCACCGAATTAACCAAAGCCCTCCACCGGACCCTGTCCTGGGCCAACAAAATCCAGTTTCCTTCAACTCCTATCTCCCATAGATCCCGCCCGAGATTATCCTCCCATCTACATCTAGGTCTCCCCAGCGGTCTCTTCCCTTCAGGTTTCCCAACCAGTACCCAGTGCACACCTCTTGTCCCATCAATGTGTGCTACATGCCCAGCCCATCTCATTCTTCTCGACTTAATCACCTTGACAATACTGGGGGAGGAGTACAGATTTTTAAGCTCATCATTATGCAGTTTTCTCCACGCCCCATCGTCTTCCCTCTTAGGTCCAAATATCCTCCTCAACACCCTGTTCTCAAACACCTGCAATCTGTGTTTCTCCCTCTGAGTGAGAGACCATGTTTCACACCCATACAAAACAACAGGCAAGATTATTGTTTTGTACACTTTAATTTTCAGGTTCTTAGAAATCAGACAGGAAGACAAAATATTTTGGACGGAGAAGTAGCAAGCATTTCCAGAATTTAATCTCCTCCTAACTTCCTCATGAGTGTCATTTTGATTTGTTATTGTTGTTCCCAGATATTTGAACTTTGTAACCCTTTCAAAGGACTTATTAGCTACCCTAAGATAATTTTGCCCACCTGTCTTCTGATGACGAGATACTAACATGTACTTCGTTTTTTCTGAATTTACTTCTAGCCCCACCTGTCTACTAGCCTCTAGTAAAACTTCTGCGTTCCTCTTTATTGTATTCATATCGTCCCCCAATAAATTAACATCATCAGCATATGCCAATAGCTAATGTGTCCCATTCAATTGCAAACCCTCCTGCCTATCTTGGACTTTCTGATAGCATATTCTAGCGCAAAGTTAAAGAGCAAGGGAGACAAAGCATCTCCTTGTTTTAGACCGTTCTTGATGAAGAATGTCTCAGATACATATTTACCTACTCGAATTTTGCTACAGGTTTCATTTAAGCACATTTTTATTAGACTCACTAGCTTCTTTGGTATACAAAATTCAAAAATAATATTATATAACACTTCTCTCTTCACAGAGTCATAGGCCACTCACTTGAAATTTTCTGCAGCTGTAACTCCGCTGGACGGCACAAGAAACAGCCATCCCCTTCCATTGCCATGCTGTTTACCAATACAAAGTGGTTGCCCTTGACCGAGACCAGCCGTACAGACTGGGCATCAAAAGCTGATGAGAAGCGTTCATGCAGGTAAGGGCTAATCCTAAATAAAGATGTACACAACATTTAAATACAAGTGGCCATGGTGTCCACTACAAATTATGTACATGAGTGGATCAAATCCTTAGGCCAGTTGTCGTAAATAAATGTTGCTTATTGTTACTTAATTTATCTAATGAATGCGCCAAAAGGTGAGTCATGAAAGTAACAACATGAGAAGTTGGTCAAATTAAGGGCATAGTGGTATGGACATGCATTACACACAAATTACAATAGGATTCCTCAGACAACAGAAGAATAAAGGCACCGAACAAATAACCACTGGAAAAACAAATGAGGTGGAAAGACCAAGTTAAGTCAGCAAAAATGTACAACTATGGAAAGAGTGTGTATGGATAGAAGACAAGTACTTCCATAAGGAGAAAGAAGAAAGATGGAGGCAATGACAAAAAGACAACCTACTAACTAAACTAACTCTGTGGAGCAGTCTTTAAGAAACTGATAGTCACTCAGGCAGTTAATTAATTCTCTAGATTTTATGGAATGAATTCATTCCAAACCCTCTCATCATATCTCCTTAATATCAATTTTAATATTATCCTTCCATCTTTGCCTCTGTCTCCTAAGTGGTCTCTTCCATTCAGGCTTTCCAACCTAAATTTTGTATGCATTTCTCATCCCACAAAATTTTCTGTATGTCATACCCATCTCATCTTCTCTGATTTGATCATTCTTTCAATATCTGATACAGCACAAATTATGAAGAAATTTTCTCCATCCTTTTGTCATTCATCCTTCTTAGATCCAAATATTCTCCTCAGTATCTTGTCCTTCCTTAATGTGAGAGACCATGTTTATACCAACACAAAACAACACCTAAGATTACAGTTTTGAATATTCTGATCTTTAAATTTTTTACAGCAACCAGGTAGACAAAAGATTCTTAGCCCCATGATAGCAAACATTCCTCATATTTAATCTGCTCTTAATTCCTTCATGAATGCTATTTTTAATCATTACCATCACACCCTGGCATCATAGACAGATGGAAAGATTACTTTAGTAAGTTACTCCAGGTATCGACTCAATTCCAGTAGAACTAATCCATGCAGGTGTTAGAACACTGCACTCATAGACAGATAAGCTAATAATCTTGATTTAAAACCAGGAAGCTTTACCACAACTTGTCCCTATCCATAAAACAGGTGACAAAACTGAGTGAAGCAACTTCTGAGGTATCTCTCTTTTGTCGTCATACAAAATTTTATCCAATAATCTGCTGGTACAGTTAACTCCATTTATGATGAAACTATCTGGGACAATCAATGTGGATTACACCATAAGAGGTCTACTATTGATCAGATCTTTTGCATTCGACAAATATTAGAGAAAAAATGGGAGTATACACCAACTATCTGTGGACTTTAGGATGGCATATGACTCATAAGAGAGGTACTATATAGCATAGTGTAATTGCGTCATATTGTGAATATTATAACAATTATTTATTTTAATCCGTCTGATCACAATATAATTTTTATTTAAAATTTCTTATAATTAAGATAATAAAATATCATTCATGTTCCATATCGATTGATCGATTTACATTTCGGAATATTTACACATGTTTCGGTTTTTATAAAACCATCATCAGGTGTAAAATATATCTAAGAACTTAAAACTCAATTATGATTTCTGTAGTTTTTTGGTGATGTTTCATTACGTTTGTTTTTCCATTTTGGGCGAAGGTGTTGTTTTTCTTAAATGTTATTAGATGTACATATCGGCCAAAGATGTAGGAGTGAATGTCCCGATATGTCCAGAAGTACTAGTGTCTTCGAATAGGTGTGGGTCAAATAAAAATTATATTGTGATCGGATGGATTAAAATAAATAATAGTTACTATATAGCATTTTGATTGAGTTTGGAATACCAAAGAAACTTGTTATGTTAATTAAGATGTGTATGGATAGGGTGTCTAGTAGAGTTCGTTTTAGGTAAACTTCTGTCAGATCCCTTCCCAGTTCACAATGGCCTAAGATAGGGGGATGATTTATCCCCAAAGCTCTTTAATTTTGCTCTTGAACATGTCATCAGGAAGGGCTCGAATTGAATGGTCTGCACCAGGTACTTGCCTATGCTGATAATGTCAGTCAGTTAGGGGAAGATGTGAGTACCATAATTAAAAATGCAGAAACTCTCCAACAGGCTAATAAAGGAAATAGGCCTAGAAGTAAATGTAGACAAAACTAAAAACAAGGGTGTAATACAAGATCAACATCAGCAACAACAGTGGAACATGATAAGTAACACATCATTTGAAAATATTTCATAATTTAAATATCTGGGAACAACAATAACAAATAGAAATGAGGCCCATGATGAAATTAAGAGTAGAATGCATTAGAGAAACGTTTGTTTTCATTCATTTCTGAAACTGTTATTATCTCATTTGTTATCGAAAACACAAAAGATCAACATCACCTATAAAATATTTACAGCAGTATTATCTAAGCATTTGGAGCTTCAAGTTAAAGATTGTTTAGGAGACTACCAGTGTGGTTTTAGGAAAAACCAATCAACAATTACCAGATTCACTGCCTTAGAACTACACTTGAGAAGACATGCAAACAAAACATCGAAGTGCATCAACTATATATCAACTTCAAACAGGCCTACGATACCATAGAAATCAACTAATAGAAATAATGAGAGAATTCAGATTTTCAGTTAGTAAGATTGGTGAAAATGACCCTGACAAATACTTGCAATAAGATGAAATTACAAGGTAGGGTCTCTGACAGCTTTGAAACAGTGACGGGCTTACAACAGCTATTTAACATTTGTCTAGAAAAGGTCATTAGAGCAATCAAAACAAACCCTGGAGGACACATCTTTAATAGAATCTGTCAGATACTCGCATACACAGATGATTTGGTGGCGCTGGGAAGAAGTTTGAAGTACCTCACAGAACCAATGGAAGAGATAATTACTGCAGCTAAGAAAGTAGGCCTTGAGATCAACAACACCAAAAGCAAGCACATGCTGAACAAGATGAGCGGAGCCAATGAGCCTGGGGTAGTAGAGATTGCTGGGAGGGAATTTGAAAGGGTGGAGTCTTTCAAATATCTAGGCTCCTTGATCACAAGCTGTAATGACATCCTCACAGAAATAAAAGCAAGAATTGCTGCGGATAACAAATACTACTACGCTCTAGGCCAAGTTCTCAGGAAAAGGTACATCCACCAAAACCTTAAAGTGCGATTGTACACTACTATAATATGACCTATAGTATTGTACGGATCCGAATGCTGGACTTTAACATCTCTAGCTGAAAGACTGCTTACGTCCTGGGAAAGGAAAATTTTAAGGCAGATTTTTGGTCCAATATGTGACAATGGCCTATGGAGAATTAGAATGAATATCGAGCTGGAGAAGTTGTTCAAAAGTTCAGATATTGTAGCTGTAATAAAGGCAAGAAGGATAGAATGGTTTGGACATATACTCCGAATGAGTGCTGATAGAGGATGTAAGATGATCATCAATAGTAAACCTTCTGGCAAATTAAAGAAAGGGAGACCGAAACTCTGGTGGATCGAAGACGTGGAGTCTGATCTTAAACAGACGGGTGTAAGAGGCTGGAGAAGGAAAGCACAGAATAGGGAAGACGGCATCGATCGCAAGAGAAGCCAAGGCTACACTGAAAGGGCCATAGTGCTAAAGAAGAAGAAGCATTAGAGAAACGCTTGTTTTCATTCATTTCTGAAACTGTTATTATCTCATTTGTTATCGAAAACACTTGAAGATCAGGATATATATAAAAAATTATTTTGCCTTTTGTCTTGTATGGTTATGAAACATGATCTCTTACCTTGAAGGAAGAAAGCAGATTACAATTGTTTGAAAACAAGGTGCTCAGGAAGATATATGGACCTAGGAAAGATGAAATAAGTGGGAAATTTAGAATATAACATAATGAGGAGCTGTGTGAATTGTACAGATCACCTAGCATAGTGAGGATATTGAAATTTAGGAGGTTCTGTTGGAATGGACATGTAGCACGCATGGGGGAGGTGAAGAGTGTATATTGAATTTTGTTAGGGAATTCTTCTTGAAAACAACCAATGAGCAGACCAGGAAGCAGACGGGAGGATAACATCAAAATGGATCTTAGGAGTCTCACTGTGAGGTTGGCAAATGGATGAAGTTGGCTCAGGACTGTGGCCGATGGTGGACTTTGGCATTATCAGTGTTGGTACCTTCGGGTTCTACTACCAGGGAGATAGTTACCATCACTCCCAAATACAGGTAACCAAAAGTTACACAACCCGTATTAACACATTTGTTGATCATAAAATAAGCAAACAAACAACTATTAACACTATAAAAAAGACACTAGTGCCAAACATGTTTCAACCACAAGAGGTCATCATTGGTAACAACAGGTAAATTAATTCATTTAATCAAAATGGTTTAGAAAACAAATCATGAAGTAGAGTATTTTACAAAAGCATATTAAGTAACACTACACTGGATGTTGGTTTCACAGGAGTTTAACTCTGCACTTAGCTATTGATCCAATGGTCTGGTGGCCGTAGCTGGTCTGCGACGAGCTGTGGTTGTGTCGTCTGTACCTGTGAACTCCAACGAAGCGTGGGTGTTTGTTTGCTTAATTTATGTTCTAATACACTACATGGTATGCAAAGTTTTAAGTTTAATATTTGTTGGTGGTTGAAATTCAGTATAATTTGACTGGATTAATAAACATGCAATATCACAGTGACTATACAAGAGCCCATGTAGGTCATGTCATGTTGTAACCTGCTCACATGGTATATCAGTTATCTTCAATTAGTTGAAGTGTAAGGATATCTTTTTTATAACTGCAATGGACATTCATTGTCAAACACTACCTGACATCCTGTTGTTATTAACTATCCAGAATGAGTTTAAGGATACATTTCCTGATTATCCTGTGCCAAAGAAATCGACAATATTAAACTGTGCATTTCAAATGTCACTGCAGAATCTCTTCACCAGGTTGCATCAAGCATGAGAAGAGTATAAGGAGCAAAATACATTAGCCCCATCTAACCTAACTTCCATGTGATGTATCTCATGTTCACAGACTGGGTTCTAATATCTAAGAAATCATGATCTAATCATTATATCTATATTGGATGAAATGCTACCTATTTTAAGGAGACCACGTTATACTGGAATAACCACTACCAGGGTTAGCCTTACTAAAAATGGTGCCCTGAGTGAATGACCCCTCTGCAGACCATTCTTGCAACATGAACAGTTTGTATATTAAGTGATGATTATCAAAATTATCGCACACAATGATACGACTAATAATTTTGCTGCTTTACATCACCTTATGAAGCTTTCTGGGGCCCTATTAAGTTCTTTCTTATGTTCTTATGATTTGGCTCTTATAAAGCAGATGATTATGAGATACGATGAAAATGATTTTGAAATTTAGCAATTATTATAACAATCCACCCCAATATTTGCTTTGGACTGAGGTAAACCAGAGAAATCTACAGTCAAGGGTAGCCAGTGTCCTCAATGTGAAGCTATCACAGTTTTGAGCTGAAAACTTTGATCAGCAACCACAACAGCTGACAAACACGTATATCAACAGAAATATGATAAGAATCAGCATGACAACTGAAATGAGGCACCACCTGAATTAATCTCAATCAGAGCAGTGTCTAACATAAATGATCACAATGTTAAGACAACTCACCCGTAATGGAAACCAACATCATGATTCCCAACCACAACGAACATTTGTGAGCCTGCTGGCACCCTGAATAAGTCATTGAACCGGTTCACATAGTATGCAAATTCTTTCTCACTGCACCAGAGCCCCTCATCAAACAGATCCCCTGCAGAGAAAAAAGCAGTACAGTAGGGCCCCGCTTATCGGCGCCCTGCTTTTCAGCGATCCGCTAATACGGCACTTCTCAATTGCATACATATACAGTAGGGCTCCACTTTTTCGGCCCCACGCGCTCAACAGCTGAGTCAGAGAAGTGCGTCCGGCGATATTTTCTCGTCACTGATTCAGTCTGTTTACATCTTTTTTGAGCTCCACGTGTTTCTGTATTTATGGCAATTTTTCAAAGTTATTACATAGTATAAACATATTAATTTTCAAATTTATATTCACCAATCACTATAAGCTGAGGACGAAAATATTTTAAAGTAAGCAATGTGTGTACTACTGAAATTCATTTTACTTTCATGTTGTTTTCTTAGGCCTAGCACTATTGTGCACTTACTATTTGATAGCGTAACATCTTATTAGGCTTTTATATGCATTTCCAAGTGAAAAAAGGCAAAGGTCCGCTTTTCGGCAATTTTCGCTATTTGGCGGGGGTCTGGTCCCAAACCTGCCATATATGCGGTGCCCTACTGTATAATACAGTGTGTTTCTTAAAATCCATTTGTTTGTCACCTGTTTGTATAAGACAAAGGTCACCTGATAAGACTGTTATTTTGTGATTCTATATCAACAACTGAGGTTTTGTAGCAATGGGATCTTAACAGGATAATTAAATGATAAACTGGGAGTGATGTGGAAGTGATCATGGCCTATTTTAAGATACTGCATATCCCAGTATATGTGTGGAGGGGCTGAGGGTAACCAGTCCCATGCTGAGATTTGAACCCAAATACCTCCTAGAAGAACCTGCCAGTCCACTGAGTGATGGATGTCAGTCCCTAGGTAGTAACCAAATGTTACTGTGTAGTGTTTAACACTTACACAGACATATTAGCAAGAACGTAAATTCCTGGCACAAAACACTGGAATAGAAGTATAAAAGGAAAATCTACAAAGGTCTGTCCTGGATTAAGTTGACTCTGTGCCAAAGTCCCACATTATGAAGTTATATAGGGGAATAAGAGCAAAGTTCCACACATCTTTAACCTCAACAATATATCAAAATAATTGACCACTTCAGCCTAAGGAAATAGCCCTAAGTACCCAACAGCCCGAGCACCAAAATGGATGAGATGGCAAACAGAGAAATTCTTATCACTACACGGAAGACATTTTACTAACTCAGCTATCTTGGCAAAATGTCCCAGGGAATCAGGAATTACCATGCATGCTATGCTTTTGCTGCATGGATTACGGCAAAGATGGTTGAAGGAGGGGCACTGTATGGACTGATAAACCCAGCATGATAACTAAATACATCCATGATGATAGTCAATATTATAATTCAATAAGAGGAGTTTATCAATAAAAGGAAAACATGAAAGGCAAGAGAAAACAGGCTTCTCAAATAGTGAGCCAAGAACAAAGACTCCTGGCATTTTATGGTTCAAATTTCCAAATTTTGTATGAGACTCACCAAGTACAAATACAATATCTGGATTGTGTATTCCCATGGCTGTCTGGAAGGCTCGATACATTTGCCATTCTCTGAAAATATACAAACTTATACCATTAATAGTCAATATAAACTGTTCAGTAATCTATAACAAATATTTGCAGAATCAGTAACTTTGCTAGTAGTACAGAGGATTCTCATTTCAACTAACATCTGGTTGGCTATACATTTGACAAATTATAAACACAACAATTAAAAATTAATTAAATGCATTTAATTTAAATTACAAAATTCAGAGTAACTGACTTAAATGGGCTTGTCATGTGGAAAGAATGGGTCAAGAATGCATTCCTAAACTATTAATGTATTATACACCAAGATGAGAGAGATCCATTAAATGCCTGAAGCTTTGTTAGAAAGAGCAACCTATTCAATAAAAAGATGGAATTGACTGTGTAGACTACACCTTGATACTGATGATGACTAACCTCTATATTTATGTGCAGATATGTTGCCACCACATATAAATCACATCCTTCTTCATGGTACACATTATACTTCAAATTTTCACAAAAATATTTGTTTTCTAGATTCTTCTTCCCCTTAAATTCACATATTTTTAATTCATGTACTTTTTGAATGAAGTGCTTGTGATACCATTTGATCTCAGAAATTGTCCCTTTCACTTTTTGTGTAAGACCCAGATGCAATCATGTCTTTATCATGAGCAGCAATGCAAGTGAAACATCTTCAAGCTGAACTTAGTTAAATATGCAGAAGAAATCAAAAATACAGCTACAGAAAAGAAGTTTGATATTGGAAAAACACTAGCAAGGGACTGAAAGGCACTAGAAGACTCCCTCACAAAAGCAGACATATCCAGATGATCTTCCCAAAACCCAAAAATGAAAAATTTTTGGAGGTGAAAACAGGGTTACAGTTGATTACATATGTATGCCATGCCATAGCACAGGCAGTTAGTTGCTGGCTTCTCACCACAGAGGTCTCAGTTCACAATCAGGAGAGTCCATATGGGATTTGTGGTAGACAAAGTGGCACTGGGACAGGATTTTTTGAGTCCTTTGGTCTTCCCCTGACAACATATTCCACTGATGGTCCATACTCACTCATGTATCATCTGGAGATGGACAATGGGCCCATCAGTGGTTGCAACTCCACAAAGATATAGTGTCACCCATTGTAACAATAAATACAGATGCATATATAAAGCACAAAAACCAGACAAAATATTTTTCATAAAAAGCATCAGTTTAAAGCTCATGAAATTAATAAATCTACGTTCTGAAATTCCAGGGACAGCATTCATGGCAAGGCAGAAAGTCACAAATAAAACATGTCCATACTCCTAACACATACTTGTATAAGGTATTCTTTCACATGAAACATGTCCCTTTGAGATAACATGATGTTCTGTTATGTGTTTCTGTTAAAACTGCACATGAAGGTGAAATAATACTAACATTTCTATGTTTGCTAATTAGTATTTAACCTTTCAAGCTGGGAGAGCCTGTGTACAGTCTGACAGCATTTAAATGTCCCCATTGGTAGTATACAAGCAGTAAATAAATTCTATTTAAAAATACTCCTACTAGGTCTTTTAAGTATCTCTGCAATATGTAACCAGTTAAATATTGGTTTAAAGGGTTAAACCAATATACCATTAATAATATGAGATGATGTGCAATTATGTCTCTATTATCAATAGAACAAGTCATATATGTTACATATTTCCATTTCAGCTAGTAAATATGGTTCCCTTTTCATTTTAAATTCCTAGGTTTGTAATGAGACCACATTTGATTGCATAAACACCCTGTACTTCTTATACAATTCAACACGTGGACATCATACACCATAAATTAGTTTTTTTCTGTAAATACGTTGTGTGTTTCATGACTGAACCACTATTTTCTGTGTTGAGAACAAAGGGACCATTTGATGAGTGCCTCCATGTTGTACACTTCATGTTTTCTTAAGACATTTATTATTTGTGTCCTGAACCAATCAATCACTGTTCAAATTTTCACAACCTATTTCACTAATATCGATTTTAATATTATCCCCCTGCTCATATCTGGGTCTCTCAAAACACTTTTCTTGAGGTTTCCCAATCAAAATGTTATATGTATTTGTTCTCCCCATTTTGTTACATCACACACCTCTCTCATCCTTCGTGATTTAATAATAACCTAACAATATTAGCTGAATGCAAAATCTCTTAATACATAACTTAGTTCAGTAGATTGTGTCTAGTTTATGGCATTTAGCATGTACTTAGGGCAGATAAGTGAAATCTTGTCACAGTATACATCTATTAATGTATTCCTAAGACTATACATCAATCTACACATTTTTGAGCTACATACTAATAGAAATTATAAGCTAAGGTAAAAATTATATAAAGTAAAATAGATTTTTAAAAACCTAAGACACAGGTGATTAAGAGTTTTACTACATTTTCACATTCACACCAAGATACACTAATTTTAAATGTGATTTAGATATATTATTAATTATGTAAAATTACCCTGAAAAACAAATTAAACCCAAAATTCTTTGAGCATGCTTTCTTCACAAAGTGTATGACCTGAGGGTGTCCTCGTGACTTTTGTTATAACAAGCTTCATACAACTAAGGCCGGGTGCAAAGGGAGCCACTAGCCACCGCCACTTGTGGCTGCTACCTGTGGCTAAACACGACCACTAGTGGTCGCCATTTTATGCAGACATTTTCCCCAACCGCGCGTCAGTAACACAATGGACTCCGATATGGAAGCATTGGTCACAATACTAATAATACGACAACGCCGACGTAAACGACGACAAAGACAGCGCCGTTTTTGGGTACATCCAATATTGCCAACTCACAACGAACACGGCCATTTTGCTACACTTTTCGAGGAGCTAAAGAGGCACGAAGATAAATTTTGTAAGTATTTTCGAATGAGTTTGACAACATTCAATGAATTATTGTCCTTGTTACAAGATCGTTTAAAACGTCAAGATACCAACATGAGAGAAAGCATACCTCCTGCAGAAAGACTTGCTATTACATTGAGGTAGTGGTTGGGGAGCTAGGAATGGTGGTGGACGCGAGTGGCTGCATTTGCGCGGGATAAACGGTGGTCGAACGCAGCCACAAGTAGCGAGACACGGCCACTACCGCAGCGTGTGGCCAGGTTGGGCCACTACAAACGACATGTCTGCGCTGAGTCTATTAAAACTGCATACAAAACACAGACCGCAGCTTGTGGCAGCCACAAGTGGCTGTGGCTAGTGGCTCCGTTTGCGCCCGGCCTAATGCCACTGTAATGACCACTATTAGCATCATAAAAGAAGTAGGATTTGAGGTTTTCACAATGATGAGTATGTAGATGGCTGTCTTCTAGGTTGTTGTGCTGTGTAGTCTGGTACAAGTTTACCGGAATTTCATAGGTCCTTGCTGCCTCCATCACTACCCTAATGACGGAGACAGCAGGGACCTCTGAAACGTCGGTAAACTTCTACCAGACTACATGGCACAACAACCCAGAAGACAGTCATCTTCATCACAAAACAAATCTGCTCAACATTTCAACTCTTTAAAGTGATCTAACCTTCTCAACTTATCAAACCAGTGGCCTTTGCGGGATCCAAGAAGATGTGTGTCTGCCAACAGAAGAGCACGAACTGGTTGCTCATTTTGTCTTAAATTAATTGTGTTGTCAGCCTTGTTTGGGTCCAATTGTGGCCACCAACACTAAACACAAGAACACAAAGAAAACAAAGTGGATTATTTGTATAAAATCACATTTGCAATGGTAAGAACATTGTATCTGAATTGTTTTCAGATACTGTTAATATTGTATGCTGTGTCATTTACCTGCAGTAAAACAATATAGTAAATGAGGAATTCACAATAGAACACAAGTCCTAGTGCAACAAGAAAACACTTGGACAAGTAAGTAACTCTAAGTCCCATATTTTCATCTTCCAGAAAAGATTACTTGCATTCCAAGTTCTCAGTCTGCAAATAAACTCAGAAAAATACACATTAAAAATTTATCAGAACAACAGAATTATATATTAAGTGTGGAACACTTAAAAAAAGCTTGATAACATTTTGATGAAGAACAAGTCATGGATGTATTCATTTGATATGAAATTGAAGTGGTAAAGTTCAAAGTCCTGGTTCCCTACCACAACATAGAAGAAGACAGCATAGTACTCTCATGGTACTTTGATAAGTGATGCATGTCATGTTGTTCATCTGAAGCTTCTGCTTGACCATCTTGTACCACCTCATACTACCATTAATGGCCATATTATGCAACACTTTTAAATATGTTGAGACCTGTCAAGTTTCTTTATAACAGTGCAAACCCTGTGACCATTATGAAGCACATACTGTGCTGCATGAATGAGTTTTGTAGTACTGGCACACCCTCCTTCCATGGACCTACACCCATATGACTGCATTCAGTTTAAAGATAGCTGCATTCAGAGTTGCTGTTGAGTAGTCTGGTAGAAGATTATCAATGTTTCAGAGGTTCTTACTGCCTCCATCATCATCATCTTCTAGCTGTCTTTTGGGCTATAGTACCATGCAGTCTGGTTATCACCCTGATGATGGAGGCAAGAAGGACCTTTGAAACACTAGCAAACTCCTACCAGGCTATGTGGTGATAAAACCCAGGAGGCAGCCACCTCTGTACTCACCACTGTGAGATCCTCAAATTATATTTGCATTCTGTTTGTTTGGGTGTAGCAGTCATTTCAGGAACATAGTTTAACAACATATGCAGGGTTCTAAGCATCTGCCTCACTAATGGAAATAGTGTGATAGCCCAGATGATGGAGAAAGTAAGCACCTCTGAAACATCAGTAAACTTCTACCAGCCTACAAGATGCAACAAGGTTTCATGAAAAACAAATTTACTTTTACAGAACCAATACTTTAAACATCCATAAACTCCTAGACAGTATTCCTATTGCAGAAAATGTGAAACTTTCACGTTTCCATCAGTTATTACACTAGACACAAAGATTTAAGAGTATAAAAAAATGTGGACTTAGGTACCACAATAACATAATATAATTTCATTTTAAAGGTTGCAAAAAGGCACTGATCCTAAAAACAGCATTATCTCATTTTGGATACGTATCACTTATCTTACTTTTAATTATATACTTATTATAAACTGGATATTTATTCACACACATGCTGTAACAAGTTCCACATCTTTGTACTAAGAAATATGTATGGAACGTACATAAATTCTATCGTGTTCTTTTCTCTTAGAATTTGCCTTTTATTTATATTTCATCGTACAAGACACGGATGAGCAACATGTCAATGCACATACACAGTACTTGCTTCTAATGCAATATTACATAGTTGTGACAGTCCACTACAGTATTACAATATAATTACACAAGGGAGCATCACAAAACTATTAATCTAATCTACCTCCTCCGCCATTTAAAATTATTCCAATTCCTCCGAAAGCAATACAAGTTTCATAACACTCAATTGCTTTAAATAGGGTAAAGACAGAGCACCATTCTTCTTCTAACCTACTCTTGTATTTTCTCAATCACAGATATTACCAAGTATTGTATTGTATCTACGTGGTGTGTTCACCACGCACTACCACCACAGATAAATTAAACATAAAACACAGTAAATTGCTATTAACTGTGGTAGAAATTCATGACTTTATGTTGATTCTCGCTTCCAAATACGTCATATCATAGTCATGGCGTCTGTCTTGGTTCCAGAGTTTGAAAGGCCTGGGTTTTCATTTGAAAACTGTCAAAGGTAATAAGAATTTATTAGAATTTTGATTGCAATAATTGTAAGGACTATTGCGCTTTATTGTTAAATATTGTTGTATTATTTTTAGTGTAATAACAACAAAATTTACTTGAAAAAGAACATGCATTGTCACGTCTGTGAAGTATTATGGACAAGTGGCACAGCATTTTAATCTTATTCAAAAATAAATGTGAAATAATTTACGTTTTTCCTATAAACATCGATTGAAGCGTTGTGTAATTGACAGTGATTGCTTAGTGATGTACTTTGCCAGAGGTGTCCTGTAACAGTGACCTGAAGTAAAGGAGAAAATCTCATATATTAATGCCATGTTGTAGGAATGCTTTCCTTCAAAGTAAAGGGTTTCCTGTACCCAAGGCGGTGAAGACGGGAACAACAATAGTTGGAATAATATACAAAGATGGTGTAATCCTTGGAGCTGATACCAGGGCTACAGAGGATGTGCTTATATCTGATAAGAATTGTGCCAAAATTCACTATTTGGCCCCAAATATGTACTGCTGTGGTGCTGGTACAGCAGCCGATACATCTAAGACTACTCAGCTGATTGCATCTCAATTAGAACTTCATCGACTAAATACAGGAAGAGTTGTTCCTGTTGTCACAGCAAACAGGATGCTGTCACAGATGTTGTTCCGTTATCAGGCAAGAGAAACATGATTATAAATGTGCACTGTATTGTTTGTTTCTGCTTAGGTTTTCATGTGACATATATATGGCAATATTGTATTTGCATAACAGACACTTCATGTACAGAAGAATCATTTTGATTCTTATTCTCATTCAGACAGAAGCTCTACAAGTTTATATTTATACCAGAACTTATCCAATTCCATCATGCTCTTTTCTTTTGAAAGTGGCATGTCTGAGGAGAAAGGCTGATTTTTGCACAGTAGTTACTGGAGGGGGGGTATGCATACATAAAAATACAGATGGTACATAGGGGACACCATTTCCAAAGTTCTATACAAGCTTTGATATTAAATGCCACATGAGAAGTAATTTTCTGCTGTCCAGTTTGGTTTTAAGGTTGGGAGACATCAGAATATATGTTTATTACTGCCTGCAAATCAAAAGACACAGATATTATAGAGTATTGTTTAACAATAGATGGCATGTTAAAGGTATGTACAGACTATTTCAATTGATGTAATTCCATTGTCAGCTTTTTTTAGTCATTTTTGCTTTTGCTTTAGGGCTACATAGGAGCATCTCTTGTCCTTGGTGGAGTCGATAACACTGGTCCACATCTGTACTGTATCTACCCACATGGATCATCTGATAACGTGCCGTATGCCACCATGGGCTCTGGTTCACTTGCTGCAATGGCAGTGTTTGAATCCACATGGAAGCCAAATATGAATGTAAGTTTCTGGTCAAATTTCTATCATTTGTAAGATGAGAATTCTGCAGTATCCAGATTTTCACTTATACTAAAATGATAAGTGAGTGAATTATTCAGAAAGGAATGAAATGTTCAGATTATGTTACATCTTTATAGTGTTCTGTTAAATTGGCTCTGAAGTCCAGTCTGTATCTCATTGAAATGACTAGGAAAACACAGAATATAAAAGTATTTCTCCTAACCCAAAAGGAGGGAAAAGCTAGAAAAGAAAAATTTAAGGACTGTGGGACATTAATGTTTTTTAATAGTAAAACTAATTTGTGAATAAGTATATTAGAATCTAGCCAGTTTTTATAAGCATCCTCTTCCTCTCTTTTCCCCCCTTACAACATAAAATTTTGGTGTTCTTACCTCTGGTAATGCAGTGTTGCAACTATATTGTTGGTTACAGGAGGAGGAGGGGAAACAGCTGGTAAGGGATGCTATTGCATCAGGTATCTTCAATGATCTTGGATCTGGCAGCAATGTGGATGTCTGTGTTATCCGTAAAGGGAGCGTGGATTACCTCCGCCCTTTTGATCAAGCAAATGTCAAGGGAAAGAGGTTAGTTCATGTTCTGCTTATATGTGATACAGTTGCTTATTGATCTACTCTTCAATCTCAAGAGGTTACAATATTTACAACCTTTGTTAAACCATTCTGGGAACTGGCAGTTTCTGTTTACATGTAGGTACTCAACAGCCAGCAGCTTTTAAACAGTGATCAGTCATGAAAGGACAAAGATGTAACTTTATCACATTTGTTTTTCAGGCAGGCATCATACAATTACAAAAGGGGTACTACAGCCGTATTGTCCAGCAAGACTGTGCCTATTGACATTGAAGAAGTGTCAGTTCGCACAATTGAGCCAGCTGAATCAATGGACACATCCAGTTAATCTTCACATCATAAAGGGAATAGAACTGCTAATCCACTGTTTTGGGATGTAATCTCTTTTCCTGTCTTTGAAGCACTTTATCATATAATAAAGTAATTTCCTAAATTATTTATAGTGCATATTGAATTAATCCTCCAAACAGATAGTGCTTTAAAAATATGCCAGTTTAATTTATAGTTTTTCCACGTTTACTTTGGGGTTAATTTCACAAATTTAATTTTGAAAGCGGTGATTCTAGATTTAATGGAATAACCACATAATCCAGACTGGGTTCCACAGAAAATCTTAATTTCACATTTTTAACATGTTAAGAGAAATGAAATTGCCGCAATTGTGCAGTACACTGATTTGGTGCTGTTAGTAAAACACCTATACCTAACACATGCTTGCCAAATCAGCACATCACAATAAATAAAAGAGGTATCCATAATATATTGGTACATTTACTGTAGAGACATGGATTAATTCTCACAAACCAAGTTTACTTTCGTTCAAGATGTGTTGATACATTGAAATTGTGAGGAATAAATAAGTAGCATTACATTATTTTCACAGCTACTTTAAGTGCAGCAAACTGCTTTTGTATTTAATTGTGCATTTTATGATGAATCTGATTAATTGGACGCAGATTTAAGAAAAACAAGCATGACAAGCTGGTACCAAAATTTCAAGCTTCAGTATTACCATCCAGACACAGCAGTGTACTGCTATAGGTGCAGTAAATAGTAAAATGCAGAAGTAATGGAATCATTTGTCCTTGGGGTTTACATGTCTAGTAATATCAGTGCTGATGAGCAATGTGTCATACACAACAAAAGTATTACCAAACAGTCCATATTTCCCTGCTAAACTTAAAGGAATCTTGAAACTACTCACCCAGAATGTACAGCCAATGACAAGTTTTTTAGTTGAAGTTTGGGGTCACCTAGCATAGTGAGGATAGTGAAATTTAGGAAGCTCTGATGGACAGGACATGTAGCATGCAAGGGGCTGATGGTGCATACAGAATTTTGGTAGGGAATCCTTCTGGAAAATGACCACTGGGCATAACATCAAGACGGATGGTGGGCTGTGAGGATGGCAAATGGATGGAGTTGCCAGTGTTGAACCTGCAGGTTCTGCTACCAGGGATTTGGTTAGTTAATGAGAACAAAACAGAAAGATTATATGTGCAGTAAATCTCTTGAATGTCATGGTATAGGTTAAAAAAGTTTTCAACATCACAAATAATAATAATCCGTGGCATAACAGCCCTATGAGAGCCAAAGCCGACTAGCTGACTGCTGGCCTCACGTTCACATGCCTAAGCAGAGGTGAACGATCATCCAACCAGATATAGGATGACGTGTGGTCAGCATGACGAATCCCCCAGCCATTGCTAGTTTTCATAACCAGATTACGCTACCCATTGTAGCTCCCCAATTTCCTCACGATGCTAGGTTGGCACCTTTCAAAAATCTCATGAGAAATTTCTTTCCCTGAGAGTCGAACCAACGCGCATTCTGTATCACCGGTCCGAAGCATGATGCCTCAGACCGCGTGGGACAACATCACAAATACTTAAATGAACTAAATTGGTAAAAGTATGTTAAATGCTAGAAAACTAGCAGCGGTGGTAGCCTGTACCCAAGGTATGGTACCATCTTGTTCGAGTAGTCACAACATTCTACACTGACAAACATATGTTGATAAAATGATGCAAATGCCTAAAAAATGTGCTGGATGAAACTGTAAAAGTATTAAACACCCTTAATACCAGGTTGCTTAAAATTCTTTGTGACAAAGTGGGCAGTGAATATAACTGCTGCTGCACACAGGAGTAAAGTCAGAGTTTTCAAGCTTCATATAGAAATATGTCATCTTTGTAGAGCACCCACCTTATCTGTAACACTTTAACAAGTGGCTCATGGTTTCAGAAATATACTTACTTGACCAGTATGTTCAGATTAATAAACTAGACCTCTTGTTAAAAAGGAAAAATCTTCATATTTGCTACAAGGGACTATTGCTTCTTTCTGAACTTGAATTATAAACAAAGAAATCTGATATGTTTTTGATTTTGAATGGTATTACCAGACTACACGGCGCAATAACCCAGAAGACAGCAATCTTCAAACTCACCACTGTGAAAACCTCAAATCCTACATGGTATTAGTAACTTTTGATTTGCACTGTCAAACATAAGCCAAACACTTATCCAGCTCATTTGACATTCATACCAAGAGAGGAAGACAAGTACATGTAGAATTCGTAAAAATTAATAAAAATACTGTGCTATTTACTTTTAAAAAACAGCTGGTCTTCACTTAAGAAAATACCTTCAACCATGTAATCAATGTATAAAATACAATACTATGTGCCTTACTGACAGAAGATTCTTGTGCTCAAAAGCAGGTTCCTTTAAACACATCTTAATTAATAACAGAACATATACTATTGCATAGTCATAAACCATTTTTTGTATTCCAGACACTATACACAAATTTGTCAAACAGTTTCAGATCTTAATGAGATCTATATTTTGTGTTCATGCATATTTAGTATGATCCATTTCTAAAAAACAGTTGCATAACATCTAACCATTTTCATGTTACGTGGCCATTTGTCACAACCAATGCATAATAGTAGCAGTAATAATAAAACAGTATTGACCACCACCACTCTTGACATTTGCTTGGAGGAACTGAGGAAAACCACAAACATCTACATTCAAAAGGTATCTAGTATCTTTGGTCTGTGGTCTTCTGATTGTGGCATTATGTAATCTTGTAGGTGGTTACCAAAATTTTGGAGGAACATCAGGGTACAAGATGAAGGTAATATGAAATCTGAAATGTTGGTAACCATTTACATGTTTACACAGCATCACACCCCAGACCACCACAAACTGCATGAAGAGATCAATTCATTCTCAGTGACTAGGAATGAATATAAAGATGTGCCTAGCAGGTGGCAATAAAATGCAGGCCATCACCATAAATCCTTCATGGAATTACTATGAACAACATTCAAAAGGGATATGTTTTATACTGGTGCAAATGTTTTCCTTTTAAATGAGTGTAAGAATGATAAAGGACAATTCTGATATCCATATAATTGAAATAATGAAAAAAGTGGTATATCCATCACTTAGTAGTATGAAAAATACATTAATGAAACAAATCCACAGGCAACTTTAATATGTCATAAAGCAGAAGAGTAAAATATTACAAATCTGTCAAATTAGTTAAAATACTTTCGGGAGAAAAGCATACAGTTGTTTAACAAAAAATTTTCCCATACAGTAAAATAACTAGCACTCATAAAATATTACACATCTAACAAAGTTGGCAACAGTCCATTGTGAACAATATGTTATTCTTAGCACACCTACTTCCTCAACTGCTTCCCCACAATCATCTCAAACAAATAACAGTTGTTGAAACACCACCATCTGCTAGAATTTGTATGACAGATACAGTTATAAAATTTTGTGTTACAATTAACAGCTCCAGATTAGAGTTGCCTTAGTTTAAGTATCATATTGAATTCATGCCATTACTAAGACATATTGTAATAATATTCATGAAGTTTTATGTTAATTAATGTCAACCTTTAAAAAAATAAAATATAATATGCAAAATAAAGAGATGAAATCAGCAGTTCTCTTTAGTACACTATTGAAAATGATAGAGACCAGAATGAAAGGCTGCCATTGCAAGACAACTTAGAGAATTTTTTAAAGAGATAGTGGTTACAAAAAGAGAGTATTATTTATCAAATAGTTTGTCCATGTCCACTCAGTTATTGTCTATGGAGAATGAAATCCCAGGAGTCTCTCCATCGTAACCGAAGAATATCTGTGGCTGACAGCGGTGTTGTGCCATAACTTAAGACAGAAAACCGCCGGAAGACAACTAGTACTGCTACCAACCATGCTAATGTTAAAAGCTTGAACACTGCCAATGCCAGACGCCAGGACAATGTTTCACTGTGCAAACAAATAAAACATAGTATTTGAGCACTTTAAATTAGTCAACTGATCAAAGAATTCTGTTTTTATCGTAAAATCTCAATACTGGACAATGTATTGAGTCATCTAATTCATATCTTAACAAACTAAATAATGATTTCCACGTACATTAAGTACTTGATAGTTTCTTAGTTGTTAGGATATGCCATCTACATTGAGTCTCCCAAATGGTCCTTTCACTGAGATTTCATAACAAAAGTTCTGTACACATTTCTTATATCATGCATGCCTCACTGTTCATAATTTAAACCTTAACATTATTATGTACATCATCATAGAATGGGGACTATTCAAGTAGGGAAAAGCTTGTCAGCGTGAAGTACAGCAGGGGGTTGATCATTTGTACATCTAAGGTATCTCAGATCTGATATGAACTGTGAAAATGAATGGCTAACAGGCTTACTGTGAAGCTATAACAGACCCAGCAATTTAATAGTGGATTTTTAATCTGCTTTTAAAAGAACACCCAGTCTTGGAAGATCTTCAGTAATTCACTTCAGAAGACCTACCAATGACAAAAGATTGAGCATAGGACCAATAAACTACCTATATTAAATAAACCAGAAAGGTTACAGGAAATAAATAAATGAAAATGTTAAGGAATTATATACTGGGCCTGAAGATAACAAAACATATATATATATATATATATATATATGAATATAAAATTGTTAAGTAGTGGAAATAAAATTTAGTAGAGCTGGACATTCAAATATGGTTCCCAGGCCAAGCACGTGAGCTACATGGAGAATGGTACAAGGTATTAAAAATTATGGCAGTCATATCAGCTGTTCATTTACTGACTCATGTAATAGCACTTTCTCAGTTGCAAAAATTATGTGACACCAATGGCAGACAGTTACAACTTAATGGAAAGTACATGGAAAAAAACAATTGTGGTCCATTTGGAGGTACTATCATAGCACTTGCATTGGAGTGGGGCATCAGGATAGCTAGTCTCTAGACCACAATTTCAAACTACTATATATGAAGGAGGAATACTAACCACTGTACTGTGATATATATATTATTAGTCAAATATAATACTTCAATAATAAATATATCATTCTAATGGTCAGTGTGATTTTACATGCCCTCCTACAGGAGAATTCTTAACATAATGTTTGGTATGGGAAGCCAAGATATGCAACAGAAGCAGGCTAGACTTACCACAAGAAACGGTGCAAGTGTTCAACAAGTGCAGCTGTTAGCAGCACCTTGAAAGTAAAGGCTGGCAAATAGTGATGCAGGAACAATGTGCGCTCCACAAAGAAATACGGCACATAATGAAACAGGAAACCTGACAGCAGTACTTCACCCACCACCACAAAACTGTGCCATGTGTCTGAAAAAAACAAAACAATTTGGATGCTGAACAGCAATATCCATGATGTTCTGTAACTCCTTAGTATAATCAACTGACTCCATAGAGCAGTCTTCCTTCAGAAGCTTCTCAGCTAGTCAAAAAATTCTACACCTTTCACAGAACCCAAAATTACTATGTTCACAACAGCATGACACTGAGCTAGATAAATTCAGTCAGGCCTTGCAATTCTAATCTGTTCTTTTATTCCCCAAATAACTGAAATATGCTACATTCTTGAAGAATTTGGTAGCTAACACTATTTTACATGCTGATGATGCATAATCATTTATTTATCTTTATCAACATTTACTTTGAAAATGACCTCCTTATTAACGCCTCTGCACATCCTGTTGAATAAACTCCATCAGCACAGATCAAGAGCTGACACCTGCCATTGAATTTCATTTTATTCTGTTTTTCTTGGACCTTCCTTCATTAAAAAGTATCTTTGGTCCCAAGAATATGTAGTGAAAGTAATAAACAGGATATGTTATACAGATTCTTCAAAGAAGGAATACAGTGAAACCTCTATCCATCGTTCCCGGAACTATCGTTTTCCCGGATGCATCGTCCGTTTTGTTCGGTCCCGGATACATCCCATATAAAATAATGTTACATTTTCCCGCTTCTATCGTTCCTCGAACTATCGTTTTATCGCATCGATCGTTCAAATATCGTAGTCCCGGCCCACAATTTTCCCGCAATGATCGTTTCTGAGAAATTATAACGAAATTTACGCGATGTTTTTAGAATTCAAAATGCTGGGTTTTGAGATAAATTAATACTGAAAGATGCACAATGTTTTTGGAATACACAGTAGTGGTAACCTGTTATGTCGCCCAACCAACACAGATTCTGTCAGAAATTTTACGAGTTTAATTAGGGTGCACTCATATTTCGTTCCAGGGATGCCAGATGGCATGTGCAGTGTGAATTTCTTCACAAATGCTTTTATTACAAGTACAAAGGAAAGGCGGGCGGCACTTTTCATTCTTCAGGTTCTCGTGTCTTCTACAGGTACCTTTGGTTGAGTTCGGCAGTAACAGTATTTCCATTCTTCCTGTTATTGTCCGCGAAGGGGGTGGGAGTGGTGAGGAAGAGAAGAAGACGAATGCGAGCCCGAAGCTGTGCCGAGTTTTGCCGAAGCATTGCCAAAAGTGAAGTCGTTCTTTTATGCGCGTAATATTAGTGAACGTGACGAGGAAAACATTTTGAACGTGGAAAGGGCTCTGTTTGGCCCAAAACATAAAGTTTCGACAACCAGTTGTACATTAAAGACTTTTTTTGGTAAAAAGAAGTAACTTTGAAAGACAAACTTAAATTTTTAATGCTTTCCCGCAACTATCGTTTTCCCGTATTCATCGTTTTTATTTCCCACCCCCGCCGAAAACGATGCATCGAGGTTCCACTGTATCTCTGCTCTTAGTTCTCACTGTTCTGTTTTATTCAATATCAGTTGATGCTGACAACAGTAATGAAAAAGGCATTTCTGGTATGCTACTTGGAACCTTAATGACAGTGAAATCCTTACTCATGTGACATCAGATGTTACTAAACTTTAAGCAGAATTCCTTCACTAACCTGGTGAGAGATCATAGCACTGACGACGTCTGCGAATGAGGTAGAAAGTTAGTAGTGTGCAGTACAGGACAAGGCTAACAGACCCTGACAACCACACCACTAAGTTCCCCAGCAGGTGCACCTGTGCCTGTAAGAGAACGGTATTTTAGTGCTTCACTGCACATTTCATGCAATTTAATTCTACAACTTCCATAAGAAATAGCTTTCCTGCCATAAAAGAGATGAAGTAATTACAAGTTATGTATAATGCTTACTTCATTAAAATTAACATGTCATTACCAAACACACTTTGTTCTAGCGAAGACTCTCCCATGCACACAAACACAATACGTCCCTTGAAGTCCCTCCAAACATAATGCCAATCTACTTTCATGTGATGGACACTGTGATAAGAGCATTGTTTCTGTGAACTAAGTCGTGATGGTATTACTATTCAATTGTATGTGGAGAAAATGCCATTACCATAAGGATAGTATTGTTAGCTAAATCTTCCCCATTGGCTCTCTCACTTTAGAAGTGGATCTCATAAGTAGCATGAGGCCAGAAATGCAGCAATACAATAACTGGAGGAATCAGAAGATAAAACAGACATATAAAGCTTTCACAATTTTTTTCAAGATGCAGAAGGTAATGCACTTACATTACTGTGGGGACTGACCCAGTATGCAATGCCACGAGCCATGAAGGGCCATTCCAGAGGTTCACTGCTGTACATGTGGTTCTGGACATTCTCCTGATTGGCAAAGAGCATCTTGTATTGCAGTTCAATGAACTTCTCCCAGAAGCTGAGAGTGGTAGCACGTAGTGGGATCATTTCTGCATTTACAAGCTCTCGTTCTCGATCCTTCTGATCCTCATCTGCAACAATAAGAACAGGACAAAATACCAAACAAGTTATCACTTACAAGAGGAACAATAACAAGAACTTTCATCCACACAGCATATTAAGGACAATCAGCAACATTGTATAATCTTGATCTGGGATTAATAATTAAATATGTGTAAAGAGTCCTAACTCTGTGTATCAAATATGCAAAAAATTGTCATTCAAATATAAAAACACACATTCTTCCTCTACTATTGCCAATGCATATATATGTGCAGTCTGACTACACATCTTGTGTTATTACTAAGAAATATTTGTGTAGAAATTATATAATAACAGCAGAAAATTCTTTAAAAGTTAGCAGAAGTAAATGTAGACAAAGCTAGATATTTATACTGAAAATAAGTGTTTGTCATAAATCTGTTATCATGTCAGTAGAAGAAGCTAACAGATGCTACAAAAAATACATATGAAATCACCATCTCATAAGAGAGAGGTAACTACAAAAACATTTTGCAGAGCCTACAAAATTGTAAACAAAATTCAACATTCAATAATTCTGAAAATTAAACTGAATTACGTGAACTGAATGTATTGACACAGGTTACACACTCCATTCTACAAAATGTGTATTAGTCACATTGCTAATGAAATAAGGAAAGGCTCAGTTACGCTAATTAAACTGGAAGTTCTAAAATCTTGATAATAATTTACAAACTGACCATTCTCAGTCAATTTTTTTATATTCAAGTATTTACTTTGGGTTTTTGAATGACAGCACCACCAACTGAATAAATTTACAATATTACACAATAAGAAAATCTGTGACTTATACAGGTCAAATTCTACTGTTAAGAGTTGTGAAATCAAGGACATAATAATGGGTATGACACATATGCTGGATAAGAAATAAGAGAAAATTTTGATGGAGAAACCATTTCAAAACTGACCACTTGTTAGACTGAGATGAGAGGATAGCTTTAAGATGGACATTAGGGAAACAGGTTATGAGGAAGAATGTTGATGGAACTAGCTCTGGATCTTCTCCAGTAGTGGTCTCTAGGATCTGTTAGTACAGCGATAGGTAAATAGATAGTTCAGTCTGCTGTGCCAACTTTTAGTGTAACGATGCTCCTCCACATTCCAAACAGTATCATCCTGATGTAGGATACGATCAGTCACAACCTCATGTTGGTTGAAACCCCAGTCAGGTAGCTGGCGCCCACTGAACTTGAGTGCTTGGCTCGAGTTGACATGCACAAGTCGGACCTATCAACATAATATGGACAATAAATTACGTACAGAACACTCTATAGCAAATCTGATTTAGTAACACCTACAATGGTTGGAGTAAGCAGGACTAAATATGACTGGCTCTCTAAAACATTATTAGTCACTTGAAGCAAAAGTGTTGACAGCGCTTCATTCATACTTGAATATATGTCAATATAAGTGTGCAGATGACCCTAACCCTTGGCAAGACTTGAGATCTTAAACAGAACAGTCCCAATAGATGCTCTTGTGGTCCTGCAGATCTTACACCACTCACCCTTCACTCTGTAATGGAGACTGAGGCCAGGGCCTTGGTTTACAGGCTGATGTAGGTATATGGCCTGGGGGAGGGGTATCAGATGTAGGTCATGCCTACATCCTTACCCAACTAATGAAAGTGGACTCCATATGAGTCAGGACATGATACTGATGACTGCATTTGGGAGTCCCTTTAAAGTGGAGATACCATCACATGAACAATGGTTATCGACCTGTTCTATAGGACTACAACCCTTTTGTCTAAAGAGCTAGCTAGTCTGGTAAATGGGTACAGGGTGACTGGTGGCTTTGGGACAAGTGTATGTAGGGTGAGACCAGGAAAGAGATTATCATTTTGGTGTGCATGCCAGTGTTACATGTAGAAATGTTTGTGATTTCAGCCAGTAAAAAGGAATGTACAGGAAGGACCTACAGAGGTGAAAATATCTATATATGCTCAGACAGCCAGGCAGCACTGTGGGCCCTTGAGACATCAAGGGAACAATGAAGGTTGTCTGGGAATGTCAATGTTGTGCCCTGTCAAAATGGAACAAAGTTATGCTTCTCTAAGTCCCTGGTCATTGTAATATTCAGGGTAATGAAGAAGTGGATGCCTTGGCAAAGTCCTGAACCAGAAATTTCTTTCCCACTGTGTGTTGGGAGACTCAAGGTTAAGGAGTGGATGAAGGAAAGACATCCCAAACATTGGGCTACTGCACCAGGTATGAGGTAGTTGAAACTCTAATAAACTGTATAGAGACCTGATGGCAATTGACAAGGAATAATGCAAGCTGGTAACTGGCTGCTGTACCTTGAGGCAGCACCTACATGTTGTGGGCTACTCAGAAAGCACCACTGCAGGAAATGTGGACAGGAAGAAGAATCCTTGTACCATTACTCTACAAATCTGCCCAGCATTGACTGGCCATAGATAGTGATCATTGGCTCTGCATGACTAGATCTGACAGATATTATGGGGCCCTCAAAGTGGTTGGTTCTGACTGAGCAGTCAGGGCTCTTTGAAGGGCCCTAACAAGACAAGGAGTGCACAACAGATTCAGCAGCAGTCCAAGTGCCTGGGAAAACTAAAGTTGTCCCACACAGATCGATACCAATACCAATCTGATGACCCACCACATAAGTGGAAAAATCTTAGGAAGATTACAAATTAGGAAACTGCCAGAAACTGTCCATTGTGAATGGCCAGGCAATTCCCCACCAAGTGATTTGTGTGTACAAAAATGCATGTAGGTCTTCATGTAAAGTGAATACTATTGTTGTCTGATCTTAACATTGGAATGTACTGACAAATTTTAGTAGAACTCCCCAATAACGAATGTTGTGAAATCTATTCAGTGGTCTTGAGATGTTATGTTATATGCAAACAAATGGACAGAAGCCAGATAAAGTGAAGGTAATATGCATATTTTTGCAACATTTAGCTGTAAATGTGCCTAATGAAATAATTTTCTTAAGAATAAAAGATTTTAACTCACAAGTGATTCAATGGTGTGCCAAATATCTCCAACCTGATCCCTGTTGATGATGTCAATGCGCCACAAGTTTTGAGCTGGCATTGAGACATTGTAGTCAATATAACAGCTCACCTCCTGCAAACAATCCAAATAATTGAACTTTTGCAACTTAAAAAGACTTTGAAACAGTAACATAATAGAAAGCTCAACTAGAGTAAATTAAACTCACCCATACCATAGAGATAGTATTTATATATTTTGGAATCTATACATTGTCCTCAAACATACCACTACATTATGGGAACCGAATCTTCATATGAAAGGCACCTACTTAATTGGGTCCATTAAAAAGGGTTGATCCCCATCAATGGATGACTGAAATTCAATGGAATAAGACCAGGTTTCATCCCTGAGAGATAAAAATGCAAATTATACAATAAAAATTGTAAATTTGTCGGCTGGTATTGGTTTTTATGTCTTCAGAAATATCACCACTACCATTACTATTACAGATACAGGTCTTCAGGATGTGGTGACAATTTATACTGTATAATTTATGGTTATATCTTACAGGGATGATGGCCAATGTCACTGTGCCATATGTCAAGTTAGATTTTTCAGCTTGTGGAAGGAAAAAGTCTTCTCTGTATTTCAAGCTACAAGATAATTTTACTACTGTGAGAACTGTTTTAAGTACCTGCATTTATCCATGTTTCAAATTGTATCACCTAATTGTATTACTGAAAATTTCTTATGAACTATAGTGACCTTCATTTTAGTGCTTCCCATCACTGCTGAAACTTCTTACAGTAGCTCAAACACACGTGGCAAGACATCGACTGACATGTTATGTTAAAAATTGCATTGGTGAATCAGAAACAAAAGCAGAAGAAAACAATTAGAGCAAAGTACAAACTTTTCACAGTATCAATACAACATTGCATCAGGTTTCTAGAAATTGCTGTACTATCACTCTGATGTGTATACAGGTAAGATAATTTCCTCTTACATAACTAATTCATGCTTTGCTAAACTTACTGAAAATTTTGTTGCTAAATTTTTAATAATTCTTTAAAATTGTGAAAAATGCATAAAAGAAAGCAATGGAATAATATAACTGCCATTTCATAAACCTTCAAAATGTTTTTGTTGCCATAGTGTGATATTATTGTATTCATAGCACCTTTAAATTGTTAATATGGTTGCTTATCTCAAAGATTTGGAAGAGAAAAACCATAGCCTTTATAATCCCATGTATGATAAATTAACATGTATGTTTATGAACACAGGACTAGAAAAGGACAAGATACTTTTTCAGGATGTAAGAGTAGTACAAACAACCACGCACAAATAAAAGGCATATCAAAATTAGGATGTTGAAGACTGTTGTAAACTGTATTACTGGAGATCTAAAAGAACTGTCTTAAAAAGTCTTACTTGGTTCTGTGGAGACATGGCTGCTGCCACATCATGTGAGTTCAGCGCACGGCTGGTCATTCCATGGACAAGCTGTATCACATCTCCATGACGGATAGCATCCACTGGCTGTGATACCACCAAGTCATTGCGTCGTGGTCGCTTTACAATCCACCAATTGTTAACGTCTTTAAAAGAATAACAGGTCACTTGTTGCTGGTGCGAGCTACCACGCTTATCAGGATATCGTATTGGGTACACATGAGTGTGCGAATGCAACCAACATGTGCGTCCATGTGAGTGACGCAAAGTTATCTGTGAACCATGTGCAACCTCAAGTGGCTGACCTCTTGTAATGGATGCAAGGCCACCCTGGAAAATCAAATGCAAAAAGGTAATAACCAAGATAAAGCTATTTGTGAACTTCAACAGTGAGGAGGAAGCAGCTGTGTTAATTAAATTTAAATTTTTTAAAATTAAATGCACATTCTATACATGTGTGTCTATTAGTCAAACCTTGTGAATGGCTCATCAAAACAGGGGACGGGGAACTGATCATACACAACATTAGTAAAGGACATTGACCACCAACCTATAGAGAACGGAAAAAATGCTAGAAGAAAAAGAAGCTATGACTTAGAATACAAATCTAATTCAGTTACATAACTTTAATCTGAAATGATTTTTATAGGTGTGAATATTAATAAAGTACAAACAAAAATACTTTGTGCCTTGAAACAATCTCCACCCTTTCTTCTTTTATAGTTGTATTATACATACCACTTAAAAAAGGACTCCCACCTACAATGCTACATGCCATCAAAACCCAGAATATAAAAATTCACAATGAACAGTTTATAAGCAGCTAAAGTTTGGAAAATTAATATATAGCCACCGTAGGGTACGGCCTCACTAAATGCGTTTCGCTTGGTGGTTGGAGGGTAGCGAGCTGCTTGGCAGGAACGTGATTGTAATCAACAACAGAAACCTTATGTATTTTTGTGGATTTTTAAGGGTGATAAAAATCCGTAGCACAACTTCCTTCGGAGGGGATGTAAAGCCGGTGGTCCCATGTCATAGATTAACGGCATGTAAAAGAACTTTACGAGCAAGGCACGTAATGTTTCGTAAGCAAAATTCAGTTGCCATTTCTCACCCAAGTCTCCTGATTAAATGATAGATGGCTCTGGCAGTCAAATCAGGATTGAGTAAAAATTGTGCAGAGGCAGTGGGCTGGTCACTCACTACTTGAAAATGCACACTTCAAGACCAAGACACCTCTGAATAAAGAAGGCAGTGAAAACCCACAACCCGGTTGTAGAGCCAAAAAACAACAATATAAACAGCTTCAAGCTGAAAGACAATGCATGTGGTGACTACCACAACTATTTTAAATAAGTAAAACAATGGTAGAAGTGCACAGCTGCAGAACCATATTTTGAAGGCAAATGCATCTCAGTGCTACTGGAATTGATATAAATATGGTCCATGTCCAAAATTTTCTGAAGCTACCATATGTATGTGGGAAGGAAAGTTCAGGATATACTGTAAGGCATAGATCACATAATGTATTATAGTCGGCGCAGTAGTTTTTGGCTGGTGGAATTTTCAAGGGGAAGGCTAGGAGCGAGTCACTTGTGCGATAGTATAATGCTGACTGCACCGAGGAGCTTATCGGACTGAACGCCCAAACAAAAGAAATACGCTGACCTTGCCACCTCAGGTACACAGAGTAGGCCCGTCCGCCAGCTTCTCCACTGGCCAAAAACTACTGCGCCGAATCTACTGCAAGAACCCTGGTACCCTTAGAAAGTGTTTAACATTCATTAGAGTTTTAAATGTATAATGTTTTAATTGTCCCATTATTTGTCACACTCTCACAATAGTTCTTGAGTCAGATGGCACAGCAGATGAGAGAACACAATTATAATGTAATTATTTCAATTTGAATCAATTTTTTGGTAGAACTGTATGGTGCCTATTAGAAATTATGAACTCCTAGCTGTCTGTCAACCAGAAAGGTTTTGCAGTATCTACTGCAAGGTATGACAGGCAAGAAAACAGAAAACAGGAAAGATGATGTAGAGGAAGAATCAGACAAATCTGAAAGAGGGTAATCAGAAAATAATGAGAGGAAATATAATAAGGTAGAATACAAAAGACAATCTATGAAAGTAGAGCACAAAATACAATATTGAATAAAACCTATGAAGAGACCTAGACAAACCTGGAATGAGAGCATTTAGAACATACTGAGATGAAAAGACATGATGGAGAACAAAAATTACTGTTAAGTATGGTGGGTAAGATAACAAGGAAGAGACCCAGTAGACCAAGGAAGACATATTTACAGTATATTCATAAGAAAAGGAATAGGGTAGAAAGGGAACAAAATCTAAGCCTAAGACTGACAGAAATGGAGAGCTATTTGCAGTATCACCATTAGGTAGACTGGGACTGAAAAATTAAGTAAAGTGTAACTTACATACAACAAGAACTTATAAAATTCAGACTTGTTCTAACAAGTACTCATTATATGAAAAAATTCTGAAATACATAACCTTCAAATCCATCACATCTAATTTCCAACTGCATGTTTAGGGACTGGACAAATTCAGAAGCAAAAATGCTAGTCCAGTCAGCACAAATAATTATGCAAGAGAAGTGGTAACCAGTTAAGAATAGATTGTAATGATTATGATTATGGGAGGAAGAGGTATATTTCTGTATGGCATTTTCCACATACATAATATTGACAGTGTAAGTGATTTTGCTTCTGATAATGAAACGCTCATTATAGGTTGTACTCATTCTGTTGTGGTTACATTGTATAAGACTATGTACTATTCAATGCAGCAGCAGCAGTAGTAATAGTAGTGGTAGTCAAATTATGCAACTGAAACAGATGAGGACAGAAAGTATTCACCATTCCCAACAAGCACTGAAATATAGGACATACCTCTAGACTAGCTTGGAATGCACTGGTCATGACGCTGTCATGAGGTCCTGCATGACTTAGAACAGCCAGGTGAACGTAGAATATGGTGAGGTAAATGGCAGCAGGAATTCCTGTCAGAACCAACAGTCTAGCCAAGAGCTGACAAAGAACAGCACCATCTGAGATCTGCCGCTCACTTAAAAGCCTCCAGTAGTCGCGCCCCACCACAGAGGCACCAAGACAACATGAGAAGAATCCCACATACTTCACACTGCCAAGGAAAATGAGAATTTACATTATTCAGAATCATCTTAAGTTTAATTTGAACCATCAGATACCATCAAGTTAAAATTAAATTTAAGACAGATACAACTGAAACTTCACCACACAGGCCCCACCAAGCACAATTCATAAAATTTAATGATTATTTGTGAGATGGAAACAGCAAAAAGCAGGAGATGCTCACAAATTAATAAAGGTGCAAAACAAAAAATCAAATTTGTCTCTGTAAATTTCAACAGAAAAATCTTAACAGTTCCAATATTATATGTAAAAACGCAGATGATAGAAGACTTATGCACATAGGTATTCAATTTTATTAATTTAACTGATAACATCATACAATGAAAATCTGCATAGTATTATGTTAATGAAGACAAGGAAAACAACTTACCAGAGAGCACATGTAAGAGATGCAGCTCCTAAACTAAGCCACAGCCACCATTGTAAGCAATATGGATGGTTGTGGTAACGACGAAACTTCAAAATGCACAGAAGTCCAAAGAGAGCAAATAGCAACAACATGGACTCCATCAGAATGAACCTGGACTGAGTCAACATTGCATTATCTGGACACAAAAAGAAAAAAATTGTTAAACAATTTAGCGATAATTAATGATGTATATATTACTAATCTTTTGATGCACATTCTCATGTTATCAAAACAGTTATATATATATAAAATAGCCCTATATACCCAACATTTTAGTATGTTCAGCGCAAACACAGAAAACCACAATTATCAAGTGAATTTTTTGGTTTTGTGTGATATCCTGAACTGTTCTTATTCATAACACTTAAAGAAAAAAAAATTATTCACAACATTCTTCAGCACATTTTCCAATTTTGTTCACAGCATTATCCAAACTAAATCAAGAGAGGTTAATAGATTTAAAAATCTTGCTTTGACCATTTTATAAAACATTTTTAAAGAAAATTCCTTGGCATCTTACTCATCAAGGGTAAAAGAGGGTTTGGCTACTGTACTGGAGTGTCAGAAAGCAAAACAAGACAATTTTATTACAGAGTGAAAAATTACAGGACCTGTTTGACTTGGCCATGCAATAAGCTTCCAACTGGTTAAATTTCTGCTCCCAATCTGTCCACTCCTCACCCATCATGCCATGGAAATTAGGTATAATATGCATGTCATTCTATTATTTGAAGTGGATGAAACTTTTCTGTTACTAAAACAGTTAACAACTCTTGGCTTAGTCAAGTTTGGTTTGCCTTTCTGTATTTACTCACATACAAAATGAGACCTGGAAGATCAGACCACACTCGGAGGTCGCCAGTTATCAGAAAGGTGTTTATTATGCAGGGATCAAATTATTCAGTATTCTTCCTGATAGCACTAAAATATAAATCATGACATAAAAGCATTTAAGCTGGCATTTAAAGATAATCTTTCATCTCATTCCTTTACTCCATAGAAGAATTTACATGAATTGAAAATTATTAAATACTGTGAATATTTATGTAAACAGCTGTAATAATTTTGTAGTTACAATTTTGTTTTGGTATTTTACTATACTAAGACATGTTCCACATCCTTGGATCAATCTATGTAAATAAATCCTAATTCTAATGTACATGCACACAAATCTACATAAACACACACACACACACAAATACCAACACTGGCATAGGTTTACATTATAGTAACCAACCTATGAATGCGAGAAACAATTTCAACCTATTTCATCCTCCCATTTACATACAGACCACAAAGTAATAAGAATCCTGCAAGAGCTGCAGTCCATTGTGTGAGGCCAAGCTCCAACATGAGGTGGTATGTGGTGGGAAGAATTAAACTTCCACATACTGCTGGCACAAGTCGCAGCGCAAATAGAGGAACAACTTCAGAGTATGAACTGCCAATTCGGTCAAATTTGAATTGTCCTGAAATAAGAAAACCAACATAATTTCAGTACCATTTTTCATCTCAGCACTGTAACATATATTATGACGGCATATCACAGCCAGTCCTTTTCCTAAAACAGGAGCAAAAATTAAACACTTACTTTGAAAAAACCCACTAGAGATTGGATAGGAAAAAATAATCATATGTCAGTTCAGAGCTGAAGGACTTCTGAGCTCTGAAAATTTCATGTCTTATTTTCTTTTATTGTTTCTACTTTGAGATTATGTCTAAGTACTTGCTTCAGATTTCATCCCTTCTCGTTCATTTCTTAATACTCCATAAAAACTTCACCTCCACTACTTTATGGCATATACATATAGTGCTTGTTTCCTAAACAAACATTTGCTGGTACTCTAAAATAAATAAGAAACCACACAGTGTTGAAAACTTTGAAATAATTTATTTTAAATTGTACTGTACTAAAGTAATTTCCAAATGGGCACCATAACAATATTTCTACCATCTTCACGCTTCTGCCTCTTACTTTGCTGTTTTTTACTGGGTATTAGTTTTCCAGGAACTAGGAACTGACGTATGGGAAAGGCTGAAATACATTCAGTGGAAAGCCAACAAGTTTTATAATTATCAGAGCTGTTACATAAGTAATACAGTCCTTGTTGGTGTTACAATTATATTAATTTCTGAGAACCCACACTCACAGTAGAGATTTGTATGCTGTTTACTAAACTGATAAAAGGCAAGATTCAGGAGCTTTCCTGTCACTTAAAAAGCTGCATCATCATCAATAAGATGTGTGTCTGCCACTCTAAACTATTTACATAAATATTGTATTTCAGTATGTCCAAATGTTAATTTTTTCCAACATTTTCATATCAAAATTGGGGATCTAAAACTTTGCAACATTTTACTATTTATGTTCCTCAGTTAAAAAGACAATTTTACACATGTTGTTTTAGGTTTTCACAAAACTTGACCTCTTGCCCTATTTTTGGCTGGTATGCCTTCAAGAGATACTCTTGAATTTAAAATTTAAGTTGCTTTAAGAGACAACAGTTGGCCAAATTCCATTCTTTGTTCTGAAAACCAGAAATCAAGCAGATCTGCCACTCTTTCACTTCCTGTCACTTCTTTCAACTTTGATCAGTACTTCATTCACATAACTTTTTTTTTCCTGTCAATGTTTCTATTCTTGCTTCCTTTTCACTTCCTGTAATTTTATCATACATGTTTTCAGCCAACTGATGTCCTTAGGAAACAAGGAAGAAAAAAAAATATTATTTTATGACTTGTAATGGTAAGCAGACAGGCAGGCAAAATCATATTTGGGTAGCTAATAAATCCTTTGAAAGTGTGATAAAATTCAAATATTTGGGAATAACAATAACAAATCAAAATGATATTCATGAGGAAATTAGGAGGAGACTAAATTATGGAAATGCTTGCTACTTTTTGGTTCAAAATATTCTGTCTCCCCAACTGGTTTCTAAGAACCTAAAGATTAAAATATACAAAACAATAACTCTGCCTGTTTTGTATGAGTGTGAAACATGGTCTCTCACTCAGAGGGTGGAACATAGATTGCAAGTGTCTGAGAACAGGGTGTTGAGGAGGATATGTGGGCCTAGGCAACAAAAGAAATGAAGAGATAACGAGAGAAGCACAAATTTCCCTAACATTAAATTACATACAAGACTGTATATGGAACAGGAAAGAGTACTGACATAATCCCTTAAAGAAATTATGAAATACAAACACAATGAAGACTTAGAAAACACAGAATTACCAATATTCTGTTCTCTAATACTCATAGCTCACCAACTACACCACATACTTCAAAATATAATGAAAATACTCTTACATATTACCAAAAGAATGTGGTATGTGCCAACCACATATTAATACTGTAATTCCAATAACATGAGAAGTAAAACTCTCAGATCTGTAAAAACAGATTTTAAAAAACACATTTGCTTTGCTAATACTCAAGGTACAAAAACAGAAAAAGGTTCTCACCATCAAATCCTGCTAAATATGCAACAGCAGCTATTAGTTGCTTTCCAAATGGTGGGTGAGAATCAAAGAAAAATGTCCTTTTCATATAGAGACTCACGTACTTTCCATAATGAAGCTCATCAAAACTGCAACAGAGTAACCAGAGATAATGTAGAAACTATTCTCAGCATTAATTTAAAAATAACATTCTGAAAACGTGTACAACTGTTTCCTATTCACATTTGTTATATATGGACAGGTATGTACACCACTACAGAAGGTTTCATGCTTAATAAGGGTTTCATTTCAGACAAGTGTATATTTTAGGAATGTTATGACCTTGCTGTGGATATGTAGTAGCACACTGTCATGCTGAAAAAGTCCAGTTTCGCTTCTAGCAGTTGAGACATTAACTAAATCTCAAACATGTTGAGATATACATTTCTAATTGCTTTTACAGCAAACAAGAAGGGGCCATACTTGAATATTATGCCTGATCGCCACCTTCCTGAGATAAAATGTTGCTTTGACATTAAAATTAATTTTGGACAGACAAGTTTCATCTGCGCTATATCACAGAAAAATTCAAAATATAGGACTTTGTCATTTGGCATAATGTTAAGTAACAGTCGTAACCGTGGTTGTAATTTAAAATCATTCATTATGTTGTGACTGGGGCAAAGGGGGTGGAAATTGTGTATGTTGGATAGTAGTTAACTATTTTACTGACTGAGCTTTTGGTAATGGCTGCTACCACCAAATCATACTGTAGTAGAACTACTATAGCCATAGACAGCAGCATGTCATTACACACCACCTACATTTCCAACTTACAGCATTGAGTAAACATCTGTATGTTGGCATAATCTGTCTCTGCAATTGACCAGAATAGTATCCATGATGACCTCCTGTTTCAAACTAAAATTATCAGATGGCATGTGAATTACTGAAAATTAAGTCCATAAAGTGAGATGAATTAATTATACAAAATGCAAAATGTATATAATGCCATCAGCCACAATAAATGCAGCACTACTTGCATCAAAAGGAAGACTATCATATTATCTGTTCAGCAATAATGGAATGGCAAAAACCATGAATTCTCAATGCTTCTGAAAACTACACCATGACCACTCACCAAGTTGAACATGGTCCCCCTTTACAGCTAAATCTCATCTAAATAATATTTAGGAATTCAATTCTTGTTCCAAAGAAAACACAATGTTTCCCCATTACAAAGCTTGATGGTTAGTGTGGTTTAAAGAAATAACCACAGTTTTCATTCTGAGAATAATGCAAACAACATAAATATATAAGACTTCAGGTTCTCACAGCGGTGAGTATGAAGATATCCGTCTTCTGGGTTATTGCGCTGTGTAGTCTGGTCGATGTTAACCAACGTTTCAGAGGTCATACTGCCTCCGTCATCAGGGCGATGACGGAGGCAGTATGACGTCTGAAACGTTGGTTAACATCGACCACACTACACAGCGCAATAACCCAGAAGACAGATATCTTCAACATAAATATAGTCTGTGGACAAACTACAGAATGATTTCATAATAAAGCAGGTTATCTCCATACCAAACAGTACCCGGCAAAATAAATAACTTACACTATACTACGAGGCTCCTCTAATCTATACATGCGAGTTGCAAGTCCTCCCAGAAAAAGCATTAGTGCCATTACATCCAAATCTATGTTGACATGAAATCTTCGTGTAGCAGAAATACAGGTCGTATTACTGCTAGTGGAGTATGATTCTTCAACACCCATTTCTGGAACAGATTCTCCATCACCCTGACAAAAAATAATAGAATCTAATTAAAAAGTCACAGAAAGTATAAAAATGGCAACAGTTCCATTTTCAATATGAACTCAACTGTCATTTGATTTATAGCCTGAATATTAATAGGAGACACACACACACACACATATAACCAACCAAAATCCTTTGCACAAAGGACAAGTTGCCTGACGGGATAACCTATCATCAGCAGCAACAGACCCTATTTTAAACATTACAAACTCCTGCCACAACAAAACCCCATTACTTCAAGCAAATTCCCATTTTAGGTACAAGGCTCTGTTTAGCATTTCCAGCAATGCGTTTCATACGCAGGAATGGTGTCGGGTGCTTGCACAGAACTCCGCTCTTAGTTGGCTGTTTGGTTGGTTACACATATACACATCCCATAAACCAATTTTAAGCAAGGTATAGTATGTCAAGGGACAATACGCCACATTCAGAAAATACACACAAATACAACACCCATGCAGAACATTCCCCAAAGAACAAAATGTACCACCACAAAGTAAATAATACACAATTACATTACTAATGACTGCCTATCAGTTTTATACTGTTTATAGATGGCTACAATTCATGCTTTCAAAAATTATGTTACTAAAATATTATTACATGCAACCTTTATAATGAGACTTGTGTTTACAGTCAAATATATGTACCAAATTTGCAGACACATAATTACAGACAGTTAACCATTTCTTAGTAACATAAATTCAAGAAATTCATGCACAGAATAAGAAGTGAGTCAAAATTAAATATTACAATGTTACTTTAAATTGTTTACTGCTAGCAGAAAAACGTTTAATTTTGGTAGGAACACTGTTACACGGTTTATTCTGGCACAGTAGCCTTCTATTTGACAGACTATAAGATTATAAGTTATTGCTTGTGTTAATAGTATTTGTAATAAATTGTTTGAATAATAATAAAATGCTTAATTGCTATCAAAAGATCTCAAAGATGTTAATTAAGTGCAGTCAATCACTATAACCATTCTCAACTTTAAAATTAGTGGAAGTAAATAATGATGAACATCTGCACTTTCCCAACAAAGCATTCCGCAAGCACAGTATTACGGAGGAGTTATATTTTAAAATGAACTTACAGCACATAATGGCTACAATAACAAATTCAAATACACTGTAAAAATGACTTTTCACCTCATCTCTCTGCAATGTTGGCGATTCATCTGCATGTGCTGTTTCTGATTTTGACTTCAAACACTCCGCTTCTTTTCCAAGAAATCCGCCTATATCCAAACACGATTTACTTTCAAATATAGTAAAGTTCGATTTTCCTTTCGCATATTTCTTCGACGACTTTACTGTGCTTTGTATTTTCTTGTTACGCTTTTCTAGTTCCATTATAAGAAAGTTAAATGTGTGTACAGATTTCCTTAAAATTTCAGACGTTTACAGGCCAGGTGCCATTCCACTTCATACGTCAAATGGGTCATTGGCTTGAATGTAACGGTACTTCAGTATGTAAATTATCTTGCCACCGGGCACTTCATACTTTAATACAGTGGCACTAACTATGTATCATATTTGGTTATATGAAATATTCTTACAGTATTCAAGCGTAATATGAAATTAACCTATAGCTCTTTATTTCAGTAACCTCAAAAATTCCACTCAACAGTTTCTAGCGCAGATAATACCACAGATAATACACGTGGATAATACCAACAGTTGCAGTATACAACGGCTTTCGAGTTGGTATAATCTATGGGAAGGAACATTGCATTAACCATACATTACCTATACGAATTACACTGGAACTACAGAAAATACCAACAAAGTTTGAAATTGATCTATGGCTGGAATCACTGGTAATACCAACCATCCGAGGTATGTTCGAACACTGTTCGTGACGTCACTGTATGCAAGCGAGAATCTTTGTCGTAAACATGTCATGTGGTGGTGAGGGTGTTAACTGCCCTGTTTGTTTCAAGAAATATCCTGTTACGGAAATAGAAAATCACGCAAATAAGTGCATATTTCTCAGTTCTGGGGGAAGTGATTCGGTATCTTCAAAAAGAATTGGGGATCTTAAACAGATGAATCCAACTGCGAAAAGGCAGAAGAGTGATGGTTATGTTGACGAAGACCATGTTTGTAAAGTATGTGACGAACAACCTGTAACCTATACCAAGATATGTAAACATTAGATAACTGGACTGAAATGCATGGGGTTGTAGAATCGAATCTCAGTCGTCAGAACGGATTTTTCTTTTCATTTACCATATTATGTTACGTGAAACAAAGAATTACTGCACCAAAGTCTTGTATTTTCCGGAATCTTTTTACCACACATTATTGTATGCCTGCCCCCCCCCCCCCCCCCCCCCCCCAATTGCAAGTGGGTCCCACTTCACAAATTTGTTTTCCCGCCATGTTGGTGCTCCTGATTGCAGGAAATCGAAAAGTACGATTTTAGGGTTGTTCCCATTGGCACAACGTACGTATGTACCAAATTTCGTTCAAATCCATCCAGCAGTTCTTGATTTGATTATGCGGACAAACAGATATGACCAGTCCGCTGCATTCATTTCATGCACATTGTGCAACGAACGCAAAATAATTAAGTTGTGAAGCCAGGCAGTGACAGTGTTTACATGACACCAAGCGACTGTTTGGAATTAGTTCAAGCATTCATTGTTGAGATTTGGATGTTCTCACAGCAGTGATGTAGATATGGACCTGTAAGTTGTAACATCATGTGACCATCTTACCTCCATATTCATGGTGACAGGAGCAGTACATTCCTCCAAAACATTGGCATCTACCAACAAAACCATGGTATAACAACCCAGAAGACCAACATTAACTTATTAATTGTTAATTTATGATTTAATGTTTAAGATTTGTATTTTTTGTAAATCTAGTCACACTTCCCTTTGAAAGGAGCCAGGATAGCTCAGTCAGTATAGTGACTAGCTATGGGCTGAATGACTGGTGTTTGATCCCCAACAGGGGCAGAGTATTTTTCCTCTAGCCTCTGCATCCAGACTGGCTCTGAGGCCCACCCAGCCCCCTATCCAATGGGTACCGGTGTCCTTTTCCAGGGGTAAAGCATGGCTGGGGCATCATGCGCTGACCACTCACCCCAGTCTAGTGCCAAGGTCAAGAAAGCGTTGGAGTTATACCTCCACTCCCCCCCCCCCCCAAATTACCTACATGGCGTATAACAGGATGGCTTTACTTTACTTTTACTTCCCTTTGAGCAAATTGTCAATCATGGGTCTTACAGGGAAAGACTGATTTTGACAGGATATGTAGTTTTTTGTAAATCAATGATAATGAAACACTGATTTTTACAGGAAATGAAAGGTTCAGGTGCTTACAATTTCCAACACAACTTCACAAGCCGTGTTCCATTGGCAGAACAGATGCGCCCCTCAGATTTTACACATTTCTTTGGACAAGAACATGTCCTTGGTCAGGACAAGGTCTTACGGACACTGTTAGAGAAGAGGGATATACCTAGCATGATTCTGTGGGGACCACCAGGATGTGGGAAGGTATTTTTACATCTAGTACAAGACACATTCTACTGGATAATTAGAAAAGTTATTTAAGGCTGGAGTGTGAGCTGTATAATTTAATTTATAATGCTTTTGGCTCCTCTGTGGTAACTGTTAGTTCTCTTTCTTATGTATGTCTTCAGTTCATGGATCACAGTTGTACAATATATTTATTTCATCATTTATTACCATTTTATTTCTTTTGATAGATTGTGATTTGGTTCTGGTTTGGTAGGTAGACTTTAAAATAGTTTTTTTAACTTGTTCAAAATATTCACTGCTTATCATTTTAAAATCATGGGATAATACCTTATAAACTTCCAGAGGTAGTGATATGTGAAGTTCTTGCCTTTAGGTTTTTGTGGCTGGAGTTTGATTTATGACTTTGGCTTTCAGGAATAAGCCATGTAGAATTTTGAAGGTTTCATAATGTTTTGACAAATGTTGCTGTTGCCAAATTTAGATTGAATACATTTGAAAGGGGGGATTTGCAAGCCCTTATATAGATGGACAGTAAGCTGTGAGTGGGTGAGTAAGTAAGTTATTGGATGAATATCAGAATGGGGTGCTACTGAATAAGGAGTGACCACATGGTAGAATGGAGTGATTCAACAGGTGATTAGGAGAAGAGGTGATGAGGAAAGTGTTAGTGGCCTGTGAATAGGAAAAAAGTTTATTAAAAAGGATTTAGTGATCACATGGTTATTAAAAGAGATGATGGAATTTTTTTTGTAACAATATGATTAAGAGAAGAGGTCTGAAAATGTTTTGGTGATCAAGTGGTTAAGAAACCAGTGATGAGGGAATTACAGCAGCCATGTGGTTAAGAAAGGAAGTGATGGAAAAAAATTAGTGCCTATGGTTAGGAGCAGAGGTTATGCCCCTCCCCCCATGAGGATTGGTAAGTAATTAGGTGATGGCAGGAAGAAATGAAAGAGGCATGGAGTTCACAGTGAAGTAGGTGAAGTAGAAGAGGCAATGAAAAAGTTTTAGTGATGATGTAGTTTAGGAAAGAGATGTAGGAAAACATTCAGTGATTATGTGGTTGGAAAGTGAGGTACAGAAATGTGTTCTGGTAACCTTTAGGGAAGGGGGTGTGAAAACGTTTTTAGTACCAAATATGCTGACACTGACCAAAGCGTGCAGATGATAATGCATCCCAACTTAGGGCCAAATTTAAGAATGCAAGATGTTTACTTCCACTGCCCATACATTTTCATAGTGTCACATTTAAGCATAGGCACAACATAAAATAATTTCAGCTGTCAGCCATATCATGCTCTCCATAATTGTTCTGTGCAGAGATCATTTCCAGTAATAGTTTGGGTAATTATACGGGATTGTCTTTGAAATCGGGTGACTTACTGTTAATTTTCTTTCAGACAACGCTTGCTCACATCATAGCATACCAATGCAAGAGAGATAATCAGGAAGCAAGGTTTGTCACAATGTCTGCTACCATGTCAGGTGTTAATGATGTCAAAGATGTAGTGAAAATTGCAAAAAATGAGCTCGCATCTTTCAAGAGGCGAACTATTCTTTTTATGGATGAAATTCATCGCTTCAATAAATTACAACAGGTATGAATAGCTATTTTGACCATCATTTTCCCTGGTCAGTTTCTAGTACAGGTAGCCCTCGATTTACGCCGGGGATGCGTTCCTAGACGAACCAGCGTAAATGGAATCGACGTAAATTGAAACTCTTTTATAATGTGAATCAATGGTAAGTCAATGACATGCGTTCCCAGCACCCAAACATTGACTAGTAATATAATGGCATTACATTTAAAGCTCTGAAATAATGTACAAAAAATAAAGGAAATTTAAAAAATTATTTTATACGCTTACAATCGGCAATTCGTTGGTCCCCGTGATTGACTGCGATTCTTTCATGTGATTGATGTGTACAGTCATCTCTGCTGTTATGCGATAGTTGCATTCATGTAAGACGCCGACCTATAGAAAATCGTGTAGTAAAAATAACCCCGGTACCTCCGCAGAGATTAAATTAGCCCTTTGAAAGTTTAAAGCGCCAGGAATGAAATTGCATAAGAGCAAACTCGCATATGCAAAAATTTGCATTTCACAAACAGCTTTTACTGATTCATCGATCTCAGTGGAGCAAATTCGCGTTAATGAAACGTAAGTAATTGCAGAGATGACCGTATTTATAATTTTTATTCAAAATCAGTGATGTAAGAATTACAATTTAGTATAATAATCAGTGCGAGATACATTGTAAAACGTTATAAATAATAGTAAAATATATTTTTTCACTTTTTGACTTGCTGGTTTCACATTCGGCGAAAATTGAACCGGTGCAAATCGAGGGCTACCGGTATATTACTTTTACTTTAACTGCTGTGTGGGACAAAGATTCACCACATATTAGATGTAACTGCTATATTTCAAAGGCTAAGATGAGTTATTTCAGTCTATATAACATGTTCCTTACAAGTCTTCTGGGCAGAAGTATGTTGTGCAGTAGAAAAGTCATAACCTTGATTTCAGACTTACTAAAGTAGTGTCACGATTTTGTAATCCCTTGCCTCACCCACTTGTGATCTGGTAAGCGTGGGTGTAAAATTATAGCATTGTTGCCAGCTCTTCAGTTGAACTCCGAATGTCAAAGAGTGCAGTTGCTATTTTGCAGAAGTCAGAATCAGGGACACTGAAGCAGTAGAACAGAGCTCACAGATAAGAAACACGCCTGGCAAATATGTGGCTCAGCCAGAGTTGTACTGAGGCAGACACTGATGAGCAATGATATGAATGATCATCAAATCACAACTGTAGGATAATTCACTCCAAGGAGCTACATTCACAATAATGCATTAAGCAAGCTTCTTGAAATTTACTAGGTCATATACGAGGTGCGATCGGAAAGTTTCCAGACTGCGCCTATAAAAACCTGTACACTTATCTCAGGTATTAAATTCATCCATCACCCTCGAAGTAGTTCCCCTGGGAGTGAACACAACGATCCCAGCGCCGCTGCCAAGCCTGGAAGCATCCCTGGAAATCTTTCTTTGTCAGCCTGTCAAGCACCATGTGCGATTCTGCCTGAATCTCTTCTATCGTCTCAAATCTCCTTCCCTTTAGCTGAATTTTCATCTTTGGGAAGAGGAAGAAGTCACACGGAGCTAAATCCGGCGAATAAGGGGGGTGCAGGATGACGGCCATGGTGTTTGAGGCCAAAAACTGCCGAACTTTGAGGGCGGTGTGCGCTGGCGTGTTGTCATGATGCGTCGCATGTGGAGTTCTTCCTTTAGAATCAGCTGACAGGTCTCATAGCCTATCCCAACAATGTCGCACAAGTCGTTGATGGTACGACGTCGATCTTTGTGAATGGCCTGCCGAATCTTCATAACATTTTCGGGCGTTGTGCTCGAAGATGGTCGTCCAGAACGCTCGTCATCATCGACAGAGGTTCGGCCATTTTTAAAACGTGAATGCCACACAAAAGTTTGTGCGCGACCCATTGCGGACTCCCCAAATGCTTGCTTTAGCATTTCATAGGTTTCCGTAGCCGTTTTGGCGAGTCTTTGGCAAAATTTGATGCACACTCTTTGTTCATGAAAATCCGCCATTCCGAAATTGCAGGAGGGTCGGTGTAATACACTACCAAAACGCCCGTAACTAAGAAACAAATGCTAATTCGATGATGCCGGCTGGCACACTGATTCACTATGAATGTAGGCCGCACCCCCTAGCGGCAGAAGCTCGTACTACATCCGGTTCGCCCTCTATTGACACAGTCTTGAAACTTTCCGATCGCACCTCGTAGCATGCTGGCTTTATTATGAGCTTTTCATGATATAATGTGAAAGTTATAAGGTGTTGACACATACTTCACTATAATTCTCCTTAACAAGTAGCACCAAACATTTCTTTAGTGACAGAAAGTCACTGCAGAATAACAAGTTGCAGTTTCATGATTAGAACATTTTCATACACCACCCTCCCCTTACGATATGTATTCATCAAGAACACAACAAGGTATTCCTGAGCACATTGTCTGATGATATTTTGTTTGCCATTTTCCACATTCCTGGAACTGCTTTCATTATACAGATTTTGACTTCATGAGTAGAACATTTTTTGCCCCTTAATTCAGTTCCTGGCAGGGGTAGAGATTTCTCCCCTTTTCCAATGTATAAACCCTAGCACATTCCTATCCAATAGGTAGCAAGAGTTTTTATTTCAGGAGTAAAGCAGCTGGAGTGTAAAAATTACATCTCCCTGGCATCCTGTGCTGTAGAGCTTTATAAGTGTACCCTCAGTATAAATTCTTGGCACAATACTTTGGCACAGGGGTGATTTTCTCTCTAGATTTTATAATATTTTTGTTACATTAAAATATTTTTAAGTTGTCAAAATAATGTTGTGAACTGTAATTATGTCTTGTTTTCAGGACATCTTTCTTCCTCATGTTGAGAGTGGAACTATCACATTGATCGGTGCCACTACAGAAAATCCTTCTTTCAGCCTCAATTCAGCACTTCTGAGCCGCTGTCGAGTAATTGTTCTAGAGAAACTCAACACAGAACATATTGTTGCTATTTTAGAGCGGGCCCTAAAAGTTATTGGTGCTAAAACTGTGAAAGCAGGAGAAAAGATTAATTTTACTAAACCTGGTGACAAAATACCAAGGTAATTAAGCGCATGGCATAAAATCATTGTTACGGTTTGTTTTTATACTCTGTCCCTTGTTTCTGTCACTTCCCAACTACCAGTCAGTGACAGCTTACAGATTTTTGGCAGGCCACACCAGTCTGAGTGTAGAATTGCTCCATAAGAACAATAATAGTGGCTCCCTTGCTCTCACCTGATCCTCACTATCTTCCCCACTTGTCTACTCTGTCTGACTGCTTTCCATATCTCAAACTAGTTCTGCGCAATGCATATTACTCACTGCCTCGTTAATGGAGACAGCAGATACCTCTGAAACATCTTACAATTGATGGCATCTTAAAATAGAGAAAATATGGTAATCTGACCGTGAAGTCTAGATACATGGCAGTAATTATCAAGGCTTCCTATTTGGTCCTTAGTGACAAGTCAATAACCATATTCCTGTATGCTATTCACAAAGGTAGTATATTACCTTGATTAAGAATATTTAGTTTTGAGCTCACCAAATATTCCATTAAGCTTTTTCCTCTTGAGTTGGCCCCAGTGATCTCTCATGTGATTTGGTGTGCATTGGCATTGCATCCAGTGATAAGCTGCTTTCTCCTGTGTGCAGTAATAATTATTGTTAACATCTGTCTTCCCCATGGTTGGCAGTGGTTTATCCAAATCATGGGGAAGGCGTGCTGAGGGAACAGTTAATTTCATATGACTCCCTCCACTTTGGTTTATTATCCTCACTACTGTTACATCCCTGGAACAAATGTTCAACAAAGGAAAGGTATTTGTTTGATTCCTGACATAAATGCACTGTCTTGGAATTGCATTGGTTACAACAACACATTGTTCCCTAGTGCAGTTTGATTTCTTATTTGGTCCCCAGGGTTCTTAAATAAGAACCATATCTCTTTCTCCTGAAGCACGTTTCTGCCACTGTCATAGCTGCAAAATGTAAAGTAGGGTTAATATTTTACTGATATGAACCAAACTTAGATTTGTTCAGTTTTGTGAACCCCAAATACCAAATTTAATTTAAATACATTCAGTAGTTTTATTGATGAAATACAGATGGGCAGTTGTAACCACTCTGTTATGTGTTAACTTTCTGCAGATTGTATGAAGAGCACCAAGTCATTATGATGTGGATAATAAACATGTTACTGATAATGGAAAAAGTGTAATCTGTTCTTCAAGAGAACATGAAACAAATTCTGCATGATAATTTGATTCCTTTTCATTAGCAGTAAATAATATTACACTATGCATGACTTATAGAATTACATGCAAATCCTGACACTCTGATACCAAGAGAAACAAGTAACTGATGTGATCTTAATGCAGGGTGCTAATAGATGAAGCAACAGTGACATGGCTGGCTGAGATGTGTGATGGTGATGCCCGTGTGGCTTTGAACAGCCTACAGCTGGCCCTTCAATCCCGAGACCAAGACTCAAACTCAGGAGTGATCCTCATTTCACTTGATGATATCAAAGATGGGGTGAAGGTAATGTAATATATGGGAAGTTGATTACTCTGAAGGTACATGGGTCCACTAATAGATGGCACATAAGCAAGCTCAAAATAATGTAAAATGTCCTATAGGATACATTATACTCTAGCTTTTAGGAATGCAATTATTGTTTACTGTATTTCAGAAAATAGTAGTCAGGAATATCCTTTTGCTTATTCATCAGGGTTGGAATATGTAGAGGTACAGGTTTTCTACAATTTTTCACTATTAGTGTTTCTCTAGAGGAAAGTGGATTTGAACAGAAACTGAAAACATTGAAGAAGAAATTTAACACTGAGATTCCTGTGTTGAAAGTTTTTAATGTCAAGTGACATTTGAAGATCTCATGGTGGTGAGGATATTGATGTTGGTCTTCTCAATTTTAAGATCATGTTGTCTTGTATGTAGATACCAATGCTTCAGCCCTGAAGATGGAGGCAGTATGTTCCTCCAAAATGCTCACATGGCATTACAACTCAGAAGATGAAAAGTAGCTTGTTAAATGAATGTTCCTTTGTGTCTAGGAAAAGCATATACGAGGTGCGATCGGAAAGTTTCAAGACTGTGTCAATAGAGGGCGAACCGGATGTAGTACGAGCTTCTGCCGCTAGGGGGTGCGGCCTACATTCATAGTGAATCAGTGTGCCAGCCGGCATCATCGAATTAGCATTTGTTTCTTAGTTACAGGCGTTTTGGTAGTGCATTACACCGACCCTCCTGCGATTTCGGAATGGCGGATTTTCATGAACAAATCAAATTTTGCCAAAGACTCGCCAAAACGGCTACGGAAACCTATGAAATGCTAAAACAAGCATTTGGGGAGTCCGCAATGGGTCGCGCACAAACTTTTGTGTGGCATTCACGTTTTAAAAATGGCCGAACCTCTGTCGATGATGACGAGCGTTCTGGACGACCATCTTCGAGCACAACGCCCGAAAATGTTACGAAGATTCGGCAGGCCATTCACGAAGATCGACGTCGTACCATCAACGACTTGTGTGACATTGTTGGGATAGGCTATGGGACCTGTCAGCTGATTCTAAAGGAAGAACTCCACATGCGACGCATCGCAGCCAAGTTTGTGCCAAGGCTCCTGTCTGAGGACCAGAAGCAGAATCGACTTCTCGTTTGTCAGGAGCTCAAAGATCTTGCCGGATCGCCCGATTTAGCTCCGTGTGACTTCTTCCTCTTCCCAAAGATGAAAATTCAGCTAAAGGGAAGGAGATTTGAGACGATAGAAGAGATTCAGGCAGAATCGCAGATGGTGCTTGACAGGCTGACAAAGAAAGATTTCCAGGGATGCTTCCAGGCTTGGCAGCGGCGCTGGGATTGTTGTGTTCACTCCCAGGGGAACTACTTCAAGGGTGATGGATGAATTTAATACCTGAGATAAGTGTACGGGTTTTTATAGGCGCATTCTGGAAACTTTCCGATCGCACCTCGTAGCGTTATCTCAGGAATACACTGAAACTTAAAAACAATCATTAATATGATTTTTCATTTATGTTCAGTAGTATGTTTCCAGCCCTGATCAAACTCCCATATTTGAATTCCTGCATTTCCCAGTGATGATGGCCATTTTCATACTGTTCCTATTCAAAAATAATGAAGCTTTGCTGTGCATGCTACTTTTAGCGCTCACACCTGCTGTATGACAGGAAGGGGGAAGAGCATTACAACATTATTTCAGCAATGCACAAATCAATACGCGCTTCAGATGATAACGCAGCCCTTTATTGGTTGACACGAATGCTACAGGGGGGAGAGGACCCACTCTATGTAGCACGGAGACTGGTCAGGGCTGCCAGTGAAGACATTGGTAAGTCTGTATGATTTAACAAGAATTTAGTTTTTAAGTTATATAATATTTTAGTTATAATTGACTAGATTACTAAAGCAGTCAGTAATTTTTAATATCTTGATTGCAAAATATACAGTCACTTACATGAATGAATACATAGGTTATGTAATATACAGGGTGAGTCAAAAGTGGGTTTACAAACTGTGTGCATGTTCCTGGATCAAAAATAAGAAGAAATGTTCATGTGAACATGTGGTCACAAATGCTTCGTTTTCAAAGTAATAGCCAAAAATAAGTTTCAATGTATGCCTTTATTGCCAAGTATAAGAGCAGGGAGGTTTTTTATAACAGATGCTCAAAGGTTGCTCCTCCTTTCTTCACACATGCCTGAGCACGATGTACTCAAGACTGACGGATTTGTTCTTACACACCAGGGTTTCCTCATATCATCTGGCATGCATTCTATACATGGTCCCATAGGCCATCTTCATTGTTTATGGGTGTTGCATAATGATGGACTTCAAGCGCCCCACAGATAAAAGTCAGGTCTGGTGACCTCAGTGGCCAAACTACTGGGCGACCACGCCTAGTCCATCACTGAGAGTACTGTTCATTGAGATGATCTCCGACGCGATGGGAGAAGCGTGCTGGGGCTCTGCCGTGCATAAACCACATTTGTCTTCTTGTATTCAGTGGTACATCTTCAAGGAGACGTGGCAAGTGTCTTTTTAAGAATCGCCGATATGAAGGTCCTCTTAGATGTGATGGAAGCATGTGTGGACCAATAAGCATGTCGCCAACAATTTCTTCTCAAACATTAATTGAAAATCTTTGCTGGAAGCTGGATTCACTTTGACATAAAGTCAATTCATTGAAACTTATTTTTAGCTATTATTTCAAAAATGAAACATTTGCGACCCCATGTTCATAGGCACATTTTTTCGTATTTTTGATCCTGGAACATGCACACAAAGTTTGTAAACATACTGCTGACTCATCCTGTATATCATACACTCAACACAAGATAGACCTAGGGAAGCTCGGTTAACTAAATCTGGTATTGTGGAACCCAGAGTGTCATTACTGTGTTCACAAGGTTCCATGGTGGAATCCTATCCTGAGTTAGATAAATCTAATTCACATCCTCACTCCGTTTCTGTAAAATCTACTTTAGTATTATCCTCTCATTTATGACTAGGCCTCAGAAATGATCTCTTCTGTTCATGTTTTTGGAACAACTTTTCCTCTTGCATTCTGCAATAATATCTATCTCATTCTCCTTGATTCAGTCACCCTAATATTATTTGGTGAGGAGTACAAATTATGAAACTTATTATGCAACTTTCTCCACTTTCCTATTACTTCCTCTCTCTTAGGTCCAAATATTCTCTTCAGCATCCTTTTCTGAAGCCCCCTCTACCTGTGTTCCTCCCTTACATATATATCCTTCTTGCTCCTAAGCGAAGTTAGGGCTTTTTTTTTCTTCAAGGTTTCAGTGATCAGTTAGACATTTGGTAGGACTCCTTGGACAAATGATCAGCCCATCACAAGGCCTCTACCTGTACACAGGACAGCACAACAGAAAAATGCCGACAAACATCCATGGCTTAAGCAGGATTCAAACTCACAGTCCCAGTGTCCAAGTGCACAAAGCCCACACCTCAAACCACGTGGCCACTGTGACTGGCAATTCTTCCTTTATGGTTAGATATAAAGTTTCACACCCACATGAGGAACAGGTAAAATTATGGTTTTGTATATTGTAATCTTAAGTGTTGGATATGAGATGGGCAGATAATAGATTTCTGAACTGAATGGTAGCAAAATTTCCACAAAATGTAGTTTGCTTTCCATTTCCCCATGTATTTTTCCTTAGTAATTACCATTTTGCCATATCTATGTTTTTATATACAGGGTGTCCCAGGAGGAAAGGTCAATATTCTGGGAGGTCATAGTATCGGTCATTCTAAGCAAAAAGTGTGTATGCACATGTCCTATTCTGAACGGTTTCCGAGATAGTGCATGGGGGAGGGCAGGATATGGGTTGGCAGGCTTGAAGGGAGGAGACTACTGGGAAGACCAAGGCAGAGATGGGAATATAATGTTAAGTTGGACCTTTGGGAGACAGGAATTGATGGAGTGAACTAGATGCGGCTAGTTCAGGATAGAGGCTGGTGGTAGGCTTTTGTGAACAAGGTGATGAACCTTCAGGTTCCATAAATAAAGTGGGCTATTATTCATTGATACACTGAGTATACAATCAACTTTTCAAAGAGTATCCTGAGTGAGTGAATGTCCACTAGAAATTCAGTCG